>NC_090936.1:332673715-333300736 GCF_040938575.1 Ambystoma mexicanum
TATCCAAATCCTTCCCCTTCCAAACCTGAGACCCTCCCTTTAGCATGAGATGTGATATCCAACTCCTTCCCATTCCATTCCTGAGACCCTTCTGATAGCATGAGATGTGATATCTCAATGCCTCTAATACCAAACCTGAGATCCAACCTCTAACATGAAATGTGATATCCAACTCTTTCCCCTTCCAAACCTGAGAGCCTTCCTATAGCATGAGATGTGATATCCAAGTCCTTCCCATTCCAATCCTGAGACCCTTCCTATAGCTTGAGATGTGATATCCAACTCCTTCCCATTCCAATTCTGAGACCCTTCCTATACTCTGAGACTTGATATCTCAATGCTTCTAATACCAAACCCGAGACCCGTAATATAACATGAGATGTGATTTCCAAATCCTTCCCATTCCAATCCTGAGACCCTTCCGATATCATGAGATGTGATATCTCAAAGCTTCTAATATGAAACTTGAGACCCTCCCTATAGCATGAGATGTGATATCCAAGTCCTTCCCATTCCAATCCTGAGACCCTTCCTATAGCATGAGATGTGATATCTCAATGCTTCTAATACCAAACCTGAGACCCTTCCTATAACATGAGATGGGAATATCCAACTCCTTCCCAATCCAATCCTGAGACCCTTCCGATAGCAGAGACGTGATATCTCAATGCTTCTACCAAACCTGAGACCCTTTCTTTAGCATGAGATGTGATATCCAAATCCTTCACATTCCAATCCTGAGACCCTTCCTATAGCATGAGATGTGATATCTCAATGCTTCTAATACCAAACCTGAGATCCTTCCTATAACATGAGATGTGATATCCAATTCCTTCCCATTCCAAACCTGAGACCTTTCCTACTGGATGAGATGTGATATCCAACTCCTTCCCATTCCAACCCTGAGACCCTTCCTATAGCATGAGATGTGATGTCTCAATGCTTCTAATACCAAACCTGAGATCCTTCCTATAACATGAGATGTGATATCCAACTCCTTCCATTCCAATCCTGAGACCCGTCCTATAGCATGAGATGTGATATCTCAATGCTTATACCAAACCTGAGACCCTTCCTATAGCATGAGATGTGATATCCAACTACTTCCCATTCCAATCCTGAGACCCTTCCTATAGCATGGGATGTGATATCTCAATGCTTCTAATACCAAACCTGAGATCCTTCCTCTAACATGAAATGTGATATCCAACTCCTTCCCTTTCCAAACCTAAGAGCCTATCTATAGCATGAGATGTGATATCCAAGTCCTTCCCATTCCAATCCTTAGACCCTTCCTACAGCATGCAATATGATATCTCAATGATTCTAATAACAAACCTGAGACCCGTCCTATAGCATGAGATATGATATCCAAGTCCTTCCCATTCCAATCCTGAGACCCTTCCTATAACATGAGATGTGATATCCAACTCCTTCCCGTTCCAAACCTGAGACCCTTCCTTTAGCATGAGATGTGATATCCAGCTCCTTCCCATTCCAATCCTGAGACACTTCCGATAGCATGAGATGTGATATCTCAATGCTTCTAATATTAAAACTGAGACCCTCCCTATAGCATGATATGTGATATCTAAGTCCTTCCCATTCCAATCCTGAGACCCTTCCTATAGCTTGAGATGTGATATCCAACTCCTTCCCATTCCAATTCTGAGACCCTTCCTATACTCTGAGACTTGATATCTCAATGCTTCTAATACCAAACCTGAGACCCGTAATATAACATGAGATGTGATTTCCAAATCCTTCCCATTCCAATCCTGAGACCCTTCCGATATCATGAGATGTGATATCTCAAAGCTTCTAATATGAAACTTGAGACCCTCCCTATAGCATGAGATGTGATATCCAAGTCCTTCCCATTCCAATCCTGAGACCCTTCCTATAGCATGAGATGTGATATCTCAATGCTTCTAATACCAAACCTGAGACCCTTCCTATAACATGAGATGGGAATATCCAACTCCTTCCCAATCCAATCCTGAGACCCTTCCGATAGCAGAGACGTGATATCTCAATGCTTCTACCAAACCTGAGACCCTTTCTTTAGCATGAGATGTGATATCCAAATCCTTCACATTCCAATCCTGAGACCCTTCCTATAGCATGAGATGTGATATCTCAATGCTTCTAATACCAAACCTGAGATCCTTCCTATAACATGAGATGTGATATCCAATTCCTTCCCATTCCAAACCTGAGACCCTTCCTACTGGATGAGATGTGATATCCAACTCCTTCCCATTCCAACCCTGAGACCCTTCCTATAGCATGAGATGTGATGTCTCAATGCTTCTAATACCAAACCTGAGATCCTTCCTATAACATGAGATGTGATATCCAACTCCTTCCATTCCAATCCTGAGACCCGTCCTATAGCATGAGATGTGATATCTCAATGCTTATACCAAACCTGAGACCCTTCCTATAGCATGAGATGTGATATCCAACTACTTCCCATTCCAATCCTGAGACCCTTCCTATAGCATGAGATGTGATATCTCAATGCTTCTAATACCAAACCTGAGATCCTTCCTCTAACATGAAATGTGATATCCAACTCCTTCCCTTTCCAAACCTAAGAGCCTTTCTATAGCATGAGATGTGATATCCAGGTCCTTCCCATTCCAATCCTTAGACCCTTCCTACAGCATGCAATATGATATCTCAATGATTCTAATAACAAACCTGAGACCCGTCCTATAGCATGAGATATGATATCCAAGTCCTTCCCATTCCAATCCTGCGACCGTCCTATAACATGAAATGTGATATCCAACTCCTTCCCATTCCAACCTGAGACCCTTCCTATAGCATGAGATGGGATATCCAACTTCTTCCAAATCCAATACTGATACCCTTCCGATAGCATGAGACGTGATATCCCAATGCTTCTACCAAACCTGAGACCCATACTATGGCATGAGATGTGATATCAAACTCCTTCCCATTCCAATCCTGAGACCCTTCCTATAGCTTGAGGTGTGATATCCAACTCCTTCCCATTCCAATTCTGAGACCCTTCTTATACCATGAGACTTGATATCTCAATGCTTCTAATACCAAACCTGAGACCCGTCCTATAACATGAGATGTGATATCCAAATCCTTCCCCTTCCAAACCTTAGACCCTTCCTTTATCATGAGATGTGATATCCAACTCCTTCCCATTCCAATCCTGAGACCCTTCCGATATCATGAGATTTGTTATCTCAATGCTTCTAATATCAAACTTGAGACCCTCCCTATAGCATGAGATGTGACATCCAAGTCCTTCCCATTCCAATCCTGAGACCCTTCCTATAGCATGAGATGTGATATCTCTATTCTTCTAATACCAAACCTGAGACCCTTCCTATAACATGAGATGGGATATCCAACTCCTTCCCATTCCAATCCTGAGACCTTTCCGATAGCAGAGATGTGATATCTCAATGCTTATACCAAACCTGAGAACCTTCCTATGGCCTGAGATGTCATATACAACTCCTTCCCATTCCAATCCTGAGACCCTTCCTTTAGCATGAGATGTGATATCTCAATGCTTATACCAAATCTGAGACCCTTCCTATAGCATGAGATGTGATATCCAATTCCTTCCCATTCCAATCCTGAGACCCTTCCTATAGCATGAGATGTGATATCTCAATGCTTATACCAAACCTGAGAGCCTACCTATAGCATGAGATGTGATATCCAAGTCCATCCCATTCCAATCCTTAGACCCTTCCTACAGCATGCGATGTGATATCTCAATGATTCTAATACCAAACCAGAGACTCTTCCTATAACATTAGATGGGATATCCAACTCCTTCCCATTCCAATCCTGAGCCGCTTCCGATAGCAGAGATGTGATATCTCAATGCTTATACCAAACCTGAGACCCTTCCTATAACATGAGATGTGATATCCAACTCCTTCCCGTTCCAAACCTGAGACACTAACTATAGCATATGTGATATCCAACTCCTTCCCATTCCAAACATGAGACCCTTCCTATAGCAAGAAAGTAATATCCAACTCCTACCCATTCCAATCCTGAGACCCTTCCTATAGCAAGAGATGTGATATCCAAATCCTTCCCATTCCAATCCTGAGACCCTTCCTATAACATGAGATGTGATATCCAACTCCTTCCCATTCCAACCTGAGACACTTCCTATAGCATGAGAAGGGATATCCAACTCCTTCCCAATCCAATCCTGAGACCCTTCCGATAGCAGAGATGTGATATCTCAATGCTTATACCAAACCTGAGACCCTTCCTATGGCATGAGATGTGATATCCAACTCCTTGCCATTCAAATCCTGAGACCCTTCCTATAGCATGAGATGTGATATCTCTATGCTTCTAATACCAAACCTGAGACCCTTCCTATAACATGAGATGGGATATCCAACTCCTTCCCATTCCAATCCTGAGACCCTTCCGATAGCAGAGATGTGATATCTCAATGCTTATACCAAACCTGAGAACCTTCCTATGGCCTGAGATGTCATATACAACTCCTTCCCATTCCAATCCTGAGACCCTTCCTTTAGCATGAGATGTGATATCTCAATGCTTATACCAAATCTGAGACCCTTCCTATAGCATGAGATGTGATATCCAATTCCTTCCCATTCCAATCCTGAGACCCTTCCTATAGCATGAGATGTGATATCTCAATGCTTATACCAAACCTGAGAGCCTACCTATAGCATGAGATGTGATATCCAAGTCCATCCCATTCCAATCCTTAGACCCTTCCTACAGCATGCGATGTGATATCTCAATGATTCTAATACCAAACCAGAGACTCTTCCTATAACATGAGATGGGATATCCAACTCCTTCCCATTCCAATCCTGAGCCGCTTCCGATAGCAGAGATGTGATATCTCAATGCTTATACCAAACCTGAGACCCTTCCTATAACATGAGATGTGATATCCAACTCCTTCCCGTTCCAAACCTGAGACACTAACTATAGCATATGTGATATCCAACTCCTTCCCATTCCAAACATGAGACCCTTCCTATAGCAAGAAAGTAATATCCAACTCCTACCCATTCCAATCCTGAGACCCTTCCTATAGCAAGAGATGTGATATCCAAATCCTTCCCATTCCAATCCTGAGACCCTTCCTATAACATGAGATGTGATATCCAACTCCTTCCTATTCCAACCTGAGATACTTCCTATAGCATGAGAAGGGATATCCAACTCCTTCCCAATCCAATCCTGAGACCCTTCCGATAGCAGAGATGTGATATCTCAATGCTTATACCAAACCTGAGACCCTTCCTATGGCATGAGATGTGATATCCAACTCCTTCCCAATCCAATCCTGAGACCCTTCCGATAGCAGAGACGTGATATCTCAATGCTTCTACCAAACCTGAGACCCTTCCTTTAGCATGAGATGTGATATCCAAATCCTTCACATTCCAATCCTGAGACCCTTCCTATAGCATGAGATATGATATCTCAATACTTCTAATACCAAACGTGAGATCCTTCCGATAACATGAGATGTGATTTCCAAATCCTTCCCCTTCCAAACCTGAGACCCTCCCTTTAGCATGAGATGTGATATCCAACTCCTTCCTATTCCAATCCTGAAACTCTTCTGATAGCATGAGATGTGATATCTCAATGCTTCTAATACCAAACCTGAGATCCTTCCGATAGCATGAGATGTGATATCTCAATGCTTCTAATACCAAACCTGAGATCCTTCCTATAACATGAGATGTGATATCCAAATCCTTCCCCTTCCAAACCTGAGACCCTCCCTTTAGCATGAGATGTGATATCCAACTCCTTCCCATTCCATTCCTGAGACCCTTCTGATAGCATGAGATGTGATATCTCAATGCCTCTAATACCAAACCTGAGATCCTACCTCTAACATGAAATGTGATATCCAACTCTTTCCCCTTCCAAACCTGAGAGCCTTCCTATAGCATGAGATGTGATATCCAAGTCCTTCCCATTCCAATCCTGAGACCCTTCCTATAGCTTGAGATGTGATATCCAACTCCTTCCCATTCCAATTCTGAGACCCTTCCTATACTATGAGACTTGATATCTCAATGCTTCTAATACCAAACGTGAGACCCGTAATATAACATGAGATGTGATATCGAAATCCTTCCCCTTCCAAACCTTAGACCCTTCCTTTATCATGAGATGTGATATCCAACTCCTTCCCATTCCAATCCTGAGACCCTTCCGATATCATGAGATGTGATATCTCAAAGCTTCTAATATCAAACTTGAGACCCTCCCTATAGCATGAGATGTGATATCCAAGTCCTTCCCATTCCAATCCTGATACCCTTCCTATAGCATGAGATGTGATATCTCAATGCTTCTAATACCAAACCTGAGACCCTTCCTATAACATGAGATGGGAATATCTAACTCCTTCCCATTCCAATCCTGAGACCCTTCCGATAGCAGAGATGTGATATCTCAATGCTTATACCAAACCTGAGATCCTTCCTATAACATGAGATGTGATATCCAACTCCTTCCCATTCCAATCCTGAGACCCTTCCCATAGCATGAGATGTGATATCCAACTCCTTCCCATTCCAATCCTCAGACCCTTCCTATAGCATGAGATGTGATATCTCAATGCTTCTAATATCAAACTTGAGACCCTACCTATAGCATGAGATGTGATATCCAAGTCCTTCCCATTCCAATCCTGAGACACTTCCTATAGCATGAGATGTGATATCCAACTCCTTCCCATTCCAATCCTGAGACCCTTCCTATAGCATGAGATATGATATCTCAATACTTCTAATACCAAACGTGAGATCCTTCCGATAACATGAGATGTGATATCCAAATCCTTCCCCTTCCAAACCTGAGACCCTCCCTTTAGCATGAGATGTGATATCCAACTCCTTCCCATTCCAATCCTGAGACCCTTCTGATAGCATGAGATGTGATATCTCAATGCTTCTAATACCAAACCTGAGATCCTTCCGATAGCATGAGATGTGATATCTCAATGCTTCTAATACCAAACCTCAGATCCTTCCTATAACATGAGATGTGATATCCAAATCCTTCCCCTTCCAAACCTGAGACCCTCCCTTTAGCATGAGATGTGATATCCAACTCCTTCCCATTCCATTCCTGAGACCCTTCTGATAGCATGAGATGTGATATCTCAATGCCTCTAATACCAAACCTGAGATCCTACCTCTAACATGAAATGTGATATCCAACTCTTTCCCCTTCCAAACCTGAGAGCCTTCCTATATCATGAGATGTGATATCCAAGTCCTTCCCATTCCAATCCTGAGACCCTTCCTATAGCTTGAGATGTGATATCCAACTCCTTCCCATTCCAATTCTGAGACCCTTCCTATACTCTGAGACTTGATATCTCAATGCTTCTAATACCAAACCTGAGACCCGTAGTATAACATGAGATATGATATCCAAATCCTTCCCCTTCCAAACCTTAGACCCTTCCTTTATCATGAGATGTGATATCCAACTCCTTCCCATTCCAATCCTGAGACCCTTCCGATATCATGAGATGTGATATCTCAAAGCTTCTAATATCAAACTTGAGACCCTCCCTATAGCATGAGATATGATATCCAAGTCCTTCCCATTCCAATCCTGAGACCCTTCCTATAGCATGAGATGTGATATCTCAATGCTTCTAATACCAAACCTGAGACCCTTCCTATAGCATGAGATGTGATATCCAAGTCCTTCCCATTCCAATCCTGAGACCCTTCCTATAGCATGAGATGTGATATCTCAATGCTTCTAATACCAAACCTGAGACCCTTCCTATAACATGAGATGGGAATATCCAACTCCTTCCCATTCCAATCCTGAGACCCTTCCGATAGCAGAGATGTGATATCTCAATGCTTATACCAAACCTGAGACCCTTCCTATGGCATGAGATGTGATATCCAACTCCTTGCCATTCAAATCCTGAGACCCTTCCTATAGCATGAGAAGGGATATCCAACTCCTTCCCAATCCAATCCTGAGACCCTTCCGATAGCAGAGACATGATATCTCAATGCTTCTACCAAACCTGAGACCCTTCCTTTAGCATGAGATGTGATATCCAAATCCTTCACATTCCAATCCTGAGACCCTTCCTATAGCATGAGATGTGATATCTCAATGCTTCTAATACCAAACCTGAGATCCTTCCTATAACATGAGATGTGATATCCAATTCCTTCCCATTCCAAACCTGAGACCCTTCCTATTGGATGAGTTGTGATATCCAACTCCTTCCCATTCCAACCCTGAGACCCTTCCTATAGCATGAGATGTGATGTCTCAATGCTTCTAATACCAAACCTGAGATCCTTCCTATAACATGAGATGTGATATCCAACTCCTTCCATTCCAATCCTAAGACCCGTCCTATAGCATGAGATGTGATATCTCAATGCTTATACCAAACCTGAGACCCTTCCTATAGCATGAGATGTGATATCCAACTACTTCCCATTCCAATCCTGAGACCCTTCCTATAGCATGGGATGTGATATCTCAATGCTTCTAATACCAAACCTGAGATCCTTCCTCTAACATGAAATGTGATATCCAACTCCTTCCCTTTCCAAACCTAAGAGCCTATCTATAGCATGAGATGTGATATCCAAGTCCTTCCCATTCCAATCCTTAGACCCTTCCTACAGCATGCAATATGATATCTCAATGATTCTAATAACAAACCTGAGACCCGTCCTATAGCATGAGATATGATATCCAAGTCCTTCCCATTCCAATCCTGAGACCCTTCCTATAACATGAGATGTGATATCCAACTCCTTCCCGTTCCAAACCTGAGACCCTTCCTTTAGCATGAGATGTGATATCCAGCTCCTTCCCATTCCAATCCTGAGACACTTCCGATAGCATGAGATGTGATATCTCAATGCTTCTAATATCAAAACTGAGACCCTCCCTATAGCATGATATGTGATATCTAAGTCCTTCCCATTCCAATCCTGAGACACTCCCTATAGCATGAGATGTGATATCCAACTCTTTCCCATTCCAATCCTGAGACCCTTCCTATAGCATGAGATATGATATCTCAATACTTCTAATACCAAACGTGAGATCCTTCCGATAACATGAGATGTGATATCCAAATCCTTCCCCTTCCAAACCTGAGACCCTCCCTTTAGCATGAGATGTGATATCCAACTCCTTCCCCTTCCAATCCTGAGACCCTTCTGATAGCATGAGATGTGATATCTCAATGCTTCTAATACCAAACCTGAGATCCTTCCGATAGCATGAGATGTGATATCTCAATGCTTCTAATACCAAACCTGAGATCCTTCCTATAACATGAGATGTGATATCCAAATCCTTCCCCTTCCAAACCTGAGACCCTCCCTTTAGCATGAGATGTGATATCCAACTCCTTCCCATTCCATTCCTGAGACCCTTCTGATAGCATGAGATGTGATATCTCAATGCCTCTAATACCAAACCTGAGATCCTACCTCTAACATGAAATGTGATATCCAACTCTTTCCCCTTCCAAACCTGAGAGCCTTCCTATAGCATGAGATGTGATATCCAAGTCCTTCCCATTCCAATCCTGAGACCCTTCCTATAGCTTGAGATGTGATATCCAACTCCTTCCCATTCCAATTCTGAGACCCTTCCTATACTCTGAGACTTGATATCTCAATGCTTCTAATACCAAACCTGAGACCCGTAATATAACATGAGATGTGATATCCAAATCCTTCCCATTCCAATCCTGAGACCCTTCCGATATCATGAGATGTGATATCTCAAAGCTTCTAATATGAAACTTGAGACCCTCCCTATAGCATGAGATGTGATATCCAAGTCCTTCCATTTCCAATCCTGAGACCCTTCCTATAGCATGAGATGTGATATCTCAATGCTTCTAATACCAAACCTGAGACCCTTCCTATAACATGAGATGGGAATATCCAACTCCTTCCCATTCCAATCCTGAGACCCTTCCGATAGCAGAGACGTGATATCTCAATGCTTCTACCAAACCTGAGACCCTTCCTTTAGCATGAGATGTGATATCCAAATCCTTCACATTCCAATCCTGAGACCCTTCCTATAGCATGAGATGTGATATCTCAATGCTTCTAATACCAAACCTGAGATCCTCCCTATAACATGAGATGTGATATCCAATTCCTTCCCATTCCAAACCTGAGACCCTTCCTACTGGATGAGATGTGATATCCAACTCCTTCCCATTCCAACCCTGAGACCCTTCCTATAGCATGAGATGTGATGTCTCAATGCTTCTAATACCAAACCTGAGATCCTTCCTATAACATTAGATGTGATATCCAACTCCTTCCATTCCAATCCTGAGACCCGTCCTATAGCATGAGATGTGATATCTCAATGCTTATACCAAACCTGAGACCCTTCCTATAGCATGAGATGTGATATCCAACTACTTCCCATTCCAATCCTGAGACCCTTCCTATAGCATGAGATGTGATATCTCAATGCTTCTAATACCAAACCTGAGATCCTTCCTCTAACATGAAATGTGATATCCAACTCCTACCCATTCCAATCCTGAGACCCTTCCTATAGCAAGAGATGTGATATCCAAATCCTTCCCATTCCAATCCTGAGACCCTTCCTATAACATGAGATGTGATATCCAACTCCTTCCCATTCCAACCTGAGACACTTCCTATAGCATGAGAAGGGATATCCAACTCCTTCCCAATCCAATCCTGAGACCCTTCCGATAGCAGAGATGTGATATCTCAATGCTTATACCAAACCTGAGACCCTTCCTATGGCATGAGATGTGATATCCAACTCCTTGCCATTCAAATCCTGAGACCCTTCCTATAGCATGAGATGTGATATCTCTATGCTTCTAATACCAAACCTGAGACCCTTCCTATAACATGAGATGGGATATCCAACTCCTTCCCATTCCAATCCTGAGACCCTTCCGATAGCAGAGATGTGATATCTCAATGCTTATACCAAACCTGAGAACCTTCCTATGGCCTGAGATGTCATATACAACTCCTTCCCATTCCAATCCTGAGACCCTTCCTTTAGCATGAGATGTGATATCTCAATGCTTATACCAAATCTGAGACCCTTCCTATAGCATGAGATGTGATATCCAATTCCTTCCCATTCCAATCCTGAGACCCTTCCTATAGCATGAGATGTGATATCTCAATGCTTATACCAAACCTGAGAGCCTACCTATAGCATGAGATGTGATATCCAAGTCCATCCCATTCCAATCCTTAGACCCTTCCTACAGCATGCGATGTGATATCTCAATGATTCTAATACCAAACCAGAGACTCTTCCTATAACATGAGATGGGATATCCAACTCCTTCCCATTCCAATCCTGAGCCGCTTCCGATAGCAGAGATGTGATATCTCAATGCTTATACCAAACCTGAGACCCTTCCTATAACATGAGATGTGATATCCAACTCCTTCCCGTTCCAAACCTGAGACACTAACTATAGCATATGTGATATCCAACTCCTTCCCATTCCAAACATGAGACCCTTCCTATAGCAAGAAAGTAATATCCAACTCCTACCCATTCCAATCCTGAGACCCTTCCTATAGCAAGAGATGTGATATCCAAATCCTTCCCATTCCAATCCTGAGACCGTTCCTATAACATGAGATGTGATATCCAATTCCTTCCTATTCCAACCTGAGACACTTCCTATAGCATGAGAAGGGATATCCAACTCCTTCCCAATCCAATCCTGAGACCCTTCCGATAGCAGAGATGTGACATCTCAATGCTTATACCAAACCTGAGACCCTTCCTATGGCATGAGATGTGATATCCAACTCCTTGCCATTCAAATCCTGAGACCCTTCCTATAGCATGAGATGTGATATCTCTATGCTTCTAATACCAAACCTGAGACCCTTCCTATAACATGAGATGGGATATCCAACTCCTTACCATTCCAATCCTGAGACCCTTCCGATAGCAGAGATGTGATATCTCAATGCTTATACCAAACCTGAGAACCTTCCTATGGCCTGAGATGTCATGTACAACTCCTTCCCATTCCAATCCTGAGACCCTTCCTTTAGCATGAGATGTGATATCTCAATGCTTATACCAAATCTGAGACCCTTCCTATAGCATGAGATGTGATATCCAATTCCTTCCCATTCCAATCCTGAGACCCTTCCTATAGCATGAGATGTGATATCTCAATGCTTATACCAAACCACCTGAGAGCCTACCTATAGCATGAGATGTGATATCCAAGTCCATCCCATTCCAATCCTTAGACCCTTCCTACAGCATGCGATGTGATATCTCAATGATTCTAATACCAAACCAGAGACTCTTCCTATAACATGAGATGGGATATCCAACTCCTTCCCATTCCAATCCTGAGCCGCATCCGATAGCAGAGATGTGATATCTCAATGCTTATACCAAACCTGAGACCCTTCCTATAACATGAGATATGATATCCAACTCCTTCCCGTTCCAAACCTGAGACACTAACTATAGCATATGTGATATCCAACTCCTTCCCATTCCAAACATGAGACCCTTCCTATAGCAAGAAAGTAATATCCAACTCCTACCCATTCCAATCCTGAGACCCTTCCTATAGCAAGAGATGTGATATCCAAATCCTTCCCATTCCAATCCTGAGACCCTTCCTATAACATGAATGAGATGTGATATCCAACTCCTTCCCATTCCAACCTGAGACACTTCCTATAGCATGAGAAGGGATAACCAACTCCTTCCCAATCCAATCCTGAGACCCTTCCGATAGCAGAGATGTGATATCTCAATGCTTATACCAAACCTGAGACCCTTCCTATGGCATGAGATGTGATATCCAACTCCTTCCCAATCCAATCCTGAGACCCTTCCGATAGCAGAGACGTGATATCTCAATGCTTCTACCAAACCTGAGACCCTTCCTTTAGCATGAGATGTGATATCCAAATCCTTCACATTCCAATCCTGAGACCCTTCCTATAGCATGAGATATGATATCTCAATACTTCTAATACCAAACGTGAGATCCTTCCGATAACATGAGATGTGATATCTCAATGCTTCTAATACCAAACCTGAGACCCTCCCTTTAGCATGAGATGTGATATCCAACTCCTTCCTATTCCAATCCTGAAACTCTTCTGATAGCATGAGATGTGATATCTCAATGCTTCTAATACCAAACCTGAGATCCTTCCGATAGCATGAGATGTGATATCTCAATGCTTCTAATACCAAACCTGAGATCCTTCCTATAACATGAGATGTGATATCCAAATCCTTCCCCTTCCAAACCTGAGACCCTCCCTTTAGCATGAGATGTGATATCCAACTCCTTCCCATTCCATTCCTGAGACCCTTCTGATAGCATGAGATGTGATATCTCAATGCCTCTAATACCAAACCTGAGATCCTACCTCTAACATGAAATGTGATATCCAACTCTTTCCCCTTCCAAACCTGAGAGCCTTCCTATAGCATGAGATGTGAAATCCAAGTCCTTCCCATTCCAATCCTGAGACCCTTCCTATAGCTTGAGATGTGATATCCAACTCCTTCCCATTCCAATTCTGAGACCCTTCCTATACTATGAGACTTGATATCTCAATGCTTCTAATACCAAACGTGAGACCCGTAATATAACATGAGATGTGATATCGAAATCCTTCCCCTTCCAAACCTTAGACCCTTCCTTTATCATGAGATGTGATATCCAACTCCTTCCCATTCCAATCCTGAGACCCTTCCGATATCATGAGATGTGATATCTCAAAGCTTCTAATATCAAACTTGAGACCCTCCCTATAGCATGAGATGTGATATCCAAGTCCTTCCCATTCCAATCCTGATACCCTTCCTATAGCATGAGATGTGATATCTCAATGCTTCTAATACCAAACCTGAGACCCTTCCTATAACATGAGATGGGAATATCCAACTCCTTCCCATTCCAATCCTGAGACCCTTCCGATAGCAGAGATGTGATATCTCAATGCTTATACCAAACCTGAGATCCTTCCTATAACATGAGATGTGATATCCAACTCCTTCCCATTCCAATCCTGAGACACTTCCTACAGCATGAGATGTGATATCTCACTGCTTATACCAAACCTGAGACCCTTCCCATAGCATGAGATGTGATATGCAACTCCTTCCCATTCCAATCCTCAGACCCTTCCTATAGCATGAGATGTGATATCTCAATGCTTCTAATATCAAACTTGAGACCCTACCTATAGCATGAGATGTGATATCCAAATCCTTCCCCTTCCAAACCTGAGACCCTCCCTTTAGCTTGAGATGTGATATCCAACTCCTTCCCATTCCAATCCTGAGACCCTTCCTATAGCATGAGATATGATATCTCAATACTTCTAATACCAAACGTGAGATCCTTCCGATAACATGAGATGTGATATCCAAATCCTTCCCCTTCCAAACCTGAGACCCTCCCTTTAGCTTGAGATGTGATATCCAACTCCTTCCCATTCCAATTCTGAGACCCTTCCTATACTATGAGACTTGATATCTCAATGCTTCTAATACCAAACGTGAGACCCGTAATATAACATGAGATGTGATATCGAAATCCTTCCCCTTCCAAACCTTAGACCCTTCCTTTATCATGAGATGTGATATCCAACTCCTTCCCATTCCAATCCTGAGACCCTTCCGATATCATGAGATGTGATATCTCAAAGCTTCTAATATCAAACTTGAGACCCTCCCTATAGCATGAGATGTGATATCCAAGTCCTTCCCATTCCAATCCTGATACCCTTCCTATAGCATGAGATGTGATATCTCAATGCTTCTAATACCAAACCTGAGACCCTTCCTATAACATGAGATGGGAATATCCAACTCCTTCCCATTCCAATCCTGAGACCCTTCCGATAGCAGAGATGTGATATCTCAATGCTTATACCAAACCTGAGATCCTTCCTATAACATGAGATGTGATATCCAAGTCCTTCCCATTCCAATCCTGAGACACTTCCTATAGCATGAGATGTGATATCCAACTCCTTCCCATTCCAATCCTGAGACCCTTCCTATAGCATGAGATATGATATCTCAATACTTCTAATACCAAACGTGAGATCCTTCCGATAACATGAGATGTGATATCCAAATCCTTCCCCTTCCAAACCTGAGACCCTCCCTTTAGCATGAGATGTGATATCCAACTCCTTCCCATTCCAATCCTGAGACCCTTCTGATAGCATGAGATGTGATATCTCAATGCTTCTAATACCAAACCTGAGATCCTTCCGATAGCATGAGATGTGATATCTCAATGCTTCTAATACCAAACCTCAGATCCTTCCTATAACATGAGATGTGATATCCAAATCCTTCCCCTTCCAAACCTGAGACCCTCCCTTTAGCATGAGATGTGATATCCAACTCCTTCCCATTCCATTCCTGAGACCCTTCTGATAGCATGAGATGTGATATCTCAATGCCTCTAATACCAAACCTGAGATCCTACCTCTAACATGAAATGTGATATCCAACTCTTTCCCCTTCCAAACCTGAGAGCCTTCCTATATCATGAGATGTGATATCCAAGTCCTTCCCATTCCAATCCTGAGACCCTTCCTATAGCTTGAGATGTGATATCCAACTCCTACCCATTCCAATTCTGAGACCCTTCCTATACTCTGAGACTTGATATCTCAATGCTTCTAATACCAAACCTGAGACCCTTAGTATAACATGAGATATGATATCCAAATCCTTCCCCTTCCAAACCTTAGACCCTTCCTTTATCATGAGATGTGATATCCAACTCCTTCCCATTCCAATCCTGAGACCCTTCCGATATCATGAGATGTGATATCTCAAAGCTTCTAATATCAAACTTGAGACCCTCCCTATAGCATGAGATGTGATATCCAAGTCCTTCCCATTCCAATCCTGAGACCCTTCCTATAGCATGAGATGTGATATCTCAATGCTTCTAATACCAAACCTGAGACCCTTCCTATAGCATGAGATGTGATATCCAAGTCCTTCCCATTCCAATCCTGAGACCCTTCCTATAGCATGAGATGTGATATCTCAATGCTTCTAATACCAAACCTGAGACCCTTCCTATAACATGAGATGGGAATATCCAACTCCTTCCCATTCCAATCCTGAGACCCTTCCGATAGCAGAGATGTGATATCTCAATGCTTATACCAAACCTGAGACCCTTCCTATGGCATGAGATGTGATATCCAACTCCTTCCCAATCCAATCCTGAGACCCTTCCGATAGCAGAGACGTGATATCTCAATGCTTCTACCAAACCTGAGACCCTTCCTTTAGCATGAGATGTGATATCCAAATCCTTCACATTCCAATCCTGAGACCCTTCCTATAGCATGAGATATGATATCTCAATACTTCTAATACCAAACGTGAGATCCTTCCGATAACATGAGATGTGATATCCAAATCCTTCCCCTTCCAAACCTGAGACCCTCCCTTTAGCATGAGATGTGATATCCAACTCCTTCCTATTCCAATCCTGAAACTCTTCTGATAGCATGAGATGTGATATCTCAATGCTTCTAATACCAAACCTGAGATCGTTCCGATAGCATGAGATGTGATATCTCAATGCTTCTAATACCAAACCTGAGATCCTTCCTATAACATGAGATGTGATATCCAAATCCTTCCCCTTCCAAACCTGAGACCCTCCCTTTAGCATGAGATGTGATATCCAACTCCTTCCCATTCCATTCCTGAGACCCTTCTGATAGCATGAGATGTGATATCTCAATGCCTCTAATACCAAACCTGAGATCCTACCTCTAACATGAAATGTGATATCCAACTCTTTCCCCTTCCAAACCTGAGAGCCTTCCTATAGCATGAGATGTGATATCCAAGTCCTTCCCATTCCAATCCTGAGACCCTTCCTATAGCTTGAGATGTGATATCCAACTCCTTCCCATTCCAATTCTGAGACCCTTCCTATACTATGAGACTTGATATCTCAATGCTTCTAATACCAAACGTGAGACCCGTAATATAACATGAGATGTGATATCGAAATCCTTCCCCTTCCAAACCTTAGACCCTTCCTTTATCATGAGATGTGATATCCAACTCCTTCCCATTCCAATCCTGAGACCCTTCCGATATCATGAGATGTGATATCTCAAAGCTTCTAATATCAAACTTGAGACCCTCCCTATAGCATGAGATGTGATATCCAAGTCCTTCCCATTCCAATCCTGATACCCTTCCTATAGCATGAGATGTGATATCTCAATGCTTCTAATACCAAACCTGAGACCCTTCCTATAACATGAGATGGGAATATCCAACTCCTTCCCATTCCAATCCTGAGACCCTTCCGATAGCAGAGATGTGATATCTCAATGCTTATACCAAACCTGAGATCCTTCCTATAACATGAGATGTGATATCCAACTCCTTCCCATTCCAATCCTGAGACACTTCCTACAGCATGAGATGTGATATCTCACTGCTTATACCAAACCTGAGACCCTTCCCATAGCATGAGATGTGATATCCAACTCCTTCCCATTCCAATCCTCAGACCCTTCCTATAGCATGAGATGTTATATCTCAATGCTTCTAATATCAAACTTGAGACCCTACCTATAGCATGAGATGTGATATCCAAATCCTTCCCCTTCCAAACCTGAGACCCTCCCTTTAGCTTGAGATGTGATATCCAACTCCTTCCCATTCCAATCCTGAGACCCTTCCTATAGCATGAGATATGATATCTCAATACTTCTAATACCAAACGTGAGATCCTTCCGATAACATGAGATGTGATATCCAAATCCTTCCCCTTCCAAACCTGAGAACCTCCCTTTAGCTTGAGATGTGATATCCAACTCCTTCCCATTCCAATTCTGAGACCTTTCCTATACTATGAGACTTGATATCTCAATGCTTCTAATACCAAATGTGAGACCCGTAATATAACATGAGATGTGATATCGAAATCCTTCCCCTTCCAAACCTTAGACCCTTCCTTTATCATGAGATGTGATATCCAACTCCTTCCCATTCCAATCCTGAGACCCTTCCGATATCATGAGATGTGATATCTCAAAGCTTCTAATATCAAACTTGAGACCCTCCCTATAGCATGAGATGTGATATCCAAGTCCTTCCCATTCCAATCCTGATACCCTTCCTATAGCATGAGATGTGATATCTCAATGCTTCTAATACCAAACCTGAGACCCTTCCTATAACATGAGATGGGAATATCCAACTCCTTCCCATTCCAATCCTGAGACCCTTCCGATAGCAGAGATGTGATATCTCAATGCTTATACCAAACCTGAGATCCTTCCTATAACATGAGATGTGATATCCAAGTCCTTCCCATTCCAATCCTGAGACACTTCCTATAGCATGAGATGTGATATCCAACTCCTTCCCATTCCAATCCTGAGACCCTTCCTATAGCATGAGATATGATATCTCAATACTTCTAATACCAAACGTGAGATCCTTCCGATAACATGAGATGTGATATCCAAATCCTTCCCCTTCCAAACCTGAGACCCTCCCTTTAGCATGAGATGTGATATCCAACTCCTTCCCATTCCATTCCTGAGACCCTTCTGATAGCATGAGATGTGATATCTCAATGCCTCTAATACCAAACCTGAGATCCTACCTCTAACATGAAATGTGATATCCAACTCTTTCCCCTTCCAAACCTGAGAGCCTTCCTATATCATGAGATGTGATATCCAAGTCCTTCCCATTCCAATCCTGAGACCCTTCCTATAGCTTGAGATGTGATATCCAACTCCTTACCATTCCAATTCTGAGACCCTTCCTATACTCTGAGACTTGATATCTCAATGCTTCTAATACCAAACCTGAGACCCGTAGTATAACATGAGATATGATATCCAAATCCTTCCCCTTCCAAACCTTAGACCCTTCCTTTATCATGAGATGTGATATCCAACTCCTTCCCATTCCAATCCTGAGACCCTTCCGATATCATGAGATGTGATATCTCAAAGCTTCTAATATCAAACTTGAGACCCTCCCTATAGCATGAGATGTGATATCCAAGTCCTTCCCATTCCAATCCTGAGACCCTTCCTATAGCATGATATGTGATATCTCAATGCTTCTAATACCAAACCTGAGACCCTTCCTATAGCATGAGATGTGATATCCAAGTCCTTCCCATTCCAATCCTGAGACCCTTCCTATAGCATGAGATGTGATATCTCAATGCTTCTAATACCAAACCTGAGACCCTTCCTATAACATGAGATGGGAATATCCAACTCCTTCCCATTCCAATCCTGAGACCCTTCCGATAGCAGAGATGTGATATCTCAATGCTTATACCAAACCTGAGACCCTTCCTATGGCATGAGATGTGATATCCAACTCCTTGCCATTCAAATCCTGAGACCCTTCCTATAGCATGAGAAGGGATATCCAACTCCTTCCCAATCCAATCCTGAGACCCTTCCGATAGCAGAGACGTGATATCTCAATGCTTCTACCAAACCTGAGACCCTTCCTTTAGCATGAGATGTGATATCCAAATCCTTCACATTCCAATCCTGAGACCCTTCCTATAGCATGAGATGTGATATCTCAATGCTTCTAATACCAAACCTGAGATCCTTCCTATAACATGAGATGTGATATCCAATTCCTTCCCATTCCAAACCTGAGACCCTTCCTATTGGATGAGTTGTGATATCCAACTCCTTCCCATTCCAACCCTGAGACCCTTCCTATAGCATGAGATGTGATGTCTCAATGTTTCTAATACCAAACCTGAGATCCTTCCTATAACATGAGATGTGATATCCAACTCCTTCCATTCCAATCTTGAGACCCGTCCTATAGCATGAGATGTGATATCTCAATGCTTATACCAAACCTGAGACCCTTCCTATAGCATGAGATGTGATATCCAACTACTTCCCATTCCAATCCTGAGACCCTTCCTATAGCATGGGATGTGATATCTCAATGCTTCTCATACCAAACCTGAGATCCTTCCTCTAACATGAAATGTGATATCCAACTCCTTCCCTTTCCAAACCTAAGAGCCTATCTATAGCATGAGATGTGATATCCAAGTCCTTCCCATTCCAATCCTTAGACCCTTCCGATAGCATGAGATGTGATATCTCAATAATTCTGATAACAAACCTGAGACCCGTCCTATAGCATGAGATATGATATCCAAGTCCTTCCCATTCCAATCCTGAGACCCTTCCTATAACATGAGATGTGATATCCAACTCCTTCCCGTTCCAAACCTGAGACCCTTCCTTTAGCATGAGATGTGATATCCAGCTCCTTCCCATTCCAATCCTGAGACACTTCCGATAGCATGAGATGTGATATCTCAATGCTTCTAATATCAAAACTGAGACCCTCCCTATAGCATGATATGTGATATCTAAGTCCTTCCCATTCCAATCCTGAGACACTCCCTATAGCATGAGATGTGATATCCAACTCTTTCCCATTCCAATCCTGAGACCCTTCCTATAGCATGAGATATGATATCTCAATACTTCTAATACCAAACGTGAGATCCTTCCGATAACATGAGATGTGATATCCAAATCCTTCCCCTTCCAAACCTGAGACCCTCCCTTTAGCATGAGATGTGATATCCAACTCCTTCCCATTCCAATCCTGAGACCCTTCTGATAGCATGAGATGTGATATCTCAATGCTTCTAATACCAAACCTGAGATCCTTCCGATAGCATGAGATGTGATATCTCAATGCTTCTAATACCAAACCTGAGATCCTTCCTATAACATGAGATGTGATATCCAAATCCTTCCCCTTCCAAACCTGAGACCCTCCCTTTAGCATGAGATGTGATATCCAAATCCTTCACATTCCAATCCTGAGACCCTTCCGATAGCATGAGATGTGATATCTCAATGCTTCTACCAAACCTGAGACCCTTCCTTTAGCATGAGATGTGATATCCAAATCCTTCACATTCCAATCCTGAGACCCTTCCTATAGCATGAGATGTGATATCTCAATGCTTCTAATACCAAACCTGAGATCCTTCCTATAACATGAGATGTGATATCCAATTCCTTCCCATTCCAAACCTGAGACCCTTCCTATTGGATGAGTTGTGATATCCAACTCCTTCCCATTCCAACCCTGAGACCCTTCCTATAGCATGAGATGTGATGTCTCAATGCTTCTAATACCAAACCTGAGATCCTTCCTATAACATGAGATGTGATATCCAACTCCTTCCATTCCAATCCTGAGACCCGTCCTATAGCATGAGATGTGATATCTCAATGCTTATACCAAACCTGAGACCCTTCCTATAGCATGAGATGTGATATCCAACTACTTCCCATTCCAATCCTGAGACCCTTCCTATAGCATGGGATGTGATATCTCAATGCTTCTAATACCAAACCTGAGATCCTTCCTCTAACATGAAATGTGATATCCAACTCCTTCCCTTTCCAAACCTAAGAGCCTATCTATAGCATGAGATGTGATATCCAAGTCCTTCCCATTCCAATCCTTAGACCCTTCCTACAGCATGCAATATGATATCTCAATGATTCTAATAACAAACCTGAGACCCGTCCTATAGCATGAGATATGATATCCAAGTCCTTCCCATTCCAATCCTGAGACCCTTCCTATAACATGAGATGTGATATCCAACTCCTTCCCGTTCCAAACCTGAGACCCTTCCTTTAGCATGAGATGTGATATCCAGCTCCTTCCCATTCCAATCCTGAGACACTTCCGATAGCATGAGATGTGATATCTCAATGCTTCTAATATCAAAACTGAGACCCTCCCTATAGCATGATATGTGATATCTAAGTCCTTCCCATTCCAATTCTGAGACACTCCCTATAGCATGAGATGTGATATCCAACTCTTTCCCATTCCAATCCTGAGACCCTTCCTATAGCATGAGATATGATATCTCAATACTTCTAATACCAAACGTGAGATCCTTCCGATAACATGAGATGTGATATCCAAATCCTTCCCCTTCCAAACCTGAGACCCTCCCTTTAGCATGAGATGTGATATCCAACTCCTTCCCATTCCAATCCTGAGACCCTTCTGATAGCATGAGATGTGATATCTCAATGCTTCTAATACCAAACCTGAGATCCTTCCGATAGCATGAGATGTGATATCTCAATGCTTCTAATACCAAACCTGAGATCCTTCCTATAACATGAGATGTGATATCCAAATCCTTCCCCTTCCAAACCTGAGACCCTCCCTTTAGCATGAGATGTGATATCCAACTCCTTCCCATTCCAATTCTGAGACCCTTCCTATACTCTGAGACTTGATATCTCAATGCTTCTAATACCAAACCTGAGATCCTACCTCTAACATGAAATGTGATATCCAACTCTTTCCCCTTCCAAACCCGAGAGCCTTCCTATAGCATGAGATGTGATATCCAAGTCCTTCCCATTCCAATCCTGAGACCCTTCCTATAGCTTGAGATGTGATATCCAACTCCTTCCCATTCCAATTCTGAGACCCTTCCTATACTCTGAGACTTGATATCTCAATGCTTCTAATACCAAACCTGAGACCCGTAATATAACATGAGATGTGATATCCAAATCCTTCCCATTCCAATCCTGAGACCCTTCCGATATCATGAGATGTGATATCTCAAAGCTTCTAATATGAAACTTGAGACCCTCCCTATAGCATGAGATGTGATATCCAAGTCCTTCCCATTCCAATCCTGAGACCCTTCCTATAGCATGAGATGTGATATCTCAATGCTTCTAATACCAAACCTGAGACCCTTCCTATAACATGAGATGGGAATATCCAACTCCTTCCCATTCCAATCCTGAGACCCTTCCGATAGCAGAGATGTGATATCTCAATGCTTATACCAAACCTGAGACCCTTCCTATGGCATGAGATGTGATATCCAACTCCTTGCCATTCAAATCCTGAGACCCTTCCTATAGCATGAGAAGGGATATCCAACTCCTTCCCAATCCAATCCTGAGACCCTTCCGATAGCAGAGACGTGATATCTCAATGCTTCTACCAAACCTGAGACCCTTCCTTTAGCATGAGATGTGATATCCAAATCCTTCACATTCCAATCCTGAGACCCTTCCTATAGCATGAGATGTGATATCTCAATGCTTCTAATACCAAACCTGAGATCCTTCCTATAACATGAGATGTGATATCCAATTCCTTCCCATTCCAAACCTGAGACCCTTCCTACTGGATGAGATGTGATATCCAACTCCTTCCCATTCCAACCCTGAGACCCTTCCTATAGCATGAGATGTGATATCTCAATGCTTCTAATACCAAACCTGAGATCCTTCCTATAACATGAGATGTGATATCCAACTCCTTCCATTCCAATCCTGAGACCCGTCCTATAGCATGAGATGTGATATCTCAATGCTTATACCAAACCTGAGACCCTTCCTATAGCATGAGATGTGATATCCAACTACTTCCCATTCCAATCCTGAGACCCTTCCTATAGCATGAGATGTGATATCTCAATGCTTCTAATACCAAACCTGAGATCCTTCCTCTAGCATGAAATGTGATATCCAACTCCTTCCCTTTCCAAACCTAAGAGCCTATCTATAGCATGAGATGTGATATCCAGGTCCTTCCCATTCCAATCCTTAGACCCTTCCTACAGCATGCAATATGATATCTCAATGATTCTAATAACAAACCTGAGACCCGTCCTATAGCATGAGATATGATATCCAAGTCCTTCCCATTCCAATCCTGCGACCCTTCCTATAACATGAAATGTGATATCCAACTTCTTCCAAATCCAATACTGATACCCTTCCGATAGCATGAGACGTGATATCCCAATGCTTCTACCAAACCTGAGACCCATACTATGGCATGAGATGTGATATCAAACTCCTTCCCATTCCAATCCTGAGACCCTTCCTAAAGCTTGAGGTGTGATATCCAACTCCTTCCCATTCCAATTCTGAGACCCGTCTTATACCATGAGACTTGATATCTCAATGCTTCTAATAGCAAACCTGAGACCCGTCCTATAACATGAGATGTGATATCCAAATCCTTCCCCTTCCAAACCTTAGACCCTTCCTTTATCATGAGATGTGATATCCAACTCCTTCCCATTCCAATCCTGAGACCCTTCCGATATCATGAGATTTGTTATCTCAATGCTTCTAATATCAAACTTGAGACCCTCCCTATAGCATGAGATGTGACATCCAAGTCCTTCCCATTCCAATCCTGAGACCCTTCCTATAGCATGAGATGTGATATCTCTATGCTTCTAATACCAAACCTGAGGCCCTTCCTATAACATGAGATGGGATATCCAACTCCTTCCCATTCCAATCCTGAGACCTTTCCGATAGCAGAGATGTGATATCTCAATGCTTATACCAAACCTGAGAACCTTGCTATGGCCTGAGATGTCATATACAACTCCTTCCCATTCCAATCCTGAGACCCTTCCTTTAGCATGAGATGTGATATCTCAATGCTTATACCAAACCTGAGAGCCTACCTATAGCATGAGATGTGATATCCAAGTCCATCCCATTCCAATCCCTAGACCCTTCCTACAGCATGCGATGTGATATCTCAATGATTCTAATACCAAACCAGAGACTCTTCCTATAACATTAGATGGGATATCCAACTCCTTCCCATTGCAATCCTGAGCCGCTTCCGATAGCAGAGATGTGATATCTCAATGCTTATACCAAACCTGAGACCCTTCCTATAACATGAGATGTGATATCCAACTCCTTCCCGTTCCAAACCTGAGACACTAACTATAGCATATGTGATATCCAACTCCTTCCCATTCCAAACATGAGACCCTTCCTATAGCAAGAAAGTAATATCCAACTCCTACCCATTTAAATCCTGAGACCCTTCCTATAGCAAGAGATGTGATATCCAAATCCTTCCCATTCCAATCCTGAGACCCTTCCTATAACATGAGATGTGATATCCAACTCCTTCCCATTCCAACCTGAGACACTTCCTATAGCATGAGATATGATATCTCAATACTTCTAATACCAAACGTGAGATCCTTCCGATAACATGAGATGTGATATCCAAATCCTTCCCCTTCCAAACCTGAGACCCTCCCTTTAGCATGAGATGTGATATCCAACTCCTTCCTATTCCAATCCTGAAACTCTTCTGATAGCATGAGATGTGATATCTCAATGCTTCCAATACCAAACCTGAGATCCTTCCGATAGCATGAGATGTGATATCTCAATGCTTCTAATACCAAACCTGAGATCCTTCCTATAACATGAGATGTGATATCCAAATCCTTCCCCTTCCAAACCTGAGACCCTCCCTTTAGCATGAGATGTGATATCCAACTCCTTCCTATTCCAATCCTGAAACTCTTCTGATAGCATGAGATGTGATATCTCAATGCTTCTAATACCAAACCTGAGATCCTTCCGATAGCATGAGATGTGATATCTCAATGCTTCTAATACCAAACCTGAGATCCTTCCTATAACATGAGATGTGATATCCAAATCCTTCCCCTTCCAAACCTGAGACCCTCCCTTTAGCATGAGATGTGATATCCAACTCCTTCCCATTCCATTCCTGAGACCCTTCTGATAGCATGAGATGTGATATCTCAATGCCTCTAATACCAAACCTGAGATCCTACCTCTAACATGAAATGTGATATCCAACTCTTTCCCCTTCCAAACCTGAGAGCCTTCCTATAGCATGAGATGTGATATCCAAGTCCTTCCCATTCCAATCCTGAGACCCTTCCTATAGCTTGAGATGTGATATCCAACTCCTTCCCATTCCAATTCTGAGACCCTTCCTATACTATGAGACTTGATATCTCAATGCTTCTAATACCAAACGTGAGACCCGTAATATAACATGAGATGTGATATCGAAATCCTTCCCCTTCCAAACCTTAGACCCTTCCTTTATCATGAGATGTGATATCCAACTCCTTCCCATTCCAATCCTGAGACCCTTCCGATATCATGAGATGTGATATCTCAAAGCTTCTAATATCAAACTTGAGACCCTCCCTATAGCATGAGATGTGATATCCAAGTCCTTCCCATTCCAATCCTGATACCCTTCCTATAGCATGAGATGTGATATCTCAATGCTTCTAATACCAAACCTGAGACCCTTCCTATAACATGAGATGGGAATATCCAACTCCTTCCCATTCCAATCCTGAGACCCTTCTGATAGCAGAGATGTGATATCTCAATGCTTATACCAAACCTGAGATCCTTCCTATAACATGAGATGTGATATCCAACTCCTTCCCATTCCAATCCTGAGACACTTCCTATAGCATGAGATGTGATATCTCACTGCTTATACCAAACCTGAGACCCTTCCCAAAGCATGAGATGTGATATCCAACTCCTTCCCATTCCAATCCTCAGACCCTTCCTATAGCATGAGATGTGATATCTCAATGCTTCTAATATCAAACTTGAGACCCTACCTATAGCATGAGATGTGAAATCAAATTCCTTCCCATTCCAATCCTGAGGCACTTCCTATAGCATGAGATGTGATATCCAACTCCTTCCCATTCCAATCCTGAGACCCTTCCTATAGCATGAGATATGATATCTCAATACTTCTAATACCAAATGTGAGATCCTTCCGATAACATGAGATGTGATATCCAAATCCTTCCCCTTCCAAACCTGAGACCCTCCCTTTAGCATGAGATGTGATATCCAACTCCTTCCCATTCCAATCCTGAGACCCTTCTGATAGCATGAGATGTGATATCTCAATGCTTCTAATACCAAACCTGAGATCCTTCCGATAGCATGAGATGTGATATCTCAATGCTTCTAATACCAAACCTCAGATCCTTCCTATAACATGAGATGTGATATCCAAATCCTTCCCCTTCCAAACCTGAGACCCTCCCTTTAGCATGAGATGTGATATCCAACTCCTTCCCATTCCATTCCTGAGACCCTTCTGATAGCATGAGATGTGATATCTCAATGCCTCTAATACCAAACCTGAGATCCTACCTCTAACATGAAATGTGATATCCAACTCTTTCCCCTTCCAAACCTGAGAGCCTTCCTATATCATGAGATGTGATATCCAAGTCCTTCCCATTCCAATCCTGAGACCCTTCCTATGGCTTGAGATGTGATATCCAACTCCTTCCCATTCCAATTCTGAGACCCTTCCTATACTCTGAGACTTGATATCTCAATGCTTCTAATACCAAACCTGAGACCCGTAGTATAACATGAGATATGATATCCAAATCCTTCCCCTTCCAAACCTTAGACCCTTCCTTTATCATGAGATGTGATATCCAACTCCTTCCCATTCCAATCCTGAGACCCTTCCGATAGCATGAGATGTGATATCTCAATGCTTCTAATACCAAACCTGAGACCCTTCCTATAGCATGAGATGTGATATCCAAGTCCTTCCCATTCCAATCCTGAGACCCTTCCTATAGCATGAGATGTGATATCTCAATGCTTCTAATACCAAACCTGAGACCCTTCCTATAGCATGAGATGTGATATCCAAGTCCTTCCCATTCCAATCCTGAGACCCTTCCTATAGCATGAGATGTGATATCTCAATGCTTCTAATACCAAACCTGAGACCCTTCCTATAACATGAGATGGGAATATCCAACTCCTTCCCATTCCAATCCTGAGACCCTTCCGATAGCAGAGATGTGATATCTCAATGCTTATACCAAACCTGAGACCCTTCCTATGGCATGAGATGTGATATCCAACTCCTTGCCATTCAAATCCTGAGACCCTTCCTATAGCATGAGAAGGGATATCCAACTCCTTCCCAATCCAATCCTGAGACCCTTCCGATAGCAGAGACATGATACCTCAATGCTTCTACCAAACCTGAGACCCTTCCTTTAGCATGAGATGTGATATCCAAATCCTTCACATTCCAATCCTGAGACCCTTCCTATAGCATGAGATGTGATATCTCAATGCTTCTAATACCAAACCTGAGATCCTTCCTATAACATGAGATGTGATATCCAATTCCTTCCCATTCCAAACCTGAGACCCTTCCTATTGGATGAGTTGTGATATCCAACTCCTTCCCATTCCAACCCTGAGACCCTTCCTATAGCATGAGATGTGATGTTTCAATGCTTCTAATACCAAACCTGAGATCCTTCCTATAACATGAGATGTGATATCCAACTCCTTCCATTCCAATCCTGAGACCCGTCCTATAGCATGAGATGTGATATCTCAATGCTTATACCAAACCTGAGATCCTTCCTATGGCCTGAGATGTCATATACAACTCCTTCCCATTCCAATCCTGAGACCCTTCCTTTAGCATGAGATGTGATATCTCAATGCTTATACCAAATCTGAGACCCTTCCTATAGCATGAGATGTGATATCCAATTCCTTCCCATTCCAATCCTGAGACCCTTCCTATAGCATGAGATGTGATATCTCAATGCTTATACCAAACCTGAGAGCCTACCTATAGCATGAGATGTGATATCCAAGTCCATCCCATTCCAATCCTTAGACCCTTCCTACAGCATGCAATGTGATATCTCAATGATTCTAATACCAAACCAGAGACTCTTCCTATAACATGAGATGGGATATCCAACTCCTTCCCATTCCAATCCTGAGCCGCTTCCGATAGCAGAGATGTGATATCTCAATGCTTATACCAAACCTGAGACCCTTCCTATAACATGAGATGTGATATCCAACTCCTTCCCGTTCCAAACCTGAGACACTAACTATAGCATATGTGATATCCAACTCCTTCCCATTCCAAACATGAGACCCTTCCTATAGCAAGA
Organism: Ambystoma mexicanum; assembly: GCF_040938575.1. Lineage (NCBI taxonomy): Eukaryota > Metazoa > Chordata > Amphibia > Caudata > Ambystomatidae > Ambystoma > Ambystoma mexicanum. Next base: position 332,702,673 of record NC_090936.1, read on the forward strand.
AAGTAATATCCAACTCCTACCCATTCCAATCCTGAGACCCTTCCTATAGCAAGAGATGTGATATCCAAATCCTTCCCATTCCAATCCTGAGACCCTTCCTATAACATGAGATGTGATATCCAACTCCTTCCTATTCCAACCTGAGACACTTCCTATAGCATGAGAAGGGATATCCAACTCCTTCCCAATCCAATCCTGAGACCCTTCCGATAGCAGAGATGTGATATCTCAATGCTTATACCAAACCTGAGACCCTTCCTATGGCATGAGATGTGATATCCAACTCCTTGCCATTCAAATCCTGAGACCCTTCCTATAGCATGAGATGTGATATCTCTATGCTTCTAATACCAAACCTGAGACCCTTCCTATAACATGAGATGGGATATCCAACTCCTTCCCATTCCAATCCTGAGACCCTTCCGATAGCAGAGATGTGATATCTCAATGCTTATACCAAACCTGAGAACCTTCCTATGGCCTGAGATGTCATATACAACTCCTTCCCGATCCAATCCTGAGACCCTTCCTTTAGCATGAGATGTGATATCTCAATGCTTATACCAAATCTGAGACCCTTCCTATAGCATGAGATGTGATATCCAATTCCTTCCCATTCCAATCCTGAGACCCTTCCTATAGCATGAGATGTGATATCTCAATGCTTATACCAAACCACCTGAGAGCCTACCTATAGCATGAGATGTGATATCCAAGTCCATCCCATTCCAATCCTTAGACCCTTCCTACAGCATGCGATGTGATATCTCAATGATTCTAATACCAAACCAGAGACTCTTCCTATAACATGAGATGGGATATCCAACTCCTTCCCATTCCAATCCTGAGCCGCTTCCGATAGCAGAGATGTGATATCTCAATGCTTATACCAAACCTGAGACCCTTCCTATGGCATGAGATGTGATATCCAACTCCTTGCCATTCAAATCCTGAGACCCTTCCTATAGCATGAGAAGGGATATCCAACTCCTTCCCAATCCAATCCTGAGACCCTTCCGATAGCAGAGACGTGATATCTCAATGCTTCTACCAAACCTGAGACCCTTCCTTTAGCATGAGATGTGATATCCAAATCCTTCACATTCCAATCCTGAGACCCTTCCTATAGCATGAGATGTGATATCTCAATGCTTCTAATACCAAACCTGAGATCCTTCCTATAACATGAGATGTGATATCCAATTCCTTCCCATTCCAAACCTGAGACCCTTCCTACTGGATGAGATGTGATATCCAACTCCTTCCCATTCCAACCCTGAGACCCTTCCTATAGCATGAGATGTGATGTCTCAATGCTTCTAATACCAAACCTGAGATCCTTCCTATAACATGAGATGTGATATCCAACTCCTTCCATTCCAATCCTGAGACCCGTCCTATAGCATGAGATGTGATATCTCAATGCTTATACCAAACCTGAGACCCTTCCTATAGCATGAGATGTGATATCCAACTACTTCCCATTCCAATCCTGAGACCCTTCCTATAGCATGAGATGTGATATCTCAATGCTTCTAATACCAAACCTGAGATCCTTCCTCTAGCATGAAATGTGATATCCAACTCCTTCCCTTTCCAAACCTAAGAGCCTATCTATAGCATGAGATGTGATATCCAGGTCCTTCCCATTCCAATCCTTAGACCCTTCCTACAGCATGCAATATGATATCTCAATGATTCTAATAACAAACCTGAGACCCGTCCTATAGCATGAGATATGATATCCAAGTCCTTCCCATTCCAATCCTGCGACCCTTCCTATAACATGAAATGTGATATCCAACTTCTTCCAAATCCAATACTGATACCCTTCCGATAGCATGAGACGTGATATCCCAATGCTTCTACCAAACCTGAGACCCATACTATGGCATGAGATGTGATATCAAACTCCTTCCCATTCCAATCCTGAGACCCTTCCTATAGCTTGAGGTGTGATATCCAACTCCTTCCCATTCCAATTCTGAGACCCGTCTTATACCATGAGACTTGATATCTCAATGCTTCTAATAGCAAACCTGAGACCCGTCCTATAACATGAGATGTGATATCCAAATCCTTCCCCTTCCAAACCTTAGACCCTTCCTTTATCATGAGATGTGATATCCAACTCCTTCCCATTCCAATCCTGAGACCCTTCCGATATCATGAGATTTGTTATCTCAATGCTTCTAATATCAAACTTGAGACCCTCCCTATAGCATGAGATGTGACATCCAAGTCCTTCCCATTCCAATCCTGAGACCCTTCCTATAGCATGAGATGTGATATCTCTATGCTTCTAATACCAAACCTGAGGCCCTTCCTATAACATGAGATGGGATATCCAACTCCTTCCCATTCCAATCCTGAGACCTTTCCGATAGCAGAGATGTGATATCTCAATGCTTATACCAAACCTGAGAACCTTGCTATGGCCTGAGATGTCATATACAACTCCTTCCCATTCCAATCCTGAGACCCTTCCTTTAGCATGAGATGTGATATCTCAATGCTTATACCAAACCTGAGAGCCTACCTATAGCATGAGATTTGATATCCAAGTCCATCCCATTCCAATCCCTAGACCCTTCCTACAGCATGCGATGTGATATCTCAATGATTCTAATACCAAACCAGAGACTCTTCCTATAACATTAGATGGGATATCCAACTCCTTCCCATTCCAATCCTGAGCCGCTTCCGATAGCAGAGATGTGATATCTCAATGCTTATACCAAACCTGAGACCCTTCCTATAACATGAGATGTGATATCCAACTCCTTCCCGTTCCAAACCTGAGACACTAACTATAGCATATGTGATATCCAACTCCTTCCCATTCCAAACATGAGACCCTTCCTATAGCAAGAAAGTAATATCCAACTCCTACCCATTTAAATCCTGAGACCCTTCCTATAGCAAGAGATGTGATATCCAAATCCTTCCCATTCCAATCCTGAGACCCTTCCTATAACATGAGATGTGATATCCAACTCCTTCCCATTCCAACCTGAGACACTTCCTATAGCATGAGATATGATATCTCAATACTTCTAATAGCAAACGTGAGATCCTTCCGATAACATGAGATGTGATATCCAAATCCTTCCCCTTCCAAACCTGAGACCCTCCCTTTAGCATGAGATGTGATATCCAACTCCTTCCTATTCCAATCCTGAAACTCTTCTGATAGCATGAGATGTGATATCTCAATGCTTCTAATACCAAACCTGAGATCCTTCCGATAGCATGAGATGTGATATCTCAATGCTTCTAATACCAAACCTGAGATCCTTCCTATAACATGAGATGTGATATCCAAATCCTTCCCCTTCCAAACCTGAGACCCTCCCTTTAGCATGAGATGTGATATCCAACTCCTTCCTATTCCAATCCTGAAACTCTTCTGATAGCATGAGATGTGATATCTCAATGCTTCTAATACCAAACCTGAGATCCTTCCGATAGCATGAGATGTGATATCTCAATGCTTCTAATACCAAACCTGAGATCCTTCCTATAACATGAGATGTGATATCCAAATCCTTCCCCTTCCAAACCTGAGACCCTCCCTTTAGCATGAGATGTGATATCCAACTCCTTCCCATTCCATTCCTGAGACCCTTCTGATAGCATGAGATGTGATATCTCAATGCCTCTAATACCAAACCTGAGATCCTACCTCTAACATGAGATGTGATATCCAACTCTTTCCCCTTCCAAACCTGAGAGCCTTCCTATAGCATGAGATGTGATATCCAAGTCCTTCCCATTCCAATCCTGAGACCCTTCCTATAGCTTGAGATGTGATATCCAACTCCTTCCCATTCCAATTCTGAGACCCTTCCTATACTATGAGACTTGATATCTCAATGCTTCTAATACCAAACGTGAGACCCGTAATATAACATGAGATGTGATATCGAAATCCTTCCCCTTCCAAACCTTAGACCCTTCCTTTATCATGAGATGTGATATCCAACTCCTTCCCATTCCAATCCTGAGACCCTTCCGATATCATGAGATGTGATATCTCAAAGCTTCTAATATCAAACTTGAGACCCTCCCTATAGCATGAGATGTGATATCCAAGTCCTTCCCATTCCAATCCTGATACCCTTCCTATAGCATGAGATGTGATATCTCAATGCTTCTAATACCAAACCTGAGACCCTTCCTATAACATGAGATGGGAATATCCAACTCCTTCCCATTCCAATCCTGAGACCCTTCCGATAGCAGAGATGTGATATCTCAATGCTTATACCAAACCTGAGATCCTTCCTATAACATGAGATGTGATATCCAACTCCTTCCCATTCCAATCCTGAGACACTTCCTATAGCATGAGATGTGATATCTCACTGCTTATACCAAACCTGAGACCCTTCCCAAAGCATGAGATGTGATATCCAACTCCTTCCCATTCCAATCCTCAGACCCTTCCTATAGCATGAGATGTGATATCTCAATGCTTCTAATATCAAACTTGAGACCCTACCTATAGCATGAGATGTGAAATCAAATTCCTTCCCATTCCAATCCTGAGGCACTTCCTATAGCATGAGATGTGATATCCAACTCCTTCCCATTCCAATCCTGAGACCCTTCCTATAGCATGAGATATGATATCTCAATACTTCTAATACCAAACGTGAGATCCTTCTGATAACATGAGATGTGATATCCAAATCCTTCCCCTTCCAAACCTGAGACCCTCCCTTTAGCATGAGATGTGATATCCAACTCCTTCCCATTCCAATCCTGAGACCCTTCTGATAGCATGAGATGTGATATCTCAATGCTTCTAATACCAAACCTGAGATCCTTCCGATAGCATGAGATGTGATATCTCAATGCTTCTAATACCAAACCTCAGATCCTTCCTATAACATGAGATGTGATATCCAAATCCTTCCCCTTCCAAACCTGAGACCCTCCCTTTAGCATGAGATGTGATATCCAACTCCTTCCCATTCCATTCCTGAGACCCTTCTGATAGCATGAGATGTGATATCTCAATGCCTCTAATACCAAACCGGAGATCCTACCTCTAACATGAAATGTGATATCCAACTCTTTCCCCTTCCAAACCTGAGAGCCTTCCTATATCATGAGATGTGATATCCAAGTCCTTCCCATTCCAATCCTGAGACCCTTCCTATGGCTTGAGATGTGATATCCAACTCCTTCCCATTCCAATTCTGAGACCCTTCCTATACTCTGAGACTTGATATCTCAATGCTTCTAATACCAAACCTGAGACCTGTAGTATAACATGAGATATGATATCCAAATCCTTCCCCTTCCAAACCTTAGACCCTTCCTTTATCATGAGATGTGATATCCAACTCCTTCCCATTCCAATCCTGAGACCCTTCCGATAGCATGAGATGTGATATCTCAATGCTTCTAATACCAAACCTGAGACCCTTCCTATAGCATGAGATGTGATATCCAAGTCCTTCCCATTCCAATCCTGAGACCCTTCCTATAGCATGAGATGTGATATCTCAATGCTTCTAATACCAAACCTGAGACCCTTCCTATAGCATGAGATGTGATATCCAAGTCCTTCCCATTCCAATCCTGAGACCCTTCCTATAGCATGAGATGTGATATCTCAATGCTTCTAATACCAAACCTGAGACCCTTCCTATAACATGAGATGGGAATATCCAACTCCTTCCCATTCCAATCCTGAGACCCTTCCGATAGCAGAGATGTGATATCTCAATGCTTATACCAAACCTGAGACCCTTCCTATGGCATGAGATGTGATATCCAACTCCTTGCCATTCAAATCCTGAGACCCTTCCTATAGCATGAGAAGGGATATCCAACTCCTTCCCATTCCAAACCTGAGACCCTTCCTATTGGATGAGTTGTGATATCCAACTCCTTCCCATTCCAACCCTGAGACCCTTCCTATAGCATGAGATGTGATGTCTCAATGCTTCTAATACCAAACCTGAGATCCTTCCTATAACATGAGATGTGATATCCAACTCCTTCCATTCCAATCCTGAGACCCGTCCTATAGCATGAGATGTGATATCTCAATGCTTATACCAAACCTGAGAACCTTCCTATGGCCTGAGATGTCATATACAACTCCTTCCCATTCCAATCCTGAGACCCTTCCTTTAGCATGAGATGTGATATCTCAATGCTTATACCAAATCTGAGACCCTTCCTATAGCATGAGATGTGATATCCAATTCCTTCCCATTCCAATCCTGAGACCCTTCCTATAGCATGAGATGTGATATCTCAATGCTTATACCAAACCTGAGAGCCTACCTATAGCATGAGATGTGATATCCAAGTCCATCCCATTCCAATCCTTAGACCCTTCCTACAGCATGCGATGTGATATCTCAATGATTCTAATACCAAACCAGAGACTCTTCCTATAACATGAGATGGGATATCCAACTCCTTCCCATTCCAATCCTGAGCCGCTTCCGATAGCAGAGATGTGATATCTCAATGCTTATACCAAACCTGAGTCCCTTCCTATAACATGAGATGTGATATCCAACTCCTTCCCGTTCCAAACCTGAGACACTAACTATAGCATATGTGATATCCAACTCCTTCCCATTCCAAACATGAGACCCTTCCTATAGCAAGAAAGTAATATCCAACTCCTACCCATTCCAATCCTGAGACCCTTCCTATAGCAAGAGATGTGATATCCAAATCCTTCCCATTCCAATCCTGAGACCCTTCCTATAACATGAGATGTGATATCCAACTCCTTCCTATTCCAACCTGAGACACTTCCTATAGCATGAGAAGGGATATCCAACTCCTTCCCAATCCAATCCTGAGACCCTTCCGATAGCAGAGATGTGATATCTCAATGCTTATACCAAACCTGAGACCCTTCCTATGGCATGAGATGTGATATCCAACTCCTTGCCATTCAAATCCTGAGACCCTTCCTATAGCATGAGATGTGATATCTCTATGCTTCTAATACCAAACCTGAGACCCTTCCTATAACATGAGATGGGATATCCAACTCCTTCCCATTCCAATCCTGAGACCCTTCCGATAGCAGAGATGTGATATCTCAATGCTTATACCAAACCTGAGAACCTTCCTATGGCCTGAGATGTCATATACAACTCCTTCCCGATCCAATCCTGAGACCCTTCCTTTAGCATGAGATGTGATATCTCAATGCTTATACCAAATCTGAGACCCTTCCTATAGCATGAGATGTGATATCCAATTCCTTCCCATTCCAATCCTGAGACCCTTCCTATAGCATGAGATGTGATATCTCAATGCTTATACCAAACCACCTGAGAGCCTACCTATAGCATGAGATGTGATATCCAAGTCCATCCCATTCCAATCCTTAGACCCTTCCTACAGCATGCGATGTGATATCTCAATGATTCTAATACCAAACCAGAGACTCTTCCTATAACATGAGATGGGATATCCAACTCCTTCCCATTCCAATCCTGAGCCGCTTCCGATAGCAGAGATGTGATATCTCAATGCTTATACCAAACCTGAGACCCTTCCTATGGCATGAGATGTGATATCCAACTCCTTGCCATTCAAATCCTGAGACCCTTCCTATAGCATGAGAAGGGATATCCAACTCCTTCCCAATCCAATCCTGAGACCCTTCCGATAGCAGAGACGTGATATCTCAATGCTTCTACCAAACCTGAGACCCTTCCTTTAGCATGAGATGTGATATCCAAATCCTTCACATTCCAATCCTGAGACCCTTCCTATAGCATGAGATGTGATATCTCAATGCTTCTAATACCAAACCTGAGATCCTTCCTATAACATGAGATGTGATATCCAATTCCTTCCCATTCCAAACCTGAGACCCTTCCTACTGGATGAGATGTGATATCCATCTCCTTCCCATTCCAACCCTGAGACCCTTCCTATAGCATGAGATGTGATGTCTCAATGCTTCTAATACCAAACCTGAGATCCTTCCTATAACATGAGATGTGATATCCAACTCCTTCCATTCCAATCCTGAGACCCGTCCTATAGCATGAGATGTGATATCTCAATGCTTATACCAAACCTGAGACCCTTCCTATAGCATGAGATGTGATATCCAACTACTTCCCATTCCAATCCTGAGACCCTTCCTATAGCATGAGATGTGATATCTCAATGCTTCTAATACCAAACCTGAGATCCTTCCTCTAACATGAAATGTGATATCCAACTCCTTCCCTTTCCAAACCTAAGAGCCTATCTATAGCATGAGATGTGATATCCAGGTCCTTCCCATTCCAATCCTTAGACCCTTCCTACAGCATGCAATATGATATCTCAATGATTCTAATAACAAACCTGAGACCCGTCCTATAGCATGAGATATGATATCCAAGTCCTTCCCATTCCAATCCTGCGACCCTTCCTATAACATGAAATGTGATATCCAACTTCTTCCAAATCCAATACTGATACCCTTCCGATAGCATGAGACGTGATATCCCAATGCTTCTACCAAACCTGAGACCCATACTATGGCATGAGATGTGATATCAAACTCCTTCCCATTCCAATCCTGAGACCCTTCCTATAGCTTGAGGTGTGATATCCAACTCCTTCCCATTCCAATTCTGAGACCCTTCTTATACCATGAGACTTGATATCTCAATGCTTCTAATACCAAACCTGAGACCCGTCCTATAACATGAGATGTGATATCCAAATCCTTCCCCTTCCAAACCTTAGACCCTTCCTTTATCATGAGATGTGATATCCAACTCCTTCCCATTCCAATCCTGAGACCCTTCCGATATCATGAGATTTGTTATCTCAATGCTTCTAATATCAAACTTGAGACCCTCCCTATAGCATGAGATGTGACATCCAAGTCCTTCCCATTCCAATCCTGAGACCCTTCCTATAGCATGAGATGTGATATCTCTATGCTTCTAATACCAAACCTGAGGCCCTTCCTATAACATGAGATGGGATATCCAACTCCTTCCCATTCCAATCCTGAGACCTTTCCGATAGCAGAGATGTGATATCTCAATGCTTATACCAAACCTGAGAACCTTCCTATGGCCTGAGATGTCATATACAACTCCTTCCCATTCCAATCCTGAGACCCTTCCTTTAGCATGAGATGTGATATCTCAATGCTTATACCAAATCAGAGACCCTTCCTATAGCATGAGATGTGATATCCAATTCCTTCCCATTCCAATCCTGAGACCCTTCCTATAGCATGAGATGTGATATCTCAATGCTTATACCAAACCTGAGAGCCTACCTATAGCATGAGATGTGATATCCAAGTCCATCCCATTCCAATCCCTAGACCCTTCCTACAGCATGCGATGTGATATCTCAATGATTCTAATACCAAACCAGAGACTCTTCCTATAACATTAGATGGGATATCCAACTCCTTCCCATTCCAATCCTGAGCCGCTTCCGATAGCAGAGATGTGATATCTCAATGCTTATACCAAACCTGAGACCCTTCCTATAACATGAGATGTGATATCCAACTCCTTCCCGTTCCAAACCTGAGACACTAACTATAGCATATGTGATATCCAACTCCTTCCCATTCCAAACATGAGACCCTTCCTATAGCACGAAAGTAATATCCAACTCCTACCCATTTAAATCCTGAGACCCTTCCTATAGCAAGAGATGTGATATCCAAATCCTTCCCATTCCAATCCTGAGACCCTTCCTATAACATGAGATGTGATATCCAACTCCTTCCCATTCCAACCTGAGACACTTCCTATAGCATGAGATATGATATCTCAATACTTCTAATACCAAACGTGAGATCCTTCCGATAACATGAGATGTGATATCCAAATCCTTCCCCTTCCAAACCTGAGACCCTCCCTTTAGCATGAGATGTGATATCCAACTCCTTCCTATTCCAATCCTGAAACTCTTCTGATAGCATGAGATGTGATATCTCAATGCTTCTAATACCAAACCTGAGATCCTTCCGATAGCATGAGATGTGATATCTCAATGCTTCTAATACCAAACCTGAGATCCTTCCTATAACATGAGATGTGATATCCAAATCCTTCCCCTTCCAAACCTGAGACCCTCCCTTTAGCATGAGATGTGATATCCAACTCCTTCCTATTCCAATCCTGAAACTCTTCTGATAGCATGAGATGTGATATCTCAATGCTTCTAATACCAAACCTGAGATCCTTCCGATAGCATGAGATGTGATATCTCAATGCTTCTAATACCAAACCTGAGATCCTTCCTATAACATGAGATGTGATATCCAAATCCTTCCCCTTCCAAACCTGAGACCCTCCCTTTAGCATGAGATGTGATATCCAACTCCTTCCCATTCCATTCCTGAGACCCTTCTGATAGCATGAGATGTGATATCTCAATGCCTCTAATACCAAACCTGAGATCCTACCTCTAACATGAAATGTGATATCCAACTCTTTCCCCTTCCAAACCTGAGAGCCTTCCTATAGCATGAGATGTGATATCCAAGTCCTTCCCATTCCAATCCTGAGACCCTTCCTATAGCTTGAGATGTGATATCCAACTCCTTCCCATTCCAATTCTGAGACCCTTCCTATACTATGAGACTTGATATCTCAATGCTTCTAATACCAAACCTGAGATCCTTCCTATAACATGAGATGTGATATCGAAATCCTTCCCCTTCCAAACCTTAGACCCTTCCTTTATCATGAGATGTGATATCCAACTCCTTCCCATTCCAATCCTGAGACCCTTCCGATATCATGAGATGTGATATCTCAAAGCTTCTAATATCAAACTTGAGACCCTCCCTATAGCATGAGATGTGATATCCAAGTCCTTCCCATTCCAATCCTGATACCCTTCCTATAGCATGAGATGTGATATCTCAATGCTTCTAATACCAAACCTGAGACCCTTCCTATAACATGAGATGGGAATATCCAACTCCTTCCCATTCCAATCCTGAGACCCTTCCGATAGCAGAGATGTGATATCTCAATGCTTATACCAAACCTGAGATCCTTCCTATAACATGAGATGTGATATCCAACTCCTTCCCATTCCAATCCTGAGACACTTCCTATAGCATGAGATGTGATATCTCACTGCTTATACCAAACCTGAGACCCTTCCCATAGCATGAGATGTGATATCCAACTCCTTCCCATTCCAATCCTCAGACCCTTCCTATAGCATGAGATGTGATATCTCAATGCTTCTAATATCAAACTTGAGACCCTACCTATAGCATGAGATGTGAAATCAAATTCCTTCCCATTCCAATCCTGAGGCACTTCCTATAGCATGAGATGTGATATCCAACTCCTTCCCATTCCAATCCTGAGACCCTTCCTATAGCATGAGATATGATATCTCAATACTTCTAATACCAAACGTGAGATCCTTCCGATAACATGAGATGTGATATCCAAATCCTTCCCCTTCCAAACCTGAGACCGTCCCTTTAGCATGAGATGTGATATCCAACTCCTTCCCATTCCAATCCTGAGACCCTTCTGATAGCATGAGATGTGATATCTCAATGCTTCTAATACCAAACCTGAGATCCTTCCGATAGCATGAGATGTGATATCTCAATGCTTCTAATACCAAACCTGAGATCCTTCCTATAACATGAGATGTGATATCCAAATCCTTCCCCTTCCAAACCTGAGACCCTCCCTTTAGCATGAGATGTGATATCCAACTCCTTCCCATTCCATTCCTGAGACCCTTCTGATAGCATGAGATGTGATATCTCAATGCCTCTAATACCAAACCTGAGATCCTACCTCTAACATGAAATGTGATATCCAACTCTTTCCCCTTCCAAACCTGAGAGCCTTCCTATATCATGAGATGTGATATCCAAGTCCTTCCCATTCCAATCCTGAGACCCTTCCTATGGCTTGAGATGTGATATCCAACTCCTTCCCATTCCAATTCTGAGACCCTTCCTATACTCTGAGACTTGATATCTCAATGCTTCTAATACCAAACCTGAGACCCGTAGTATAACATGAGATATGATATCCAAATCCTTCCCCTTCCAAACCTTAGACCCTTCCTTTATCATGAGATGTGATATCCAACTCCTTCCCATTCCAATCCTGAGACCCTTCCGATAGCATGAGATGTGATATCTCAATGCTTCTAATACCAAACCTGAGACCCTTCCTATAGCATGAGATGTGATATCCAAGTCCTTCCCATTCCAATCCTGAGACCCTTCCTATAGCATGAGATGTGATATCTCAATGCTTCTAATACCAAACCTGAGACCCTTCCTATAGCATGAGATGTGATATCCAAGTCCTTCCCATTCCAATCCTGAGACCCTTCCTATAGCATGAGATGTGATATCTCAATGCTTCTAATACCAAACCTGAGACCCTTCCTATAACATGAGATGGGAATATCCAACTCCTTCCCATTCCAATCCTGAGACCCTTCCGATAGCAGAGATGTGATATCTCAATGCTTATACCAAACCTGAGACCCTTCCTATGGCATGAGATGTGATATCCAACTCCTTGCCATTCAAATCCTGAGACCCTTCCTATAGCATGAGAAGGGATATCCAACTCCTTCCCAATCCAATCCTGAGACCCTTCCGATAGCAGAGACATGATACCTCAATGCTTCTACCTAACCTGAGACCCTTCCTTTAGCATGAGATGTGATATCCAAATCCTTCACATTCCAATCCTGAGACCCTTCCTATAGCATGAGATGTGATATCTCAATGCTTCTAATACCAAACCTGAGATCCTTCCTATAACATGAGATGTGATATCCAATTCCTTCCCATTCCAAACCTGAGACCCTTCCTATTGGATGAGTTGTGATATCCAACTCCTTCCCATTCCAACCCTGAGACCCTTCCTATAGCATGAGATGTGATGTCTCAATGCTTCTAATACCAAACCTGAGATCCTTCCTATAACATGAGATGTGATATCCAACTCCTTCCATTCCAATCCTGAGACCCGTCCTATAGCATGAGATGTGATATCTCAATGCTTATACCAAACCTGAGAACCTTCCTATGGCCTGAGATGTCATATACAACTCCTTCCCATTCCAATCCTGAGACCCTTCCTTTAGCATGAGATGTGATACCTCAATGCTTATACCAAATCTGAGACCCTTCCTATAGCATGAGATGTGATATCCAATTCCTTCCCATTCCAATCCTGAGACCCTTCCTATAGCATGAGATGTGATATCTCAATGCTTATACCAAACCTGAGAGCCTACCTATAGCATGAGATGTGATATCCAAGTCCATCCCATTCCAATCCTTAGACCCTTCCTACAGCATGCGATGTGATATCTCAATGATTCTAATACCAAACCAGAGACTCTTCCTATAACATGAGATGGGATATCCAACTCCTTCCCATTCCAATCCTGAGCCGCTTCCGATAGCAGAGATGTGATATCTCAATTCTTATACCAAACCTGAGACCCTTCCTATAACATGAGATGTGATATCCAACTCCTTCCCGTTCCAAACCTGAGACACTAACTATAGCATATGTGATATCCAACTCCTTCCCATTCCAAACATGAGACCCTTCCTATAGCAAGAAAGTAATATCCAACTCCTACCCATTCCAATCCTGAGACCCTTCCTATAGCAAGAGATGTGATATCCAAATCCTTCCCATTCCAATCCTGAGACCCTTCCTATAACATGAGATGTGATATCCAACTCCTTCCTATTCCAACCTGAGACACTTCCTATAGCATGAGAAGGGATATCCAACTCCTTCCCAATCCAATCCTGAGACCCTTCCGATAGCAGAGATGTGATATCTCAATGCTTATACCAAACCTGAGACCCTTCCTATGGCATGAGATGTGATATCCAACTCCTTGCCATTCAAATCCTGAGACCCTTCCTATAGCATGAGATGTGATATCTCTATGCTTCTAATACCAAACCTGAGACCCTTCCTATAACATGAGATGGGATATCCAACTCCTTCCCATTCCAATCCTGAGACCCTTCCGATAGCAGAGATGTGATATCTCAATGCTTATACCAAACCTGAGAACCTTCCTATGGCCTGAGATGTCATATACAACTCCTTCCCGATCCAATCCTGAGACCCTTCCTTTAGCATGAGATGTGATATCTCAATGCTTATACCAAATCTGAGACCCTTCCTATAGCATGAGATGTGATATCCAATTCCTTCCCATTCCAATCCTGAGACCCTTCCTATAGCATGAGATGTGATATCTCAATGCTTATACCAAACCACCTGAGAGCCTACCTATAGCATGAGATGTGATATCCAAGTCCATCCCATTCCAATCCTTAGACCCTTCCTACAGCATGCGATGTGATATCTCAATGATTCTAATACCAAACCAGAGACTCTTCCTATAACATGAGATGGGATATCCAACTCCTTCCCATTCCAATCCTGAGCCGCTTCCGATAGCAGAGATGTGATATCTCAATGCTTATACCAAACCTGAGACCCTTCCTATGGCATGAGATGTGATATCCAACTCCTTGCCATTCAAATCCTGAGACCCTTCCTATAGCATGAGAAGGGATATCCAACTCCTTCCCAATCCAATCCTGAGACCCTTCCGATAGCAGAGACGTGATATCTCAATGCTTCTACCAAACCTGAGACCCTTCCTTTAGCATGAGATGTGATATCCAAATCCTTCACATTCCAATCCTGAGACCCTTCCTATAGCATGAGATGTGATATCTCAATGCTTCTAATACCAAACCTGAGATCCTTCCTATAACATGAGATGTGATATCCAATTCCTTCCCATTCCAAACCTGAGACCCTTCCTACTGGATGAGATGTGATATCCAACTCCTTCCCATTCCAACCCTGAGACCCTTCCTATAGCATGAGATTTGATGTCTCAATGCTTCTAATACCAAACCTGAGATCCTTCCTATAACATGAGATGTGATATCCAACTCCTTCCATTCCAATCCTGAGACCCGTCCTATAGCATGAGATGTGATATCTCAATGCTTATACCAAACCTGAGACCCTTCCTATAGCATGAGATGTGATATCCAACTACTTCCCATTCCAATCCTGAGACCCTTCCTATAGCATGAGATGTGATATCTCAATGCTTCTAATACCAAACCTGAGATCCTTCCTCTAACATGAAATGTGATATCCAACTCCTTCCCTTTCCAAACCTAAGAGCCTATCTATAGCATGAGATGTGATATCCAGGTCCTTCCCATTCCAATCCTTAGACCCTTCCTACAGCATGCAATATGATATCTCAATGATTCTAATAACAAACCTGAGACCCGTCCTATAGCATGAGATATGATATCCAAGTCCTTCCCATTCCAATCCTGCGACCCTTCCTATAACATGAAATGTGATATCCAACTTCTTCCAAATCCAATACTGATACCCTTCCGATAGCATGAGACGTGATATCCCAATGCTTCTACCAAACCTGAGACCCATACTATGGCATGAGATGTGATATCAAACTCCTTCCCATTCCAATCCTGAGACCCTTCCTATAGCTTGAGGTGTGATATCCAACTCCTTCCCATTCCAATTCTGAGACCCTTCTTATACCATGAGACTTGATATCTCAATGCTTCTAATACCAAACCTGAGACCCGTCCTATAACATGAGATGTGATATCCAAATCCTTCCCCTTCCAAACCTTAGACCCTTCCTTTATCATGAGATGTGATATCCAACTCCTTCCCATTCCAATCCTGAGACCCTTCCGATATCATGAGATTTGTTATCTCAATGCTTCTAATATCAAACTTGAGACCCTCCCTATAGCATGAGATGTGACATCCAAGTCCTTCCCATTCCAATCCTGAGACCCTTCCTATAGCATGAGATGTGATATCTCTATGCTTCTAATACCAAACCTGAGGCCCTTCCTATAACATGAGATGGGATATCCAACTCCTTCCCATTCCAATCCTGAGACCTTTCCGATAGCAGAGATGTGATATCTCAATGCTTATACCAAACCTGAGAACCTTCCTATGGCCTGAGATGTCATATACAACTCCTTCCCATTCCAATCCTGAGACCCTTCCTTTAGCATGAGATGTGATATCTCAATGCTTATACCAAATCAGAGACCCTTCCTATAGCATGAGATGTGATATCCAATTCCTTCCCATTCCAATCCTGAGACCCTTCCTATAGCATGAGATGTGATATCTCAATGCTTATACCAAACCTGAGAGCCTACCTATAGCATGAGATGTGATATCCAAGTCCATCCCATTCCAATCCCTAGACCCTTCCTACAGCATGCGATGTGATATCTCAATGATTCTAATACCAAACCAGAGACTCTTCCTATAACATTAGATGGGATATCCAACTCCTTCCCATTCCAATCCTGAGCCGCTTCCGATAGCAGAGATGTGATATCTCAATGCTTATACCAAACCTGAGACCCTTCCTATAACATGAGATGTGATATCCAACTCCTTCCCGTTCCAAACCTGAGACACTAACTATAGCATATGTGATATCCAACTCCTTCCCATTCCAAACATGAGACCCTTCCTATAGCAAGAAAGTAATATCCAACTCCTACCCATTTAAATCCTGAGACCCTTCCTATAGCAAGAGATGTGATATCCAAATCCTTCCCATTCCAATCCTGAGACCCTTCCTATAACATGAGATGTGATATCCAACTCCTTCCCATTCCAACCTGAGACACTTCCTATAGCATGAGATATGATATCTCAATACTTCTAATACCAAACGTGAGATCCTTCCGATAACATGAGATGTGATATCCAAATCCTTCCCCTTCCAAACCTGAGACCCTCCCTTTAGCATGAGATGTGATATCCAACTCCTTCCTATTCCAATCCTGAAACTCTTCTGATAGCATGAGATGTGATATCTCAATGCTTCTAATACCAAACCTGAGATCCTTCCGATAGCATGAGATGTGATATCTCAATGCTTCTAATACCAAACCTGAGATCCTTCCTATAACATGAGATGTGATATCCAAATCCTTCCCCTTCCAAACCTGAGACCCTCCCTTTAGCATGAGATGTGATATCCAACTCCTTCCTATTCCAATCCTGAAACTCTTCTGATAGCATGAGATGTGATATCTCAATGCTTCTAATACCAAACCTGAGATCCTTCCGATAGCATGAGATGTGATATCTCAATGCTTCTAATACCAAACCTGAGATCCTTCCTATAACATGAGATGTGATATCCAAATCCTTCCCCTTCCAAACCTGAGACCCTCCCTTTAGCATGAGATGTGATATCCAACTCCTTCCCATTCCATTCCTGAGACCCTTCTGATAGCATGAGATGTGATATCTCAATGCCTCTAATACCAAACCTGAGATCCTACCTCTAACATGAAATGTGATATCCAACTCTTTCCCCTTCCAAACCTGAGAGCCTTCCTATAGCATGAGATGTGATATCCAAGTCCTTCCCATTCCAATCCTGAGACCCTTCCTATAGCTTGAGATGTGATATCCAACTCCTTCCCATTCCAATTCTGAGACCCTTCCTATACTATGAGACTTGATATCTCAATGCTTCTAATACCAAACGTGAGACCCGTAATATAACATGAGATGTGATATCGAAATCCTTCCCCTTCCAAACCTTAGACCCTTCCTTTATCATGAGATGTGATATCCAACTCCTTCCCATTCCAATCCTGAGACCCTTCCGATATCATGAGATGTGATATCTCAAAGCTTCTAATATCAAACTTGAGACCCTCCCTATAGCATGAGATGTGATATCCAAGTCCTTCCCATTCCAATCCTGATACCCTTCCTATAGCATGAGATGTGATATCTCAATGCTTCTAATACCAAACCTGAGACCCTTCCTATAACATGAGATGGGAATATCCAACTCCTTCCCATTCCAATCCTGAGACCCTTCCGATAGCAGAGATGTGATATCTCAATGCTTATACCAAACCTGAGATCCTTCCTATAACATGAGATGTGATATCCAACTCCTTCCCATTCCAATCCTGAGACACTTCCTATAGCATGAGATGTGATATCTCACTGCTTATACCAAACCTGAGACCCTTCCCATAGCATGAGATGTGATATCCAACTCCTTCCCATTCCAATCCTCAGACCCTTTCTATAGCATGAGATGTGATATCTCAATGCTTCTAATATCAAACTTGAGACCCTACCTATAGCATGAGATGTGAAATCAAATTCCTTCCCATTCCAATCCTGAGGCACTTCCTATAGCATGAGATGTGATATCCAACTCCTTCCCATTCCAATCCTGAGACCCTTCCTATAGCATGAGATATGATATCTCAATACTTCTAATACCAAACGTGAGATCCTTCCGATAACATGAGATGTGATATCCAAATCCTTCCCCTTCCAAACCTGAGACCGTCCCTTTAGCATGAGATGTGATATCCAACTCCTTCCCATTCCAATCCTGAGACCCTTCTGATAGCATGAGATGTGATATCTCAATGCTTCTAATACCAAACCTGAGATCCTTCCGATAGCATGAGATGTGATATCTCAATGCTTCTAATACCAAACCTCAGATCCTTCCTATAACATGAGATGTGATATCCAAATCCTTCCCCTTCCAAACCTGAGACCCTCCCTTTAGCATGAGATGTGATATCCAACTCCTTCCCATTCCATTCCTGAGACCCTTCTGATAGCATGAGATGTGATATCTCAATGCCTCTAATACCAAACCTGAGATCCTACCTCTAACATGAAATGTGATATCCAACTCTTTCCCCTTCCAAACCTGAGAGCCTTCCTATATCATGAGATGTGATATCCAAGTCCTTCCCATTCCAATCCTGAGACCCTTCCTATGGCTTGAGATGTGATATCCAACTCCTTCCCATTCCAATTCTGAGACCCTTCCTATACTCTGAGACTTGATATCTCAATGCTTCTAATACCAAACCTGAGACCCGTAGTATAACATGAGATATGATATCCAAATCCTTCCCCTTCCAAACCTTAGACCCTTCCTTTATCATGAGATGTGATATCCAACTCCTTCCCATTCCAATCCTGAGACCCTTCCGATAGCATGAGATGTGATATCTCAATGCTTCTAATACCAAACCTGAGACCCTTCCTATAGCATGAGATGTGATATCCAAGTCCTTCCCATTCCAATCCTGAGACCCTTCCTATAGCATGAGATGTGATATCTCAATGCTTCTAATACCAAACCTGAGACCCTTCATATAGCATGAGATGTGATATCCAAGTCCTTCCCATTCCAATCCTGAGACCCTTCCTATAGCATGAGATGTGATATCTCAATGCTTCTAATACCAAACCTGAGACCCTTCCTATAACATGAGATGGGAATATCCAACTCCTTCCCATTCCAATCCTGATACCCTTCCGATAGCAGAGATGTGATATCTCAATGCTTATACCAAACCTGAGACCCTTCCTATGGCATGAGATGTGATATCCAACTCCTTGCCATTCAAATCCTGAGACCCTTCCTATAGCATGAGAAGGGATATCCAACTCCTTCCCAATCCAATCCTGAGACCCTTCCGATAGCAGAGACGTGATATCTCAATGCTTCTACCAAACCTGAGACCCTTCCTTTAGCATGAGATGTGATATCCAAATCCTTCACATTCCAATCCTGAGACCCTTCCTATAGCATGAGATGTGATATCTCAATGCTTCTAATACCAAACCTGAGATCCTTCCTATAACATGAGATGTGATATCCAATTCCTTCCCATTCCAAACCTGAGACCCTTCCTATTGGATGAGTTGTGATATCCAACTCCTTCCCATTCCAACCCTGAGACCCTTCCTATAGCATGAGATGTGATGTCTCAATGCTTCTAATACCAAACCTGAGATCCTTCCTATAACATGAGATGTGATATCCAACTCCTTCCATTCCAATCCGGAGACCCGTCCTATAGCATGAGATGTGATATCTCAATGCTTATACCAAACCTGAGACCCTTCCTATAGCATGAGATGTGATATCCAACTACTTCCCATTCCAATCCTGAGACCCTTCCTATAGCATGGGATGTGATATCTCAATGCTTCTAATACCAAACCTGAGATCCTTCCTCTAACATGAAATGTGATATCCAACTCCTTCCCTTTCCAAACCTAAGAGCCTATCTATAGCATGAGATGTGATATCCAAGTCCTTCCCATTCCAATCCTTAGACCCTTCCTACAGCATGCAATATGATATCTCAATGATTCTAATAACAAACCTGAGACCCGTCCTATAGCATGAGATATGATATCCAAGTCCTTCCCATTCCAATCCTGAGACCCTTCCTATAACATGAGATGTGATATCCAACTCCTTCCCGTTCCAAACCTGAGACCCTTCCTTTAGCATGAGATGTGATATCCAGCTCCTTCCCATTCCAATCCTGAGACACTTCCGATAGCATGAGATGTGATATCTCAATGCTTCTAATATCAAAACTGAGACCCTCCCTATAGCATGATATGTGACATCTAAGTCCTTCCCATTCCAATCCTGAGACACTCCCTATAGCATGAGATGTGATATCCAACTCTTTCCCATTCCAATCCTGAGACCCTTCCTATAGCATGAGATATGATATCTCAATACTTCTAATACCAAACGTGAGATCCTTCCGATAACATGAGATGTGATATCCAAATCCTTCCCCTTCCAAACCTGAGACCCTCCCTTTAGCATGAGATGTGATATCCAACTCCTTCCCATTCCAATCCTGAGACCCTTCTGATAGCATGACATGTGATATCTCAATGCTTCTAATACCAAACCTGAGATCCTTCCGATAGCATGAGATGTGATATCTCAATGCTTCTAATACCAAACCTGAGATCCTTCCTATAACATGAGATGTGATATCCAAATCCTTCCCCTTCCAAACCTGAGACCCTCCCTTTAGCATGAGATGTGATATCCAACTCCTTCCCATTCCATTCCTGAGACCCTTCTGATAGCATGAGATGTGATATCTCAATGCCTCTAATACCAAACCTGAGATCCTACCTCTAACATGAAATGTGATATCCAACTCTTTCCCCTTCCAAACCTGAGAGCCTTCCTATAGCATGAGATGTGATATCCAAGTCCTTCCCATTCCAATCCTGAGACCCTTCCTATAGCTTGAGATGTGATATCCAACTCTTTCCCATTCCAATTCTGAGACCCTTCCTATACTCTGAGACTTGATATCTCAATGCTTCTAATACCAAACCTGAGACCCGTAATATAACATGAGATGTGATATCCAAATCCTTCCCATTCCAATCCTGAGACCCTTCCGATATCATGAGATGTGATATCTCAAAGCTTCTAATATGAAACTTGAGACCCTCCCTATAGCATGAGATGTGATATCCAAGTCCTTCCCATTCCAATCCTGAGACCCTTCCTATAGCATGAGATGTGATATCTCAATGCTTCTAATACCAAACCTGAGACCCTTCCTATAACATGAGATGGGAATATCCAACTCCTTCCCATTCCAATCCTGAGACCCTTCCGATAGCAGAGATGTGATATCTCAATGCTTATACCAAACCTGAGACCCTTCCTATGGCATGAGATGTGATATCCAACTCCTTGCCATTCAAATCCTGAGACCCTTCCTATAGCATGAGAAGGGATATCCAACTCCTTCCCAATCCAATCCTGAGACCCTTCCGATAGCAGAGACGTGATATCTCAATGCTTCTACCAAACCTGAGACCCTTCCTTTAGCATGAGATGTGATATCCAAATCCTTCACATTCCAATCCTGAGACCCTTCCTATAGCATGAGATGTGATATCTCAATGCTTCTAATACCAAACCTGAGATCCTTCCTATAACATGAGATGTGATATCCAATTCCTTCCAATTCCAAACCTGAGACCCTTCCTACTGGATGAGATGTGATATCCAACTCCTTCCCATTCCAACCCTGAGACCCTTCCTATAGCATGAGATGTGATGTCTCAATGCTTCTAATACCAAACCTGAGATCCTTCCTATAACATGAGATGTGATATCCAATTCCTTCCATTCCAATCCTGAGACCCGTCCTATAGCATGAGATGTGATATCTCAATGCTTATACCAAACCTGAGACCCTTCCTATAGCATGAGATGTGATATCCAACTACTTCCCATTCCAATCGTGAGACCCTTCCTATAGCATGAGATGTGATATCTCAATGCTTCTAATACCAAACCTGAGATCCTTCCTCTAACATGAAATGTGATATCCAACTCCTTCCCTTTCCAAACCTAAGAGCCTATCTATAGCATGAGATGTGATATCCAGGTCCTTCCCATTCCAATCCTTAGACCCTTCCTACAGCATGCAATATGATATCTCAATGATTCTAATAACAAACCTGAGACCCGTCCTATAGCATGAGATATGATATCCAAGTCCTTCCCATTCCAATCCTGCGACCCTTCCTATAACATGAAATGTGATATCCAACTTCTTCCAAATCCAATACTGATACCCTTCCGATAGCATGAGACGTGATATCCCAATGCTTCTACCAAACCTGAGACCCATACTATGGCATGAGATGTGATATCAAACTCCTTCCCATTCCAATCCTGAGACCCTTCCTATAGCTTGAGGTGTGATATCCAACTCCTTCCCATTCCAATTCTGAGACCCTTCTTATACCATGAGACTTGATATCTCAATGCTTCTAATACCAAACCTGAGACCCGTCCTATAACATGAGATGTGATATCCAAATCCTTCCCCTTCCAAACCTTAGACCCTTCCTTTATCATGAGATGTGATATCCAACTCCTTCCCATTCCAATCCTGAGACCCTTCCGATATCATGAGATTTGTTATCTCAATGCTTCTAATATCAAACTTGAGACCCTCCCTATAGCATGAGATGTGACATCCAAGTCCTTCCCATTCCAATCCTGAGACCCTTCCTATAGCATGAGATGTGATATCTCTATGCTTCTAATACCAAACCTGAGGCCCTTCCTATAACATGAGATGGGATATCCAACTCCTTCCCATTCCAATCCTGAGACCTTTCCGATAGCAGAGATGTGATATCTCAATGCTTATACCAAACCTGAGAACCTTCCTATGGCCTGAGATGTCATATACAACTCCTTCCCATTCCAATCCTGAGACCCTTCCTTTAGCATGAGATGTGATATCTCAATGCTTATACCAAATCTGAGACCCTTCCTATAGCATGAGATGTGATATCCAATTCCTTCCCATTCCAATCCTGAGACCCTTCCTATAGCATGAGATGTGATATCTCAATGCTTATACCAAACCTGAGAGCCTACCTATAGCATGAGATGTGATATCCAAGTCCATCCCATTCCAATCCTTAGACCCTTCCTACAGCATGCGATGTGATATCTCAATGATTCTAATACCAAACCAGAGACTCTTCCTATAACATTAGATGGGATATCCAACTCCTTCCCATTCCAATCCTGAGCCGCTTCCGATAGCAGAGATGTGATATCTCAATGCTTATACCAAACCTGAGACCCTTCCTATAACATGAGATGTGATATCCAACTCCTTCCCGTTCCAAACCTGAGACACTAACTATAACATATGTGATATCCAACTCCTTCCCATTCCAAACATGAGACCCTTCCTATAGCAAGAAAGTAATATCCAACTCCTACCCATTCCAATCCTGAGACCCTTCCTATAGCAAGAGATGTGATATCCAAATCCTTCCCATTCCAATCCTGAGACCCTTCCTATAACATGAGATGTGATATCCAACTCCTTCCCATTCCAACCTGAGACACTTCCTATAGCATGAGATATGATATCTCAATACTTCTAATACCAAACGTGAGATCCTTCCGATAACATGAGATGTGATATCCAAATCCTTCCCCTTCCAAACCTGAGACCCTCCCTTTAGCATGAGATGTGATATCCAACTCCTTCCTATTCCAATCCTGAAACTCTTCTGATAGCATGAGATGTGATATCTCAATGCTTCTAATACCAAACCTGAGATCCTTCCGATAGCATGAGATGTGATATCTCAATGCTTCTAATACCAAACCTGAGATCCTTCCTATAACATGAGATGTGATATCCAAATCCTTCCCCTTCCAAACCTGAGACCCTCCCTTTAGCATGAGATGTGATATCCAACTCCTTCCCATTCCATTCCTGAGACCCTTCTGATAGCATGAGATGTGATATCTCAATGCCTCTAATACCAAACCTGAGATCCTACCTCTAACATGAAATGTGATATCCAACTCTTTCCCCTTCCAAACCTGAGAGCCTTCCTATAGCATGAGATGTGATATCCAAGTCCTTCCCATTCCAATCCTGAGACCCTTCCTATAGCTTGAGATGTGATATCCAACTCCTTCCCATTCCAATTCTGAGACCCTTCCTATACTATGAGACTTGATATCTCAATGCTTCTAATACCAAACGTGAGACCCGTAATATAACATGAGATGTGATATCGAAATCCTTCCCCTTCCAAACCTTAGACCCTTCCTTTATCATGAGATGTGATATCCAACTCCTTCCCATTCCTATCCTGAGACCCTTCCGATATCATGAGATGTGATATCTCAAAGCTTCTAATATCAAACTTGAGACCCTCCCTATAGCATGAGATGTGATATCCAAGTCCTTCCCATTCCAATCCTGATACCCTTTCTATAGCATGAGATGTGATATCTCAATGCTTCTAATACCAAACCTGAGACCCTTCCTATAACATGAGATGGGAATATCCAACTCCTTCCCATTCCAATACTGAGACCCTTCCGATAGCAGAGATGTGATATCTCAATGCTTATACCAAACCTGAGATCCTTCCTATAACATGAGATGTGATATCCAACTCCTTCCCATTCCAATCCTGAGACACTTCCTATAGCATGAGATGTGATATCTCACTGCTTATACCAAACCTGAGACCCTTCCCATAGCATGAGATGTGATATCCAACTCCTTCCCATTCCAATCCTCAGACCCTTCCTATAGCATGAGATGTGATATCCAACTCCTTCCCATTCCAATCCTGAGACCCTTCCTATAGCATGAGATATGATATCTCAATACTTCTAATACCAAACGTGAGATCCTTCCGATAACATGAGATGTGATATCCAAATCCTTCCCCTTCCAAACCTGAGACCCTCCCTTTAGCATGAGATGTGATATCCAACTCCTTCCCATTCCAATCCTGAGACCCTTCTGATAGCATGAGATGTGATATCTCAATGCTTCTAATACCAAACCTGAGATCCTTCCGATAGCATGAGATGTGATATCTCAATGCTTCTAATACCAAACCTCAGATCCTTCCTATAACATGAGATGTGATATCCAAATCCTTCCCCTTCCAAACCTGAGACCCTCCCTTTAGCATGAGATGCGATATCCAACTCCTTCCCATTCCATTCCTGAGACCCTTCTGATAGCATGAGATGTGATATCTCCATGCCTCTAATACCAAACCTGAGATCCTACCTCTAACATGAAATGTGATATCCAACTCTTTCCCCTTCCAAACCTGAGAGCCTTCCTATATCATGAGATGTGATATCCAAGTCCTTCCCATTCCAATCCTGAGACCCTTCCTATGGCTTGAGATGTGATATCCAACTCCTTCCCATTCCAATTCTGAGACCCTTCCTATACTCTGAGACTTGATATCTCAATGCTTCTAATACCAAACCTGAGACCCATAGTATAACATGAGATATGATATCCAAATCCTTCCCCTTCCAAACCTTAGACCCTTCCTTTATCATGAGATGTGATATCCAACTCCTTCCCATTCCAATCCTGAGACCCTTCCTATAGCATGAGATGTGATATCTCAATGCTTCTAATACCAAACCTGAGACCCTTCCTATAGCATGAGATGTGATATCCAAGTCCTTCCCATTCCAATCCTGAGACCCTTCCTATAGCATGAGATGTGATATCTCAATGCTTCTAATACCAAACCTGAGACCCTTCCTATAGCATGAGATGTGATATCCAAGTCCTTCCCATTCCAATCCTGAGACCCTTCCTATAGCATGAGATGTGATATCTCAATGCTTCTAATACCAAACCTGAGACCCTTCCTATAACATGAGATGGGAATATCCAACTCCTTCCCATTCCAATGCTGAGACCCTTCCGATAGCAGAGATGTGATATCTCAATGCTTATACCAAACCTGAGACCCTTCCTATGGCATGAGATGTGATATCCAACTCCTTGCCATTCAAATCCTGAGACCCTTCCTATAGCATGAGAAGGGATATCCAACTCCTTCCCAATCCAATCCTGAGACCCTTCCGATAGCAGAGACGTGATATCTCAATGCTTCTACCAAACCTGAGACCCTTCCTTTAGCATGAGATGTGATATCCAAATCCTTCACATTCCAATCCTGAGACCCTTCCTATAGCATGAGATGTGATATCTCAATGCTTCTAATACCAAACCTGAGATCCTTCCTATAACATGAGATGTGATATCCAATTCCTTCCCATTCCAAACCTGAGACCCTTCCTATTGGATGAGTTGTGATATCCAACACCTTCCCATTCCAACCCTGAGACCCTTCCTATAGCATGAGATGTGATGTCTCAATGCTTCTAATATCAAACCTGAGATCCTTCCTATAACATGAGATGTGATATCCAACTCCTTCCATTCCAATCCTGAGACCCGTCCTATAGCATGAGATGTGATATCTCAATGCTTATACCAAACCTGAGACCCTTCCTATAGCATGATATGTGATATCCAACTACTTCCCATTCCAATCCTGAGACCCTTCCTATAGCATGGGATGTGATATCTTAATGCTTCTAATACCAAACCTGAGATCCTTCCTCTAACTTGAAATGTGATATCGAACTCCTTCCCTTTCCAAACCTAAGAGCCTATCTATAGCATGAGATGTGATATCCAAGTCCTTCCCATTCCAATCCTTAGACCCTTCCTACAGCATGCAATATGATATCTCAATGATTCTAATAACAAACCTGAGACCCGTCCTATAGCATGAGATATGATATCCAAGTCCTTCCCATTCCAATCCTGAGACCCTTCCTATAACATGAGATGTGATATCCAACTCCTTCCCGTTCCAAACCTGAGACCCTTCCTTTAGCATGAGATGTGATATCCAGCTCCTTCCCATTCCAATCCTGAGACACTTCCGATAGCATGAGATGTGATATCTCAATGCTTCTAATATCAAAACTGAGACCCTCCCTATAGCATGATATGTGATATCTAAGTCCTTCCCATTCCAATCCTGAGACACTCCCTATAGCATGAGATGTGATATCCAACTCTTTCCCATTCCAATCCTGAGACCCTTCCTATAGCATGAGATATGATATCTCAATACTTCTAATACCAAACGTGAGATCCTTCCGATAACATGAGATGTGATGTCCAAATCCTTCCCCTTCCAAACCTGAGACCCTCCCTTTAGCATGAGATGTGATATCCATCTCCTTCCCATTCCAATCCAGAGACCCTTCTGATAGCATGAGATGTGATATCTCAATGCTTCTAATACCAAACCTGAGATCCTTCCGATAGCATGAGATGTGATATCTCAATGCTTCTAATACCAAACCTGAGATCCTTCCTATAACATGAGATGTGATATCCAAATCCTTCCCCTTCCAAACCTGAGACCCTCCCTTTAGCATGAGATGTGATATCCAACTCCTTCCCATTCCATTCCTGAGACCCTTCTGATAGCATGAGATGTGATATCTCAATGCCTCTAATACCAAACCTGAGATCCTACCTCTAACATGAAATGTGATATCCAACTCTTTCCCCTTCCAAACCTGAGAGCCTTCCTATAGCATGAGATGTGATATCCAAGTCCTTCCCATTCCAATCCTGAGACCCTTCCTATAGCTTGAGATGTGATATCCAACTCCTTCCCATTCCAATTCTGAGACCCTTCCTATACTCTGAGACTTGATATCTCAATGCTTCTAATACCAAACCTGAGACCCATAATATAACATGAGATGTGATATCCAAATCCTTCCCATTCCAATCCTGAGACCCTTCCGATATCATGAGATGTGATATCTCAAAGCTTCTAATATGAAACTTGAGACCCTCCCTATAGCATGAGATGTGATATCCAACTCCTTCCCATTCCAATCCTCAGACCCTTCCTATAGCATGAGATGTGATATCCAACTCCTTCCCATTCCAATCCTGAGACCCTTCCTATAGCATGAGATATGATATCTCAATACTTCTAATACCAAACGTGAGATCCTTCCGATAACATGAGATGTGATATCCAAATCCTTTCCCTTCCAAACCTGAGACCCTCCCTTTAGCATGAGATGTGATATCCAACTCCTTCCCATTCCAATCCTGAGACCCTTCTGATAGCATGAGATGTGATATCTCAATGCTTCTAATACCAAACCTGAGATCCTTCCGATAGCATGAGATGTGATATCTCAATGCTTCTAATACCAAACCTCAGATCCTTCCTATAACATGAGATGTGATATCCAAATCCTTCCCCTTCCAAACCTGAGACCCTCCCTTTAGCATGAGATGCGATATCCAACTCCTTCCCATTCCATTCCTGAGACCCTTCTGATAGCATGAGATGTGATATCTCCATGCCTCTAATACCAAACCTGAGATCCTACCTCTAACATGAAATGTGATATCCAACTCTTTCCCCTTCCAAACCTGAGAGCCTTCCTATATCATGAGATGTGATATCCAAGTCCTTCCCATTCCAATCCTGAGACCCTTCCTATGGCTTGAGATGTGATATCCAACTCCTTCCCATTCCAATTCTGAGACCCTTCCTATACTCTGAGACTTGATATCTCAATGCTTCTAATACCAAACCTGAGACCCATAGTATAACATGAGATATGATATCCAAATCCTTCCCCTTCCAAACCTTAGACCCTTCCTTTATCATGAGATGTGATATCCAACTCCTTCCCATTCCAATCCTGAGACCCTTCCTATAGCATGAGATGTGATATCTCAATGCTTCTAATACCAAACCTGAGACCCTTCCTATAGCATGAGATGTGATATCCAAGTCCTTCCCATTCCAATCCTGAGACCCTTCCTATAGCATGAGATGTGATATCTCAATGCTTCTAATACCAAACCTGAGACCCTTCCTATAGCATGAGATGTGATATCCAAGTCCTTCCCATTCCAATCCTGAGACCCTTCCTATAGCATGAGATGTGATATCTCAATGCTTCTAATACCAAACCTGAGACCCTTCCTATAACATGAGATGGGAATATCCAACTCCTTCCCATTCCAATGCTGAGACCCTTCCGATAGCAGAGATGTGATATCTCAATGCTTATACCAAACCTGAGACCCTTCCTATGGCATGAGATGTGATATCCAACTCCTTGCCATTCAAATCCTGAGACCCTTCCTATAGCATGAGAAGGGATATCCAACTCCTTCCCAATCCAATCCTGAGACCCTTCCGATAGCAGAGACGTGATATCTCAATGCTTCTACCAAACCTGAGACCCTTCCTTTAGCATGAGATGTGATATCCAAATCCTTCACATTCCAATCCTGAGACCCTTCCTATAGCATGAGATGTGATATCTCAATGCTTCTAATACCAAACCTGAGATCCTTCCTATAACATGAGATGTGATATCCAATTCCTTCCCATTCCAAACCTGAGACCCTTCCTATTGGATGAGTTGTGATATCCAACACCTTCCCATTCCAACCCTGAGACCCTTCCTATAGCATGAGATGTGATGTCTCAATGCTTCTAATATCAAACCTGAGATCCTTCCTATAACATGAGATGTGATATCCAACTCCTTCCATTCCAATCCTGAGACCCGTCCTATAGCATGAGATGTGATATCTCAATGCTTATACCAAACCTGAGACCCTTCCTATAGCATGATATGTGATATCCAACTACTTCCCATTCCAATCCTGAGACCCTTCCTATAGCATGGGATGTGATATCTTAATGCTTCTAATACCAAACCTGAGATCCTTCCTCTAACTTGAAATGTGATATCGAACTCCTTCCCTTTCCAAACCTAAGAGCCTATCTATAGCATGAGATGTGATATCCAAGTCCTTCCCATTCCAATCCTTAGACCCTTCCTACAGCATGCAATATGATATCTCAATGATTCTAATAACAAACCTGAGACCCGTCCTATAGCATGAGATATGATATCCAAGTCCTTCCCATTCCAATCCTGAGACCCTTCCTATAACATGAGATGTGATATCCAACTCCTTCCCGTTCCAAACCTGAGACCCTTCCTTTAGCATGAGATGTGATATCCAGCTCCTTCCCATTCCAATCCTGAGACACTTCCGATAGCATGAGATGTGATATCTCAATGCTTCTAATATCAAAACTGAGACCCTCCCTATAGCATGATATGTGATATCTAAGTCCTTCCCATTCCAATCCTGAGACACTCCCTATAGCATGAGATGTGATATCCAACTCTTTCCCATTCCAATCCTGAGACCCTTCCTATAGCATGAGATATGATATCTCAATACTTCTAATACCAAACGTGAGATCCTTCCGATAACATGAGATGTGATGTCCAAATCCTTCCCCTTCCAAACCTGAGACCCTCCCTTTAGCATGAGATGTGATATCCATCTCCTTCCCATTCCAATCCAGAGACCCTTCTGATAGCATGAGATGTGATATCTCAATGCTTCTAATACCAAACCTGAGATCCTTCCGATAGCATGAGATGTGATATCTCAATGCTTCTAATACCAAACCTGAGATCCTTCCTATAACATGAGATGTGATATCCAAATCCTTCCCCTTCCAAACCTGAGACCCTCCCTTTAGCATGAGATGTGATATCCAACTCCTTCCCATTCCATTCCTGAGACCCTTCTGATAGCATGAGATGTGATATCTCAATGCCTCTAATACCAAACCTGAGATCCTACCTCTAACATGAAATGTGATATCCAACTCTTTCCCCTTCCAAACCTGAGAGCCTTCCTATAGCATGAGATGTGATATCCAAGTCCTTCCCATTCCAATCCTGAGACCCTTCCTATAGCTTGAGATGTGATATCCAACTCCTTCCCATTCCAATTCTGAGACCCTTCCTATACTCTGAGACTTGATATCTCAATGCTTCTAATACCAAACCTGAGACCCGTAATATAACATGAGATGTGATATCCAAATCCTTCCCATTCCAATCCTGAGACCCTTCCGATATCATGAGATGTGATATCTCAAAGCTTCTAATATGAAACTTGAGACCCTCCCTATAGCATGAGATGTGATATCCAAGTCCTTCCCATTCCAATCCTGAGACTCTTCCTGTAGCATGAGATGTGATATCTCAATGCTTCTAATACCAAACCTGAGACCCTTCCTATAACATGAGATGGGAATATCCAACTCCTTCCCATTCCAATCCTGAGACCCTTCCGATAGCAGAGATGTGATATCTCAATGCTTATACCAAACCTGAGACCCTTCCTATGGCATGAGATGTGATATCCAACTCCTTGCCATTCAAATCCTGAGACCCTTCCTATAGCATGAGAAGGGATATCCAACTCCTTCCCAATCCAATCCTGAGACCCTTCCGATAGCAGAGACGTGATATCTCAATGCTTCTACCAAACCTGAGACCCTTCCTTTAGCATGAGATGTGATATCCAAATCCTTCACATTCCAATCCTGAGACCCTTCCTATAGCATGAGATGTGATATCTCAATGCTTCTAATACCAAACCTGAGATCCTTCCTATAACATGAGATGTGATATCCAATTCCTTCCCATTCCAAACCTGAGACCCTTCCTACTGGATGAGATGTGATATCCAACTCCTTCCCATTCCAACCCTGAGACCCTTCCTATAGCATGAGATGTGATGTCTCAATGCTTCTAATACCAAACCTGAGATCCTTCCTATAACATGAGATGTGATATCCAACTCCTTCCATTCCAATCCTGAGACCCGTCCTATAGCATGAGATGTGATATCTCAATGCTTATACCAAACCTGAGACCCTTCCTATAGCATGAGATGTGATATCCAACTACTTCCCATTCCAATCCTGAGACCCTTCCTATAGCATGAGATGTGATATCTCAATGCTTCTAATACCAAACCTGAGATCCTTCCTCTAACATGAAATGTGATATCCAACTCCTTCCCTTTCCAAACCTAAGAGCCTATCTATAGCATGAGATGTGATATCCAGGTCCTTCCCATTCCAATCCTTAGACCCTTCCTACAGCATGCAATATGATATCTCAATGATTCTAATAACAAACCTGAGACCCGTCCTATAGCATGAGATATGATATCCAAGTCCTTCCCATTCCAATCCTGCGACCCTTCCTATAACATGAAATGTGATATCCAACTTCTTCCAAATCCAATACTGATACCCTTCCGATAGCATGAGACGTGATATCCCAATGCTTCTACCAAACCTGAGACCCATACTATGGCATGAGATGTGATATCAAACTCCTTCCCATTCCAATCCTGAGACCCTTCCTATAGCTTGAGGTGTGATATCCAACTCCTTCCCATTCCAATTCTGAGACCCTTCTTATACCATGAGACTTGATATCTCAATGCTTCTAATACCAAACCTGAGACCCGTCCTATAACATGAGATGTGATATCCAAATCCTTCCCCTTCCAAACCTTAGACCCTTCCTTTATCATGAGATGTGATATCCAACTCCTTCCCATTCCAATCCTGAGACCCTTCCGATATCATGAGATTTGTTATCTCAATGCTTCTAATATCAAACTTGAGACCCTCCCTATAGCATGAGATGTGACATCCAAGTCCTTCCAATTCCAATCCTGAGACCCTTCCTATAGCATGAGATGTGATATCTCTATGCTTCTAATACCAAACCTGAGGCCCTTCCTATAACATGAGATGGGATATCCAACTCCTTCCCATTCCAATCCTGAGACCTTTCCGATAGCAGAGATGTGATATCTCAATGCTTATACCAAACCTGAGAACCTTCCTATGGCCTGAGATGTCATATACAACTCCTTCCCATTCCAATCCTGAGACCCTTCCTTTAGCATGAGATGTGATATCTCAATGCTTATACCAAATCTGAGACCCTTCCTATAGCATGAGATGTGATATCCAATTCCTTCCCATTCCAATCCTGAGACCCTTCCTATAGCATGAGATGTGATATCTCAATGCT
The DNA here is from genome assembly GCF_040938575.1 of Ambystoma mexicanum. Taxonomy (NCBI): domain Eukaryota; kingdom Metazoa; phylum Chordata; class Amphibia; order Caudata; family Ambystomatidae; genus Ambystoma; species Ambystoma mexicanum. Next base: position 332,735,949 of record NC_090936.1, read on the forward strand.
TATACCAAACCTGAGAGCCTACCTATAGCATGAGATGTGATATCCAAGTCCATCCCATTCCAATCCTTAGACCCTTCCTACAGCATGCGATGTGATATCTCAATGATTCTAATACCAAACCAGAGACTCTTCCTATAACATTAGATGGGATATCCAACTTCTTCCCATTCCAATCCTGAGCCGCTTCCGATAGCAGAGATGTGATATCTCAATGCTTATACCAAACCTGAGACCCTTCCTATAACATGAGATGTGATATCCAACTCCTTCCCGTTCCAAACCTGAGACACTAACTATAGCATATGTGATATCCAACTCCTTCCCATTCCAAACATGAGACCCTTCCTATAGCAAGAAAGTAATATCCAACTCCTACCCATTCCAATCCTGAGACCCTTCCTATAGCAAGAGATGTGATATCCAAATCCTTCCCATTCCAATCCTGAGACCCTTCCTATAACATGAGATGTGATATCCAACTCCTTCCCATTCCAACCTGAGACACTTCCTATAGCATGAGAAGGGATATCCAACTCCTTCCCAATCCAATCCTGAGACCCTTCCGATAGCAGAGATGTGATATCTCAATGCTTATACCAAACCTGAGACCCTTCCTATGGCATGAGATGTGATATCCAACTCCTTGCCATTCAAATCCTGAGACCCTTCCTATAGCATGAGATGTGATATCTCTATGCTTCTAATACCAAACCTGAGACCCTTCCTATAACATGAGATGGGATATCCAACTCCTTCCCATTCCAATCCTGAGACCCTTCCGATAGCAGAGATGTGATATCTCAATGCTTATACCAAACCTGAGAACCTTCCTATGGCCTGAGATGTCATATACAACTCCTTCCCATTCCAATCCTGAGACCCTTCCTTTAGCATGAGATGTTATATCTCAATGCTTATACCAAATCTGAGACCCTTCCTATAGCATGAGATGTGATATCCAATTCGTTCCCATTCCAATCCTGAGACCCTTCCTATAGCATGAGATGTGATATCTCAATGCTTATACCAAACCTGAGAGCCTACCTATAGCATGAGATGTGATATCCAAGTCCATCCCATTCCAATCCTTAGACCCTTCCTACAGCATGCAATGTGATATCTCAATGATTCTAATACCAAACCAGAGACTCTTCCTATAACATGAGATGGGATATCCAACTCCTTCTCATTCCAATCCTGAGCCGCTTCCGATAGCAGAGATGTGATATCTCAATGCTTATACCAAACCTGAGACCCTTCCTATAACATGAGATGTGATATCCAACTCCTTCCCGTTCCAAACCTGAGACACTAACTATAGCATATGTGATATCCAACTCCTTCCCATTCCAAACATGAGACCCTTCCTATAGCAAGAAAGTAATATCCAAATCCTACCCATTCCAATCCTGAGACCCTTCCTATAGCAAGAGATGTGATATCCAAATCCTTCCCATTCCAATCCTGAGACCCTTCCTATAACATGAGATGTGATATCCAACTCCTTCCCATTCCAACCTGAGACACTTCCTATAGCATGAGAAGGGATATCCAACTCCTTCCCAATCCAATCCTGAGACCCTTCCGATAGCAGAGATGTGATATCTCAATGCTTATACCAAACCTGAGACCCTTCCTATGGCATGAGATGTGATATCCAACTCCTTGCCATTCAAATCCTGAGACCCTTCCTATAGCATGAGATGTGATATCTCTATGCTTCTAATACCAAACCTGAGACCCTTCCTATAACATGAGATGGGATATCCAACTCCTTCCCATTCCAATCCTGAGACCCTTCCTTTAGCATGAGATGTGATATCTCAATGCTTATACCAAATCTGAGACCCTTCCTATAGCATGAGATGTGATCTCCAATTCCTTCCCATTCCAATCCTGAGACCCTTCCTATAGCATGGGATGTGATATCTTAATGCTTCTAATACCAAACCTGAGATCCTTCCTCTAACTTGAAATGTGATATCGAACTCCTTCCCTTTCCAAACCTAAGAGCCTATCTATAGCATGAGATGTGATATCCAAGTCCTTCCCATTCCAATCCTTAGACCCTTCCTACAGCATGCAATATGATATCTCAATGATTCTAATAACAAACCTGAGACCCGTCCTATAGCATGAGATATGATATCCAAGTCCTTCCCATTCCAATCCTGAGACCCTTCCTATAACATGAGATGTGATATCCAACTCCTTCCCGTTCCAAACCTGAGACCCTTCCTTTAGCATGAGATGTGATATCCAGCTCCTTCCCATTCCAATCCTGAGACACTTCCGATAGCATGAGATGTGATATCTCAATGCTTCTAATATCAAAACTGAGACCCTCCCTATAGCATGATATGTGATATCTAAGTCCTTCCCATTCCAATCCTGAGACACTCCCTATAGCATGAGATGTGATATCCAACTCTTTCCCATTCCAATCCTGAGACCCTTCCTATAGCATGAGATATGATATCTCAATACTTCTAATACCAAACGTGAGATCCTTCCGATAACATGAGATGTGATGTCCAAATCCTTCCCCTTCCAAACCTGAGACCCTCCCTTTAGCATGAGATGTGATATCCAACTCCTTCCCATTCCAATCCAGAGACCCTTCTGATAGCATGAGATGTGATATCTCAATGCTTCTAATACCAAACCTGAGATCCTTCCGATAGCATGAGATGTGATATCTCAATGCTTCTAATACCAAACCTGAGATCCTTCCTATAACATGAGATGTCATATCCAAATCCTTCCCCTTCCAAACCTGAGACCCTCCCTTTAGCATGAGATGTGATATCCAACTCCTTCCCATTCCATTCCTGAGACCCTTCTGATAGCATGAGATGTGATATCTCAATGCCTCTAATACCAAACCTGAGATCCTACCTCTAACATGAAATGTGATATCCAACTCTTTCCCCTTCCAAACCTGAGAGCCTTCCTATAGCATGAGATGTGATATCCAAGTCCTTCCCATTCCAATCCTGAGACCCTTCCTATAGCTTGAGATGTGATATCCAACTCCTTCCCATTCCAATTCTGAGACCCTTCCTATACTCTGAGACTTGATATCTCAATGCTTCTAATACCAAACCTGAGACCCGTAATATAACATGAGATGTGATATCCAACTCCTTCCCATTCCAATCCAGAGACCCTTCTGATAGCATGAGATGTGATATCTCAATGCTTCTAATACCAAACCTGAGATCCTTCCGATAGCATGAGATGTGATATCTCAATGCTTCTAATACCAAACCTGAGATCCTTCCTATAACATGAGATGTGATATCCAAATCCTTCCCCTTCCAAACCTGAGACCCTCCCTTTAGCATGAGATGTGATATCCAACTCCTTCCCATTCCATTCCTGAGACCCTTCTGATAGCATGAGATGTGATATCTCAATGCCTCTAATACCAAACCTGAGATCCTACCTCTAACATGAAATGTGATATCCAACTCTTTCCCCTTCCAAACCTGAGAGCCTTCCTATAGCATGAGATGTGATATCCAAGTCCTTCCCATTCCAATCCTGAGACCCTTCCTATAGCTTGAGATGTGATATCCAACTCCTTCCCATTCCAATTCTGAGACCCTTCCTATACTCTGAGACTTGATATCTCAATGCTTCTAATACCAAACCTGAGACCCGTAATATAACATGAGATGTGATATCCAAATCCTTCCCATTCCAATCCTGAGACCCTTCCGATATCATGAGATGTGATATCTCAAAGCTTCTAATATGAAACTTGAGACCCTCCCTATAGCATGAGATGTGATATCCAAGTCCTTCCCATTCCAATCCTGAGACCCTTCCTGTAGCATGAGATGTGATATCTCAATGCTTCTAATACCAAACCTGAGACCCTTCCTATAACATGAGATGGGAATATCCAACTCCTTCCCATTCCAATCCTGAGACCCTTCCGATAGCAGAGATGTGATATCTCAATGCTTATACCAAACCTGAGACCCTTCCTATGGCATGAGATGTGATATCCAACTCCTTGCCATTCAAATCCTGAGACCCTTCCTATAGCATGAGAAGGGATATCCAACTCCTTCCCAATCCAATCCTGAGACCCTTCCGATAGCAGAGACGTGATATCTCAATGCTTCTACCAAACCTGAGACCCTTCCTTTAGCATGAGATGTGATATCCAAATCCTTCACATTCCAATCCTGAGACCCTTCCTATAGCATGAGATGTGATATCTCAATGCTTCTAATACCAAACCTGAGATCCTTCCTATAACATGAGATGTGATATCCAATTCCTTCCCATTCCAAACCTGAGACCCTTCCTACTGGATGAGATGTGATATCCAACTCCTTCCCATTCCAACCCTGAGACCCTTCCTATAGCATGAGATGTGATGTCTCAATGCTTCTAATACCAAACCTGAGATCCTTCCTATAACATGAGATGTGATATCCAACTCCTTCCATTCCAATCCTGAGACCCGTCCTATAGCATGAGATGTGATATCTCAATGCTTATACCAAACCTGAGACCCTTCCTATAGCATGAGATGTGATATCCAACTACTTCCCATTCCAATCCTGAGACCCTTCCTATAGCATGAGATGTGATATCTCAATGCTTCTAATACCAAACCTGAGATCCTTCCTCTAACATGAAATGTGATATCCAACTCCTTCCCTTTCCAAACCTAAGAGCCTATCTATAGCATGAGATGTGATATCCAGGTCCTTCCCATTCCAATCCTTAGACCCTTCCTACAGCATGCAATATGATATCTCAATGATTCTAATAACAAACCTGAGACCCGTCCTATAGCATGAGATATGATATCCAAGTCCTTCCCATTCCAATCCTGCGACCCTTCCTATAACATGAAATGTGATATCCAACTTCTTCCAAATCCAATACTGATACCCTTCCGATAGCATGAGACGTGATATCCCAATGCTTCTACCAAACCTGAGACCCATACTATGGCATGAGATGTGATATCAAACTCCTTCCCATTCCAATCCTGAGACCCTTCCTATAGCTTGAGGTGTGATATCCAACTCCTTCCCATTCCAATTCTGAGACCCTTCTTATACCATGAGACTTGATATCTCAATGCTTCTAATACCAAACCTGAGACCCGTCCTATAACATGAGATGTGATATCCAAATCCTTCCCCTTCCAAACCTTAGACCCTTCCTTTATCATGAGATGTGATATCCAACTCCTTCCCATTCCAATCCTGAGACCCTTCCGATATCATGAGATTTGTTATCTCAATGCTTCTAATATCAAACTTGAGACCCTCCCTATAGCATGAGATGTGACATCCAAGTCCTTCCAATTCCAATCCTGAGACCCTTCCTATAGCATGAGATGTGATATCTCTATGCTTCTAATACCAAACCTGAGGCCCTTCCTATAACATGAGATGGGATATCCAACTCCTTCCCATTCCAATCCTGAGACCTTTCCGATAGCAGAGATGTGATATCTCAATGCTTATACCAAACCTGAGAACCTTCCTATGGCCTGAGATGTCATATACAACTCCTTCCCATTCCAATCCTGAGACCCTTCCTTTAGCATGAGATGTGATATCTCAATGCTTATACCAAATCTGAGACCCTTCCTATAGCATGAGATGTGATATCCAATTCCTTCCCATTCCAATCCTGAGACCCTTCCTATAGCATGAGATGTGATATCTCAATGCTTATACCAAACCTGAGAGCCTACCTATAGCATGAGATGTGATATCCAAGTCCATCCCATTCCAATCCTTAGACCCTTCCTACAGCATGCGATGTGATATCTCAATGATTCTAATACCAAACCAGAGACTCTTCCTATAACATTAGATGGGATATCCAACTTCTTCCCATTCCAATCCTGAGCCGCTTCCGATAGCAGAGATGTGATATCTCAATGCTTATACCAAACCTGAGACCCTTCCTATAACATGAGATGTGATATCCAACTCCTTCCCGTTCCAAACCTGAGACACTAACTATAGCATATGTGATATCCAACTCCTTCCCATTCCAAACATGAGACCCTTCCTATAGCAAGAAAGTAATATCCAACTCCTACCCATTCCAATCCTGAGACCCTTCCTATAGCAAGAGATGTGATATCCAAATCCTTCCCATTCCAATCCTGAGACCCTTCCTATAACATGAGATGTGATATCCAACTCCTTCCCATTCCAACCTGAGACACTTCCTATAGCATGAGAAGGGATATCCAACTCCTTCCCAATCCAATCCTGAGACCCTTCCGATAGCAGAGATGTGATATCTCAATGCTTATACCAAACCTGAGACCATTCCTATGGCATGAGATGTGATATCCAACTCCTTGCCATTCAAATCCTGAGACCCTTCCTATAGCATGAGATGTGATATCTCTATGCTTCTAATACCAAACCTGAGACCCTTCCTATAACATGAGATGGGATATCCAACTCCTTCCCATTCCAATCCTGAGACCCTTCCGATAGCAGAGATGTGATATCTCAATGCTTATACCAAACCTGAGAACCTTCCTATGGCCTGAGATGTCATATACAACTCCTTCCCATTCCAATCCTGAGACCCTTCCTTTAGCATGAGATGTGATATCTCAATGCTTATACCAAATCTGAGACCCTTCCTATAGCATGAGATGTGATATCCAATTCCTTCCCATTCCAATCCTGAGACCCTTCCTATAGCATGAGATGTGATATCTCAATGCTTATACCAAACCTGAGAGCCTACCTATAGCATGAGATGTGATATCCAAGTCCATCCCATTCCAATCCTTAGACCCTTCCTACAGCATGCAATGTGATATCTCAATGATTCTAATACCAAACCAGAGACTCTTCCTATAACATGAGATGGGATATCCAACTCCTTCTCATTCCAATCCTGAGCCGCTTCCGATAGCAGAGATGTGATATCTCAATGCTTATACCAAACCTGAGACCCTTCCTATAACATGAGATGTGATATCCAACTCCTTCCCGTTCCAAACCTGAGACACTAACTATAGCATATGTGATATCCAACTCCTTCCCATTCCAAACATGAGACCCTTCCTATAGCAAGAAAGTAATATCCAAATCCTACCCATTCCAATCCTGAGACCCTTCCTATAGCAAGAGATGTGATATCCAAATCCTTCCCATTCCAATCCTGAGACCCTTCCTATAACATGAGATGTGATATCCAACTCCTTCCCATTCCAACCTGAGACACTTCCTATAGCATGAGAAGGGATATCCAACTCCTTCCCAATCCAATCCTGAGACCCTTCCGATAGCAGAGATGTGATATCTCAATGCTTATACCAAACCTGAGACCCTTCCTATGGCATGAGATGTGATATCCAACTCCTTGCCATTCAAATCCTGAGACCCTTCCTATAGCATGAGATGTGATATCTCTATGCTTCTAATACCAAACCTGAGACCCTTCCTATAACATGAGATGGGATATCCAACTCCTTCCCATTCCAATCCTGAGACCCTTCCTTTAGCATGAGATGTGATATCTCAATGCTTATACCAAATCTGAGACCCTTCCTATAGCATGAGATGTGATCTCCAATTCCTTCCCATTCCAATCCTGAGACCCTTCCTATAGCATGAGATGTGATATCTCAATGCTTATACCAAACCACCTGAGAGCCTACCTATAGCATGAGATGTGATATCCAAGTCCATCCCATTCCAATCCTTAGACCCTTCCTACAGCATGCGATGTGATATCTCAATGATTCTAATACCAAACCAGAGACTCTTCCTATAACATGAGATGGGATATCCAACTCCTTCCCATTCCAATCCTGAGCCGCTTCCGATAGCAGAGATGTGATATCTCAATGCTTATACCAAACCTGAGACCCTTCCTATAACATGAGATGTGATATCCAACTCCTTCCCGTTCCAAACCTGAGACACTAACTATAGCATATGTGATATCCAACTCCTTCCCATTCCAAAAATGAGACCCTTCCTATAGCAGAGACGTGATATATCAATGCTTCTACCAAACCTGAGACCCTTCCTTTAGCATGAGATGTGATATCCAAATCCTTCACATTCCAATCCTGAGACCCTTCCTATAGCATGAGATGTGATATCTCAATGCTTCTAATACCAAACCTGAGATCCTTCCTATGGCATGAGATGTGATATCCAACTCCTTCCCAATCCAATCCTGAGACCCTTCCGATAGCAGAGAAGTGATATTTCAATGCTTCTACCAAACCTGAGACCCTTCCTTTAGCATGAGATGTGATATCCAAATCCTTCACATTCCAATCCTGAGACCCTTCCTATAGCATGAGATGTGATATCTCAATGCTTCTAATACCAAACCTGAGATCCTTCCTATAACATGAGATGTGATATCCAATTCCTTCCCATTCCAAACCTGAGACCCTTCCTATTGGATGAGATGTGATATCCAACTCCTTCCCATTCCAACCCTGAGACCCTTCCTATAGCATGAGATGTGATGTCTCAATGCTTCTAATACCAAACCTGAGATCCTTCCTATAACATGAGATGTGATATCCAACTCCTTCCATTCCAATCCTGAGACCCGTCCTATAGCATGAGATGTGATATCTCTATGCTTCTCATACGAAACCTGAGACCCTTCCTATAACATGAGATGGGATATCCAACTCCTTCCCATTCCAATCCTGAGACCCTTCCGATAGCAGAGATGTGATATCTCAATGCTTATACCAAACCTGAGAACCTTCCTATGGCCTGAGATGTCATATAAAACTCCTTCCCATTCCAATCCTGAGACCCTTCCTTTAGCATGAGATGTGATATCTCAATGCTTATACCAAATCTGAGACCCTTCCTATAGCATGAGATGTGATATCCAATTCCTTCCCATTCCAATCCTGAGACCCTTCCTATAGCATGAGATGTGATATCTCAATGCTTATACCAAACCACCTGAGAGCCTACCTATAGCATGAGATGTGATATCCAAGTCCATCCCATTCCAATCCTTAGACCCTTCCTACAGCATGCGATGTGATATCTCAATGATTCTAATACCAAACCAGAGACTCTTCCTATAACATGAGATGGGATATCCAACTCCTTCCCATTCCAATCCTGAGCCGCTTCCGATAGCAGAGATGTGATATCTCAATGCTTATACCAAACCTGAGACCCTTCCTATAACATGAGATGTGATATCCAACTCCTTCCCGTTCCAAACCTGAGACACTAACTATAGCATATGTGATATCCAACTCCTTCCCATTCCAAACATGAGACCCTTCCTATAGCAAGAAAGTAATATCCAACTCCTACCCATTCCAATCCTGAGACCCTTCTATAGCAAGAGATGTGATATCCAAATCCTTCCCATTCCAATCCTGAGACCCTTCCTATAACATGAATGAGATGTGATATCCAACTCCTTCCCATTCCAACCTGAGACACTTCCTATAGCATGAGAAGGGATATCCAACTCCTTCCCAATCCAATCCTGAGACCAATCCGATAGCAGAGATGTGATATCTCAATGCTTATACCAAACCTGAGACCCTTCCTATTGGATGAGATGTGATATCCAACTCCTTCCCATTCCAACCCTGAGACCCTTCCTATAGCATGAGATGTGATGTCTCAATGCTTCTAATACCAAACCTGAGATCCTTCCTATAACATGAGATGTGATATCCAACTCCTTCCATTCCAATCCTGAGACCCGTCCTATAGCATGAGATGTGATATCTCAATGCTTATACCAAACCTGAGACCCTTCCTATAGCATGAGATGTGATATCCAACTGCTTCCCATTCCAATCCTGAGACCCTTCCTATAGCATGAGATGTGATATCTCAATGCTTCTAATACCAAACCTGAGATCCTTCCTCTAACATGAAATGTGATATCCAACTCCTTCCCTTTCCAAACCTAAGAGCCTATCTATAGCATGAGATGTGATATCCAAGTCCTTCCCATTCCAACCCTTAGACCCTTCCAACAGCATGCAATATGATATCTCAATGATTCTAATAACAAACCTGAGACCCGTCCTATAACATGAGATGGGATATCCAACTCCTTCCCATTCCAATCCTGAGACACTTCCGATAGCAGAGATGTGATATCCAGCACCTTCCCATTCCAATCCTGAGACACTTCCGATAGCATGAGATGTGATATCTCAATGCTTCTAATATCAAAACTGAGACCCTCCCTATAGCATGATATGTGATATCTAAGTCCTTCCCATTCCAATCTGAGACCCTCCCTATAGCATGAGATGTGATATCCAACTCCTTCCCATTCCAATCCTGAGACCCTTCCTATAGCATGAGATATGATATCCCAATACTTCTAATACCAAACGTGAGATCCTTCCGATAACATGAGATTTGATATCCAAATCCTTCCCCTTCCAAACCTGAGACCCTCCCTTTAGCATGAGATGTGATATCCAACTCCTTCCCATTCCATTCCTGAGACCCTTCTGATAGCATGAGATGTGATATCTCAATGCCTCTAATACCAAACCTGAGATCCTACCTCTAACATGAAATGTGATATCCAACTCTTTCCCCTTCCAAACCTGAGAGCCTTCCTATAGCATGAGATGTGATATCCAAGTCCTTCCCATTCCAATCCTGAGACCCTTCCTATAGCTTGAGATGTGATATCCAACTCCTTCCCATTCCAATTCTGAGACCCTTCCTATACTATGAGACTTGATATCTCAATGATTCTAATACCAAACGTGAGACCCGTAATATAACATGAGATGTGATATCCAAATCCTTCCCCTTCCAAACCTTAGACCCTTCCTTTATCATGAGATGTGATATCCAACTCCTTCCCATTCCAATCCTGAGACCCTTCCGATATCATGAGATGTGATATCTCAAAGCTTCTAATATCAAACTTGAGACCCTCCCTATAGCATGAGATGTGATATCCAAGTCCTTCCCATTCCAATCCTGAGACCCTTCCTATAGCATGAGATGTGATATCTCAATGCTTCTAATACCAAACCTGAGACCCTTCCTATACCATGAGATGGGAATATCCAACTCCTTCCCTTTCCAAACCTGAGACCCTTCCGATAGCAGAGATGTGATATCTCAATGCTTATACCAAACCTGAGACCCTTCGTATGGCACGAGATGTGATATCCAACTCCTTGCCATTCAAATCCTGAGACCCTTCCTATAGCATGAGAAGGGGTATCCAACTCCTTCACAATCCAATCCTGAGACCCTTCCGATAGCAGAGACGTGATATCTCAATGCTTCTAATACCAAACCTGAGATCCTTCCTATAACATGAGATGTGATATCCAATTCCTTCCCATTCCAAACCTGAGACCCTTCCTAGTGGATGAGTTGTGATATCCAACTCCTTCCCATTCCAACCCTGAGACCCTTCCTATAGCATGAGATGTGATGGCTGAATGCTTCTAATACCAAACCTGAGATCCTTCCTATAACATGAGATGTGATATCCAACTCCTTCCATTCCAATCCTGAGACCCATCCTATAGCATGAGATGTGATATCTCAATGCTTATACCAAACCTGAGACCCTTCCTATAGCATGAGATGTGATATCCAACTACTTCCCATTCCAATCCTGAGACCCTTCCTATAGCATGAGATGTGATATCTCAATGCTTCTAATACCAAACCTGAGATCCTTCCTCTAACATGAAATGTGATATCCAACTCCTTCCCTTTCCAAACCTAAGAGCCTATCTATAGCATGAGATGTGATATCCAGGTCCTTCCCATTCCAATCCTTAGACCCTTCCTACAGCATGCAATATGATATCTCAATGATTCTAATAACAAACCTGAGACCCGTCCTATAGCATGAGATATGATATCCAAGTCCTTCCCATTCCAATCCTGCGACCCTTCCTATAACATGAAATGTGATATCCAACTCCTTCCCATTCCAACCTGAGACCCTTCCTATAGCATGAGATGGGATATCCAACTTCTTCCAAATCCAATACTGATACCCTTCCGATAGCATGAGATGTGATATCCCAATGCTTCTACCAAACCTGAGACCCATACTATGGCATGAGATGTGATATCAAACTCCTTCCCATTCCAATCCTGAGACCCTTCCTATAGCTTGAGGTGTGATATCCAACTCCTTCCCATTCCAATTCTGAGACCCTTCTTATACCATGAGACTTGATATCTCAATGCTTCTAATACCAAACCTGAGACCCGTCCTATAACATGAGATGTGATATCCAAATCCTTCCCCTTCCAAACCTTAGACCCTTCCTTTATCATGAGATGTGATATCCAACTCCTTCCCATTCCAATCCTGAGACCCTTCCGATATCATGAGATTTGTTATCTCAATGCTTCTAATATCAAACTTGAGACCCTCCCTATAGCATGAGATGTGACATCCAAGTCATTCCCATTCCAATCCTGAGACCCTTCCTATAGCATGAGATGTGATATCTCTATGCTTCTAATACCAAACCTGAGACCCTTCCTATAACATGAGATGGGATATCCAACTCCTTCCCATTCCAATCCTGAGACCTTTCCGATAGCAGAGATGTGATATCTCAATGCTTATACCAAACCTGAGAACCTTCCTATGGCCTGAGATGTCATATACAACTCCTTCCCATTCCAATCCTGAGACCCTTCCTTTAGCATGAGATGTGATATCTCAATGCTTATACCAAATCTGAGACCCTTCCTATAGCATGATGTGATATCCAATTCCTTCCCATTCCAATCCTGAGACCCTTCCTATAGCATGAGATGTGATATCTCAATGCTTATACCAAACCTGAGAGCCTACCTATAGCATGAGATGTGATATCCAAGTCCATCCCATTCCAATCCTTAGACCCTTCCTACAGCATGTGATGTGATATCTCAATGATTCTAATACCAAACCAGAGACTCTTCCTATAACATTAGATGGGATATCCAACTCCTTCCCATTCCAATCCTGAGCCGCTTCCGATAGCAGAGATGTGATATCTCAATGCTTATACCAAACCTGAGACCCTTCCTATAACATGAGATGTGATATCCAACTCCTTCCCGTTCCAAACCTGAGACACTAACTATAGCATATGTGATATCCAACTCCTTCCCATTCCAAACATGAGACCCTTCCTATAGCAAGAAAGTAATATCCAACTCCTACCCATTCCAATCTTGAGACCCTTCCTATAGCAAGAGATGTGATATCCAAATCCTTCCCATTCCAATCCTGAGACCCTTCCTATAACATGAGATGTGATATCCAACTCCTTCCCATTCCAACCTGAGACACTTCCTATAGCATGAGAAGGGATATCCAACTCCTTCCCAATCCAATCCTGAGACCCTTCCGATAGCAGAGATGTGATATCTCAATGCTTATACCAAACCTGAGACCCTTCCTATGGCATGAGATGTGATATCCAACTCCTTGCCATTCAAATCCTGAGACCCTTCCTATAGCATGAGAAGGGATATCCAACTCCTTCCCAATCCAATCCTGAGACCCTTCCGATAGCAGAGACGTGATATCTCAATGCTTCTACCAAACCTGAGACCCTTCCTTTAGCATGAGATGTGATATCCAAATCCTTCACATTCCAATCCTGAGACCCTTCCTATAGCATGAGATGTGATATCTCAATGCTTCTAATACCAAACCTGAGATCCTTCCTATAACATGAGATGTGATATCCAATTCCTTCCCATTCCAAACCTGAGACCCTTCCTATTGGATGAGATGTGATATCCAACTCCTTCCCATTCCAACCCTGAGACCCTTCCTATAGCATGAGATGTGATGTCTCAATGCTTCTAATACCAAACCTGAGATCCTTCCTATAACATGAGATGTGATATCCAACTCCTTCCATTCCAATCCTGAGACCCGTCCTATAGCATGAGATGTGATATCTCAATGCTTATACCAAACCTGAGACCCTTCCTATAGCATGAGATGTGATATCCAACTGCTTCCCATTCCAATCCTGAGACCCTTCCTATAGCATGAGATGTGATATCTCAATGCTTCTAATAACAAACCTGAGATCCTTCCTCTAACATGAAATGTGATATCCAACTCCTTCCCTTTCAAAACCTAAGAGCCTATCAATAGCATGAGATGTGATATCCAAGTCCTTCACATTCCAACCCTTAGACCCTTCCTACAGCATGCAATATGATATCTCAATGATTCTAATAACAAACCTGAGACCCGTCCTATAACATGAGATGGGATATCCAACTCCTTCCCATTCCAATCCTGAGACATTTCCGATAGCATGTGATATCTCAATGCTTATACCAAACCTGAGACCCTTCCTATAACATGAGGTGATATCCAACTCCTTCCATTCCAATCCTGAGACCCGTCCTATAGCATGAGATGTGATATCTCAATGCTTATACCAAACCTGAGACCCTTCCTATAGCATGAGATGTGATATCCAACTACTTCCCATTCCAATCCTGAGACCCTTCCTATAGCATGAGATGTGATATCTCAATGCTTCTAATACCAAACCTGAGATCCTTCCTCTAACATGAAATGTGATATCCAACTCCTTCCCTTTCCAAACCTAAGAGCCTATCTATAGCATGAGATGTGATATCCAGGTCCTTCCCATTCCAATCCTTAGACCCTTCCTACAGCATGCAATATGATATCTCAATGATTCTAATAACAAACCTGAGACCCGTCCTATAGCATGAGATATGATATCCAAGTCCTTCCCATTCCAATCCTGCGACCCTTCCTATAACATGAAATGTGATATCCAACTCCTTCCCATTCCAACCTGAGACCCTTCGTATAGCATGAGATGGGATATCCAACTTCTTCCAAATCCAATACTGATACCCTTCCGATAGCATGAGATGTGATATCCCAATGCTTCTACCAAACCTGAGACCCATACTATGGCATGAGATGTGATATCAAACTCCTTCCCATTCCAATCCTGAGACCCTTCCTATAGCTTGAGGTGTGATATCCAACTCCTTCCCATTCCAATTCTGAGACCCTTCTTATACCATGAGACTTGATATCTCAATGCTTCTAATACCAAACCTGAGACCCGTCCTATAACATGAGATGTGATATCCAAATCCTTCCCCTTCCAAACCTTAGACCCTTCCTTTATCATGAGATGTGATATCCAACTCCTTCCCATTCCAATCCTGCGACCCTTCCGATATCATGAGATTTGTTATCTCAATGCTTCTAATATCAAACTTGAGACCCTCCCTATAGCATGAGATGTGACATCCAAGTCATTCCCATTCCAATCCTGAGACCCTTCCTATAGCATGAGATGTGATATCTCTATGCTTCTAATACCAAACCTGAGACCCTTCCTATAACATGAGATGGGATATCCAACTCCTTCCCATTCCAATCCTGAGACCTTTCCGATAGCAGAGATGTGATATCTCAATGCTTATACCAAACCTGAGAACCTTCCTATGGCCTGAGATGTCATATACAACTCCTTCCCATTCCAATCCTGAGACCCTTCCTTTAGCATGAGATGTGATATCTCAATGCTTATACCAAATCTGAGACCCTTCCTATAGCATGATGTGATATCCAATTCCTTCCCATTCCAATCCTGAGACCCTTCCTATAGCATGAGATGTGATATCTCAATGCTTATACCAAACCTGAGAGCCTACCTATAGCATGAGATGTGATATCCAAGTCCATCCCATTCCAATCCTTAGACCCTTCCTACAGCATGCGATGTGATATCTCAATGATTCTAATACCAAACCAGAGACTCTTCCTATAACATTAGATGGGATATCCAACTCCTTCCCATTCCAATCCTGAGCCGCTTCCGATAGCAGAGATGTGATATCTCAATGCTTATATCAAACCTGAGACCCTTCCTATAACATGAGATGTGATATCCAACTCCTTCCCGTTCCAAACCTGAGACACTAACTATAGCATATGTGATATCCAACTCCTTCCCATTCCAAACATGAGACCCTTCCTATAGCAAGAAAGTAATATCCAACTCCTACCCATTCCAATCCTGAGACCCTTCCTATAGCAAGAGATGTGATATCCAAATCCTTCCCATTCCAATCCTGAGACCCTTCCTATAACATGAGATGTGATATCCAACTCCTTCCCATTCCAACCTGAGACACTTCCTATAGCATGAGAAGGGATATCCAACTCCTTCCCAATCCAATCCTGAGACCCTTCCGATAGCAGAGATGTGATATCTCAATGCTTATACCAAACCTGAGACCCTTCCTATGGCATGAGATGTGATATCCAACTCCTTGCCATTCAAATCCTGAGACCCTTCCTATAGCATGAGAAAGGATATCCAACTCCTTCCCAATCCAATCCTGAGACCCTTCCGATAGCAGAGACGTGATATCTCAATGCTTCTACCAAACCTGAGACCCTTCCTTTAGCATGAGATGTGATATCCAAATCCTTCACATTCCAATCCTGAGACCCTTCCTATAGCATGAGATGTGATATTTCAATGCTGCTAATACCAAACCTGAGATCCTTCCTATAACATGAGATGTGATATCCAATTCCTTCCCATTCCAAACCTGAGACCCTTCCTATTGGATGAGATGTGATATCCAACTCCTTCCCATTCCAACCCTGAGACCCTTCCTATAGCATGAGATGTGATGTCTCAATGCTTCTAATACCAAACCTGAGATCCTTCCTATAACATGAGATGTGATATCCAACTCCTTCCATTCCAATCCTGAGACCCGTCCTATAGCATGAGATGTGATATCTCAATGCTTATACCAAACTTGAGACCCTTCCTATAGCATGAGATGTGATATCGAACTGCTTCCCATTCCAATCCTGAGACCCTTCCTATAGCATGAGATGTGATATCTCAATGCTTCTAATACCAAACCTGAGATCCTTCCTCTAACATGAAATGTGATATCCAACTTCTTCCCTTTCAAAACCTAAGAGCCTATCTATAGCATGAGATGTGATATCCAAGTCCTTCACATTCCAACCCTTAGACCCTTCCTACAGCATGCAATATGATATCTCAATGATTCTAATAACAAACCTGAGACCCGTCCTATAACATGAGATGGGATATCCAACTCCTTCCCATTCCAATCCTGAGACACTTCAGATAGCATGTGATATCTCAATGCTTATACCAAACCTGAGACCCTTCCTATAACATGAGATGTGATATCCAAATCCTTCCCGTTCCAAACCTGAGACCCTTCCTTTAGCATGAGATGTGATATCCAGCTCCTTCCCATTCCAATCCTGAGACACTTCCGATAGCATGAGATGTGATATCTCAATGCTTCTAATATCAAAACTGAGACCCTCCCTATAGCATGATATGTGATATCTAAGTCCTTCCCATTCCAATCCTGAGACCCTCCCTATAGCATGAGATGTGATATCCAACTCCTTCCCATTCCAATCCTGAGACCCTTCCTATAGCATGAGATATATCTCAATACTTCTAATACCAAACGTGAGATCCTTCCGATAACATGAGATGTGATATCCAAATCCTTCCCCTTCCAAACCTGAGACCCTCCCTTTAGCATGAGATGTGATATCCAACTCCTTCCTATTCCAATCCTGAGACTCTTCTGATAGCATGAGATGTGATATCTCAATGCTTCTAATACCAAACCTGAGATCCTTCCGATAGCATGAGATGTGATATCTCAATGCTTCTAATACCAAACCTGAGATCCTTCCTATAACATGAGATGTGATATCCAAATCCTTCCCCTTCCAAACCTGAGACCCTCCCTTTAGCATGAGATGTGATATCCAACTCCTTCCCATTCCATTCCTGAGACCCTTCTGATAGCATGAGATGTGATATCTCAATGCCTCTAATACCAAACCTGAGATCCTACCTCTAACATGAAATGTGGTATGCAACTCTTTCCCCTTCCAAACCTGAGAGCCTTCCTATAGCATGAGATGTGATATCCAAGTCCTTCCCATTCCAATCCTGAGACCCTTCCTAGATCTTGAGATGTGATATCCAACTCCTTCCCATTCCAATTCTGAGACCCTTCCTATACTATGAGACTTGATATCTCAATGCTTCTAATACCAAACCTGAGACCCATAATATAACATGAGACGTGATATCCAAATCCTTCCCCTTCCAAACCTTAGACCCTTCCTTTATCATGAGATGTGATATCCAACTCCTTCCCATTCCAATCCTGAGACCCTTCCGATATCATGAGATGTGATATCTCAAAGCTTCTAATATCAAACTTGAGACCCTCCCTATAGCATGAGATGTGATATCCAAGTCCTTCCCATTCCAATCCTGAGACCCTTCCTATAGCATGAGATGTGATATCTCAATGCTTCTAATACCAAACCTGAGACCCTTCCTATGACATGAGATGGGAATATCCAACTCCTTCCCATTCCAATCCTGAGACCCTTCCGATAGCAGAGATGTGATATCTCAATGCTTATACCAAACCTGAGATCCTTCCTATAACATGAGATGTGATATCCAACTCCTTCCCATTCCAATCCTGAGACACTTCCTATAGCATGAGATGTGATATCTCACTGCTTATACCAAACCTGAGACCCTTCCCATAGCATGAGATGTGATATCTAAGTCCTTCCCATTCCAATCCTGAGACACTTCCTATAGCATGAGATGTGATATCTCAATGCTTCTAATACCAAACCTGAGACTCTTCCTATAACATGAGATGGGAAATCCAACTCCTTCCCATTCCAATCCTGAGACCCTTTTGATAGCAGAGATGTGATATCTCAATGTTTATACCAAACCTGAGACCCTTCCTACGGCATGAGATGTCATATTCAACTCCTTCCCATTCCAATCCTGAGACCCTTCCTATAGCATGATATGTGATATCCAACTCCTTCCCATTCCAATCCTGAGACCCTTCCTATAGCATGAGATGTGATGTCTCAATGCTTCTAATACCAAACCTGATATCCTTCCTATAACATGAGATGTGATATCCAACTCCTTCCATTCCAATCCTGAGACCCTTCCTATAGCATGAGATGTGATATCTCAATGCTTCTACCAAACCTGAGACCCTTCCTATAGCATGAGATGTGATATCCAACTCCTTCCCATTCCAATCCTGAGACCCTTCCTATAGCCTGAGATGTGATATCTCAATGCCCCTAATACCAAACCTGAGATCCTTCCTCTAACATGAAATGTGATATCCAACTCCTTCACTTTCCAAACCTGAGAGCCTATCTATAGCATGAGATGTGATATCTAAGTCCTTCCCATTCCAATCCTTAGACCCTTCCTACAGCATGCAATATGATATCTCAATGATTCTAATAAAAAAACCTGAGACCCGTCCTATAACATGAGATGGGATATTCAACTCCTTCCCATTCCAATCCTGAGACACTTCCGATAGCAGAGCTGTGATATCTCAATGTTTATACCAAACCTGAGACCCTTCCTATAACATGAGATGTGATATCCAACTCCTTCCCGTTCCAAACCTGAGACCCTTCCTTTAGCATGAGATGTGATATCCAGCTCCTTCCCATTCCAATCCTGAGACACTTCCGATAGCATGAGATGTGATATCCAGCTCCTTCCCATTCCAATCCTGAGACACTTCCGATAGCAGAGATGTGATATCTCAATGTTTATACCAAACCTGAGACCCTTCCTATAACATGAGATGTGATATCCAACTCCTTCCCATTCCAATCCTGAGACCCTTCCTATAGCATGAGATGTGATATCTCAATACTTCTAATACCAAACCTGAGATCCTTCCGATAACATGAGATGTGATATCTCAATACTTCTAATACCAAACCTGAGATCCATCCTATAACATGAGATGTGATATCCAAATCCTTCCCCTTCCAAACCTGAGACCCTCCCTTTAGCATGAGATGTGATATCCAACTCCTTCCCATTCCAATCCTGAGACCCTTCTGATAGCATAAGATATATCTCAATGCTTCTATACCAAACCTGAGATCCTTCCGATAGCATGAGATGTGATATCTCAATACTTCTAATACCAAACCTGAGATCCTTCCTATAACATGAGATGTGATATCCAAATCCTTATCTTCCAAACCTGAGACCCTTCCTTCCTTTATCCAACTCCTTCCCATTCCAATCCTGAGACTCTTCTGATAGCATAAGATTTGATATCTCAATGCTTCTATACCAAACCTGAGATCCTTCTGATAGCATGAGATGTGATATCTCAATACTTCTAATACCAAACCTGAGATCCTACCTCTAACATGAAATGTGATATCCAACTCTTTCCCCTTGCAAACCTGAGAGCCTTCCTATAGCATGAGATGTGATATCCAAGTCCTTCCCATTCCAATCCTGAGACCCTTCCTATAGCATGAGATGGGATATCCAACTCCTTCCAAATCCAATCCCGATACCCTTCCGATAGCATGAGATGTGATATCCCAATGCTTCTACCAAACCTGAGACCCATACTATGGCATGAGATGTGATATCAAACTCCTTCCCATTCTAATCCTGAGACCCTTCCTATAGCTTGAGATGTGATATCCAACTCCTTCCCATTCCAATTCTGAGACCCTTCCTATACCATGAGACTTGATATCTCAATGCTTCTAATACCAAACCTGAGACCCGTCCTATAACATGAGATGTGATATCCAAATCCTTCCCCTTCCAAACCTTAGACCCTTCCTTTATCATGAGATGTGATATCCAATTCCTTCCCATTCCAATCTTGAGACCCTTCCGATATCATGAAATGTGATATCTCAATGCTTCTAATATCAAACTTGAGACCCTCCTTATAGCATGAGATGTGATATCCAAGTCCTTCCCATTCCAAACCTGAGACCCTTCCTACGGCATGAGATGTCATATTCAACTCCTTCCCATTCCAATCCTGAGACCCTTCCTATAGCATGAGATGTGATATCCAACTCCTTCCCATTCCAATCCTGAGACCCTTCCTATAGCATGAGATGTGATGTCTCAATGCTTCTAATACCAAACCTGATATCCTTCCTATAACATGAGATGTGATATCCAACTCCTTCCATTCCAATCCCGAGACCCTTCCTATAGCATGAGATGTGATATCTCAATGCTTCTACCAAACCTGAGACCCTTCCTATAGCATGAGATGTGATATCCAACTCCTTCCCATTCCAATCCTGAGACCCTTCCTATAGCCTGAGATGTGATATCTCAATGCCCCTAATACCAAACCTGAGATCCTTCCTCTAACATGAAATGTGATATCCAACTCCTTCACTTTCCAAACCTGAGAGCCTATATATAGCATGAGATGTGATATCTAAGTCCTTCCCATTCCAATCCTTAGACCCTTCCTACAGCATGCAATATGATATCTCAATGATTCTAATAAAAAAACCTGAGACGCGTCCTATAACATGAGATGGGATATCCAACTCCTTCCCATTCCAATCCTGAGACCCTTCCTTTAGCATGATATGTGATATCCAGCTCCTTCCCATTCCAATCCTGAGACACTTCCGATAGCAGAGATGTGATATCTCAATGTTTATACCAAACCTGAAACCCTTCCTATAACATGAGATGTGATATCCAACTCCTTCCCGTTCCAAACCTGAGACCCTTCCTTTAGCATGAGATGTGATATCCAGCTCCTTCCCATTCCAATCCTGAGACACTTCCGATAGCATGAGATGTGATATCTCAATGCTTCTAATATCAAAACTGAGACCCTCCCTATAGCATGATATGTGATATCTAAGTCCTTCCCATTCCAATCCTGAGACCCTTCCTATAGCATGAGATGTGATATCTCAATGCTTCTACCAAACCTGAGACCCTTCCTTTAGCATGAGATGTGATATCCAACTCCTTCCCATTCCAATCCTGAGACCCTTCCTATAGCATGAGATGTGATATCTCAATACTTCTAACACCAAACCTGAGATCCTTCCGATAACATGAGATGTGATATCTCAATACTTCTAATACCAAACCTGAGATCCATCCTATAACATGAGATGTGATATCCAAATCCTTCCCCTTCCAAACCTGAGAACCTCCCTTTAGCATGAGATGTGATATCCAACTCCTTCCCATTCCAATCCTGAGACCCTTCTGATAGCATAAGATATATCTCAATGCTTCTATACCAAACCTGAGATCCTTCCGATAGCATGAGATGTGATATCTCAATACTTCTAATACCAAACCTGAGATCCTTCCTATAACATGAGATGGGATATCCAACTCCTTCCCATTCCAATCCTGAGACACTTCCGATAGCAGAGATGTGATATCTCAATGTTTATACCAAACCTGAGACCCTTCCTATAACATGAGATGTGATATCCAACTCCTTCCCATTCCAAACCTGAGACCCTTCCTTTAGCATGAGATGTGATATCCAGCTCCTTCCCATTCCAATCCTGAGACACTTCCGATAGCATGAGATGTGATATCTCAATGCTTCTAATATCAAAACTGAGACCCTCCCTATAGCATGATATGTGATATTCAATACTTCTAACACCAAACCTGAGATCCTTCCGATAACATGAGATGTGATATCTCAATACTTCTAATACCAAACCTGAGATGAATCCTAGAACATGAGATGTGATATCCAAATCCTTCCCCTTCCAAACCCGAGACCCTCCCTTTAGCATGAGATGTGATATCCAACTCCTTCCCATTCCAATCCTGAGACCCTACTGATAGCATAAGATATATCTCAAAGCTTCTATACCAAACCTGAGATCCTTCTGATAGCATGAGATGTGATATCTAAATACTTCTAATACCAAACCTGAGATCCTACCTCTAACATAAAATGTGATATCCAACTCTTTCCCCTTGCAAACCTGAGAGCCTTCCTATAGCATGAGATGTGATATCCAAGTCCTTCCCATTCCAATCCTGAGACCCTTCCTATAACATGAGATGTGATATCCAACTCCTTCCCATTCCAACCTGAGACCCTTCCTATAGCATGAGATGGGATATCCAACTCCTTCCAAATCCAATCCCGATACCCTTCCGATAGCATGAGATGTGATATCCCAATGCTTCTACGAAACCTGAGACCCATACTATGGCATGAGATGTGATATCAAACTCCTTCCCATTCTAATCCTGAGACCCTTCCTATAGCTTGAGATGTGATATCCAACTCCTTCCCATTCCAATTCTGAGACCCTTCCTATAGCATGAGATGTGATATCCAACTCCTTCCCATTCCAATCCTGAGACCCTTCCTATAGCATGAGATGTGATGTCTCAATGCTTCTAATACCAAACCTGATATCCTTCCTATAACATGAGATGTGATATCCAACTCCTTCCATTCCAATCCTGAGACCCTTCCTATAGCATGAGATGTGATATCTCAATGCTTCTACCAAACCTGAGACCCTTCCTATAGCATGAGATGTGATATCCAACTCCTTCCCATTCCAATCCTGAGACCCTTCCTATAAACTGAGATGTGATATCTCAATGCCCCTAATACCAAACCTGAGATCCTTCCTCTAACATGAAATGTGATATCCAACTCCTTCACTTTCCAAACCTGAGAGCCTATCTATAGCATGAGATGTGATATCTAAGTCCTTCCCATTCCAATCCTTAGACCCTTCCTACAGCATGCAATATGATATCTCAATGATTCTAATAAAAAAACCTGAGACCCGTCCTATAACATGAGATGGGATATTCAACTCCTTCCCATTCCAACCTGAGACCCTTCCTATAGCATGAGATGGGATATCCAACTCCTTCCAAATCCAATCCCGATACCCTTCCGATAGCATGAGATGTGATATCCCAATGCTTCTACCAAACCTGAGACCCATACTATGGCATGAGATGTGATATCAAACTCCTTCCCATTCTAATCCTGAGACCCTTCCTATAGCTTGAGATGTGATATCCAACTCCTTCCCATTCCAATTCTGAGACCCTTCCTATAGCATGAGATGTGATATCCAACTCCTTCCCATTCCAATCCTGAGACCCTTCCTATAGCATGAGATGTGATGTCTCAATGCTTCTAATACCAAACCTGATATCCTTCCTATAACATGAGATGTGATATCCAACTCCTTCCATTCCAATCCTGAGACCCTTCCTATAGCATGAGATGTGATATCTCAATGCTTCTACCAAACCTGAGACCCTTCCTATAGCATGAGATGTGATATCCAACTCCTTCCCATTCCAATCCTGAGACCCTTCCTATAGACTGAGATGTGATATCTCAATGCCCCTAATACCGAACCTGAGATCCTTCCTCTAACATGAAATGTGATATCCAACTCCTTCACTTTCCAAACCTGAGAGCCTATCTATAGCATGAGATGTGATATCTAAGTCCTTCCCATTCCAATCCTTAGACCCTTCCTACAGCATGCAATATGATATCTCAATGATTCTAATAAAAAAACCTGAGACCCTTCCTATAACATGAGATGTCATATCCAACTCCTTCCCGTTCCAAACCTGAGACCCTTCCTTTAGCATGAGATGTGATATCCAGCTCCTTCCCATTCCAATCCTGAGACACTTCCGATAGCATGAGATGTGATATCCAGCTCCTTCCCATTCCAATCCTGAGACACTTCCGATAGCAGAGATGTGATATCTCAATGTTTATACCAAACCTGAGACCCTTCCTATAACATGAGATGTGATATCCAACTCCTTCCCATTCCAATCCTGAGACCCTTCCTATAGCATGAGATGTGATATCTCAATACTTCTAATACCAAACCTGAGATCCTTCCGATAACATGAGATGTGATATCTCAATACTTCTAATACCAAACCTGAGATCCATCCTATAACATGAGATGTGATATCCAAATCCTTCCCCTTCCAAACCTGAGACCCTCCCTTTAGCATGAGATGTGATATCCAACTCCTTCCCATTCCAATCCTGAGACCCTTCTGATAGCATAAGATATATCTCAATGCTTCTATACCAAACCTGAGATCCTTCCGATAGCATGAGATGTGATATCTCAATACTTCTAATACCAAACCTGAGATCCTTCCTATAACATGAGATGTGATATCCAAATCCTTCCCCTTCCAAACCTGAGACCCTCCCTTTAGCATGAGATGTGATATCCAACTCCTTCCCATTCCAATCCTGAGACTCTTCTGATAGCATAAGATTTGATATCTCAATGCTTCTATACCAAACCTGAGATCCTTCTGATAGCATGAGATGTGATATCTCAATACTTCTACCAAACCTGAGATCCTACCTCTAACATGAAATGTGATATCCAACTCTTTCCCCTTGCAAACCTGAGAGCCTTCCTATAGCATGAGATGTGATATCCAAGTCCTTCCCATTCCAATCCTGAGACCCTTCCTATAACATGAGATGTGATATCCAACTCCTTCCCATTCCAACCTGAGACCCTTCCTATAGCATGAGATGGGATATCCAACTCCTTCCAAATCCAATCCCGATACCCTTCCGATAGCATGAGATGTGATATCCCAATGCTTCTACCAAACCTGAGACCCATACTATGGCATGAGATGTGATATCAAACTCCTTCCCATTCTAATCCTGAGACCCTTCCTATAGCTTGAGATGTGATATCCAACTCCTTCCCATTCCAATTCTGAGACCCTTCCTATACCATGAGACTTGATATCTCAATGCTTCTAATACCAAACCTGAGACCCGTCCTATAACATGAGATGTGATATCCAAATCCTTCAACTTCCAAACCTTAGACCCTTCCTTTATCATGAGATGTGATATCCAATTCCTTCCCATTCCAATCTTGAGACCCTTCCGATATCATGAAATGTGATATCTCAATGCTTCTAATATCAAACTTGAGACCCTCCTTATAGCATGAGATGTGATATCCAAGTCCTTCCCATTCCAAACCTGAGACCCTTCCTACGGCATGAGATGTCATATTCAACTCCTTCCCATTCCAATCCTGAGACCCTTCCTATAGCATGAGATGTGATATCCAACTCCTTCCCATTCCAATCCTGAGAACCTTCCTATAGCATGAGATGTGATGTCTCAATGCTTCTAATACCAAACCTGATATCCTTCCTATAACATGAGATGTGATATCCAACTCCTTCCATTCCAATCCTGAGACCCTTCCTATAGCATGAGATGTGATATCTCAATGCTTCTACCAAACCTGAGACCCTTCCTATAGCATGAGATGTGATATCCAACTCCTTCCCATTCCAATCCTGAGACCCTTCCTATAGCCTGAGATGTGATATCTCAATGCCCCTAATGCCAAACCTGAGATCCTTCCTCTAACATGAAATGTGATATCCAACTCCTTCACTTTCCAAACCTGAGAGCCTATCTATAGCATGAGATGTGATATCTAAGTCCTTCCCATTCCAATCCTTAGACCCTTCCTACAGCATGCAATATGATATCTCAATGATTCTAATAAAAAAACCTGAGACCCGTCCTATAACATGAGATGGGATATCCAACTCCTTCCCATTCCAATCCTGAGACACTTCCGATAGCAGAGATGTGATATCTCAATGTTTATACCAAACCTGAGACCCTTCCTATAACATGAGATGTGATATCCAACTCCTTCACGTTCCAAACCCGAGACCCTTCCTTTAGCATGAGATGTGATATCCAGCTCCTTCCCATTCCAATCCTGAGACACTTCCGATAGCATGAGATGTGATATCTCAATGCTTCTAATATCAAAACTGAGAACCTCCCTATAGCATGATATGTGATATCTAAGTCCTTCACATTCCAATCCTGAGACCCTTCCTATAGCATGAGATGTGATATCTCAATGCTTCTACCAAACCTGAGACCCTTCCTTTAGCATGAGATGTGATATCCAACTCCTTCCCATTCCAATCCTGAGACCCTTCCTATAACATGAGATGTGATATCCAACTCCTTCCCATTCCAACCTGAGACACTTCCTATAGCATGAGAAGGGATATCCAACTCCTTCCCAATCCAATCCTGAGACCCTTCCGATAGCAGAGATGTGATATCTCAATGCTTATACCAAACCTGAGACCCTTCCTATGGCATGAGATGTGATATCCAACTCCTTGCCATTCAAATCCTGAGACCCTTCCTATAGCATGAGAAGGGATAGCCAACTCCTTCCCAATCCAATCCTGAGACCCTTCCGATAGCAGAGACGTGATATCTCAATGCTTCTACCAAACCTGAGACCCTTCCTTTAGCATGAGATGTGATATCCAAATCCTTCACATTCCAATCCTGAGACCCTTCCTATAGCATGAGATGTGATATCTCAATGCTTCTAATACCAAACCTGAGATCCTTCCTATAACATGAGATGTGATATCCAATTCCTTCCCATTCCAAACCTGAGACCCTTCCTATTGGATGAGATGTGATATCCAACTCCTTCCCATTCCAACCCTGAGACCCTTCCTATAGCATGAGATGTGATGTCTCAATGCTTCTAATACCAAACCTGAGATCCTTCCTATAACATGAGATGTGATATCCAACTCCTTCCATTCCAATCCTGAGACCCGTCCTATAGCATGAGATGTGATATCTCAATGCTTATACCAAACCTGAGACCCTTCCTATAGCATGAGATGTGATATCCAACTGCTTCCCATTCCAATCCTGAGACCCTTCCTATAGCATGAGATGTGATATCTCAATGCTTCTAATACCAAACCTGAGATCCTTCCTCTAACATGAAATGTGATATCCAACTCCTTCCCTTTCAAAACCTAAGAGCCTATCTATAGCATGAGATGTGATATCCAAGTCCTTCACATTCCAACCCTTAGACCCTTCCTACAGCATGCAATATGATATCTCAATGATTCTAATAACAAACCTGAGACCCGTCCTATAACATGAGATGGGATATCCAACTCCTTCCCATTCCAATCCTGAGACACTTCCGATAGCATGTGATATCTCAATGCTTATACCAAACCTGAGACCCTTCCTATAACATGAGATGTGATATCCAAATCCTTCCCGTTCCAAACCTGAGACCCTTCCTTTAGCATGAGATGTGATATCCAGCTCCTTCCCATTCCAATCCTGAGACACTTCCGATAGCATGAGATGTGATATCTCAATGCTTCTAATATCAAAACTGAGACCCTCCCTATAGCATGATATGTGATATCTAAGTCCTTCCCATTCCAATCCTGAGACCCTCCCTATAGCATGAGATGTGATATCCAACTCCTTCCCATTCCAATCCTGAGACCCTTCCTATAGCATGAGATATATCTCAATACTTCTAATACCAAACGTGAGATCCTTCCGATAACATGAGATGTGATATCCAAATCCTTCCCCTTCCAAACCTGAGACCCTCCCTTTAGCATGAGATGTGATATCCAACTCCTTCCTATTCCAATCCTGAGACTCTTCTGATAGCATGAGATGTGATATCTCAATGCTTCTAATACCAAACCTGAGATCCTTCCGATAGCATGAGATGTGATATCTCAATGCTTCTAATACCAAACCTGAGATCCTTCCTAGAAAACATGAGATGTGATATCCAAATCCTTCCCCTTCCAAACCTGAGACCCTCCCTTTAGCATGAGATGTGATATCCAACTCCTTCCCATTCCATTCCTGAGACCCTTCTGATAGCATGAGATGTGATATCTCAATGCCTCTAATACCAAACCTGAGATCCTACCTCTAACATGAAATGTGATATCCAACTCTTTCCCCTTCCAAACCTGAGAGCCTTCCTATAGCATGAGATGTGATATCCAAGTCCTTCCCATTCCAATCCTGAGACCCTTCCTAGATCTTGAGATGTGATATCCAACTCCTTCCCATTCCAATTCTGAGACCCTTCCTATACTATGAGACTTGATATCTCAATGCTTCTAATACCAAACCTGAGACCCATAATATAACATGAGACGTGATATCCAAATCCTTCCCCTTCCAAACCTTAGACCCTTCCTTTATCATGAGATGTGATATCCAACTCCTTCCCATTCCAATCCTGAGACCCTTCCGATATCATGAGATGTGATATCTCAAAGCTTCTAATATCAAACTTGAGACCCTCCCTATAGCATGAGATGTGATATCCAAGTCCTTCCCATTCCAATCCTGAGACCCTTCCTATAGCATGAGATGTGATATCTCAATGCTTCTAATACCAAACCTGAGACCCTTCCTATGACATGAGATGGGAATATCCAACTCCTTCCCATTCCAATCCTGAGACCCTTCCGATAGCAGAGATGTGATATCTCAATGCTTATACCAAACCTGAGATCCTTCCTATAACATGAGATGTGATATCCAACTCCTTCCCATTCCAATCCTGAGACACTTCCTATAGCATGAGATGTGATATCTCACTGCTTATACCAAACCTGAGACCCTTCCCATAGCATGAGATGTGATATCTAAGTCCTTCCCATTCCAATCCTGAGACACTTCCTATAGCATGAGATGTGATATCTCAATGCTTCTAATACCAAACCTGAGACTCTTCCTATAACATGAGATGGGAAATCCAACTCCTTCCCATTCCAATCCTGAGACCCTTTTGATAGCAGAGATGTGATATCTCAATGTTTATACCAAACCTGAGACCCTTCCTACGGCATGAGATGTCATATTCAACTCCTTCCCATTCCAATCCTGAGACCCTTCCTATAGCATGAGATGTGATATCCAACTCCTTCCCATTCCAATCCTGAGACCCTTCCTATAGCATGAGATGTGATGTCTCAATGCTTCTAATACCAAACCTGATATCCTTCCTATAACATGAGATGTGATATCCAACTCCTTCCATTCCAATCCTGAGACCCTTCCTATAGCATGAGATGTGATATCTCAATGCTTCTACCAAACCTGAGACCCTTCCTATAGCATGAGATGTGATATCCAACTTCTTCCCATTCCAATCCTGAGACCCTTCCTATAGCCTGAGATGTGATATCTCAATGCCCCTAATACCAAACCTGAGATCCTTCCTCTAACATGAAATGTGATATCCAACTCCTTCACTTTCCAAACCTGAGAGCCTATCTATAGCATGAGATGTGATATCTAAGTCCTTCCCATTCCAATCCTTAGACCCTTCCTACAGCATGCAATATGATATCTCAATGATTCTAATAAAAAAACCTGAGACCCGTACTATAACATGAGATGGGATATTCAACTCCTTCCCATTCCAATCCTGAGACACTTCCGATAGCAGAGCTGTGATATCTCAATGTTTATACCAAACCTGAGACCCTTCCTATAACATGAGATGTGATATCCAACTCCTTCCCGTTCCAAACCTGAGACCCTTCCTTTAGCATGAGATGTGATATCCAGCTCCTTCCCATTCCAATCCTGAGACACTTCCGATAGCATGAGATGTGATATCCAGCTCCTTCCCATTCCAATCCTGAGACACTTCCAATAGCAGAGATGTGATATCTCAATGTTTATACCAAACCTGAGACCCTTCCTATAACATGAGATGTGATATCCAACTCCTTCCCATTCCAATCCTGAGACCCTTCCTATAGCATGAGATGTGATATCTCAATACTTCTAATACCAAACCTGAGATCCTTCCGATAACATGAGATGTGATATCTCAATACTTCTAATACCAAACCTGAGATCCATCCTATAACATGAGATGTGATATCCAAATCCTTCCCCTTCCAAACCTGAGACCCTCCCTTTAGCATGAGATGTGATATCCAGCTCCTTCCCATTCCAATCCTGAGACCCTTCTGATAGCATAAGATATATCTCAATGCTTCTATACCAAACCTGAGATCCTTCCGATAGCATGAGATGTGATATCTCAATACTTCTAATACCAAACCTGAGATCCTTCCTATAACATGAGATGTGATATCCAAATCCTTATCTTCCAAACCTGAGACCCTTCCTTCCTTTATCCAACTCCTTCCCATTCCAATCCTGAGACTCTTCTGATAGCATAAGATTTGATATCTCAATGCTTCTATACCAAACCTGAGATCCTTCTGATAGCATGAGATGTGATATCTCAATACTTATAATACCAAACCTGAGATCCTACCTCTAACATGAAATGTGATATCCAACTCTTTCCCCTTGCAAACCTGAGAGCCTTCCTATAGCATGAGATGTGATATCCAAGTCCTTCCCATTCCAATCCTGAGACCCTTCCTATAACATGAGATGTGATATCCAACTCCTTCCCATTCCAACCTGAGACCCTTCCTATAGCATGAGATGGGATATCCAACTCATTCCAAATCCAATCCCGATACCCTTCCGATAGCATGAGATGTGATATCCCAATGCTTCTACCAAACCTGAGGCCCATACTATGGCATGAGATGTGATATCAAACTCCTTCCCATTCCAATCCTGAGACCCTTCCTATAGCTTGAGATGTGATATCCAACTCCTTCCCATTCCAATTCTGAGACCCTTCCTATACCATGAGACTTGATATCTCAATGCTTCTAATACCAAACCTGAGACCCGTCCTATAACATGAGATGTGATATCCAAATCCTTCCCCTTCCAAACCTTAGACCCTTCCTTTATCATGAGATGTGATATCCAATTCCTTCCCATTCCAATCTTGAGACCCTTCCGATATCATGAAATGTGATATCTCAATGCTTCTAATATCAAACTTGAGACCCTCCTTATAGCATGAGATGTGATATCCAAGTCCTTCCCATTCCAAACCTGAGACCCTTCCTACGGCATGAGATGTCATATTCAACTCCTTCCCATTCCAATCCTGAGACCCTTCCTATAGCATGAGATGTGATATCCAACTCCTTCCCATTCCAATCCTGAGACCCTTCCTATAGCATGAGATGTGATGTCTCAATGCTTCTAATACCAAACCTGATATCCTTCCTATAACATGAGATGTGATATCCAACTCCTTCCATTCCAATCCCGAGACCCTTCCTATAGCATGAGATGTGATATCTCAATGCTTCTACCAAACCTGAGACCCTTCCTATAGCATGAGATGTGATATCCAACTCCTTCCCATTCCAATCCTGAGACCCTTCCTATAGCCTGAGATGTGATATCTCAATGCCCCTAATACCAAACCTGAGATCCTTCCTCTAACATGAAATGTGATATCCAACTCCTTCACTTTCCAAACCTGAGAGCCTATCTATAGCATGAGATGTGATATCTAAGTCCTTCCCATTCCAATCCTTAGACCCTTCCTACAGCATGCAATATGATATCTCAATGATTCTAATAAAAAAACCTGAGACCCGTCCTATAACATGAGATGGGATATCCAACTCCTTCCCATTCCAATCCTGAGACACTTCCGATAGCAGAGATGTGATATCTCAATGTTTATACCAAACCTGAGACCCTTCCTATAACATGAGATGTGATATCCAACTCCTTCCCGTTCCAAACCTGAGACCCTTCCTTTAGCATGAGATGTGATATCCAGCTCCTTCCCATTCCAATCCTGAGACACTTCCGATAGCATGAGATGTGATATCTCAATGCTTCTAATATCAAAACTGAGACCCTCCCTATAGCATGATATGTGATATCTAAGTCCTTCCCATTCCAATCCTGAGACCCTTCCTAAAGCATGAGATGTGATATCTCAATGCTTCTACCAAACCTGAGACCCTTCCTTTAGCATGAGATGTGATATCCAAATCCTTCACATTCCAATCCTGAGACCCTTCCTATAGCATGAGATGTGATATCTCAATGCTTCTAATACCAAACCTGAGATCCTTCCTATAACATGAGATGTGATATCCAATTCCTTCCCATTCCAAACCTGAGACCCTTCCTATTGGATGAGATGTGATATCCAACTCCTTCCCATTCCAACCCTGAGACCCTTCCTATAGCATGAGATGTGATGTCTCAATGCTTCTAATACCAAACCTGAGATCCTTCCTATAACATGAGATGTGATATCCAACTCCTTCCATTCCAATCCTGAGACCCGTCCTATAGCATGAGATGTGATATCTCAATGCTTATACCAAACCTGAGACCCTTCCTATAGCATGAGATGTGATATCCAACTGCTTCCCATTCCAATCCTGAGACCCTTCCTGTAGCATGAGATGTGATATCTCAATGCTTCTAATACCAAACCTGAGATCCTTCCTCTAACATGAAATGTGATATCCAACTCCTTCCCTTTCAAAACCTAAGAGCCTATCTATAGCATGAGATGTG
Source organism: Ambystoma mexicanum (assembly GCF_040938575.1). Classification (NCBI taxonomy): domain Eukaryota; kingdom Metazoa; phylum Chordata; class Amphibia; order Caudata; family Ambystomatidae; genus Ambystoma; species Ambystoma mexicanum. The sequence continues at coordinate 332,769,218 of NC_090936.1, forward strand.
ATATCCAAGTCCTTCACATTCCAACCCTTAGACCCTTCCTACAGCATGCAATATGATATCTCAATGATTCTAATAACAAACCTGAGACCCGTCCTATAACATGAGATGGGATATCCAACTCCTTCCCATTCCAATCCTGAGACACTTCCGATAGCATGTGATATCTCAATGCTTATACCAAACCTGAGACCCTTCCTATAACATGAGATGTGATATCCAAATCCTTCCCGTTCCAAACCTGAGACCCTTCCTTTAGCATGAGATGTGATATCCAGCTCCTTCCCATTCCAATCCTGAGACACTTCCGATAGCATGAGATGTGATATCTCAATGCTTCTAATATCAAAACTGAGACCCTCCCTATAGCATGATATGTGATATCTAAGTCCTTCCCATTCCAATCCTGAGACCCTCCCTATAGCATGAGATGTGATATCCAACTCCTTCCCATTCCAATCCTGAGACCCTTCCTATAGCATGAGATATATCTCAATACTTATAATACCAAACCTGAGATCCTACCTCTAACATGAAATGTGATATCCAACTCTTTCCCCTTGCAAACCTGAGAGCCTTCCTATAGCATGAGATTTGATATCCAAGTCCTTCCCATTCCAATCCTGAGACCCTTCCTATAACATGAGATGTGATATCCAACTCCTTCCCATTCCAACCTGAGACCCTTCCTATAGCATGAGATGGGATATCCAACTCCTTCCAAATCCAATCCCGATACCCTTCCGATAGCATGAGATGTGATATCCCAATGCTTCTACCAAACCTGAGACCCATACTATGGCATGAGATGTGATATCAAACTCCTTCCCATTCTAATCCTGAGACCCTTCCTATAGCTTGAGATGTGATATCCAACTCCTTCCCATTCCAATTCTGAGACCCTTCCTATACCATGAGACTTGATATCTCAATGCTTCTAATACCAAACCTGAGACCCGTCCTATAACATGAGATGTGATATCCAAATCCTTCCCCTTCCAAACCTTAGACCCTTCCTTTATCATGAGATGTGATATCCAATTCCTTCCCATTCCAATCTTGAGACCCTTCCGATATCATGAAATGTGATATCTCAATGCTTCTAATATCAAACTTGAGACCCTCCTTATAGCATGAGATGTGAAATCCAAGTCCTTCCCATTCCAAACCTGAGACCCTTCCTACGGCATGAGATGTCATATTCAACTCCTTCCCATTCCAATCCTGAGACCCTTCCTATAGCATGAGATGTGATATCCAACTCCTTCCCATTCCAATCCTGAGACCCTTCCTATAGCATGAGATTTGATGTCTCAATGCTTCTAATACCAAACCTGATATCCTTCCTATAACATGAGATGTGATATCCAACTCCTTCCATTCCAATCCCGAGACCCTTCCTATAGCATGAGATGTGATATCTCAATGCTTCTACCAAACCTGAGACCCTTCCTATAGCATGAGATGTGATATCCAACTCCTTCCCATTCCAATCCTGAGACCCTTCCTATAGCCTGAGATGTGATATCTCAATGCCCCTAATACCAAACCTGAGATCCTTCCTCTAACATGAAATGTGATATCCAACTCCTTCACTTTCCAAACCTGAGAGCCTATCTATAGCATGAGATGTGATATCTAAGTCCTTCCCATTCCAATCCTTAGACCCTTCCTACAGCATGCAATATGATATCTCAATGATTCTAATAAAAAAACCTGAGACCCGTCCTATAACATGAGATGGGATATCCAACTCCTTCCCATTCCAATCCTGAGACACTTCCGATAGCAGAGATGTGATATCTCAATGTTTATACCAATCCTGAGACCCTTCCTATAACATGAGATGTGATATCCAACTCCTTCCCGTTCCAAACCTGAGACCCTTCCTTTAGCATGAGATGTGATATCCAGCTCCTTCCCATTCCAATCCTGAGACACTTCCGATAGCATGAGATGTGATATCTCAATGCTTCTAATATCAAAACTGAGACCCTCCCTATAGCATGATATGTGATATCTAAGTCCTTCCCATTCCAATCCTGAGACCCTTCCTATAGCATGAGATGTGATATCTCAATGCTTCTACCAAACCTGAGACCCTTCCTTTAGCATGAGATGTGATATCCAACTCCTTCCCATTCCAATCCTGAGACCCTTCCTATAGCATGAGATGTGATATCTCAATACTTCTAACACCAAACCTGAGATCCTTCCGATAACATGAGATGTGATATCTCAATACTTCTAATACCAAACCTGAGATCCATCCTATAACATGAGATGTGATATCCAAATCCTTCCCCTTCCAAACCTGAGACCCTCCCTTTAGCATGAGATGTGATATCCAACTCCTTCCCATTCCAATCCTGAGACCCTTCTGATAGCATAAAATATATCTCAATGCTTCTATACCAAACCTGAGATCCTTCCGATAGAATGAGATGTGATATCACAATACTTCTAATACCAAACCTGAGATCCTTCCTATAACATGAGATGTGATATCCAAATCCTTATCTTCCAAACCTGAGACCCTTCCTTTACCATGAGATGTGATATCCAACTCCTTCCCATTCCAATCCTGAGACTCTTCTGATAGCATAAGATTTGATATCTCAATGCTTCTATACCAAACCTGAGATCCTTCTGATAGCATGAGATGTGATATCTCAATACTTCTAATACCAAACCTGAGATCCTACCTCTAACATAAAATGTGATATCCAACTCTTTCCCCTTGCAAACCTGAGAGCCTTCCTATAGCATGAGATGTGATATCCAAGTCCTTCCCATTCCAATCCTGAGACCCTTCCTATAACATGAGATGTGATATCCAACTCCTTCCCATTCCAACCTGAGACCCTTCCTATAGCATGAGATGGGATATCCAACTCCTTCCAAATCCAATCCCGATACCCTTCCGATAGCATGAGATGTGATATCCCAATGCTTCTACCAAACCTGAGACCCATACTATGGCATGAGATGTGATATCAAACTCCTTCCCATTCTAATCCTGAGACCCTTCCTATAGCTTGAGATGTGATATCCAACTCCTTCTCATTCCAATTCTGAGACCCTTCCTATAGCATGAGATGTGATATCCAACTCCTTCCCATTCCAATCCTGAGACCCTTCCTATAGCATGAGATGTGATGTCTCAATGCTTCTAATACCAAACCTGATATCCTTCCTATAACATGAGATGTGATATCCAACTCCTTCCATTCCAATCCTGAGACCCTTCCTATAGCATGAGATGTGATATCTCAATGCTTCTACCAAACCTGAGACCCTTCCTAGAGCATGAGATGTGATATCCAACTCCTTCCCATTCCAATCCTGAGACCCTTCCTATAGCCTGAGATGTGATATCTCAATGCCCCTAATACCAAACCTGAGATCCTTCCTCTAACATGAAATGTGATATCGAACTCCTTCACTTTCCAAACCTGAGAGCCTATCTATAGCATGAGATGTGATATCTAAGTCCTTCCCATTCCAATCCTTAGACCCTTCCAACAGCATGCAATATGATATCTCAATGATTCTAATAAAAAAACCTGAGACCCTTCCTATAACATGAGATGGGATATCCAACTCCTTCCCATTCCAATCCTGAGACACTTCCGATAGCAGAGATGTGATATCTCAATGTTTATACCAAACCTGAGACCCTTCCTATAACATGAGATGTGATATCCAACTCCTTCCCATTCCAAACCTGAGACCCTTCCTTTAGCATGAGATGTGATATCCAGCTCCTTCCCATTCCAATCCTGAGACACTTCCGATAGCATGAGATGTGATATCTCAATGCTTCTAATATCAAAACTGAGACCCTCCCTATAGCATGATATGTGATATCTCAATACTTCTAACACCAAACCTGAGATCCTTCCGATAACATGAGATGTGATATCTCAATACTTCTAATACCAAACCTGAGATCCATCCTAGAACATGAGATGTGATATCCAAATCCTTCCCCTTCCAAACCCGAGACACTCCCTTTAGCATGAGATGTGATATCCAACTCCTTCCCATTCCAATCCTGAGACCCTACTGATAGCATAAGATATATCTCAAAGCTTCTATACCAAACCTGAGATCCTTCTGATAGCATGAGATGTGATATCTCAATACTTCTAATACCAAACCTGAGATCCTACCTCTAACATAAAATGTGATATCCAACTCTTTCCCCTTGCAAACCTGAGAGCCTTCCTATAGCATAAGATGTGATATCCAAGTCCTTCCCATTCCAATCCTGAGACCCTTCCTATAACATGAGATGTGATATCCAACTCCTTCCCATTCCAACCTGAGACCCTTCCTATAGCATGAGATGGGATATCCAACTCCTTCCAAATCCAATCCCGATACCCTTCCGATAGCATGAGATGTGATATCCCAATGCTTCTACCAAACCTGAGACCCATACTATGGCATGAGATGTGATATCAAACTCCTTCCCATTCTAATCCTGAGACCCTTCCTATAGCTTGAGATGTGATATCCAACTCCTTCCCATTCCAATTCTGAGACCCTTCCTATAGCATGAGATGTGATATCCAACTCCTTCCCATTCCAATCCTGAGACCCTTCCTATAGCATAAGATGTGATGTCTCAATGCTTCTAATACCAAACCTGATATCCTTCCTATAACATGAGATGCGATATCCAACTCCTTCCATTCCAATCCTGAGACCCTTCCTATAGCATGAGATGTGATATCTCAATGCTTCTACCAAACCTGAGACCCTTCCTATAGCATGAGATGTGATATCCAACTCCTTCCCATTCCAATCCTGAGACCCTTCCTATAGACTGAGATGTGATATCTCAATGCCCCTAATACCAAACCTGAGATCCTTCCTCTAACATGAAATGTGATATCCAACTCCTTCACTTTCCAAACCTGAGAGCCTATCTATAGCATGAGATGTGATATCTAAGTCCTTCCCATTCCAATCCTTAGACCCTTCCTACAGCATGCAATATGATATCTCAAGGATTCTAATAAAAAAACCTGAGACCCGTCCTATAACATGAGATGGGATATTCAACTCCTTCCCATTCCAATCCTGAGACACTTCCGATAGCAGAGCTGTGATATCTCAATGTTTATACCAAACCTGAGATCCTTCCTATAACATGAGATGTGATATCCAACTCCTTCCCGTTCCAAACCTGAGACCCTTCCTTTAGCATGAGATGTGATATCCAGCTCCTTCCCATTCCAATCCTGAGACACTTCCGATAGCATGAGATGTGATATCCAGCTCCTTCCCATTCCAATCCTGAGACACTTCCGATAGCAGAGATGTGATATCTCAATGTTTATACCAAACCTGAGACCCTTCCTATAACATGAGATGTGATATCCAACTCCTTCCCATTCCAATCCTGAGACCCTTCCTATAGCATGAGATGTGATATCTCAATACTTCTAATACCAAACCTGAGATCCTTCCGATAACATGAGATGTGATATCTCAATACTTCTAATACCAAACCTGAGATCCATCCTATAACATGAGATGTGATATCCAAATCCTTCCCCTTCCAAACCTGAGACCCTCCCTTTAGCATGAGATGTGATATCCAACTCCTTCCCATTCCAATCCTGAGACCCTTCTGATAGCATAAGATATATCTCAATGCTTCTATACCAAACCTGAGATCCTTCCGATAGCATGAGATGTGATATCTCAATACTTCTAATACCAAACCTGAGATCCTTCCTATAACATGAGATGTGATATCCAAATCCTTATCTTCCAAACCTGAGACCCTTCCTTCCTTTATCCAACTCCTTCCCATTCCAATCCTGAGACTCTTCTGATAGCATAAGATTTGATATCTCAATGCTTCTATTCCAAACCTGAGATCCTTCTGATAGCATGAGATGTGATATCTCAATACTTCTACCAAACCTGAGATCCTACCTCTAACATGAAATGTGATATCCAACTCTTTCCCCTTGCAAACCTGAGAGCCTTCCTATAGCATGAGATGTGATATCCAAGTCCTTCCCATTCCAATCCTGAGACCCTTCCTATAACATGAGATGTGATATCCAACTCCTTCCCATTCCAACCTGAGACCCTTCCTATAGCATGAGATGGGATATCCAACTCCTTCCAAATCCAATCCCGATACCCTTCCGATAGCATGAGATGTGATATCCCAATGCTTCTACCAAACCTGAGACCCATACTATGGCATGAGATGTGATATCAAACTCCTTCCCATTCTAATCCTGAGACCCTTCCTATAGCTTGAGATGTGATATCCAACTCCTTCCCATTCCAATTCTGAGACCCTTCCTATACCATGAGACTTGATATCTCAATGCTTCTAATACCAAACCTGAGACCCGTCCTATAACATGAGATGTGATATCCAAATCCTTCCCCTTCCAAACCTTAGACCCTTCCTTTATCATGAGATGTGATATCCAATTCCTTCCCATTCCAATCTTGAGACCCTTCCGATATCATGAAATGTGATATCTCAATGCTTCTAATATCAAACTTGAGACCCTCCTTATAGCATGAGATGTGATATCCAAGTCCTTCCCATTCCAAACCTGAGACCCTTCCTACGGCATGAGATGTCATATTCAACTCCTTCCCATTCCAATCCTGAGACCCTTCCTATAGCATGAGATGTGATATCCAACTCCTTCCCATTCCAATCCTGAGACCCTTCCTATAGCATGAGATGTGATGTCTCAATGCTTCTAATACCAAACCTGATATCCTTCCTATAACATGAGATGTGATATCCAACTCCTTCCATTCCAATCCTGAGACCCTTCCTATAGCATGAGATGTGATATCTCAATGCTTCTACCAAACCTGAGACCCTTCCTATAGCATGAGATGTGATATCCAACTCCTTCCCATTCCAATCCTGAGACCCTTCCTATACCCTGAGATGTGATATCTCAATGCCCCTAATACCAAACCTGAGATCCTTCCTCTAACATGAAATGTGATATCCAACTCCTTCACTTTCCAAACCTGAGAGCCTATCTATAGCATGAGATGTGATATCTAAGTCCTTCCCATTCCAATCCTTAGACCCTTCCTACAGCATGCAATATGATATCTCAATGATTCTAATAAAAAAACCTGAGACCCGTCCTATAACATGAGATGGGATATCCAACTCCTTCCCATTCCAATCCTGAGACACTTCCGATAGCAGAGATGTGATATCTCAATGTTTATACCAAACCTGAGACCCTTCCTATAACATGAGATGTGATATCCAACTCCTTCCCGTTCCAAATCTGAGACCCTTCCTTTAGCATGAGATGTGATATCCAGCTCCTTCCCATTCCAATCCTGAGACACTTCCGATAGCATGAGATGTGATATCTCAATGCTTCTAATATCAAAACTGAGACCCTCCCTATAGCATGATATGTGATATCTAAGTCCTTCCCATTCCAATCCTGAGACCCTTCCTAAAGCATGAGATGTGATATCTCAATGCTTCTACCAAACCTGAGACCCTTCCTTTAGCATGAGATGTGATATCCAAATCCTTCACATTCCAATCCTGAGACCCTTCCTATAGCATGAGATGTGATATCTCAATGCTTCTAATACCAAACCTGAGATCCTTCCTATAACATGAGATGTGATATCCAATTCCTTCCCATTCCAAACCTGAGACCCTTCCTATTGGATGAGATGTGATATCCAACTCCTTCCCATTCCAACCCTGAGACCCTTCCTATAGCATGAGATGTGATGTCTCAATGCTTCTAATACCAAACCTGAGATCCTTCCTATAACATGAGATGTGATATCCAACTCCTTCCATTCCAATCCTGAGACCCGTCCTATAGCATGAGATGTGATATCTCAATGCTTATACCAAACCTGAGACCCTTCCTATAACATGAGATGTGATATCCAACTCCTTCCCGTTCCAAACCTGAGACACTAACTATAGCATATGTGATATCCAACTCCTTCCTATTCCAAACATGAGACCCTTCCTATAGCAAGAAAGTAATATCCAACTCCTACCCATTCCAATCCTGAGACCCTTCCTATAGCAAGAGATGTAATATCCAAATCCTTCCCATTCCAATCCTGAGACCCTTCCTATAACATGAGATGTGATATCCAACTCCTTCCCATTCCAACCTGAGACACTTCCTATAGCATGAGAAGGGATATCCAACTCCTTCCCAATCCAATCCTGAGACCCTTCCGATAGCAGAGATGTGATATCTCAATGCTTATACCAAACCTGAGACCCTTCCTATGGCATGAGATGTGATATCCAACTCCTTGCCATTCAAATCCTGAGACCCTTCCTATAGCATGAGATGTGATATCTCTATGCTTCTAATACCAAACCTGAGACCCTTCCTATAACATGAGATGGGATATCCAACTCCTTCCCATTCCAATCCTGAGACCCTTCCAATAGCAGAGATATGATATCTCAATGCTTATACCAAACCTGAGAACCTTCCTATGGCCTGAGATGTCATATACAACTCCTTCCCATTCCAATCCTGAGACCCTTCCTTTAGCATGAGATGTGATATCTCAATGCTTATACCAAATCTGAGACCCTTCCTATAGCATGAGATGTGATATCCAATTCCTTCCCATTCCAATCCTGAGACCCTTCCTATAGCATGAGATGTGATATCTCAATGCTTATACCAAACCTGAGAGCCTACCTATAGCATGAGATGTGATATCCAAGTCCATCCCATTCCAATCCTTAGACTCTTCCTACAGCATGCAATGTGATATCTCAATGATTCTAATACCAAACCAGAGACTCTTCCTATAACATGAGATGGGATATCCAACTCCTTCTCATTCCAATCCTGAGCCGCTTCCGATAGCAGAGATGTGATATCTCAATGCTTATACCAAACCTGAGACCCTTCCTATAACATGAGATGTGATATCCAACTCCTTCCCGTTCCAAACCTGAGACACTAACTATAGCATATGTGATATCCAACTCCTTCCCATTCCAAACATGAGACCCTTCCTATAGCAAGAAAGTAATATCCAAATCCTACCCATTCCAATCCTGAGACCCTTCCTATAGCAAGAGATGTTATATCCAAATCCTTCCCATTCCAATCCTGAGACCCTTCCTATAACATGAGATGTGATATCCAACTCCTTCCCATTCCAACCTGAGACACTTCCTATAGCATGAGAAGGGATATCCAACTCCTTCCCAATCCAATCCTGAGACCCTTCCGATAGCAGAGATGTGATATCTCAATGCTTATACCAAACCTGAGACCCTTCCTATGGCATGAGATGTGATATCCAACTCCTTGCCATTCAAATCCTGAGACCCTTCCTATAGCATGAGATGTGATATCTCTATGCTTCTAATACCAAACCTGAGACCCTTCCTATAACATGAGATGGGATATCCAACTCCTTCCCATTCCAATCCTGAGACCCTTCCTTTAGCATGAGATGTGATATCTCAATGCTTATACCAAATCTGAGACCCTTCCTATAGCATGAGATGTGATCTCCAATTCCTTCCCATTCCAATCCTGAGACCCTTCCTATAGCATGAGATGTGATATCTCAATGCTTATACCAAACCACCTGAGAGCCTACCTATAGCATGAGATGTGATATCCAAGTCCATCCCATTCCAATCCTTAGACCCTTCCTACAGCATGCGATGTGATATCTCAATGATTCTAATACCAAACCAGAGACTCTTCCTATAACATGAGATGGGATATCCAACTCCTTCCCATTCCAATCCTGAGCCGCTTCCGATAGCAGAGATGTGATATCTCAATGCTTATACCAAACCTGAGACCCTTCCTATAACATGAGATGTGATATCCAACTCCTTCCCGTTCCAAACCTGAGACACTAACTATAGCATATGTGATATCCAACTCCTTCCCATTCCAAAAATGAGACCCTTCCTATAGCAGAGACGTGATATATCAATGCTTCTACCAAACCTGAGACCCTTCCTTTAGCATGAGATGTGATATCCAAATCCTTCACATTCCAATCCTGAGACCCTTCCTATAGCATGAGATGTGATATCTCAATGCTTCTAATACCAAACCTGAGATCCTTCCTATGGCATGAGATGTGATATCCAACTCCTTCCCAATCCAATCCTGAGACCCTTCCGATAGCAGAGAAGTGATATTTCAATGCTTCTACCAAACCTGAGACCCTTCCTTTAGCATGAGATGTGATATCCAAATCCTTCACATTCCAATCCTGAGACCCTTCCTATAGCATGAGATGTGATATCTCAATGCTTCTAATACCAAACCTGAGATCCTTCCTATAACATGAGATGTGATATCCAATTCCTTCCCATTCCAAACCTGAGACCCTTCCTATTGGATGAGATGTGATATCCAACTCCTTCCCATTCCAACCCTGAGACCCTTCCTATAGCATGAGATGTGATGTCTCAATGCTTCTAATACCAAACCTGAGATCCTTCCTATAACATGAGATGTGATATCCAACTCCTTCCATTCCAATCCTGAGACCCGTCCTATAGCATGAGATGTGATATCTCTATGCTTCTCATACGAAACCTGAGACCCTTCCTATAACATGAGATGGGATATCCAACTCCTTCCCATTCCAATCCTGAGACCCTTCCGATAGCAAAGATGTGATATCTCAATGCTTCTACCAAACCTGAGACCCTTCCTTTAGCATGAGATGTGATATCCAAATCCTTCACATTCCAATCCTGAGACCCTTCCTATAGCATGAGATGTGATATCTCAATGCTTCTAATACCAAACCTGAGATCCTTCCTATAACATGAGATGTGATATCCAATTCCTTCCCATTCCAAACCTGAGACCCTTCCTATTGGATGAGATGTGATATCCAACTCCTTCCCATTCCAACCCTGAGACCCTTCCTATAGCATGAGATGTGATGTCTCAATGCTTCTAATACCAAACCTGAGATCCTTCCTATAACATGAGATGTGATATCCAACTCCTTCCATTCCAATCCTGAGACCCGTCCTATAGCATGAGATGTGATATCTCTATGCTTCTCATACGAAACCTGAGACCCTTCCTATTGGATGAGATGTGATATCCAACTCCTTCCCATTCCAATCCTGAGACCCTTCCTTTAGCATGAGATGTGATATCTCAATGCTTATACCAAATCTGAGACCCTTCCTATAGCATGAGATGTGATATCCAATTCCTTCCCATTCCAATCCTGAGACCCTTCCTATAGCATGAGATGTGATATCTCAATGCTTATACCAAACCACCTGAGAGCCTACCTATAGCATGAGATGTGATATCCAAGTCCATCCCATTCCAATCCTTAGACCCTTCCTACAGCATGCGATGTGATATCTCAATGATTCTAATACCAAACCAGAGACTCTTCCTATAACATGAGATGGGATATCCAACTCCTTCCCATTCCAATCCTGAGCCGCTTCCGATAGCAGAGATGTGATATCTCAATGCTTATACCAAACCTGAGACCCTTCCTATAACATGAGATGTGATATCCAACTCCTTCCCGTTCCAAACCTGAGACACTAACTATAGCATATGTGATATCCAACTCCTTCCCATTCCAAACATGAGACCCTTACTATAGCAAGAAAGTAATATCCAACTCCTACCCATTCCAATCCTGAGACCCTTCTATAGCAAGAGATGTGATATCCAAATCCTTCCCATTCCAATCCTGAGACCCTTCCTATAACATGAATGAGATGTGATATCCAACTCCTTCCCATTCCAACCTGAGACACTTCCTATAGCATGAGAAGGGATATCCAACTCCTTCCCAATCCAATCCTGAGACCCTTCCGATAGCAGAGATGTGATATCTCAATGCTTATACCAAACCTGAGACCCTTCCTATTGGATGAGATGTGATATCCAACTCCTTCCCATTCCAACCCTGAGACCCTTCCTATAGCATGAGATGTGATTTCTCAATGCTTCTAATACCAAACCTGAGATCCTTCCTATAACATGAGATGTGATATCCAACTCCTTCCATTCCAATCCTGAGACCCGTCCTATAGCATGAGATGTGATATCTCAATGCTTATACCAAACCTGAGACCCTTCCTATAGCATGAGATGTGATATCCACTGCTTCCCATTCCAATCCTGAGACCCTTCCTATAGCATGAGATGTGATATCTCAATGCTTCTAATACCAAACCTGAGATCCTTCCTCTAACATGAAATGTGATATCCAACTCCTTCCCTTTCCAAACCTAAGAGCCTATCTATAGCATGAGATGTGATATCCGAGTCCTTCCCATTCCAACCCTTAGACCCTTCCAACAGCATGCAATATGATATCTCAATGATTCTAATAACAAACCTGAGACCCGTCCTATAACATGAGATGGGATATCCAACTCCTTCCCATTCCAATCCTGAGACACTTCCGATAGCAGAGATGTGATATCCAGCACCTTCCCATTCCAATCCTGAGACACTTCCGATAGCATGAGATGTGATATCTCAATGCTTCTAATATCAAAACTGAGACCCTCCCTATAGCATGATATGTGATAACTAAGTCCTTCCCATTCCAATCTGAGACCCTCCCTATAGCATGAGATGTGATATCCAACTCCTTCCCATTCCAATCCTGAGACCCTTCCTATAGCATGAGATATGATATCCCAATACTTCTAATACCAAACGTGAGATCCTTCCGATAACATGAGATTTGATATCCAAATCCTTCCCCTTCCAAACCTGAGACCCTCCCTTTAGCATGAGATGTGATATCCAACTCCTTCCTATTCCAATCCTGAAACTCTTCTGATAGCATGAGATGTGATATCTCAATGCTTCTAATACCAAACCTGAGATCCTTCCGATAGCATGAGATGTGATATCTCAATGCTTCTAATACCAAACCTGAGATCCTTCCTATAACATGAGATGTGATATCCAAATCCTTCCCCTTCCAAACCTGAGACCCTCCCTTTAGCATGAGATGTGATATCCAACTCCTTCCCATTCCATTCCTGAGACCCTTCTGATAGCATGAGATGTGATATCTCAATGCCTCTAATACCAAACCTGAGATCCTACCTCTAACATGAAATGTGATATCCAACTCTTTCCCCTTCCAAACCTGAGAGCCTTCCTATAGCATGAGATGTGATATCCAAGTCCTTCCCATTCCAATCCTGAGACCCTTCCTATAGCTTGAGATGTGATATCCAACTCCTTCCCATTCCAATTCTGAGACCCTTCCTATACTATGAGACTTGATATCTCAATGATTCTAATACCAAACGTGAGACCCGTAATATAACATGAGATGTGATATCCAAATCCTTCCCCTTCCAAACCTTAGACCCTTCCTTTATCATGAGATGTGATATCCAACTCCTTCCCATTCCAATCCTGAGACCCTTCCGATATCATGAGATGTGATATCTCAAAGCTTCTAATATCAAACTTGAGACCCTTCCTATAGCATGAGATGTGATATCCAAGTCCTTCCCATTCCAATCCTGAGACCCTTCCTATAGCATGAGATGTGATATCTCAATGCTTCTAATACCAAACCTGAGACCCTTCCTATACCATGAGATGGGAATATCCAACTCCTTCCCATTCCAAAACTGAGACCCTTCCGATAGCAGAGATGTGATATCTCAATGCTTATACCAAACCTGAGACCCTTCGTATGGCATGAGATGTGATATCCAACTCCTTGCCATTCAAATCCTGAGACCCTTCCTATAGCATGAGAAGGGGTATCCAACTCCTTCACAATCCAATCCTGAGACCCTTCCGATAGCAGAGACGTGATATCTCAATGCTTCTAATACCAAACCTGAGATCCTTCCTATAACATGAGATGTGATATCCAACTCCTTCCATTCCAATCCTGAGACCCGTCCTATAGCATGAGATGTGATATCTCAATGCTTATACCAAACCTGAGACCCTTCCTATAGCATGAGATGTGATATCCAACTACTTCCCATTCCAATCCTGAGACCCTTCCTATAGCATGAGATGTGATATCTCAATGCTTCTAATACCAAACCTGAGATCCTTCCTCTAACATGAAATGTGATATCCAACTCCTTCCCTTTCCAAACCTAAGAGCCTATCTATAGCATGAGATGTGATATCCAGGTCCTTCCCATTCCAATCCTTAGACCCTTCCTACAGCATGCAATATGATATCTCAATGATTCTAATAACAAACCTGAGACCCGTCCTATAGCAAGAGATATGATATCCAAGTCCTTCCCATTCCAATCCTGCGACCCTTCCTATAACATGAAATGTGATATCCAACTCCTTCCCATTCCAACCTGAGACCCTTCCTATAGCATGAGATGGGATATCCAACTTCTTCCAAATCCAATACTGATACCCTTCCGATAGCATGAGATGTGATATCCCAATGCTTCTACCAAACCTGAGACCCATACTATGGCATGAGATGTGATATCAAACTCCTTCCCATTCCAATCCTGAGACCCTTCCTATAGCTTGAGGTGTGATATCCAACTCCTTCCCATTCCAATTCTGAGACCCTTCTTATACCATGAGACTTGATATCTCAATGCTTCTAATACCAAACCTGAGACCCGTCCTATAACATGAGATGTGATATCCAAATCCTTCCCCTTCCAAACCTTAGACCCTTCCTTTATCATGAGATGTGATATCCAACTCCTTCCCATTCCAATCCTGAGACCCTTCCGATATCATGAGATTTGTTATCTCAATGCTTCTAATATCAAACTTGAGATCCTCCCTATAGCATGAGATGTGACATCCAAGTCATTCCCATTCCAATCCTGAGACCCTTCCTATAGCATGAGATGTGATATCTCTATGCTTCTAATACCAAACCTGAGACCCTTCCTATAACATGAGATGGGATATCCAACTCCTTCCCATTCCAATCCTGAGACCTTTCCGATAGCAGAGATGTGATATCTCAATGCTTATACCAAACCTGAGAACCTTCCTATGGCCTGAGATGTCATATACAACTCCTTCCCATTCCAATCCTGAGACCCTTCCTTTAGCATGAGATGTGATATCTCAATGCTTATACCAAATCTGAGACCCTTCCTATAGCATGATGTGATATCCAATTCCTTCCCATTCCAATCCTGAGACCCTTCCTATAGCATGAGATGTGATATCTCAATGCTTATACCAAACCTGAGAGCCTACCTATAGCATGAGATGTGATATCCAAGTCCATCCCATTCCAATCCTTAGACCCTTCCTACAGCATGCGATGTGATATCTCAATGATTCTAATACCAAACCAGAGACTCTTCCTATAACATTAGATGGGATATCCAACTCCTTCCCATTCCAATCCTGAGCCGCTTCCGATAGCAGAGATGTGATATCTCAATGCTTATACCAAACCTGAGACCCTTCCTATAACATGAGATGTGATATCCAACTCCTTCCCGTTCCAAACCTGAGACACTAACTATAGCATATGTGATATCCAACTCCTTCCCATTCCAAACATGAGACCCTTCCTATAGCAAGAAAGTAATATCAAACTCCTACCCATTCCAATCTTGAGACCCTTCCTATAGCAAGAGATGTGATATCCAAATCCTTCCCATTCCAATCCTGAGACCCTTCCTATAACATGAGATGTGATATCCAACTCCTTCCCATTCCAACCTGAGACACTTCCTATAGCATGAGAAGGGATATCCAACTCCTTCCCAATCCAATCCTGAGACCCTTCCGATAGCAGAGATGTGATATCTCAATGCTTATACCAAACCTGAGACCCTTCCTATGGCATGAGATGTGATATCCAACTCCTTGCCATTCAAATCCTGAGACCCTTCCTATAGCATGAGAAGGGATATCCAACTCCTTCCCAATCCAATCCTGAGACCCTTCCGATAGCAGAGACGTGATATCTCAATGCTTCTACCAAACCTGAGACCCTTCCTTTAGCATGAGATGTGATATCCAAATCCTTCACATTCCAATCCTGAGACCCTTCCTATAGCATGAGATGTGATATCTCAATGCTTCTAATACCAAACCTGAGATCCTTCCTATAACATGAGATGTGATATCCAATTCCTTCCCATTCCAAACCTGAGACCCTTCCTATTGGATGAGATGTGATATCCAACTCCTTCCCATTCCAACCCTGAGACCCTTCCTATAGCATGAGATGTGATGTCTCAATGCTTCTAATACCAAACCTGAGATCCTTCCGATAACATGAGATGTGATATCCAACTCCTTCCATTCCAATCCTGAGACCCGTCCTATAGCATGAGATGTGATATCTCAATGCTTATACCAAACCTGAGACCCTTCCTATAGCATGAGATGTGATATCCAACTGCTTCCCATTCCAATCCTGAGACCCTTCCTATAGCATGAGATGTGATATCTCAATGCTTCTAATAACAAACCTGAGATCCTTCCTCTAACATGAAATGTGATATCCAACTCCTTCCCTTTCAAAACCTAAGAGCCTATCTATAGCATGAGATGTGATATCCAAGTCCTTCACATTCCAACCCTTAGACCCTTCCTACAGCATGCAATATGATATCTCAATGATTCTAATAACAAACCTGAGACCCGTCCTATAACATGAGATGGGATATCCAACTCCTTCCCATTCCAATCCTGAGACACTTCCGATAGCATGTGATATCTCAATGCTTATACCAAACCTGAGACCCTTCCTATAACATGAGGTGATATCCAACTCCTTCCATTCCAATCCTGAGACGCGTCCTATAGCATGAGATGTGATATCTCAATGCTTATACCAAACCTGAGACCCTTCCTATAGATTGAGATGTGATATCCAACTACTTCCCATTCCAATCCTGAGACCCTTCCTATAGCATGAGATGTGATATCTCAATGCTTCTAATACCAAACCTGAGATCCTTCCTCTAACATGAAATGTGATATCCAACTCCTTCCCTTTCCAAACCTAAGAGCCTATCTATAGCATGAGATGTGATATCCAGGTCCTTCCCATTCCAATCCTTAGACCCTTCCTACAGCATGCAATATGATATCTCAATGATTCTAATAACAAACCTGAGACCCGTCCTATAGCATGAGATATGATATCCAAGTCCTTCCCATTCCAATCCTGCGACCCTTCCTATAACATGAAATGTGATATCCAACTCCTTCCCATTCCAACCTGAGACCCTTCCTATAGCATGAGATGGGATATCCAACTTCTTCCAAATCCAATACTGATACCCTTCCGATAGCATGAGATGTGATATCCCAATGCTTCTACCAAACCTGAGACCCATACTATGGCATGAGATGTGATATCAAACTCCTTCCCATTCCAATCCTGAGACCCTTCCTATAGCTTAAGGTGTGATATCCAACTCCTTCCCATTCCAATTCTGAGACCCTTCTTATACCATGAGACTTGATATCTCAATGCTTCTAATACCAAACCTGAGACCATTCCTATAACATGAGATGTGATATCCAAATCCTTCCCCTTCCAAACCTTAGACCCTTCCTTTATCATGAGATGTGATATCCAACTCCTTCCCATTCCAATCCTGAGACCCTTCCGATATCATGAGATTTGTTATCTCAATGCTTCTAATATCAAACTTGAGACCCTCCCTATAGCATGAGATGTGACATCCAAGTCATTCCCATTCCAATCCTGAGACCCTTCCTATAGCATGAGATGTGATATCTCTATGCTTCTAATACCAAACCTGAGACCCTTCCTATAACATGAGATGGGATATCCAACTCCTTCCCATTCCAATCCTGAGACCCTTCCGATAGCAGAGATGTGATATCTCAATGCTTATACCAAACCTGAGAACCTTCCTATGGCCTGAGATGTCATATAAAACTCCTTCCCATTCCAATCCTGAGACCCTTCCTTTAGCATGAGATGTGATATCTCAATGCTTATACCAAATCTGAGACCCTTCCTATAGCATGAGATGTGATATCCAATTCCTTCCCATTCCAATCCTGAGACCCTTCCTATAGCATGAGATGTGATATCTCAATGCTTATACCAAACCACCTGAGAGCCTACCTATAGCATGAGATGTGATATCCAAGTCCATCCCATTCCAATCCTTAGACCCTTCCTACAGCATGCGATGTGATATCTCAATGATTCTAATACCAAACCAGAGACTCTTCCTATAACATGAGATGGGATATCCAACTCCTTCCCATTCCAATCCTGAGCCGCTTCCGATAGCAGAGATGTGATATCTCAATGTTTATACCAAACCTGAGACCCTTCCTATAACATGAGATGTGATATCCAACTCCTTCCCGTTCCAAACCTGAGACACGAACTATAGCATATGTGATATCCAACTCCTTCCCATTCCAAACATGAGACCCTTACTATAGCAAGAAAGTAATATCCAACTCCTACCCATTCCAATCCTGAGACCCTTCTATAGCAAGAGATGTGATATCCAAATCCTTCCCATTCCAATCCTGAGACCCTTCCTATAACATGAATGAGATGTGATATCCAACTCCTTCCCATTCCAACCTGAGACACTTCCTATAGCATGAGAAGGGATATCCAACTCCTTCCCAATCCAATCCTGAGACCCTTCCGATAGCAGAGATGTGATATCTCAATTCTTATACCAAACCTGAGACCCTTCCTATTGGATGAGATGTGATATCCAACTCCTTCCCATTCCAACCCTGAGACCCTTCCTATAGCATGAGATGTGATGTCTCAATGCTTCTAATACCAAACCTGAGATCCTTCCTATAACATGAGATGTGATATCCAACTCCTTCCATTCCAATCCTGAGACCCGTCCTATAGCATGAGATGTGATATCTCAATGCTTATACCAAACCTGAGACCCTTCCTATAGCATGAGATGTGATATCCACTGCTTCCCATTCCAATCCTGAGACCCTTCCTATAGCATGAGATGTGATATCTCAATGCTTCTAATACCAAACCTGAGATCCTTCCTCTAACATGAAATGTGATATCCAACTCCTTCCCTTTCCAAACCTAAGAGCCTATCTATAGCATGAGATGTGATATCCAAGTCCTTCCCATTCCAACCCTTAGACCCTTCCAACAGCATGCAATATGATATCTCAATGATTCTAATAACAAACCTGAGACCCGTCCTATAAGATGAGATGGGATATCCAACTCCTTCCCATTCCAATCCTGAGACACTTCCGATAGCAGAGATGTGATATCCAGCACCTTCCCATTCCAATCCTGAGACACTTCCGATAGCATGAGATGTGATATCTCAATGCTTCTAATATCAAAACTGAGACCCTCCCTATAGCATGATATGTGATATCTAAGTCCGTCCCATTCCAATCTGAGACCCTCCCTATAGCATGAGATGTGATATCCAACTCCTTCCCATTCCAATCCTGAGACCCTTCCTATAGCATGAGATATGATATCCCAATACTTCTAATACCAAACGTGAGATCCTTCCGATAACATGAGATTTGATATCCAAATCCTTCCCCTTCCAAACCTGAGACCCTCCCTTTAGCATGAGATGTGATATCCAACTCCTTCCTATTCCAATCCTGAAACTCTTCTGATAGCATGAGATGTGATATCTCAATGCTTCTAATACCAAACCTGAGATCCTTCCGATAGCATGAGATGTGATATCTCAATGCTTCTAATACCAAACCTGAGATCCTTCCTATAACATGAGATGTGATATCCAAATCCTTCCCCTTCCAAACCTGAGACCCTCCCTTTAGCATGAGATGTGATATCCAACTCCTTCCCATTCCATTCCTGAGACCCTTCTGATAGCATGAGATGTGATATCTCAATGCCTCTAATACCAAACCTGAGATCCTACCTCTAACATGAAATGTGATATCCAACTCTTTCCCCTTCCAAACCTGAGAGCCTTCCTATAGCATGAGATGTGATATCCAAGTCCTTCCCATTCCAATCCTGAGACCCTTCCTATAGCTTGAGATGTGATATCCAACTCCTTCCCATTCCAATTCTGAGACCCTTCCTATACTATGAGACTTGATATCTCAATGATTCTAATACCAAACGTGAGACCCGTAATATAACATGAGATGTGATATCCAAATCCTTCCCCTTCCAAACCTTAGACCCTTCCTTTATCATGAGATGTGATATCCAACTCCTTCCCATTCCAATCCTGAGACCCTTCCGATATCATGAGATGTGATATCTCAAAGCTTCTAATATCAAACTTGAGACCCTCCCTATAGCATGAGATGTGATATCCAAGTCCTTCCCATTCCAATCCTGAGACCCTTCCTATAGCATGAGATGTGATATCTCAATGCTTCTAATACCAAACCTGAGACCCTTCCTATACCATGAGATGGGAATATCCAACTCCTTCCCATTCCAAACCTGAGACCCTTCCGATAGCAGAGATGTGATATCTCAATGCTTATACCAAACCTGAGACCCTTCGTATGGCATGAGATGTGATATCCAACTCCTTGCCATTCAAATCCTGAGACCCTTCCTATAGCATGAGAAGGGGTATCCAACTCCTTCACAATCCAATCCTGAGACCCTTCCGATAGCAGAGACGTGATATCTCAATGCTTCTAATACCAAACCTGAGATCCTTCCTATAACATGAGATGTGATATCCAATTCCTTCCCATTTCAAACCTGAGACCCTTCCTAGTGGGTGAGTTGTGATATCCAACTCCTTCCCATTCCAACCCTGAGACCCTTCCTATATCATGAGATGTGATGGCTGAATGCTTCTAATACCAAACCTGAGATCCTTCCTATAACATGAGATGTGATATCCAACTCCTTCCATTCCAATCCTGAGACCCGTCCTATAGCATGAGATGTGATATCTCAATGCTTATACCAAACCTGAGACCCTTCCTATAGCATGAGATGTGATATCCAACTACTTCCCATTCCAATCCTGAGACCCTTCCTATAGCATGAGATGTGATATCTCAATGCTTCTAATACCAAACCTGAGATCCTTCCTCTAACATGAAATGTGATATCCAACTCCTTCCCTTTCCAAACCTAAGAGCCTATCTATAGCATGAGATGTGATATCCAGGTCCTTCCCATTCCAATCCTTAGACCCTTCCTACAGCATGCAATATGATATCTCAATGATTCTAATAACAAACCTGAGACCCGTCCTATAGCAAGAGATATGATATCCAAGTCCTTCCCATTCCAATCCTGCGACCCTTCCTATAACATGAAATGTGATATCCAACTCCTTCCCATTCCAACCTGAGACCCTTCCTATAGCATGAGATGGGATATCCAACTTCTTCCAAATCCAATACTGATACCCTTCCGATAGCATGAGATGTGATATCCCAATGCTTCTACCAAACCTGAGACCCATACTATGGCATGAGATGTGATATCAAACTCCTTCCCATTCCAATCCTGAGACCCTTCCTATAGCTTGAGGTGTGATATCCAACTCCTTCCCATTCCAATTCTGAGACCCTTCTTATACCATGAGACTTGATATCTCAATGCTTCTAATACCAAACCTGAGACCCGTCCTATAACATGAGATGTGATATCCAAATCCTTCCCCTTCCAAACCTTAGACCCTTCCTTTATCATGAGATGTGATATCCAACTCCTTCCCATTCCAATCCTGAGACCCTTCCGATATCATGAGATTTGTTATCTCAATGCTTCTAATATCAAACTTGAGACCCTCCCTATAGCATGAGATGTGACATCCAAGTCATTCCCATTCCAATCCTGAGACCCTTCCTATAGCATGAGATGTGATATCTCTATGCTTCTAATACCAAACCTGAGACCCTTCCTATAACATGAGATGGGATATCCAACTCCTTCCCATTCCAATCCTGAGACCTTTCCGATAGCAGAGATGTGATATCTCAATGCTTATACCAAACCTGAGAACCTTCCTATGGCCTGAGATGTCATATACAACTCCTTCCCATTCCAATCCTGAGACCCTTCCTTTAGCATGAGATGTGATATCTCAATGCTTATACCAAATCTGAGACCCTTCCTATAGCATGAGATGTGATATCCAATTCCTTCCCATTCCAATCCTGAGACCCTTCCTATAGCATGAGATGTGATATCTCAATGCTTATACCAAACCTGAGAGCCTACCTATAGCATGAGATGTGATATCCAAGTCCATCCCATTCCAATCCTTAGACCCTTCCTACAGCATGCGATGTGATATCTCAATGATTCTAATACCAAACCAGAGACTCTTCCTATAACATTAGATGGGATATCCAACTCCTTCCCATTCCAATCCTGAGCCGCTTCCGATAGCAGAGATGTGATATCTCAATGCTTATACCAAACCTGAGACCCTTCCTATAACATGAGATGTGATATCCAACTCCTTCCCGTTCCAAACCTGAGACACTAACTATAGCATATGTGATATCCAACTCCTTCCCATTCCAAACATGAGACCCTTCCTATAGCAAGAAAGTAATATCCAACTCCTACCCATTCCAATCTTGAGACCCTTCCTATAGCAAGAGATGTGATATCCAAATCCTTCCCATTCCAATCCTGAGACCCTTCCTATAACATGAGATGTGATATCCAACTCCTTCCCATTCCAACCTGAGACACTTCCTATAGCATGAGAAGGGATATCCAACTCCTTCCCAATCCAATCCTGAGACCCTTCCTATAGCATGAGATGTGATATCTCAATGCTTCTAATACCAAACCTGAGATCCTTCCTATAACATGAGATGTGATATCCAATTCCTTCCCATTCCAAACCTGAGACCCTTCCTATTGGATGAGATGTGATATCCAACTCCTTCCCATTCCAACCCTGAGACCCTTCCTATAGCATGAGATGTGATGTCTCAATGCTTCTAATACCAAACCTGAGATCCTTCCTATAACATGAGATGTGATATCCAACTCCTTCCATTCCAATCCTGAGACCCGTCCTATAGCATGAGATGTGATATCTCAATGCTTATACCAAACCTGAGACCCTTCCTATATCATGAGATGTGATATCCAACTGCTTCCCATTCCAATCCTGAGACCCTTCCTATAGCATGAGATGTGATATCTCAATGCTTCTAATAACAAACCTGAGATCCTTCCTCTAACATGAAATGTGATATCCAACTCCTTCCCTTTCAAAACCTAAGAGCCTATCTATAGCATGAGATGTGATATCCAAGTCCTTCACATTCCAACCCTTAGACCCTTCCTACAGCATGCAATATGATATCTCAATGATTCTAATAACAAACCTGAGACCCGTCCTATAACATGAGATGGGATATCCAACTCCTTCCCATTCCAATCCTGAGACACTTCCGATAGCATGTGATATCTCAATGCTTATACCAAACCTGAGACCCTTCCTATAACATGAGGTGATATCCAACTCCTTCCATTCCAATCCTGAGACCCGTCCTATAGCATGAGATGTGATATCTCAATGCTTATACCAAACCTGAGACCCTTCCTATAGCATGAGATGTGATATCCAACTACTTCCCATTCCAATCCTGAGACCCTTCCTATAGCATGAGATGTGATATCTCAATGCTTCTAATACCAAACCTGAGATCCTTCCTCTAACATGAAATGTGATATCCAACTCCTTCCCTTTCCAAACCTAAGAGCCTATCTATAGCATGAGATGTGATATCCAGGTCCTTCCCATTCCAATCCTTAGACCCTTCCTACAGCATGCAATATGATATCTCAATGATTCTAATAACAAACCTGAGACCCGTCCTATAGCATGAGATATGATATCCAAGTCCTTCCCATTCCAATCCTGCGACCCGTCCTATAACATGAAATGTGATATCCAACTCCTTCCCATTCCAACCTGAGACCCTTCCTATAGCATGAGATGGGATATCCAACTTCTTCCAAATCCAATACTGATACCCTTCCGATAGCATGAGATGTGATATCCCAATGCTTCTACCAAACCTGAGACCCATACTATGGCATGAGATGTGATATCAAACTCCTTCCCATTCCAATCCTGAGACCCTTCCTATAGCTTGAGGTGTGATATCCAACTCCTTCCCATTCCAATTCTGAGACCCTTCTTATACCATGAGACTTGATATCTCAATGCTTCTAATACCAAACCTGAGACCATTCCTATAACATGAGATGTGATATCCAAATCCTTCCCCTTCCAAACCTTAGACCCTTCCTTTATCATGAGATGTGATATCCAACTCCTTCCCATTCCAATCCTGAGACCCTTCCGATATCATGAGATTTGTTATCTCAATGCTTCTAATATCAAACTTGAGACCCTCCCTATAGCATGGGATGTGACATCCAAGTCATTCCCATTCCAATCCTGAGACCCTTCCTATAGCATGAGATGTGATATCTCTATGTTTCTAATACCAAACCTGAGACCCTTCCTATAACATGAGATGGGATATCCAACTCCTTCCCATTCCAATCCTGAGACCTTTCCGATAGCAGAGATGTGATATCTCAATGCTTATACCAAACCTGAGAACCTTCCTATGGCCTGAGATGTCATATACAACTCCTTCCCATTCCAATCCTGAGACCCTTCCTTTAGCATGAGATGTGATATCTCAATGCTTATACCAAATCTGAGACCCTTCCTATAGCATGATGTGATATCCAATTCCTTCCCATTCCAATCCTGAGACCCTTCCTATAGCATGAGATGTGATATCTCAATGCTTATACCAAACCTGAGAGCCTACCTATAGCATGAGATGTGATATCCAAGTCCATCCCATTCCAATCCTTAGACCCTTCCTACAGCATGCGATGTGATATCTCAATGATTCTAATACCAAACCAGAGACTCTTCCTATAACATTAGATGGGATATCCAACTCCTTCCCATTCCAATCCTGAGCCGCTTCCGATAGCAGAGATGTGATATCTCAATGCTTATATCAAACCTGAGACCCTTCCTATAACATGAGATGTGATATCCAACTCCTTCCCGTTCCAAACCTGAGACACTAACTATAGCATATGTGATATCCAACTCCTTCCCATTCCAAACATGAGACCCTTCCTATAGCAAGAAAGTAATATCCAACTCCTACCCATTCCAATCCTGAGACCCTTCCTATAGCAAGAGATGTGATATCCAAATCCTTCCCATTCCAATCCTGAGACCCTTCCTATAACATGAGATGTGATATCCAACTCCTTCCCATTCCAACCTGAGACACTTCCTATAGCATGAGAAGGGATATCCAACTCCTTCCCAATCCAATCCTGAGACCCTTCCGATAGCAGAGATGTGATATCTCAATGCTTATACCAAACCTGAGACCCTTCCTATGGCATGAGATGTGATATCCAACTCCTTGCCATTCAAATCCTGAGACCCTTCCTATAGCATGAGAAGGGATAGCCAACTCCTTCCCAATCCAATCCTGAGACCCTTCCGATAGCAGAGACGTGATATCTCAATGCTTCTACCAAACCTGAGATCCTTCCTTTAGCATGAGATGTGATATCCAAATCCTTCACATTCCAATCCTGAGACCCTTCCTATAGCATGAGATGTGATATCTCAATGCTGCTAATACCAAACCTGAGATCCTTCCTATAACATGAGATGTGATATCCAATTCCTTCCCATTCCAAACCTGAGACCCTTCCTATTGGATGAGATGTGATATCCAACTCCTTCCCATTCCAACCCTGAGACCCTTCCTATAGCATGAGATGTGATGTCTCAATGCTTCTAATACCAAACCTGAGATCCTTCCTATAACATGAGATGTGATATCCAACTCCTTCCATTCCAATCCTGAGACCCGTCCTATAGCATGAGATGTGATATCTCAATGCTTATACCAAACCTGAGACCCTTCCTATAGCATGAGATGTGATATCCAACTGCTTCCCATTCCAATCCTGAGACCCTTCCTATAGCATGAGATGTGATATCTCAATGCTTCTAATACCAAACCTGAGATCCTTCCTCTAACATGAAATGTGATATCCAACTCCTTCCCTTTCAAAACCTAAGAGCCTATCTATAGCATGAGATGTGATATCCAAGTCCTTCACATTCCAACCCTTAGACCCTTCCTACAGCATGCAATATGATATCTCAATGATTCTAATAACAAACCTGAGACCCGTCCTATAACATGAGATGGGATATCCAACTCCTTCCCATTCCAATCCTGAGACACTTCCGATAGCATGTGATATCTCAATGCTTATACCAAACCTGAGACCCTTCCTATAACATGAGATGTGATATCCAAATCCTTCCCGTTCCAAACCTGAGACCCTTCCTTTAGCATGAGATGTGATATCCAGCTCCTTCCCATTCCAATCCTGAGACACTTCCGATAGCATGAGATGTGATATCTCAATGCTTCTAATATCAAAACTGAGACCGTCCCTATAGCATGATATGTGATATCTAAGTCCTTCCCATTCCAATCCTGAGACCCTCCCTATAGCATGAGATGTGATATCCAACTCCTTCCCATTCCAATCCTGAGACCCTTCCTATAGCATGAGATATATCTCAATACTTCTAATACCAAACGTGAGATCCTTCCGATAACATGAGATGTGATATCCAAATCCTTCCCCTTCCAAACCTGAGACCCTCCCTTTAGCATGAGATATGATATCCAACTCCTTCCTATTCCAATCCTGAGACTCTTCTGATAGCATGAGATGTGATATCTCAATGCTTCTAATACCAAACCTGAGATCCTTCCGATAGCATGAGATGTGATATCTCAATGCTTCTAATACCAAACCTGAGATCCTTCCTATAACATGAGATGTGATATCCAAATCCTTCCCCTTCCAAACCTGAGACCCTCCCTTTAGCATGAGATGTGATATCCAACTCCTTCCCATTCCATTCCTGAGACCCTTCTGATAGCATGAGATGTGATATCTCAATGCCTCTAATACCAAACCTGAGATCCTACCTCTAACATGAAATGTGGTATGCAACTCTTTCCCCTTCCAAACCTGAGAGCCTTCCTATAGCATGAGATGTGATATCCAAGTCCTTCCCATTCCAATCCTGAGACCCTTCCTAGATCTTGAGATGTGATATCCAACTCCTTCCCATTCCAATTCTGAGACCCTTCCTATACTATGAGACTTGATATCTCAATGCTTCTAATACCAAACCTGAGACCCATAATATAACATGAGACGTGATATCCAAATCCTTCCCCTTCCAAACCTTAGACCCTTCCTTTATCATGAGATGTGATATCCAACTCCTTCCCATTCCAATCCTGAGACCCTTCCGATATCATGAGATGTGATATCTCAAAGCTTCTAATATCAAACTTGAGACCCTCCCTATAGCATGAGATGTGATATCCAAGTCCTTCCCATTCCAATCCTGAGACCCTTCCTATAGCATGAGATGTGATATCTCAATGCTTCTAATACCAAACCTGAGACCCTTCCTATGACATGAGATGGGAATACCCAACTCCTTCCCATTCCAATCCTGAGACCCTTCCGATAGCAGAGATGTGATATCTCAATGCTTATACCAAACCTGAGATCCTTCCTATAACATGAGATGTGATATCCAACTCCTTCCCATTCCAATCCTGAGACACTTCCTATAGCATGAGATGTGATATCTCACTGCTTATACCAAACCTGAGACCCTTCCCATAGCATGAGATGTGATATCTAAGTCCTTCCCATTCCAATCCTGAGACACTTCCTATAGCATGAGATGTGATATCTCAATGCTTCTAATACCAAACCTGAGACTCTTCCTATAACATGAGATGGGAAATCCAACTCCTTCCCATTCCAATCCTGAGACCCTTTTGATAGCAGAGATGTGATATCTCAATGTTTATACCAAACCTGAGACCCTTCCTACGGCATGAGATGTCATATTCAACTCCTTCCCATTCCAATCCTGAGACCCTTCCTATAGCATGAGATGTGATATCCAACTCCTTCCCATTCCAATCCTGAGACCCTTCCTATAGCATGAGATGTGATGTCTCAATGCTTCTAATACCAAACCTGATATCCTTCCTATAACATGAGATGTGATATCCAACTCCTTCCATTCCAATCCTGAGACCCTTCCTATAGCATGAGATGTGATATCTCAATGCTTCTACCAAACCTGAGACCCTCCCTATAGCATGAGATGTGATATCCAACTCCTTCCCATTCCAATCCTGAGACCCTTCCTATAGCCTGAGATGTGATATCTCAATGCCCCTAATACCAAACCTGAGATCCTTCCTCTAACATGAAATGTGATATCCAACTCCTTCACTTTCCAAACCTGAGAGCCTATCTATAGCATGAGATGTGATATCTAAGTCCTTCCCATTCCAATCCTTAGACCCTTCCTACAGCATGCAATATGATATCTCAATGATTCTAATAAAAAAACCTGAGACCCGTCCTATAACATGAGATGGGATATTCAACTCCTTCCCATTCCAATCCTGAGACACTTCCGATAGCAGAGCTGTGATATCTCAATGTTTATACCAAACCTGAGACCCTTCCTATAACATGAGATGTGATATCCAACTCCTTCCCGTTCCAAACCTGAGACCCTTCCTTTAGCATGAGATGTGATATCCAGCTCCTTCCCATTCCAATCCTGAGACACTTCCGATAGCATGAGATGTGATATCCAGCTCCTTCCCATTCCAATCCTGAGACACTTCCGATAGCAGAGATGTGATATCTCAATGTTTATACCAAACCTGAGACCCTTCCTATAACATGAGATGTGATATCCAACTCCTTCCCATTCCAATCCTGAGACCCTTCCTATAGCATGAGATGTGATATCTCAATACTTCTAATACCAAACCTGAGATCCTTCCGATAACATGAGATGTGATATCTCAATACTTCTAATACCAAACCTGAGATCCATCCTATAACATGAGATGTGATATCCAAATCCTTCCCCTTCCAAACCTGAGACCCTCCCTTTAGCATGAGATGTGATATCCAGCTCCTTCCCATTCCAATCCTGAGACCCTTCTGATAGCATAAGATATATCTCAATGCTTCTATACCAAACCTGAGATCCTTCCGATAGCATGAGATGTGATATCTCAATACTTCTAATACCAAACCTGAGATCCTTCCTATAACATGAGATGTGATATCCAAATCCTTATCTTCCAAACCTGAGACCCTTCCTTCCTTTATCCAACTCCTTCCCATTCCAATCCTGAGACTCTTCTGATAGCATAAGATTTGATATCTCAATGCTTCTATACCAAACCTGAGATCCTTCTGATAGCATGAGATGTGATATCTCAATACTTCTAATACCAAACCTGAGATCCTACCTCTAACATGAAATGTGATATCCAACTCTTTCCCCTTGCAAACCTGAGAGCCTTCCTATAGCATGAGATGTGATATCCAAGTCCTTCCCATTCCAATCCTGAGACCCTTCCTATAACATGAGATGTGATATCCAACTCCTTCCCATTCCAACCTGAGACCCTTCCTATAGCATGAGATGGGATATCCAACTCATTCCAAATCCAATCCCGATACCCTTCCGATAGCATGAGATGTGATATCCCAATGCTTCTACCAAACCTGAGACCCATACTATGGCATGAGATGTGATATCAAACTCCTTCCCATTCCAATCCTGAGACCCTTCCTATAGCTTGAGATGTGATATCCAACTCCTTCCCATTCCAATTCTGAGACCCTTCCTATACCATGAGACTTGATATCTCAATGCTTCTAATACCAAACCTGAGACCCGTCCTATAACATGAGATGTGATATCCAAATCCTTCCCCTTCCAAACCTTAGACCCTTCCTTTATCATGAGATGTGATATCCAATTCCTTCCCATTCCAATCTTGAGACCCTTCCGATATCATGAAATGTGATATCTCAATGCTTCTAATATCAAACTTGAGACCCTCCTTATAGCATGAGATGTGATATCCAAGTCCTTCCCATTCCAAACCTGAGACCCTTCCTACGGCATGAGATGTCATATTCAACTCCTTCCCATTCCAATCCTGAGACCCTTCCTATAGCATGAGATGTGATATCCAACTCCTTCCCATTCCAATCCTGAGACCCTTCCTATAGCATGAGATGTGATGTCTCAATGCTTCTAATACCAAACCTGATATCCTTCCTATAACATGAGATGTGATATCCAACTCCTTCCATTCCAATCCCGAGACCCTTCCTATAGCATGAGATGTGATATCTCAATGCTTCTACCAAACCTGAGACCCTTCCTATAGCATGAGATGTGATATCCAACTCCTTCCCATTCCAATCCTGAGACCCTTCCTATAGCCTGAGATGTGATATCTCAATGCCCCTAATACCAAACCTGAGATCCTTCCTCTAACATGAAATGTGATATCCAACTCCTTCACTTTCCAAACCTGAGAGCCTATCTATAGCATGAGATGTGATATCTAAGTCCTTCCCATTCCAATCCTTAGACCCTTCCTACAGCATGCAATATGATATCTCAATGATTCTAATAAAAAAACCTGAGACCCGTCCTATAACATGAGATGGGATATCCAACTCCTTCCCATTCCAATCCTGAGACACTTCCGATAGCAGAGATGTGATATCTCAATGTTTATACCAAACCTGAGACCCTCCCTTTAGCATGAGATGTGATATCCAACTCCTTCCTATTCCAATCCTGAAACTCTTCTGATAGCATGAGATGTGATATCTCAATGCTTCTAATACCAAACATGAGATCCTTCCGATAGCATGAGATGTGATATCTCAATGCTTCTAATACCAAACCTGAGATCCTTCCTATAACATGAGATGTGATATCCAAATCCTTCCCCTTCCAAACCTGAGACCCTCCCTTTAGCATGAGATGTGATATCCAACTCCTTCCCATTCCATTCCTGAGACCCTTCTGATAGCATGAGATGTGATATCTCAATGCCTCTAATACCAAACCTGAGATCCTACCTCTAACATGAAATGTGATATCCAACTCTTTCCCCTTCCAAACCTGAGAGCCTTCCTATAGCATGAGATGTGATATCCAAGTCCTTCCCATTCCAATCCTGAGACCCTTCCTATAGCTTGAGATGTGATATCCAACTCCTTCCCATTCCAATTCTGAGACCCTTCCTATACTATGAGACTTGATATCTCAATGCTTCTAATACCAAATGTGAGACCCGTAATATAACATGAGATGTGATATCGAAATCCTTCCCCTTCCAAACCTTAGACCCTTCCTTTAGCATGAGATGTGATATCCAGCTCCTTCCCATTCCAATCCTGAGACACTTCCGATAGCATGAGATGTGATATCTCAATGCTTCTAATATCAAAACTGAGACCCTCCCTATAGCATGATATGTGATATCTAAGTCCTTCCCATTCCAATCCTGAGACCCTTCCTAAAGCATGAGATGTGATATCTCAATGCTTCTACCGAACCTGAGACCCTTCCTTTAGCATGAGATGTGATATCCAAATCCTTCACATTCCAATCCTGAGACCCTTCCTATAGCATGAGATGTGATATCGCAATGCTTCTAATACCAAACCTGAGATCCTTCCTATAACATGAGATGTGATATCCAATTCCTTCCCATTCCAAACCTGAGACCCTTCCTATTGGATGAGATGTGATATCCAACTCCTTCCCATTCCAACCCTGAGACCCTTCCTATAGCATGAGATGTGATGTCTCAATGCTTCTAATACCAAACCTGAGATCCTTCCTATAACATGAGATGTGATATCCAACTCCTTCCATTCCAATCCTGAGACCCGTCCTATAGCATGAGATGTGATATCTCAATGCTTATACCCAACCTGAGACCCTTCCTATAGCATGAGATGTGATATCCAACTGCTTCCCATTCCAATCCTGAGACCCTTCCTATAGCATGAGATGTGATATCTCAATGCTTCTAATACCAAACCTGAGATCCTTCCTCTAACATGAAATGTGATATCCAACTCCTTCCCTTTCAAAACCTAAGAGCCTATCTATAGCATGAGATGTGATATCCAAGTCCTTCACATTCCAACCCTTAGACCCTTCCTACAGCATGCAATATGATATCTCAATGATTCTAATAACAAACCTGAGACCCGTCCTATAACATGAGAGGGGATATCCAACTCCTTCCCATTCCAATCCTGAGACACTTCCGATAGCATGTGATATCTCAATGCTTATACCAAACCTGAGACCCTTCCTATAACATGAGATGTGATATCCAAATCCTTCCCGTTCCAAACCTGAGACCCTTCCTTTAGCATGAGATGTGATATCCAGCTCCTTCCCATTCCAATCCTGAGACACTTCCGATAGCATGAGATGTGATATCTCAATGCTTCTAATATCAAAACTGAGACCCTCCCTATAGCATGATATGTGATATCTAAGTCCTTCCCATTCCAATCCTGAGACCCTCCCTATAGCATGAGATATATCTCAATACTTATAATACCAAACCTGAGATCCTACCTCTAACATGAAATGTGATATCCAACTCTTTCCCCTTGCAAACCTGAGAGCCTTCCTATAGCATGAGATTTGATATCCAAGTCCTTCCCATTCCAATCCTGAGACCCTTCCTATAACATGAGATGTGATATCCAACTCCTTCCCATTCCAACCTGAGACCCTTCCTATAGCATGAGATGGGATATCCAACTCCTTCCAAATCCAATCCCGATACCCTTCCGATAGCATGAGATGTGATATCCCAATGCTTCTACCAAACCTGAGACCCATACTATGGCATGAGATGTGATATCAAACTCCTTCCCATTCTAATCCTGAGACCCTTCCTATAGCTTGAGATGTGATATCCAACTCCTTCCCATTCCAATTCTGAGACCCTTCCTATACTATGAGACTTGATATCTCAATGCTTCTAATACCAAACCTGAGACCCGTCCTATAACATGAGATGTGATATCCAAATCCTTCCCCTTCCAAACCTTAGACCCTTCCTTTATCATGAGATGTGATATCCAATTCCTTCCCATTCCAATCTTGAGACCCTTCCGATATCATGAAATGTGATATCTCAATGCTTCTAATATCAAACTTGAGACCCTCCTTATAGCATGAGATGTGAAATCCAAGTCCTTCCCATTCCAAACCTGAGACCCTTCCTACGGCATGAGATGTCATATTCAACTCCTTCCCATTCCAATCCTGAGACCCTTCCTATAGCATGAGATGTGATATCCAACTCCTTCCCATTCCAATCCTGAGACCCTTCCTATAGCATGAGATGTGATGTCTCAATGCTTCTAATACCAAACCTGATATCCTTCCTATAACATGAGATGTGATATCCAACTCCTTCCATTCCAATCCCGAGACCCTTCCTATAGCATGAGATGTGATATCTCAATGCTTCTACCAAACCTAAGACCCTTCCTATAGCATGAGATGTGATATCCAACTCCTTCCCATTCCAATCCTGAGACCCTTCCTATAGCCTGAGATGTGATATCTCAATGCCCCTAATACCAAACCTGAGATCCTTCCTCTAACATGAAATGTGATATCCAACTCCTTCACTTTCCAAACCTGAGAGCCTATCTATAGCATGAGATGTGATATCTAAGTCCTTCCCATTCCAATCCTTAGACCCTTCCTACAGCATGCAATATGATATCTCAATGATTCTAATAAAAAAACCTGAGACCCGTCCTATAACATGAGATGGGATATCCAACTCCTTCCCATTCCAATCCTGAGACACTTCCGATAGCAGAGATGTGATATCTCAATGTTTATACCAAACCTGAGACCCTTCCTATAACATGAGATGTGATATCCAACTCCTTCCCGTTCCAAACCTGAGACCCTTCCTTTAGCATGAGATGTGATATCCAGCTCCTTCCCATTCCAATCCTGAGACACTTCCGATAGCATGAGATGTGATATCTCAATGCTTCTAATATCAAAACTGAGACCCTCCCTATAGCATGATATGTGATATCTAAGTCCTTCCCATTCCAATCCTGAGACCCTTCCTATAGCATGAGATGTGATATCTCAATGCTTCTACCAAACCTGAGACCCTTCCTTTAGCATGAGATGTGATATCCAACTCCTTCCCATTCCAATCCTGAGACCCTTCCTATAGCATGAGATGTGATATCTCAATACTTCTAACACCAAACCTGAGATCCTTCCGATAACATGAGATGTGATATCTCAATACTTCTAATACCAAACCTGAGATCCATCCTATAACATGAGATGTGATATCCAAATCCTTCCCCTTCCAAACCTGAGACCCTCCCTTTAGCATGAGATGTGATATCCAACTCCTTCCCATTCCAATCCTGAGACCCTTCTGATAGCATAAAATATATCTCAATGCTTCTATACCAAACCTGAGATCCTTCCGATAGAATGAGATGTGATATCTCAATACTTCTAATACCAAACCTGAGATCCTTCCTATAACATGAGATGTGATATCCAAATCCTTATCTTCCAAACCTGAGACCCTTCCTTTACCATGAGATGTGATATCCAACTCCTTCCCATTCCAAACCTGAGACCCTTCCTTTAGCATGAGATGTGATATCCAGCTCCTTCCCATTCCAATCCTGAGACACTTCCGATAGCATGAGATGTGATATCTCAATGCTTCTAATATCAAAACTGAGACCCTCCCTATAGCATGATATGTGATATCTCAATACTTCTAACACCAAACCTGAGATCCTTCCGATAACATGAGATGTGATATCTCAATACTTCTAATACCAAACCTGAGATCCATCCTAGAACATGAGATGTGATATCCAAATCCTTCCCCTTCCAAACCCGAGACACTCCCTTTAGCATGAGATGTGATATCCAACTCCTTCCCATTCCAATCCTGAGACCCTACTGATAGCATAAGATATATCTCAGAGCTTCTATACCAAACCTGAGATCCTTCTGATAGCATGAGATGTGATATCTCAATACTTCTAATACCAAACCTGAGATCCTACCTCTAACATAAAATGTGATATCCAACTCTTTCCCCTTGCAAACCTGAGAGCCTTCCTATAGCATAAGATGTGATATCCAAGTCCTTCCCATTCCAATCCTGAGACCCTTCCTATAACATGAGATGTGATATCCAACTCCTTCCCATTCCAACCTGAGACCCTTCCTATAGCATGAGATGGGATATCCAACTCCTTCCAAATCCAATCCCGATACCCTTCCGATAGCATGAGATGTGATATCCCAATGCTTCTACCAAACCTGAGACCCATACTATGGCATGAGATGTGATATCAAACTCCTTCCCATTCTAATCCTGAGACCCTTCCTATAGCTTGAGATGTGATATCCAACTCCTTCCCATTCCAATTCTGAGACCCTTCCTATAGCATGAGATGTGATATCCAACTCCTTCCCATTCCAATCCTGAGACCCTTCCTATAGCATGAGATGTGATGTCTCAATGCTTCTAATACCAAACCTGATATCCTTCCTATAACATGAGATGTGATATCCAACTCCTTCCATTCCAATCCTGAGACCCTTCCTATAGCATGAGATGTGATATCTCAATGCTTCTACCAAACCTGAGACCCTTCCTATAGCATGAGATGTGATATCCAACTCCTTCCCATTCCAATCCTGAGACCCTTCCTATAGACTGAGATGTGATATCTCAATGCCCCTAATACCAAACCTGAGATCCTTCCTCTAACATGAAATGTGATATCCAACTCCTTCACTTTCCAAACCTGAGAGCCTATCTATAGCATGAGATGTGATATCTAAGTCCTTCCCATTCCAATCCTTAGACCCTTCCTACAGCATGCAATATGATATCTCAATGATTCTAATAAAAAAACCTGAGACCCGTCCTATAACATGAGATGGGATATTCAACTCCTTCCCATTCCAATCCTGAGACACTTCCGATAGCAGAGCTGTGATATCTCAATGTTTATACCAAACCTGAGATCCTTCCTATAACATGAGATGTGATATCCAACTCCTTCCCGTTCCAAACCTGAGACCCTTCCTTTAGCATGAGATGTGATATCCAGCTCCTTTCCATTCCAATCCTGAGACACTTCCGATAGCATGAGATGTGATATCCAGCTCCTTCCCATTCCAATCCTGAGACACTTCCGATAGCAGAGATGTGATATCTCAATGTTTATACCAAACCTGAGACCCTTCCTATAACATGAGATGTGATATCCAACTCCTTCCCATTCCAATCCTGAGACCCTTCCTATAGCATGAGATGTGATATCTCAATACTTCTAATACCAAACCTGAGATCCTTCCGATAACATGAGATGTGATATCTCAATACTTCTAATACCAAACCTGAGATCCATCCTATAACATGAGATGTGATATCCAAATCCTTCCCCTTCCAAACCTGAGACCCTCCCTTTAGCATGAGATGTGATATCCAACTCCTTCCCATTCCAATCCTGAGACCCTTCTGATAGCATAAGATATATCTCAATGCTTCTATACCAAACCTGAGATCCTTCCGATAGCATGAGATGTGATATCTCAATACTTCTAATACCAAACCTGAGATCCTTCCTATAACATGAGATGTGATATCCAAATCCTTATCTTCCAAACCTGAGACCCTTCCTTCCTTTATCCAACTCCTTCCCATTCCAATCCTGAGACTCTTCTGATAGCATAAGATTTGATATCTCAATGCTTCTATTCCAAACCTGAGATCCTTCTGATAGCATGAGATGTGATATCTCAATACTTCTACCAAACCTGAGATCCTACCTCTAACATGAAATGTGATATCCAACTCTTTCCCCTTGCAAACCTGAGAGCCTTCCTATAGCATGAGATGTGATATCCAAGTCCTTCCCATTCCAATCCTGAGACCCTTCCTATAACATGAGATGTGATATCCAACTCCTTCCCATTCCAACCTGAGACCCTTCCTATAGCATGAGATGGGATATCCAACTCCTTCCAAATCCAATCCCGATACCCTTCCGATAGCATGAGATGTGATATCCCAATGCTTCTACCAAACCTGAGACCCATACTATGGCATGAGATGTGATATCAAACTCCTTCCCATTCTAATCCTGAGACCCTTCCTATAGCTTGAGATGTGATATCCAACTCCTTCCCATTCCAATTCTGAGACCCTTCCTATACCATGAGACTTGATATCTCAATGCTTCTAATACCAAACCTGAGACCCGTCCTATAACATGAGATGTGATATCCAAATCCTTCCCCTTCCAAACCTTAGACCCTTCCTTTATCATGAGATGTGATATCCAATTCCTTCCCATTCCAATCTTGAGACCCTTCCGATATCATGAAATGTGATATCTCAATGCTTCTAATATCAAACTTGAGACCCTCCTTATAGCATGAGATGTGATATCCAAGTGTTAAGACGGATTTCTGAACTCTGTCCTGGTGGCGCAGAAGTTCAGAAGGCCAACCTAATTACTTGGAACAGGGTAACCTCTGGACAAGCCAGACCAATCAAGGTAGCGATCGCGGCGGTCAAGACTAGGTCTCAAGAGGGGTGAGGGTGACTGAAAGCCCGCAATGAGCACACAAAGCAAGAGCGCTTACAAACTACTCCAAACAGTTGTTTATATCAAAAATAGATACACATTTATTATAAGGCCTTGAAACTAATAACCACAGTAAAAGCAGCAATATACAACGATATTAAACCAACACATACACTATCCACCCAATATATATACAGAATACACAGTTTCACAGCATTAGCAGCACGAAATATGTTATCCACCTGCAGGGGAAGGAAAACAAGCAGTGCGAACCAATGCGTGTGATATGTCCGCCTTCTGAGGCCCCTAACTAGATGGTAGTCCAATCCCTACGAAGAGTGGAGCCTAGCGCTCAAAAGTACCTGCACACGCCGGTGCCAATGGGCAGAAGGTGAAGCTCTTTGGAGGACGTTGAACAGCTCTGTAGGGAGCTCTAATGAAGGAGAACACGGTCCGCGACTCTAGCGCAGCCTCCACTGTGAGGCAGAAGCAGGGCGCGAGTACGGACAAGGGGTGCTGTATTCACAGCGGGGAAAAGCAAGGGGCACTGCAGGAGGGCGACCAGATCCTAGCTAATCTACTCACCGGTCCCCGAAGCAAGCAGGCCCGAGCTTCTCCTCGATAGATGCAGCTTCTGGCAGGTTCTGAAGAGCAGGGAACGTCTCGTCGTCGTGCAGAGTAAAAAGACGTCCCGATCGAAGAAACAAGCACAGTTTTGTCGCCACCGCAGGGCAACGGAACGGCCGGGTGTATTCAAGCCAAACGAGCACCGCTCACCTCTAGCTTAGGACTGCTAAGCAAACGAAGCGTGTGAGCATGCCCCGGACTCAGAATACCACCCAACCTGTCGGCGATTACAGAGCAGGCCTCCTTAGTAAGCTGGTCAGTCAACTGGATGGCCCAGAGACACTTCCGAAGGCTTACAGCAGGAGTTGATGAAGGTGCCGGGAATAGCTGGTCCTGCTATTCCAATAGGTCGAAGCGCCAGTACAGGCCTTCTTGTTCGATCTTAGGTGGAAAGGGCTTCACCGGACGACAGCAATGAGGAGCAGAAGTTCTTCAGGGGGTCACCAGTGATTCCTCGGTCCAGCCTCGTGTTCGCAGGATACTTGGCTCCTGTATCCCTGGGTTCGCAAGAACTCAGGAGATCGACATGGTAGTGGTGTTTCCAGCTCCCTCTTATCCACGGTTCCCTTCGCGCCAAAACGGAGGGGAGCCAATGGGAGATCCGCTCATCAACACACATACCATACGTGGACCAATCACGGACCACAGTGGTCCCAGGCATTCACACCACCCTAGACTCTCTGGCACCCAGGATGTGTATTGGGACCAGACAGCCCAGCCCACATCCTGGGGGCACTCAAACGACATGTAGAAGCCCGCGAAAGCAACCGTGTTTCGCGGGAAACTACATGCCCAAATAAGGAAGGCCCCGGGTCGCCTGACCCGGGGGAAGGTAAAGGGAGCAAGACGGACAGTGGACGAGACAAAGGAGCCTCGTGGTCCGGCCATTTTGGGTAGCCGGGCCACCCTTTTGTGTTCGCGGCAAAAAGGTGCTCAGAACGGCAAAAGGAGCTCAAAATAAACCAAATGATCGCTGCCACCAGCCCAGTCCCTGAATGACTTGCACCGATCCAAAAACCATCCTATAAGAGTGTCTAGGGTCTGTAGAAGGCTAGAGACCCAAGAGAGCTGTAACTTAGCTTACAGTGCCCTCTTGTGTCGTGTTGCACTAAAATGGCGACACGATAAAAGAAACTACGGGAAACAGCGTTCCCCGGTACTGACTGTCTTAAGGGCATGTCAGTTTCCCCGTAAGAAAGGAGCGAAAGCCCAGAGGAGTACAGCAGAAGGCTGCACTTCTCTGGCAAAGTCAAGAAAACAGGTTGAAAACAATAGCAAAAAGTTTAGGGGTTGCCACATGGAAGGAAAGTTCCCTACAATAACGAAATCTTTCCTAACACTCGCCCCTCCCAGACTATGGACAGGGGGAACTAATCCACCCCTGGATGAGTCTCTTGTTCAGGTCGGTAAAACATTCTGGACAACCCATCAGCATTGCTATGTTGGACACCTGGCCTATGCTCAATAGTGAAGTCGAAGCCTTGTAGACTTATGGACCACCTAAGCAACTTTGGATTCTCCCCCTTCATGTTCATTAGCCACTTTAACGGCTTATGGTCAGTCTGCACAGTGAAGTGGGTCCCATAGAGGTAGGGCCGCAGCTTCCTTAGGGCCCACACAACAGAGAAACATTCTTTCTCTACCGTGGACCATCTGAGCTCTCTGTCCTTAAGCTGGCGACTAATAAAACCGATAGGGTGTTCCTTACCCTTCTCATCTACTTGTGATAGTACAGCTCCTATCCCAGTGTCAGAGGCATCCGTCTGCACGATAAAAGGTCTTTGATAATCAGGGGCCCTGAGCACAGGGGCCTGGCACAAGGAGTCTTTCAAGCCATTGAAGGCCTTCTCACACTCGTCAGTCCAAGTTACCTTCTTGGGTTTCTTCGGAGTTGTGAGGGCAGTCAGAGGAGCAGCTATGGTGCCATAGTCTGCCATAAAATTGCGGTAATAACCCGTGAGTCCTAAGAAGGCTCTCACTTGGGTTTGTGTAGTGGGGGTAGGCCAGTCTTGTACTGCTTGTACTTTACTGGGGAGAGGCTGTATCCTTCCTCCACCTACTTCATGCCCAAGGTAAACCACTGAGCCTTGTCCAATCTGGCATTTACTCGCCTTTATGGTCAAGTGGGCTTTCTGAAGAGCCTGGAGCACAATCCCGAGGTGTTTCACATGGTCTTCCCAGGTGGCACTGAAAACTGCTATATCGTCCAGATATGCAAGACAGAATTCGTCCAACCCATTCAACACATGATTCACAAGCCTCTGGAAAGTGGCAGGTGCATTCTTCAATCCGAACGGCATTACCCGGAATTGGTAAAGCCCGTCGGGAGTTGAAAATGCTGTCTTCTCCTTGGCATGTTCTGCTAAAGCTATTTGCCAATAGCCCGCAGTCAGGTCAAACGTGCTGAGGTACTTGGAGGCACCCAAGGTATCCACCAGCTCGTCAGTTCGAGGCAAGGGGTGAGCGTCTGTCTTGGTGACAGCATTCAGAGCCCTGTAATCCACGCAGAACCTCAATTCAGAAGTGCCTGCTTTTGGAACCAGAACCACAGGACTGGACCAAGGACTACTAGAGGGTTCAATCACCCCAAGGTCTAACATCTTGTTGACCTCGGTCTTAATATAAGACCGTACTTTATCCGACATCCTGTATCCCCTACTTTTGGTAGGTACACTGTCTCCTGTGTCAATGTTATGTTTGCACCAAGGTGTCAAACCAGGCGACTGTGAAAACAGGGGGGAAAACTGCCTAAGCAAACTTTTCACCTCAGCCTGCTGATCAGAAGTCAGGTGAGGGGCCACTCGGACACCCTCAACGGAGCTATCTGAAGGACCGCTTTGGAACAGGTCGGGAAGAGGTTCTGACTCCTCTTCCTCAACGTCTGACGCCAGTAGCAGTGCTGCGATTTCGACTCTTGGGACGAAAGCCTTCAGCCTATTTACGTGGAACACTTTTGGAGCCTGTCCAGGCCTTCCAAGGTCCACTAAATAGTTCACCTCACCCAGGGGCTCCACCACTGTGTAAGGGCCTGACCATTTGTCCTGTAAAGCGCGAGGCCTTATAGGGTTCATGATCAGGACTTGCTGACCAGGGGTAAAGTGAATTAAGGAAGCTTTCTGGTCGTACCAATGTTTCACCAGCGCTTGTCCGGCCTTCAACTTTTCACTAGCCAAGCCCATCAGGAGTACCATCCGTTTTCTGAGCCCTAGCACATAGTCAACTACATTGGTAGTAACAGGGGGAGTGGGCATCTCCCATCCCTCTTTGACGATGGCTAAGGGTCCCCGTACGGGATGACCGAACAGAAGTTCGAAGGGGCTGAAGCCAACACCCTCCTGTGGTACCTCTCTGTAGGCAAACAACAAGCATGGTAAAAGAAGGTCCCATTTCCTCCTCTGGGGCTCCTCCAGAGCCCCAATCATGCTCTTTAGCGTTCTGTTGAAACGCTCCACCAGACCATTGGTCTGGGGGTGGTATGCAGAAGAGAACTTGTAGGTGACCCCACATTCTTTCCACATAGCCTGCATATACTTCGACATAAAGTTGCTGCCACGATCTGACACAACTTCTTTAGGGAAGCCAACCCTAGTAAATATGCCGAGTAACGCTTTTGCAACTGACTTGGCAGTTACAGTCTTTAATGGGATGGCCTCAGGATACCTGGTTGCATGGTCGACCAGCACCAGGATAAACCTATTGCCTGAGGATGTTTGCGGGTCAAGGGGACCAACGATGTCGATCCCTACCCTTTCAAATGGTACCCCCACAACTGGGAGCGGTACCAACGGAGCTTGGATTGTCGCGCCAACCTTACCAGACAACTGGCAGGAGGCACAACTCCTGCAGTGACTTTCTACTTGCACCCCCATCTTGGGCCAGTAGAAGTGCATAGATAACCTTTGCTTGGTCCTCTTCATTCCAAGGTGACCAGCAAGGGGAACTTCATGCGCCAACTGCAGGAGGAAGGGTCTAACAGAAAGGGGAACCACCAACCTCCTATGGTCTCCTTCTGTAGACTCTGTGGGCTCACTGTACAGGAGTCCACCTTCCCAATAAATCCGATGCTTCCCAGGAGGTTCACCCTCAAGCTGGGAGCAGGCCTGTCTCCTTAGGCCTTCCAGAGATGGGCACTCACGTTGGCCCTTACTGAAGTCGTCCCTATCAGGACCTCCTTCAACTAACAAGTCTTTTAGTTCAGGATGGTCGTTGGGGTCGAACACTTCAGGCATCGCCACCTCCTCGTCAGGCTCGGGCGATTGACCAACTCCCTCCACCGCAGTGGTAGGCGAGTTCGGGGGAATATTCTCTTTCCCCCGTCGGGACTTGTTGACTCCTTTCGCCTTGGGTTTCCCCTTCGGCTGGGGCGGCGTATTGGACTTGGCCAATGCTGCCCGTGCTTGAGACCGTGTGTAGGGTCTTTCGGCAGTGTCTCCTACGAGCCCTAGAGCTCTGAGATCATTGCCCAACAAGACCTTTCCCGGGACGTTTCTCTGAATGCTCACTGGAATCCTAACTGCTGTACCATTTAAAGTTAGATTAACAGGGATCACGGGAAACATACGGAGGGGGCCGTCAGCCAACTTAGTGGGCATCAGAGTAGCTCTGGCAACTTCCTCTGAGTCTACCAAGGTAGAATCCACTACAGTTCGACTGCACCCACTATCCCTAAGAGCTGGAGTATCCACTCCATTGATCAGCACACTGTCTTTAAAGTAGTGCTTGGTATTATCCGGAATCCTAGCATACGCCTCTGCGACTTTAGGCTCCCAGGAACCCAGGGACACTAAAACTACCTCAGCCTCTATTCCGCTGGGAAATGAGTCTGAGGAGAAGGATGCTCCTGTAATCTCTTCTTCCTCGTAGGAGGAGAAGGCCAGATTAGCGGAGTGGACCCCCAAAGGTCTAACCTTACAACGGGGATCCCCCTTCACATGGTCAGTTGCTCCACAAGAAAAACAAGCCCCATTGGGTCTGTTTACGTAGGGAGGCTTATTATAACCAGAGTTCTGTTTCGGAGGCGAACCTCCACTACCCTGTGAGTTCTCGGATGGCTTACCCTTATTTTTCTTTTTGTGGCCCTTATGGGAAGAAGATTTAGCAGATTCCCCACCCTCCACATCTTTGGACTTTTTCCCTTCTTCCTGCTTACCAGGATGAGTTTTGTCCTTATGGGACACTCGATGTGACACCCATAAATCTGCTGCAATGGCCAGCTTCTTAGGATCTATCTCCTTCGAATCGG
This sequence comes from Ambystoma mexicanum, assembly GCF_040938575.1. Classification (NCBI taxonomy): domain Eukaryota; kingdom Metazoa; phylum Chordata; class Amphibia; order Caudata; family Ambystomatidae; genus Ambystoma; species Ambystoma mexicanum. The sequence continues at coordinate 332,812,692 of NC_090936.1, forward strand.
CCAAATGCTGCTTAAGCTCCGGGGAAGAAGAAGCAAAAATGTGTTCCAGCATGACCAGATTGATCATGCCTTCGAAGGTAGAAACCTTATAACCTTCAACCCAGCCAGTCAAGTTTTTCAGGGACTCAGCTACATACGACACCCAAGTACCACCTTCCTTTTTCTTATACTCTCTAAACCTTTTCAAATATTGGGTCGGAGTCTTCCCAAACTTTAAAATGAGAGTCTGCTTCAACATTGCAAAATCAGCGCGCTCAGCCTTCGACATTTCCATAATGGCACTGCAACCAGAATGGGGCAGTCTGCTGAGTAACCATGCAATCTTATCCGCATTATCAACCTCTTGAACCTCGCATGCATACTCAAACGCATTTAACCAGTCCATAATGTCATTTCGTTCCTCATACACACTGAGCAGATCTTTTGGAAACCGTGGATGAGAGGAAGCCCCAGAACCATGTCCAGGACCCTTGGACCCATTTGCGAACTGAAGCTTGGCCAGTTCCAACTGGTGATCCCTGTCTTTTTGTTTTTCTGCCTGGTCGATTTTCAGTTTGGCTATGCTGAATTCAAGCTCCTGCTGCCTAAACCGCAGCTCTTGCTTCTTGAATTCAAGCATAGCCTCCCCATCAACACTGGCAGAGGAAACGTTAGACATTACATCCTCCCTGTCCTCGTGGTCGTGATGGATCAGTGCAGCGGCAGAACCGTCGGTTCTGCCAGTGAGAGCAGCCCCACCACCTTCTGCACTGTCCTCGGAAGTTATAGCGTCAAGCTGCGCTTCTTGCCACGCCACGATTCTCTGGATCATTTCCAATTTAGTGCCTTGAGAGGAAACCCCTCTCTCCGCACACATCTTCTTCAATGTTTCAGATTTCGAAGCATTTAAGGTTAATAAAGTATTCGTTTCCATACTGTTGATAGGACTATGGCCTTTTTAACGTTATATTCAATACTTTACTGCGTGTCCTGGTTGGAATAACCTGAAAACGCCTTAGCTCGTGCGCAACACTGGATACCTTCAGTCGTATCCCACCGCTGTACACCAATTTGTTAAGACGGATTTCTGAACTCTGTCCTGGTGGCGCAGAAGTTCAGAAGGCCAACCTAATTACTTGGAACAGGGTAACCTCTGGACAAGCCAGACCAATCAAGGTAGCGATCGCGGCGGTCAAGACTAGGTCTCAAGAGGGGTGAGGGTGACTGAAAGCCCGCAATGAGCACACAAAGCAAGAGCGCTTACAAACTACTCCAAACAGTTGTTTATATCAAAAATAGATACACATTTATTATAAGGCCTTGAAACTAATAACCACAGTAAAAGCAGCAATATACAACGATATTAAACCAACACATACACTATCCACCCAATATATATACAGAATACACAGTTTCACAGCATTAGCAGCACGAAATATGTTATCCACCTGCAGGGGAAGGAAAACAAGCAGTGCGAACCAATGCGTGTGATATGTCCGCCTTCTGAGGCCCCTAACTAGATGGTAGTCCAATCCCTACGAAGAGTGGAGCCTAGCGCTCAAAAGTACCTGCACACGCCGGTGCCAATGGGCAGAAGGTGAAGCTCTTCGGAGGACGTTGAACAGCTCTGTAGGGAGCTCTAATGAAGGAGAACACGGTCCGCGACTCTAGCGCAGCCTCCACTGTGAGGCAGAAGCAGGGCGCGAGTACGGACAAGGGGTGCTGTATTCACAGCGGGGAAAAGCAAGGGGCACTGCAGGAGGGCGACCAGATCCTAGCTAATCTACTCACCGGTCCCCGAAGCAAGCAGGCCCGAGCTTCTCCTCGATAGATGCAGCTTCTGGCAGGTTCTGAAGAGCAGGGAACGTCTCGTCGTCGTGCAGAGTAAAAAGACGTCCCGATCGAAGAAACAAGCACAGTTTTGTCGCCACCGCAGGGCAACGGAACGGCCGGGTGTATTCAAGCCAAACGAGCACCGCTCACCTCTAGCTTAGGACTGCTAAGCAAACGAAGCGTGTGAGCATGCCCCGGACTCAGAATACCACCCAACCTGTCGGCGATTACAGAGCAGGCCTCCTTAGTAAGCTGGTCAGTCAACTGGATGGCCCAGAGACACTTCCGAAGGCTTACAGCAGGAGTTGATGAAGGTGCCGGGAATAGCTGGTCCTGCTATTCCAATAGGTCGAAGCGCCAGTACAGGCCTTCTTGTTCGATCTTAGGTGGAAAGGGCTTCACCGGACGACAGCAATGAGGAGCAGAAGTTCTTCAGGGGGTCACCAGTGATTCCTCGGTCCAGCCTCGTGTTCGCAGGATACTTGGCTCCTGTATCCCTGGGTTCGCAAGAACTCAGGAGATCGACATGGTAGTGGTGTTTCCAGCTCCCTCTTATCCACGGTTCCCTTCGCGCCAAAACGGAGGGGAGCCAATGGGAGATCCGCTCATCAACACACATACCATACGTGGACCAATCACGGACCACAGTGGTCCCAGGCATTCACACCACCCTAGACTCTCTGGCACCCAGGATGTGTATTGGGACCAGACAGCCCAGCCCACATCCTGGGGGCACTCAAACGACATGTAGAAGCCCGCGAAAGCAACCGTGTTTCGCGGGAAACTACATGCCCAAATAAGGAAGGCCCCGGGTCGCCTGACCCGGGGGAAGGTAAAGGGAGCAAGACGGACAGTGGACGAGACAAAGGAGCCTCGTGGTCCGGCCATTTTGGGTAGCCGGGCCACCCTTTTGTGTTCGCGGCAAAAAGGTGCTCAGAACGGCAAAAGGAGCTCAAAATAAACCAAATGATCGCTGCCACCAGCCCAGTCCCTGAATGACTTGCACCGATCCAAAAACCATCCTATAAGAGTGTCTAGGGTCTGTAGAAGGCTAGAGACCCAAGAGAGCTGTAACTTAGCTTACAGTGCCCTCTTGTGTCGTGTTGCACTAAAATGGCGACACGATAAAAGAAACTACGGGAAACAGCGTTCCCCGGTACTGACTGTCTTAAGGGCATGTCAGTTTCCCCGTAAGAAAGGAGCGAAAGCCCAGAGGAGTACAGCAGAAGGCTGCACTTCTCTGGCAAAGTCAAGAAAACAGGTTGAAAACAATAGCAAAAAGTTTAGGGGTTGCCACATGGAAGGAAAGTTCCCTACAATAACGAAATCTTTCCTAACACCAAGTCCTTCCCATTCCAAACCTGAGACCCTTCCTACGGCATGAGATGTCATATTCAACTCCTTCCCATTCCAATCCTGAGACCCTTCCTATAGCATGAGATGTGATATCCAACTCCTTCCCATTCCAATCCTGAGACCCTTCCTATAGCATGAGATGTGATGTCTCAATGCTTCTAATACCAAACCTGATATCCTTCCTATAACATGAGATGTGATATCCAACTCCTTCCATTCCAATCCCGAGACCCTTCCTATAGCATGAGATGTGATATCTCAATGCTTCTACCAAACCTGAGACCCTTCCTATAGCATGAGATGTGATATCCAACTCCTTCCCATTCCAATCCTGAGACCCTTCCTATAGCCTGAGATGTGATATCTCAATGCCCCTAATACCAAACCTGAGATCCTTCCTCTAACATGAAATGTGATATCCAACTCCTTCACTTTCCAAACCTGAGAGCCTATCTATAGCATGAGATGTGATATCTAAGTCCTTCCCATTCCAATCCTTAGACCCTTCCTACAGCATGCAATATGATATCTCAATGATTCTAATAAAAAAACCTGAGACCCGTCCTATAACATGAGATGGGATATCCAACTCCTTCCCATTCCAATCCTGAGACACTTCCGATAGCAGAGATGTGATATCTCAATGTTTATACCAAACCTGAGACCCTTCCTATAACATGAGATGTGATATCCAACTCCTTCCCGTTCCAAACCTGAGACCCTTCCTTTAGCATGAGATGTGATATCCAGCTCCTTCCCATTCCAATCCTGAGACACTTCCGATAGCATGAGATGTGATATCTCAATGCTTCTAATATCAAAACTGAGACCCTCCCTATAGCATGATATGTGATATCTAAGTCCTTCCCATTCCAATCCTGAGACCCTTCCTAAAGCATGAGATGTGATATCTCAATGCTTCTACCAAACCTGAGACCCTTCCTTTAGCATGAGATGTGATATCCAAATCCTTCACATTCCAATCCTGAGACCCTTCCTATAGCATGAGATGTGATATCTCAATGCTTCTAATACCAAACCTGAGATCCTTCCTATAACATGAGATGTGATATCCAATTCCTTCCCATTCCAAACCTGAGACCCTTCCTATTGGATGAGATGTGATATCCAACTCCTTCCCATTCCAACCCTGAGACCCTTCCTATAGCATGAGATGTGATGTCTCAATGCTTCTAATACCAAACCTGAGATCCTTCCTATAACATGAGATGTGATATCCAACTCCTTCCATTCCAATCCTGAGACCCGTCCTATAGCATGAGATGTGATATCTCAATGCTTATACCAAACCTGAGACCCTTCCTATAGCATGAGATGTGATATCCAACTGCTTCCCATTCCAATCCTGAGACCCTTCCTATAGCATGAGATGTGATATCTCAATGCTTCTAATACCAAACCTGAGATCCTTCCTCTAACATGAAATGTGATATCCAACTCCTTCCCTTTCAAAACCTAAGAGCCTATCTATAGCATGAGATGTGATATCCAAGTCCTTCACATTCCAACCCTTAGACCCTTCCTACAGCATGCAATATGATATCTCAATGATTCTAATAACAAACCTGAGACCCGTCCTATAACATGAGATGGGATATCCAACTCCTTCCCATTCCAATCCTGAGACACTTCCGATAGCATGTGATATCTCAATGCTTATACCAAACCTGAGACCCTTCCTATAACATGAGATGTGATATCCAAATCCTTCCCGTTCCAAACCTGAGACCCTTCCTTTAGCATGAGATGTGATATCCAGCTCCTTCCCATTCCAATCCTGAGACACTTCCGATAGCATGAGATGTGATATCTCAATGCTTCTAATATCAAAACTGAGACCCTCCCTATAGCATGATATGTGATATCTAAGTCCTTCCCATTCCAATCCTGAGACCCTCCCTATAGCATGAGATGTGATATCCAACTCCTTCCCATTCCAATCCTGAGACCCTTCCTATAGCATGAGATATATCTCAATACTTATAATACCAAACCTGAGATCCTACCTCTAACATGAAATGTGATATCCAACTCTTTCCCCTTGCAAACCTGAGAGCCTTCCTATAGCATGAGATTTGATATCCAAGTCCTTCCCATTCCAATCCTGAGACCCTTCCTATAACATGAGATGTGATATCCAACTCCTTCCCATTCCAACCTGAGACCCTTCCTATAGCATGAGATGGGATATCCAACTCCTTCCAAATCCAATCCCGATACCCTTCCGATAGCATGAGATGTGATATCCCAATGCTTCTACCAAACCTGAGACCCATACTATGGCATGAGATGTGATATCAAACTCCTTCCCATTCTAATCCTGAGACCCTTCCTATAGCTTGAGATGTGATATCCAACTCCTTCCCATTCCAATTCTGAGACCCTTCCTATACCATGAGACTTGATATCTCAATGCTTCTAATACCAGACCTGAGACCCGTCCTATAACATGAGATGTGATATCCAAATCCTTCCCCTTCCAAACCTTAGACCCTTCCTTTATCATGAGATGTGATATCCAATTCCTTCCCATTCCAATCTTGAGACCCTTCCGATATCATGAAATGTGATATCTCAATGCTTCTAATATCAAACTTGAGACCCTCCTTATAGCATGAGATGTGAAATCCAAGTCCTTCCCATTCCAAACCTGAGACCCTTCCTACGGCATGAGATGTCATATTCAACTCCTTCCCATTCCAATCCTGAGACCCTTCCTATAGCATGAGATGTGATATCCAACTCCTTCCCATTCCAATCCTGAGACCCTTCCTATAGCATGAGATGTGATGTCTCAATGCTTCTAATACCAAACCTGATATCCTTCCTATAACATGAGATGTGATATCCAACTCCTTCCATTCCAATCCCGAGACCCTTCCTATAGCATGAGATGTGATATCTCAATGCTTCTACCAAACCTGAGACCCTTCCTATAGCATGAGATGTGATATCCAACTCCTTCCCATTCCAATCCTGAGACCCTTCCTATAGCCTGAGATGTGATATCTCAATGCCCCTAATACCAAACCTGAGATCCTTCCTCTAACATGAAATGTGATATCCAACTCCTTCACTTTCCAAACCTGAGAGCCTATCTATAGCATGAGATGTGATATCTAAGTCCTTCCCATTCCAATCCTTAGACCCTTCCTAAAGCATGCAATATGATATCTCAATGATTCTAATAAAAAAACCTGAGACCCGTCCTATAACATGAGATGGGATATCCAACTCCTTCCCATTCCAATCCTGAGACACTTCCGATAGCAGAGATGTGATATCTCAATGTTTATACCAAACCTGAGACCCTTCCTATAACATGAGATGTGATATCCAACTCCTTCCCGTTCCAAACCTGAGACCCTTCCTTTAGCATGAGATGTGATATCCAGCTCCTTCCCATTCCAATCCTGAGACACTTCCGATAGCATGAGATGTGATATCTCAATGCTTCTAATATCAAAACTGAGACCCTCCCTATAGCATGATATGTGATATCTAAGTCCTTCCCATTCCAATCCTGAGACCCTTCCTATAGCATGAGATGTGATATCTCAATGCTTCTACCAAACCTGAGACCCTTCCTTTAGCATGAGATGTGATATCCAACTCCTTCCCATTCCAATCCTGAGACCCTTCCTATAGCATGAGATGTGATATCTCAATACTTCTAACACCAAACCTGAGATCCTTCCGATAACATGAGATGTGATATCTCAATACTTCTAATACCAAACCTGAGATCCATCCTATAACATGAGATGTGATATCCAAATCCTTCCCCTTCCAAACCTGAGACCCTCCCTTTAGCATGAGATGTGATATCCAACTCCTTCCCATTCCAATCCTGAGACCCTTCTGATAGCATAAAATATATCTCAATGCTTCTATACCAAACCTGAGATCCTTCCGATAGAATGAGATGTGATATCTCAATACTTCTAATACCAAACCTGAGATCCTTCCTATAACATGAGATGTGATATCCAAATCCTTATCTTCCAAACCTGAGACCCTTCCTTTACCATGAGATGTGATATCCAACTCCTTCCCATTCCAATCCTGAGACTCTTCTGATAGCATAAGATTTGATATCTCAATGCTTCTATACCAAACCTGAGATCCTTCTGATAGCATGAGATGTGATATCTCAATACTTCTAATACCAAACCTGAGATCCTACCTCTAACATAAAATGTGATATCCAACTCTTTCCCCTTGCAAACCTGAGAGCCTTCCTATAGCATGAGATGTGATATCCAAGTCCTTCCCATTCCAATCCTGAGACCCTTCCTATAACATGAGATGTGATATCCAACTCCTTCCCATTCCAACCTGAGACCCTTCCTATAGCATGAGATGGGATATCCAACTCCTTCCAAATCCAATCCCGATACCCTTCCGATAGCATGAGATGTGATATCCCAATGCTTCTACCAAACCTGAGACCCATACTATGGCATGAGATGTGATATCAAACTCCTTCCCATTCTAATCCTGAGACCCTTCCTATAGCTTGAGATGTGATATCCAACTCCTTCTCATTCCAATTCTGAGACCCTTCCTATAGCATGAGATGTGATATCCAACTCCTTCCCATTCCAATCCTGAGACCCTTCCTATAGCATGAGATGTGATGTCTCAATGCTTCTAATACCAAACCTGATATCCTTCCTATAACATGAGATGTGATATCCAACTCCTTCCATTCCAATCCTGAGACCCTTCCTATAGCATGAGATGTGATATCTCAATGCTTCTACCAAACCTGAGACCCTTCCTAGAGCATGAGATGTGATATCCAACTCCTTCCCATTCCAATCCTGAGACCCTTCCTATAGCCTGAGATGTGATATCTCAATGCCCCTAATACCAAACCTGAGATCCTTCCTCTAACATAAAATGTGATATCGAACTCCTTCACTTTCCAAACCTGAGAGCCTATCTATAGCATGAGATGTGATATCTAAGTCCTTCCCATTCCAATCCTTAGACCCTTCCTACAGCATGCAATATGATATCTCAATGATTCTAATAAAAAAACCTGAGACCCTTCCTATAACATGAGATGGGATATCCAACTCCTTCCCATTCCAATCCTGAGACACTTCCGATAGCAGAGATGTGATATCTCAATGTTTATACCAAACCTGAGACCCTTCCTATAACATGAGATGTGATATCCAACTCCTTCCCATTCCAAACCTGAGACCCTTCCTTTAGCATGAGATGTGATATCCAGCTCCTTCCCATTCCAATCCTGAGACACTTCCGATAGCATGAGATGTGATATCTCAATGCTTCTAATATCAAAACTGAGACCCTCCCTATAGCATGATATGTGATATCTCAATACTTCTAACACCAAACCTGAGATCCTTCCGATAACATGAGATGTGATATCTCAATACTTCTAATACCAAACCTGAGATCCATCCTAGAACATGAGATGTGATATCCAAATCCTTCCCCTTCCAAACCCGAGACACTCCCTTTAGCATGAGATGTGATATCCAACTCCTTCCCATTCCAATCCTGAGACCCTACTGATAGCATAAGATATATCTCAAAGCTTCTATACCAAACCTGAGATCCTTCTGATAGCATGAGATGTGATATCTCAATACTTCTAATACCAAACCTGAGATCCTACCTCTAACATAAAATGTGATATCCAACTCTTTCCCCTTGCAAACCTGAGAGCCTTCCTATAGCATAAGATGTGATATCCAAGTCCTTCCCATTCCAATCCTGAGACCCTTCCTATAACATGAGATGTGATATCCAACTCCTTCCCATTCCAACCTGAGACCCTTCCTATAGCATGAGATGGGATATCCAACTCCTTCCAAATCCAATCCCGATACCCTTCCGATAGCATGAGATGTGATATCCCAATGCTTCTACCAAACCTGAGACCCATACTATGGCATGAGATGTGATATCAAACTCCTTCCCATTCTAATCCTGAGACCCTTCCTATAGCTTGAGATGTGATATCCAACTCCTTCCCATTCCAATTCTGAGACCCTTCCTATAGCATGAGATGTGATATCCAACTCCTTCCCATTCCAATCCTGAGACCCTTCCTATAGCATGAGATATGATGTCTCAATGCTTCTAATACCAAACCTGATATCCTTCCTATAACATGAGATGTGATATCCAACTCCTTCCATTCCAATCCTGAGACCCTTCCTATAGCATGAGATGTGATATCTCAATGCTTCTACCAAACCTGAGACCCTTCCTATAGCATGAGATGTGATATCCAACTCCTTCCCATTCCAATCCTGAGACCCTTCCTATAGACTGAGATGTGATATCTCAATGCCCCTAATACCAAACCTGAGATCCTTCCTCTAACATGAAATGTGATATCCAACTCCTTCACTTTCCAAACCTGAGAGCCTATCTATAGCATGAGATGTGATATCTAAGTCCTTCCCATTCCAATCCTTAGACCCTTCCTACAGCATGCAATATGATATCTCAATGATTCTAATAAAAAAACCTGAGACCCGTCCTATAACATGAGATGGGATATTCAACTCCTTCCCATTCCAATCCTGAGACACTTCCGATAGCAGAGCTGTGATATCTCAATGTTTATACCAAACCTGAGATCCTTCCTATAACATGAGATGTGATATCCAACTCCTTCCCGTTCCAAACCTGAGACCCTTCCTTTAGCATGAGATGTGATATCCAGCTCCTTCCCATTCCAATCCTGAGACACTTCCGATAGCATGAGATGTGATATCCAGCTCCTTCCCATTCCAATCCTGAGACACTTCCGATAGCAGAGATGTGATATCTCAATGTTTATACCAAACCTGAGACCCTTCCTATAACATGAGATGTGATATCCAACTCCTTCCCATTCCAATCCTGAGACCTTTCCTATAGCATGAGATGTGATATCTCAATACTTCTAATACCAAACCTGAGATCCTTCCGATAACATGAGATGTGATATCTCAATACTTCTAATACCAAACCTGAGATCCATCCTATAACATGAGATGTGATATCCAAATCCTTCCCCTTCCAAACCTGAGACCCTCCCTTTAGCATGAGATGTGATATCCAACTCCTTCCCATTCCATTCCTGAGACCCTTCTGATAGCATAAGATATATCTCAATGCTTCTATACCAAACCTGAGATCCTTCCGATAGCATGAGATGTGATATCTCAATACTTCTAATACCAAACCTGAGATCCTTCCTATAACATGAGATGTGATATCCAAATCCTTAACTTCCAAACCTGAGACCCTTCCTTCCTTTATCCAACTCCTTCCCATTCCAATCCTGAGACTCTTCTGATAGCATAAGATTTGATATCTCAATGCTTCTATTCCAAACCTGAGATCCTTCTGATAGCATGAGATGTGATATCTCAATACTTCTACCAAACCTGAGATCCTACCTCTAACATGAAATGTGATATCCAACTCTTTCCCCTTGCAAACCTGAGAGCCTTCCTATAGCATGAGATGTGATATCCAAGTCCTTCCCATTCCAATCCTGAGACCCTTCCTATAACATGAGATGTGATATCCAACTCCTTCCCATTCCAACCTGAGACCCTTCCTATAGCATGAGATGGGATATCCAACTCCTTCCAAATCCAATCCCGATACCCTTCCGATAGCATGAGATGTGATATCCCAATGCTTCTACCAAACCTGAGACCCATACTATGGCATGAGATGTGATATCAAACTCCTTCCCATTCTAATCCTGAGACCCTTCCTATAGCTTGAGATGTGATATCCAACTCCTTCCCATTCCAATTCTGAGACCCTTCCTATACCATGAGACTTGATATCTCAATGCTTCTAATACCAAACCTGAGACCCGTCCTATAACATGAGATGTGATATCCAAATCCTTCCCCTTCCAAACCTTAGACCCTTCCTTTATCATGAGATGTGATATCCAATTCCTTCCCATTCCAATCTTGAGACCCTTCCGATATCATGAAATGTGATATCTCAATGCTTCTAATATCAAACTTGAGACCCTCCTTATAGCATGAGATGTGATATCCAAGTCCTTCCCATTCCAAACCTGAGACCCTTCCTACGGCATGAGATGTCATATTCAACTCCTTCCCATTCCAATCCTGAGACCCTTCCTATAGCATGAGATGTGATATCCAACTCCTTCCCATTCCAATCCTGAGACCCTTCCTATAGCATGAGATGTGATGTCTCAATGCTTCTAATACCAAACCTGATATCCTTCCTATAACATGAGATGTGATATCCAACTCCTTCCATTCCAATCCTGAGACCCTTCCTATAGCATGAGATGTGATATCTCAATGCTTCTACCAAACCTGAGACCCTTCCTATAGCATGAGATGTGATATCCAACTCCTTCCCATTCCAATCCTGAGACCCTTCCTATAGCCTGAGATGTGATATCTCAATGCCCCTAATACCAAACCTGAGATCCTTCCTCTAACATGAAATGTGATATCCAACTCCTTCACTTTCCAAACCTGAGAGCCTATCTATAGCATGAGATGTGATATCTAAGTCCTTCCCATTCCAATCCTTAGACCCTTCCTACAGCATGCAATATGATATCTCAATGATTCTAATAAAAAAACCTGAGACCCGTCCTATAACATGAGATGGGATATCCAACTCCTTCCCATTCCAATCCTGAGACACTTCCGATAGCAGAGATGTGATATCTCAATGTTTATACCAAACCTGAGACCCTTCCTATAACATGAGATGTGATATCCAACTCCTTCCCGTTCCAAACCTGAGACCCTTCCTTTAGCATGAGATGTGATATCCAGCTCCTTCCCATTCCAATCCTGAGACACTTCCGATAGCATGAGATGTGATATCTCAATGCTTCTAATATCAAAACTGAGACCCTCCCTATAGCATGATATGTGATATCTAAGTCCTTCCCATTCCAATCCTGAGACCCTTCCTAAAGCATGAGATGTGATATCTCAATGCTTCTACCAAACCTGAGACCCTTCCTTTAGCATGAGATGTGATATCCAAATCCTTCACATTCCAATCCTGAGACCCTTCCTATAGCATGAGATGTGATATCTCAATGCTTCTAATACCAAACCTGAGATCCTTCCTATAACATGAGATGTGATATCCAATTCCTTCCCATTCCAAACCTGAGACCCTTCCTATTGGATGAGATGTGATATCCAACTCCTTCCCATTCCAACCCTGAGACCCTTCCTATAGCATGAGATGTGATGTCTCAATGCTTCTAATACCAAACCTGAGATCCTTCCTATAACATGAGATGTGATATCCAACTCCTTCCATTCCAATCCTGAGACCCGTCCTATAGCATGAGATGTGATATCTCAATGCTTATACCAAACCTGAGACCCTTCCTATAGCATGAGATGTGATATCCAACTGCTTCCCATTCCAATCCTGAGACCCTTCCTATAGCATGAGATGTGATATCTCAATGCTTCTAATACCAAACCTGAGATCCTTCCTCTAACATGAAATGTGATATCCAACTCCTTCCCTTTCAAAACCTAAGAGCCTATCTATAGCATGAGATGTGATATCCAAGTCCTTCACATTCCAACCCTTAGACCCTTCCTACAGCATGCAATATGATATCTCAATGATTCTAATAACAAACCTGAGACCCGTCCTATAACATGAGATGGGATATCCAACTCCTTCCCATTCCAATCCTGAGACACTTCCGATAGCATGTGATATCTCAATGCTTATACCAAACCTGAGACCCTTCCTATAACATGAGATGTGATATCCAAATCCTTCCCGTTCCAAACCTGAGACCCTTCCTTTAGCATGAGATGTGATATCCAGCTCCTTCCCATTCCAATCCTGAGACACTTCCGATAGCATGAGATGTGATATCTCAATGCTTCTAATATCAAAACTGAGACCCTCCCTATAGCATGATATGTGATATCTAAGTCCTTCCTGTTAGGAAAGATTTCGTTATTGTAGGGAACTTTCCTTCCATGTGGCAACCCCTAAACTTTTTGCTATTGTTTTCAACCTGTTTTCTTGACTTTGCCAGAGAAGTGCAGCCTTCTGCTGTACTCCTCTGGGCTTTCGCTCCTTTCTTACGGGGAAACTGACATGCCCTTAAGACAGTCAGTACCGGGGAACGCTGTTTCCCGTAGTTTCTTTTATCGTGTCGCCATTTTAGTGCAACACGACACAAGAGGGCACTGTAAGCTAAGTTACAGCTCTCTTGGGTCTCTAGCCTTCTACAGACCCTAGACACTCTTATAGGATGGTTTTTGGATCGGTGCAAGTCATTCAGGGACTGGGCTGGTGGCAGCGATCATTTGGTTTATTTTGAGCTCCTTTTGCCGTTCTGAGCACGTTTTTGCCGCGAACACAAAAGGGTGGCCCGGCTACACAAAATGGCCGGACCACGAGGCTCCTTTGTCTCGTCCACTGTCCGTCTTGCTCCCTTTACCTTCCCCCGGGTCAGGTGACCCGGGGCCTTCCTTATTTGGGCATGTAGTTTCCCGCGAAACACGGTTGCTTTCGCGGGCTTCTACATGTCGTTTGAGTGCCCCCAGGATGTGGGCTGGGCTGTCTGGTCCCAATACACATCCTGGGTGCCAGAGAGTCTAGGGTGGTGTGAATGCCTGGGACCACTGTGGTCCGTGATTGGTCCACGTATGGTATGGGTGTTGATGAGCGGATCTCCCATTGGCTCCCCTCCGTTTTGGCGCGAAGGGAACCGTGGATAAGAGGGAGCTGGAAACACCACTACCATGTCGATCTCCTGAGTTCTTGCGAACCCAGGGATACAGGAGCCAAGTATCCTGCGAACACGAGGCTGGACCGAGGAATCGCTGGTGACCCCCTGAAGAACTTCTGCTCCTCATTGCTGTCGTCCGGTGAAGCCCTTTCCACCTAAGATCGAACAAGAAGGCCTGTACTGGCGCTTCGACCTATTGGAATAGCAGGACCAGCTATTCCCGGCACCTTCATCAACTCCTGCTGTAAGCCTTCGGAAGTGTCTCTGGGCCATCCAGTTGACTGACCAGCTTACTAAGGAGGCCTGCTCTGTAATCGCCGACAGGTTGGGTGGTATTCTGAGTCCGGGGCATGCTCACACGCTTCGTTTGCTTAGCAGTCCTAAGCTAGAGGTGAGCAGTGCTCGTTTGGCTTGAATACACCCGGCCGTTCCGTTGCCCTGCGGTGGCGACAAAACTGTGCTTGTTTCTTCGATCGGGACGTCTTTTTACTCTGCACGACGACGAGACGTTCCCTGCTCTTCAGAACCTGCCAGAAGCTGCATCTATCGAGGAGAAGCTCGGGCCTGCTTGCTTCGGGGACCGGTGAGTAGATTAGCTAGGATCTGGTCGCCCTCCTGCAGTGCCCTTTGCTTTTCCCCGCTGTGAATACAGCACCCCTTGTCCGTACTCGCGCCCGGCTTCTGCCTCACAGTGGAGGCTGCGCTAGAGTCGCGGACCGTGTTCTCCTTCATTAGAGCTCCCTACAGAGCTGTTCAACGTCCTCCGAAGAGCTTCACCTTCTGCCCATTGGCACCGGCGTGTGCAGGTACTTTTGAGTGCTAGGCTCCACTCTTCGTAGGGATTGGACTACCATCCAGTTAGGGGCCTCAGAAGGCGGACATATCACTCGCATTGGTTCGCACTGCCTGTTTTCCTTCCCCTGCAGGTGGATAACATATTTCGTGCTGCTAATGCTGTGAAACTGTGTATTCTGTATATATATTGGGTGGATAGTGTATGTGTTGGTTTAATATCGTTGTATGTTGCTGCTTTTACTGTGGTCATTAGTTTTGAGGCCTTATAATAAATGTGTATCTATTTTTGATATAAACAACTGTTTGGAGTAGTTTGTAAGCGCTCTTGCTTTGTGTGCTCATTGCGGGCTTTCAGTCACCCTCACCCCTCTTGAGACCTAGTCTTGACCGCCGCGATCGCTACCTTGATTGGTCTGGCTTGTCCAGAGGTTACCCTGTTCCAAGTAATTAGGTTGGCCTTCTGAACTTCTGCGCCACCAGGACAGAGTTCAGAAATCCGTCTTAACAAATTGGTGTACAGCGGTGGGATACGACTGAAGGTATCCAGTGTTGCGCACGAGCTAAGGCGTTTTCAGGTTATTCCAACCAGGACACGCAGTAAAGTATTGAATATAACGTTAAAAAGGCCATAGTCCTATCAACAGTATGGAAACGAATACTTTATTAACCTTAAATGCTTCGAAATCTGAAACATTGAAGAAGATGTGTGCGGAGAGAGGGGTTTCCTCTCAAGGCACTAAATTGGAAATGATCCAGAGAATCGTGGCGTGGCAAGAAGCGCAGCTTGACGCTATAACTTCCGAGGACAGTGCAGAAGGTGGTGGGGCTGCTCTCACTGGCAGAACCGACGGTTCTGCCGCTGCACTGATCCATCACGACCACGAGGACAGGGAGGATGTAATGTCTAATGTTTCCTCTGCCAGTATTGATGGGGAGGCTATGCTTGAATTCAAGAAGCAAGAGCTGCGGTTTAGGCAGCAGGAGCTTGAATTCAGCATAGCCAAACTGAAAATCGACCAGGCAGAAAAACAAAAAGACAGGGATCACCAGTTGGAACTGGCCAAGCTTCAGTTCGCAAATGGGTCCAAGGGTCCTGGACATGGTTCTGGGGCTTCCTCTCATCCACGGTTTCCAAAAGATCTGCTCAGTGTGTATGAGGAACGAAATGACATTATGGACTGGTTAAATGCGTTTGAGTATGCATGCGAGGTTCAGGAGGTTGATAATGCGGATAAGATTGCATGGTTACTCAGCAGACTGCCCCATTCTGGTTGCAGTGCCATTATGGAAATGTCGAAGGCTGAGCGCGCTGATTTTGCAATGTTGAAGCAGACTCTCATTTTAAAGTTTGGGAAGACTCCGACCCAATATTTGAAAAGGTTTAGAGAGTATAAGAAAAAGGAAGGTGGTACTTGGGTGTCGTATGTAGCTGAGTCCCTGAAAAACTTGACTGGCTGGGTTGAAGGTTATAAGGTTTCTACCTTCGAAGGCATGATCAATCTGGTCATGCTGGAACACATTTTTGCTTCTTCTTCCCCGGAGCTTAAGCAGCATTTGGCCGATTCGAAGGAGATAGATCCTAAGAAGCTGGCCATTGCAGCAGATTTATGGGTGTCACATCGAGTGTCCCATAAGGACAAAACTCATCCTGGTAAGCAGGAAGAAGGGAAAAAGTCCAAAGATGTGGAGGGTGGGGAATCTGCTAAATCTTCTTCCCATAAGGGCCACAAAAAGAAAAATAAGGGTAAGCCATCCGAGAACTCACAGGGTAGTGGAGGTTCGCCTCCGAAACAGAACTCTGGTTATAATAAGCCTCCCTACGTAAACAGACCCAATGGGGCTTGTTTTTCTTGTGGAGCAACTGACCATGTGAAGGGGGATCCCCGTTGTAAGGTTAGACCTTTGGGGGTCCACTCCGCTAATCTGGCCTTCTCCTCCTACGAGGAAGAAGAGATTACAGGAGCATCCTTCTCCTCAGACTCATTTCCCAGCGGAATAGAGGCTGAGGTAGTTTTAGTGTCCCTGGGTTCCTGGGAGCCTAAAGTCGCAGAGGCGTATGCTAGGATTCCAGATAATACCAAGCACTACTTTAAAGACAGTGTGCTGATCAATGGAGTGGATACTCCAGCTCTTAGGGATAGTGGGTGCAGTCGAACTGTAGTGGATTCTACCTTGGTAGACTCAGAGGAAGTTGCCAGAGCTACTCTGATGCCCACTAAGTTGGCTGACGGCCCCCTCCGTATGTTTCCCGTGATCCCTGTTAATCTAACTTTAAATGGTACAGCAGTTAGGATTCCAGTGAGCATTCAGAGAAACGTCCCGGGAAAGGTCTTGTTGGGCAATGATCTCAGAGCTCTAGGGCTCGTAGGAGACACTGCCGAAAGACCCTACACACGGTCTCAAGCACGGGCAGCATTGGCCAAGTCCAATACGCCGCCCCAGCCGAAGGGGAAACCCAAGGCGAAAGGAGTCAACAAGTCCCGACGGGGGAAAGAGAATATTCCCCCGAACTCGCCTACCACTGCGGTGGAGGGAGTTGGTCAATCGCCCGAGCCTGACGAGGAGGTGGCGATGCCTGAAGTGTTCGACCCCAACGACCATCCTGAACTAAAAGACTTGTTAGTTGAAGGAGGTCCTGATAGGGACGACTTCAGTAAGGGCCAACGTGAGTGCCCATCTCTGGAAGGCCTAAGGAGACAGGCCTGCTCCCAGCTTGAGGGTGAACCTCATGGGTTGCAAAGGATTTACCAGGAAGGTGGACTCCTTTATAGTGAGCCCACAGAGTCTACAGAAGGAGACCATAGGAGGTTGGTGGTTTCCCTTGCTGTTAGGCCCTTCCTCCTGCAGTTGGCGCATGTCGTTCCCCTTGCTGGTCACCTTGGTATGAGGAGGACCAAGCAAAGGTTATCCATGCACTTCTACTGGCCCAAGATGGGGGAGCAAGTAGAAAGTCACTGCAGGAGTTGTGCCGCCTGCCAGTTGTCTGGTAAGGTTGGTGCGACAATCCAAGCTCCGTTGGTACCGCTCCCAGTTGTGGGGGTACCATTTGAAAGGGTAGGGATCGACATGGTTGGTCCCCTTGACCCGCAAACATCCTCAGGCAATAGGTTTATCCTGGTGCTGGTCGACCATGCCACCAGGTATCCTGAGGCCGTCCCATTTACAACTGTAACTGCCAAGCCAGTTGCAGAAGCTTTACTCGGCATGTTTACTAGGGTTGGCTTCCCTAAAGAAGTTGTGCCGGATGATGGCAGCAACTTTATGTCGAAGTATAGGCAGGCTATGTGGAAAGAATGTGGGGTCACCTACAGGTTCTCTTCTGCATACCGCCCCCAGACCGATGGTCTGGGGGGGCGTCTTAACAGGACGTTAAAAAGCATGATTGGGGCTCTGGAGGAGCCTCAGAGAAGAAAATGGGATCTTCTTGTTTCATGCTTGCTGTTTGCCTACCGAGAGGTACCACAGGAGGGTGTTGGCTTCAGCCCCTTCGAACTTCTGTTCGGTCATCCCGTACGGGGACCCTTAGCCATTGTCAAGGAGGGATGGGAGATGCCCACTCCCCCTGTTACTACCAATGTAGTTGATTATGTGCTAGGGCTCAGAAAACGGATGGTACTTCTGATGGGCTTGGCTAGTGCTAAATTGAAGGCAGGGCAAGCGCTGGTGAAACATTGGTACGACCAGAAAGCTTCCCTCATCAACTTTACACATGGCCAGCAAGTCCTGATCGTGAATCCCATAAGGCCTCGAGCTTTACAGGACAAATGGTCAGGCCCTTACCCAGTGGTGGAGCCCCTGGGTGAGGTTAGCTATTCAGTGGACCTTGGAAGGCCTGGACAGGCTCTAAAAGTGTTTCACGTGAATAGGCTGAAGGCTTTCGTCCCAAGCGGCGAAATCGCAGCACTGCTATTGGCTTCAGACGTTGAGGAAGAGGAGTCTGAACCTCTCCCTGACCTGTTCCAAAGCAGTCCTTCAGAAAGCTCTTTTGAGGGTGTCCGAGTGGCCCCTCACCAAAATGGACAAGGCTCAGTGGTTTGCCTTGGACATGAAGTAGGTGGAGGGAGGAGACAGCCTCTATCCAGTAAGGTACCAGCGGTACAAGACTGGCCTACCCCCACTACGCAAACCCAAGTGAGAGCCTTCTTAGGACTCACGGGTTATTACCGCAATTTTGTGGCAGACTATGGCACCATAGCTGCTCCTCTGACTGCCCTCACAACTCCGAAGAAACCCAAGAAGGTAACTTGGACTGACGAGTGTGAGAAGGCCTTCAATGGCTTGAAAGACTCCTTGTGCCAGGCCCCTGTGCTCAGGGCCCCTGATTATCAAAGACCTTTTATCGTGCAGACGGATGCCTCTGACACTGGGATAGGAGCTGTACTATCACAAGTAGATGAGAAGGGTAAGGAACACCCTATCGGTTTTATTAGTCGCCAGCTTAAGGACAGAGAGCTCAGATGGTCCACGGTAGAGAAAGAATGTTTCTCTGTTGTGTGGGCCCTAAGGAAGCTGCGGCCCTACCCCTATGGGACCCACTTCACTGTGCAGACTGACCATAAGCCGTTAAAGTGGCTAATGAACATGAAGGGGGAGAATCCAAAGTTGCTTAGGTGGTCCATAAGTCTACAAGGCTTCGACTTCACTATTGAGCATAGGCCAGGTGTCCAACATAGCAATGCTGATGGGTTGTCCAGAATGTTTTACCGACCTGAACAAGAGACTCATCCAGGGGTGGATTAGTTCCCCCTGTCCATAGTCTGGGAGGGGCGAGTGTTAGGAAAGATTTCGTTATTGTAGGGAACTTTCCTTCCATGTGGCAACCCCTAAACTTTTTGCTATTGTTTTCAACCTGTTTTCTTGACTTTGCCAGAGAAGTGCAGCCTTCTGCTGTACTCCTCTGGGCTTTCGCTCCTTTCTTACGGGGAAACTGACATGCCCTTAAGACAGTCAGTACCGGGGAACGCTGTTTCCCGTAGTTTCTTTTATCGTGTCGCCATTTTAGTGCAACACGACACAAGAGGGCACTGTAAGCTAAGTTACAGCTCTCTTGGGTCTCTAGCCTTCTACAGACCCTAGACACTCTTATAGGATGGTTTTTGGATCGGTGCAAGTCATTCAGGGACTGGGCTGGTGGCAGCGATCATTTGGTTTATTTTGAGCTCCTTTTGCCGTTCTGAGCACGTTTTTGCCGCGAACACAAAAGGGTGGCCCGGCTACACAAAATGGCCGGACCACGAGGCTCCTTTGTCTCGTCCACTGTCCGTCTTGCTCCCTTTACCTTCCCCCGGGTCAGGCGACCCGGGGCCTTCCTTATTTGGGCATGTAGTTTCCCGCGAAACACGGTTGCTTTCGCGGGCTTCTACATGTCGTTTGAGTGCCCCCAGGATGTGGGCTGGGCTGTCTGGTCCCAATACACATCCTGGGTGCCAGAGAGTCTAGGGTGGTGTGAATGCCTGGGACCACTGTGGTCCGTGATTGGTCCACGTATGGTATGGGTGTTGATGAGCGGATCTCCCATTGGCTCCCCTCCGTTTTGGCGCGAAGGGAACCGTGGATAAGAGGGAGCTGGAAACACCACTACCATGTCGATCTCCTGAGTTCTTGCGAACCCAGGGATACAGGAGCCAAGTATCCTGCGAACACGAGGCTGGACCGAGGAATCGCTGGTGACCCCCTGAAGAACTTCTGCTCCTCATTGCTGTCGTCCGGTGAAGCCCTTTCCACCTAAGATCGAACAAGAAGGCCTGTACTGGCGCTTCGACCTATTGGAATAGCAGGACCAGCTATTCCCGGCACCTTCATCAACTCCTGCTGTAAGCCTTCGGAAGTGTCTCTGGGCCATCCAGTTGACTGACCAGCTTACTAAGGAGGCCTGCTCTGTAATCGCCGACAGGTTGGGTGGTATTCTGAGTCCGGGGCATGCTCACACGCTTCGTTTGCTTAGCAGTCCTAAGCTAGAGGTGAGCAGTGCTCGTTTGGCTTGAATACACCCGGCCGTTCCGTTGCCCTGCGGTGGCGACAAAACTGTGCTTGTTTCTTCGATCGGGACGTCTTTTTACTCTGCACGACGACGAGACGTTCCCTGCTCTTCAGAACCTGCCAGAAGCTGCATCTATCGAGGAGAAGCTCGGGCCTGCTTGCTTCGGGGACCGGTGAGTAGATTAGCTAGGATCTGGTCGCCCTCCTGCAGTGCCCTTTGCTTTTCCCCGCTGTGAATACAGCACCCCTTGTCCGTACTCGCGCCCGGCTTCTGCCTCACAGTGGAGGCTGCGCTAGAGTCGCGGACCGTGTTCTCCTTCATTAGAGCTCCCTACAGAGCTGTTCAACGTCCTCCGAAGAGCTTCACCTTCTGCCCATTGGCACCGGCGTGTGCAGGTACTTTTGAGTGCTAGGCTCCACTCTTCGTAGGGATTGGACTACCATCCAGTTAGGGGCCTCAGAAGGCGGACATATCACTCGCATTGGTTCGCACTGCCTGTTTTCCTTCCCCTGCAGGTGGATAACATATTTCGTGCTGCTAATGCTGTGAAACTGTGTATTCTGTATATATATTGGGTGGATAGTGTATGTGTTGGTTTAATATCGTTGTATGTTGCTGCTTTTACTGTGGTCATTAGTTTTGAGGCCTTATAATAAATGTGTATCTATTTTTGATATAAACAACTGTTTGGAGTAGTTTGTAAGCGCTCTTGCTTTGTGTGCTCATTGCGGGCTTTCAGTCACCCTCACCCCTCTTGAGACCTAGTCTTGACCGCCGCGATCGCTACCTTGATTGGTCTGGCTTGTCCAGAGGTTACCCTGTTCCAAGTAATTAGGTTGGCCTTCTGAACTTCTGCGCCACCAGGACAGAGTTCAGAAATCCGTCTTAACACTTCCCATTCCAATCCTGAGACCCTCCCTATAGCATGAGATGTGATATCCAACTCCTTCCCATTCCAATCCTGAGACCCTTCCTATAGCATGAGATATATCTCAATACTTATAATACCAAACCTGAGATCCTACCTCTAACATGAAATGTGATATCCAACTCTTTCCCCTTGCAAACCTGAGAGCCTTCCTATAGCATGAGATTTGATATCCAAGTCCTTCCCATTCCAATCCTGAGACCCTTCCTATAACATGAGATGTGATATCCAACTCCTTCCCATTCCAACCTGAGACCCTTCCTATAGCATGAGATGGGATATCCAACTCCTTCCAAATCCAATCCCGATACCCTTCCGATAGCATGAGATGTGATATCCCAATGCTTCTACCAAACCTGAGACCCATACTATGGCATGAGATGTGATATCAAACTCCTTCCCATTCTAATCCTGAGACCCTTCCTATAGCTTGAGATGTGATATCCAACTCCTTCCCATTCCAATTCTGAGACCCTTCCTATACCATGAGACTTGATATCTCAATGCTTCTAATACCAAACCTGAGACCCGTCCTATAACATGAGATGTGATATCCAAATCCTTCCCCTTCCAAACCTTAGACCCTTCCTTTATCATGAGATGTGATATCCAATTCCTTCCCATTCCAATCTTGAGACCCTTCCGATATCATGAAATGTGATATCTCAATGCTTCTAATATCAAACTTGAGACCCTCCTTATAGCATGAGATGTGAAATCCAAGTCCTTCCCATTCCAATCCTGAGACCCTTCCTATAGCATGAGATGTGATATCCAACTCCTTCCCATTCCAATCCTGAGACCCTTCCTATAGCATGAGATGTGATGTCTCAATGCTTCTAATACCAAACCTGATATCCTTCCTATAACATGAGATGTGATATCCAACTCCTTCCATTCCAATCCCGAGACCCTTCCTATAGCATGAGATGTGATATCTCAATGCTTCTACCAAACCTGGGACCCTTCCTATAGCATGAGATGTGATATCCAACTCCTTCCCATTCCAATCCTGAGACCCTTCCTATAGCCTGAGATGTGATATCTCAATGCCCCTAATACCAAACCTGAGATCCTTCCTCTAACATGAAATGTGATATCCAACTCCTTCACTTTCCAAACCTGAGAGCCTATCTATAGCATGAGATGTGATATCTAAGTCCTTCCCATTCCTACAGCATGCAATATGATATCTCAATGATTCTAATAAAAAAACCTGAGACCCGTCCTATAACATGAGATGGGATATCCAACTCCTTCCCATTCCAATCCTGAGACACTTCCGATAGCAGAGATGTGATATCTCAATGTTTATACCAAACCTGAGACCCTTCCTATAACATGAGATGTGATATCCAACTCCTTCCCGTTCCAAACCTGAGACCCTTCCTTTAGCATGAGATGTGATATCCAGCTCCTTCCCATTCCAATCCTGAGACACTTCCGATAGCATGAGATGTGATATCTCAATGCTTCTAATATCAAAACTGAGACCCTCCCTATAGCATGATATGTGATATCTAAGTCCTTCCCATTCCAATCCTGAGACCCTTCCTATAGCATGAGATGTGATATCTCAATGCATCTACCAAACCTGAGACCCTTCCTTTAGCATGAGATGTGATATCCAACTCCTTCCCATTCCAATCCTGAGACCCTTCCTATAGCATGAGATGTGATATCTCAATACTTCTAACACCAAACCTGAGATCCTTCCGATAACATGAGATGTGATATCTCAATACTTCTAATACCAAACCTGAGATCCTTCCGATAACATGAGATGTGATATCTCAATACTTCTAATACCAAACCTGAGATCCATCCTATAACATGAGATGTGATATCCAAATCCTTCCCCTTCCAAACCTGAGACCCTCCCTTTAGCATGAGATGTGATATCCAACTCCTTCCCATTCCAATCCTGAGACCCTTCTGATAGCATAAAATATATCTCAATGCTTCTATACCAAACCTGAGATCCTTCCGATAGAATGAGATGTGATATCTCAATACTTCTAATACCAAACCTGAGATCCTTCCTATAACATGAGATGTGATATCCAAATCCTTATCTTCCAAACCTGAGACCCTTCCTTTACCATGAGATGTGATATCCAACTCCTTCCCATTCCAATCCTGAGACTCTTCTGATAGCATAAGATTTGATATCTCAATGCTTCTATACCAAACCTGAGATCCTTCTGATAGCATGAGATGTGATATCTCAATACTTCTAATACCAAACCTGAGATCCTACCTCTAACATAAAATGTGATATCCAACTCTTTCCCCTTGCAAACCTGAGAGCCTTCCTATAGCATGAGATGTGATATCCAAGTCCTTCCCATTCCAATCCTGAGACCCTTCCTATAACATGAGATGTGATATCCAACTCCTTCCCATTCCAACCTGAGACCCTTCCTATAGCATGAGATGGGATATCCAACTCCTTCCAAATCCAATCCCGATACCCTTCCGATAGCATGAGATGTGATATCCCAATGCTTCTACCAAACCTGAGACCCATACTATGGCATGAGATGTGATATCAAACTCCTTCCCATTCTAATCCTGAGACCCTTCCTATAGCTTGAGATGTGGTATCCAACTCCTTCTCATTCCAATTCTGAGACCCTTCCTATAGCATGAGATGTGATATCCAACTCCTTCCCATTCCAATCCTGAGACCCTTCCTATAGCATGAGATGTGATGTCTCAATGCTTCTAATACCAAACCTGATATCCTTCCTATAACATGAGATGTGATATCCAACTCCTTCCATTCCAATCCTGAGACCCTTCCTATAGCATGAGATGTGATATCTCAATGCTTCTACCAAACCTGAGACCCTTCCTATAGCATGAGATGTGATATCCGACTCCTTCCCATTCCAATCCTGAGACCCTTCCTATAGCCTGAGATGTGATATCTCAATGCCCCTAATACCAAACCTGAGATCCTTCCTCTAACATGAAATGTGATATCCAACTCCTTCACTTTCCAAACCTGAGAGCCTATCTATAGCATGAGATGTGATATCTAAGTCCTTCCCATTCCAATCCTTAGACCCTTCCTACAGCATGCAATATGATATCTCAATGATTCTAATAAAAAAACCTGAGACCCTTCCTATAACATGAGATGGGATATCCAACTCCTTCCCATTCCAATCCTGAGACACTTCCGATAGCAGAGATGTGATATCTCAATGTTTATACCAAACCTGAGACCCTTCCTATAACATGAGATGTGATATCCAACTCCTTCCCATTCCAAACCTGAGACCCTTCCTTTAGCATGAGATGTGATATCCAGCTCCTTCCCATTCCAATCCTGAGACACTTCCGATAGCATGAGATGTGATATCTCAATGCTTCTAATATCAAAACTGAGACCCTCCCTATAGCATGATATGTGATATCTCAATACTTCTAACACCAAACCTGAGATCCTTCCGATAACATGAGATGTGATATCTCAATACTTCTAATACCAAACCTGAGATCCATCCTAGAACATGAGATGTGATATCCAAATCCTTCCCCTTCCAAACCCGAGACACTCCCTTTAGCATGAGATGTGATATCCAACTCCTTCCCATTCCAATCCTGAGACCCTACTGATAGCATAAGATATATCTCAAAGCTTCTATACCAAACCTGAGATCCTTCTGATAGCATGAGATGTGATATCTCAATACTTCTAATACCAAACCTGAGATCCTACCTCTAACATAAAATGTGATATCCAACTCTTTCCCCTTGCAAACCTGAGAGCCTTCCTATAGCATAAGATGTGATATCCAAGTCCTTCCCATTCCAATCCTGAGACCCTTCCTATAACATGAGATGTGATATCCAACTCCTTCCCATTCCAACCTGAGACCCTTCCTATAGCATGAGATGGGATATCCAACTCCTTCCAAATCCAATCCCGATACCCTTCCGATAGCATGAGATGTGATATCCCAATGCTTCTACCAAACCTGAGACCCATACTATGGCATGAGATGTGATATCAAACTCCTTCCCATTCTAATCCTGAGACCCTTCCTATAGCTTGAGATGTGATATCCAACTCCTTCCCATTCCAATTCTGAGACCCTTCCTATAGCATGAGATGTGATATCCAACTCCTTCCCATTCCAATCCTGAGACCCTTCCTATAGCATGAGATGTGATGTCTCAATGCTTCTAATACCAAACCTGATATCCTTCCTATAACATGAGATGTGATATCCAACTCCTTCCATTCCAATCCTGAGACCCTTCCTATAGCAAGAGATGTGATATCTCAATGCTTCTACCAAACCTGAGACCCTTCCTATAGCATGAGATGTGATATCCAACTCCTTCCCATTCCAATCCTGAGACCCTTCCTATAGACTGAGATGTGATATCTCAATGCCCCTAATACCAAACCTGAGATCCTTCCTCTAACATGAAATGTGATATCCAACTCCTTCACTTTCCAAACCTGAGAGCCTATCTATAGCATGAGATGTGATATCTAAGTCCTTCCCATTCCAATCCTTAGACCCTTCCTACAGCATGCAATATGATATCTCAATGATTCTAATAAAAAAACCTGAGACCCGTCCTATAACATGAGATGGGATATTCAACTCCTTCCCATTCCAATCCTGAGACACTTCCGATAGCAGAGCTGTGATATCTCAATGTTTATACCAAACCTGAGATCCTTCCTATAACATGAGATGTGATATCCAACTCCTTCCCGTTCCAAACCTGAGACCCTTCCTTTAGCATGAGATGTGATATCCAGCTCCTTCCCATTCCAATCCTGAGACACTTCCGATAGCATGAGATGTGATATCCAGCTCCTTCCCATTCCAATCCTGAGACACTTCCGATAGCAGAGATGTGATATCTCAATGTTTATACCAAACCTGAGACCCTTCCTATAACATGAGATGTGATATCCAACTCATTCCCATTCCAATCCTGAGACCCTTCCTATAGCATGAGATGTGATATCTCAATACTTCTAATACCAAACCTGAGATCCTTCCGATAACATGAGATGTGATATCTCAATACTTCTAATACCAAACCTGAGATCCATCCTATAACATGAGATGTGATATCCAAATCCTTCCCCTTCCAAACCTGAGACCCTCCCTTTAGCATGAGATGTGATATCCAACTCCTTCCCATTCCAATCCTGAGACCCTTCTGATAGCATAAGATATATCTCAATGCTTCTATACCAAACCTGAGATCCTTCCGATAGCATGAGATGTGATATCTCAATACTTCTAATACCAAACCTGAGATCCTTCCTATAACATGAGATGTGATATCCAAATCCTTATCTTCCAAACCTGAGACCCTTCCTTCCTTTATCCAACTCCTTCCCATTCCAATCCTGAGACTCTTCTGATAGCATAAGATTTGATATCTCAATGCTTCTATTCCAAACCTGAGATCCTTCTGATAGCATGAGATGTGATATCTCAATACTTCTACCAAACCTGAGATCCTACCTCTAACATGAAATGTGATATCCAACTCTTTCCCCTTGCAAACCTGAGAGCCTTCCTATAGCATGAGATGTGATATCCAAGTCCTTCCCATTCCAATCCTGAGACCCTTCCTATAACATGAGATGTGATATCCAACTCCTTCCCATTCCAACCTGAGACCCTTCCTATAGCATGAGATGGGATATCCAACTCCTTCCAAATCCAATCCCGATACCCTTCCGATAGCATGAGATGTGATATCCCAATGCTTCTACCAAACCTGAGACCCATACTATGGCATGAGATGTGATATCAAACTCCTTCCCATTCTAATCCTGAGACCCTTCCTATAGCTTGAGATGTGATATCCAACTCCTTCCCATTCCAATTCTGAGACCCTTCCTATACCATGAGACTTGATATCTCAATGCTTCTAATACCAAACCTGAGACCCGTCCTATAACATGAGATGTGATATCCAAATCCTTCCCCTTCCAAACCTTAGACCCTTCCTTTATCATGAGATGTGATATCCAATTCCTTCCCATTCCAATCTTGAGACCCTTCCGATATCATGAAATGTGATATCTCAATGCTTCTAATATCAAACTTGAGACCCTCCTTATAGCATGAGATGTGATATCCAAGTCCTTCCCATTCCAAACCTGAGACCCTTCCTACGGCATGAGATGTCATATTCAACTCCTTCCCATTCCAATCCTGAGACCCTTCCTATAGCATGAGATGTGATATCCAACTCCTTCCCATTCCAATCCTGAGACCCTTCCTATAGCATGAGATGTGATGTCTCAATGCTTCTAATACCAAACCTGATATCCTTCCTATAACATGAGATGTGATATCCAACTCCTTCCATTCCAATCCTGAGACCCTTCCTATAGCATGAGATGTGATATCTCAATGCTTCTACCAAACCTGAGACCCTTCCTATAGCATGAGATGTGATATCCAACTCCTTCCCATTCCAATCCTGAGACCCTTCCTATAGCCTGAGATGTGATATCTCAATGCCCCTAATACCAAACCTGAGATCCTTCCTCTAACATGAAATGTGATATCCAACTCCTTCACTTTCCAAACCTGAGAGCCTATCTATAGCATGAGATGTGATATCTAAGTCCTTCCCATTCCAATCCTTAGACCCTTCCTACAGCATGCAATATGATATCTCAATGATTCTAATAAAAAAACCTGAGACCCGTCCTATAACATGAGATGGGATATCCAACTCCTTCCCATTCCAATCCTGAGACACTTCCGATAGCAGAGATGTGATATCTCAATGTTTATACCAAACCTGAGACCCTTCCTATAACATGAGATGTGATATCCAACTCCTTCCCGTTCCAAACCTGAGACCCTTCCTTTAGCATGAGATGTGATATCCAGCTCCTTCCCATTCCAATCCTGAGACACTTCCGATAGCATGAGATGTGATATCTCAATGCTTCTAATATCAAAACTGAGACCCTCCCTATAGCATGATATGTGATATCTAAGTCCTTCCCATTCCAATCCTGAGACCCTTCCTAAAGCATGAGATGTGATATCTCAATGCTTCTACCAAACCTGAGACCCTTCCTTTAGCATGAG
Source organism: Ambystoma mexicanum (assembly GCF_040938575.1). NCBI lineage: Eukaryota > Metazoa > Chordata > Amphibia > Caudata > Ambystomatidae > Ambystoma > Ambystoma mexicanum. The sequence continues at coordinate 332,841,458 of NC_090936.1, forward strand.
ATGTGATATCCAAATCCTTCACATTCCAATCCTGAGACCCTTCCTATAGCATGAGATGTGATATCTCAATGCTTCTAATACCAAACCTGAGATCCTTCCTATAACATGAGATGTGATATCCAATTCCTTCCCATTCCAAACCTGAGACCCTTCCTATTGGATGAGATGTGATATCCAACTCCTTCCCATTCCAACCCTGAGACCCTTCCTATAGCATGAGATGTGATGTCTCAATGCTTCTAATACCAAACCTGAGATCCTTCCTATAACATGAGATGTGATATCCAACTCCTTCCATTCCAATCCTGAGACCCGTCCTATAGCATGAGATGTGATATCTCAATGCTTATACCAAACCTGAGACCCTTCCTATAGCATGAGATGTGATATCCAACTGCTTCCCATTCCAATCCTGAGACCCTTCCTATAGCATGAGATGTGATATCTCAATGCTTCTAATACCAAACCTGAGATCCTTCCTCTAACATGAAATGTGATATCCAACTCCTTCCCTTTCAAAACCTAAGAGCCTATCTATAGCATGAGATGTGATATCCAAGTCCTTCACATTCCAACCCTTAGACCCTTCCTACAGCATGCAATATGATATCTCAATGATTCTAATAACAAACCTGAGACCCGTCCTATAACATGAGATGGGATATCCAACTCCTTCCCATTCCAATCCTGAGACACTTCCGATAGCATGTGATATCTCAATGCTTATACCAAACCTGAGACCCTTCCTATAACATGAGATGTGATATCCAAATCCTTCCCGTTCCAAACCTGAGACCCTTCCTTTAGCATGAGATGTGATATCCAGCTCCTTCCCATTCCAATCCTGAGACACTTCCGATAGCATGAGATGTGATATCTCAATGCTTCTAATATCAAAACTGAGACCCTCCCTATAGCATGATATGTGATATCTAAGTCCTTCCCATTCCAATCCTGAGACCCTCCCTATAGCATGAGATGTGATATCCAACTCCTTCCCATTCCAATCCTGAGACCCTTCCTATAGCATGAGATATATCTCAATACTTATAATACCAAATCTGAGATCCTACCTCTAACATGAAATGTGATATCCAACTCTTTCCCCTTGCAAACCTGAGAGCCTTCCTATAGCATGAGATTTGATATCCAAGTCCTTCCCATTCCAATCCTGAGACCCTTCCTATAACATGAGATGTGATATCCAACTCCTTCCCATTCCAACCTGAGACCCTTCCTATAGCATGAGATGGGATATCCAACTCCTTCCAAATCCAATCCCGATACCCTTCCGATAGCATGAGATGTGATATCCCAATGCTTCTACCAAACCTGAGACCCATACTATGGCATGAGATGTGATATCAAACTCCTTCCCATTCTAATCCTGAGACCCTTCCTATAGCTTGAGATGTGATATCCAACTCCTTCCCATTCCAATTCTGAGACCCTTCCTATACCATGAGACTTGATATCTCAATGCTTCTAATACCAAACCTGAGACCCGTCCTATAACATGAGATGTGATATCCAAATCCTTCCCCTTCCAAACCTTAGACCCTTCCTTTATCATGAGATGTGATATCCAATTCCTTCCCATTCCAATCTTGAGACCCTTCCGATATCATGAAATGTGATATCTCAATGCTTCTAATATCAAACTTGAGACCCTCCTTATAGCATGAGATGTGAAATCCAAGTCCTTCCCATTCCAAACCTGAGACCCTTCCTACGGCATGAGATGTCATATTCAACTCCTTCCCATTCCAATCCTGAGACCCTTCCTATAGCATGAGATGTGATATCCAACTCCTTCCCATTCCAATCCTGAGACCCTTCCTATAGCATGAGATGTGATGTCTCAATGCTTCTAATACCAAACCTGATATCCTTCCTATAACATGAGATGTGATATCCAACTCCTTCCATTCCAATCCCGAGACCCTTCCTATAGCATGAGATGTGATATCTCAATGCTTCTACCAAACCTGAGACCCTTCCTATAGCATGAGATGTGATATCCAACTCCTTCCCATTCCAATCCTGAGACCCTTCCTATAGCCTGAGATGTGATATCTCAATGCCCCTAATACCAAACCTGAGATCCTTCCTCTAACATGAAATGTGATATCCAACTCCTTCACTTTCCAAACCTGAGAGCCTATCTATAGCATGAGATGTGATATCTAAGTCCTTCCCATTCCTACAGCATGCAATATGATATCTCAATGATTCTAATAAAAAAACCTGAGACCCGTCCTATAACATGAGATGGGATATCCAACTCCTTCCCATTCCAATCCTGAGACACTTCCGATAGCAGAGATGTGATATCTCAATGTTTATACCAAACCTGAGACCCTTCCTATAACATGAGATGTGATATCCAACTCCTTCCCGTTCCAAACCTGAGACCCTTCCTTTAGCATGAGATGTGATATCCAGCTCCTTCCCATTCCAATCCTGAGACACTTCCGATAGCATGAGATGTGATATCTCAATGCTTCTAATATCAAAACTGAGACCCTCCCTATAGCATATGTGATATCTAAGTCCTTCCCATTCCAATCCTGAGACCCTTCCTATAGCATGAGATGTGATATCTCAATGCTTCTACCAAACCTGAGACCCTTCCTTTAGCATGAGATGTGATATCCAACTCCTTCCCATTCCAATCCTGAGACCCTTCCTATAGCATGAGATGTGATATCTCAATACTTCTAACACCAAACCTGAGATCCTTCCGATAACATGAGATGTGATATCTCAATACTTCTAATACCAAACCTGAGATCCTTCCGATAACATGAGATGTGATATCTCAATACTTCTAATACCAAACCTGAGATCCATCCTATAACATGAGATGTGATATCCAAATCCTTCCCCTTCCAAACCTGAGACCCTCCCTTTAGCATGAGATGTGATATCCAACTCCTTCCCATTCCAATCCTGAGACCCTTCTGATAGCATAAAATATATCTCAATGCTTCTATACCAAACCTGAGATCCTTCCGATAGAATGAGATGTGATATCTCAATACTTCTAATACCAAACCTGAGATCCTTCCTATAGCTTGAGATGTGATATCCAACTCCTTCCCATTCCAATTCTGAGACCCTTCCTATAGCATGAGATGTGATATCCAACTCCTTCCCATTCCAATCCTGAGACCCTTCTGATAGCATAAGATTTGATATCTCAATGCTTCTATACCAAACCTGAGATCCTTCTGATAGCATGAGATGTGATATCTCAATACTTCTAATACCAAACCTGAGATCCTACCTCTAACATAAAATGTGATATCCAACTCTTTCCCCTTGCAAACCTGAGAGCCTTCCTATAGCATGAGATGTTATATCCAAGTCCTTCCCATTCCAATCCTGAGACCCTTCCTATAACATGAGATGTGATATCCAACTCCTTCCCATTCCAACCTGAGACCCTTCCTATAGCATGAGATGGGATATCCAAATCCTTCCAAATCCAATCCCGATACCCTTCCGATAGCATGAGATGTGATATCCCAATGCTTCTACCAAACCTGAGACCCATACTATGGCATGAGATGTGATATCAAACTCCTTCCCATTCTAATCCTGAGACCCTTCCTATAGCTTGAGATGTGATATCCAACTCCTTCTCATTCCAATTCTGAGACCCTTCCTATAGCATGAGATGTGATATCCAACTCCTTCCCATTCCAATCCTGAGACCCTTCCTATAGCATGAGATGTGATGTCTCAATGCTTCTAATACCAAACCTGATATCCTTCCTATAACATGAGATGTGATATCCAACTCCTTCCATTCCAATCCTGAGACCCTTCCTATAGCATGAGATCTGATATCTCAATGCTTCTACCAAACCTGAGACCCTTCCTATAGCATGAGATGTGATATCCAACTCCTTCCCATTCCAATCCTGAGACCCTTCCTATAGCCTGAGATGTGATATCTCAATGCCCCTAATACCAAACCTGAGATCCTTCCTCTAACATGAAATGTGATATCGAACTCCTTCACTTTCCAAACCTGAGAGCCTATCTATAGCATGAGATGTGATATCTAAGTCCTTCCCATTCCAATCCTTAGACCCTTCCTACAGCATGCAATATGATATCTCAATGATTCTAATAAAAAAACCTGAGACCCTTCCTATAACATGAGATGGGATATCCAACTCCTTCCCATTCCAATCCTGAGACACTTCCGATAGCAGAGATGTGATATCTCAATGTTTATACCAAACCTGAGACCCTTCCTATAACATGAGATGTGATATCCAACTCCTTCCCATTCCAAACCTGAGACCCTTCCTTTAGCATGAGATGTGATATCCAGCTCCTTCCCATTCCAATCCTGAGACACTTCCGATAGCATGAGATGTGATATCTCAATGCTTCTAATATCAAAACTGAGACCCTCCCTATAGCATGATATGTGATATCTCAATACTTCTAACACCAAACCTGAGATCCTTCCGATAACATGAGATGTGATATCTCAATACTTCTAATACCAAACCTGAGATCCATCCTAGAACATGAGATGTGATATCCAAATCCTTCCCCTTCCAAACCCGAGACACTTCCTTTAGCATAAGATGTGATATCCAACTCCTTCCCATTCCAATCCTGAGACCCTACTGATAGCATAAGATATATCTCAAAGCTTCTATACCAAACCTGAGATCCTTCTGATAGCATGAGATGTGATATCTCAATACTTCTAATACCAAACCTGAGATCCTACCTCTAACATAAAATGTGATATCCAACTCTTTCCCCTTGCAAACCTGAGAGCCTTCCTATAGCATAAGATGTGATATCCAAGTCCTTCCCATTCCAATCCTGAGACCCTTCCTATAACATGAGAGTGATATCCAACTCCTTCCCATTCCAACCTGAGACCCTTCCTATAGCATGAGATGGGATATCCAACTCCTTCCAAATCCAATCCCGATACCCTTCCGATAGCATGAGATGTGATATCCCAATGCTTCTACCAAACCTGAGACCCATACTATGGCATGAGATGTGATATCAAACTCCTTCCCATTCTAATCCTGAGACCCTTCCTATAGCTTGAGATGTGATATCCAACTCCTTCCCATTCCAATTCTGAGACCCTTCCTATAGCATGAGATGTGATATCCAACTCCTTCCCATTCCAATCCTGAGACCCTTCCTATAGCTTGAGATGTGATGTCTCAATGCTTCTAATACCAAACCTGATATCCTTCCTATATCATGAGATGTGATATCCAACTCCTTCCATTCCAATCCTGAGACCCTTCCTATAGCATGAGATGTGATATCTCAATGCTTCTACCAAACCTGAGACCCTTCCTATAGCATGAGATGTGATATCCAACTCCTTCCCATTCCAATCCTGAGACCCTTCCTATAGACTGAGATGTGATATCTCAATGCCCCTAATACCAAACCTGAGATCCTTCCTCTAACATGAAATGTGATATCCAACTCCTTCACTTTCCAAACCTGAGAGCCTATCTATAGCATGAGATGTGATATCTAAGTCCTTCCCATTCCAATCCTTAGACCCTTCCTACAGCATGCAATATGATATCTCAATGATTCTAATAAAAAAACCTGAGACCCGTCCTATAACATGAGATGGGATATTCAACTCCTTCCCATTCCAATCCTGAGACACTTCCGATAGCAGAGCTGTGATATCTCAATGTTTATACCAAACCTGAGATCCTTCCTATAACATGAGATGTGATATCCAACTCCTTCCCGTTCCAAACCTGAGACCCTTCCTTTAGCATGAGATGTGATATCCAGCTCCTTCCCATTCCAATCCTGAAACACTTCCGATAGCATGAGATGTGATATCCAGCTCCTTCCCATTCCAATCCTGAGACACTTCCGATAGCAGAGATGTGATATCTCAATGTTTATACCAAACCTGAGACCCTTCCTATAACATGAGATGTGATATCCAACTCCTTCCCATTCCAATCCTGAGACCCTTCCTATAGCATGAGATGTGATATCTCAATACTTCTAATACCAAACCTGAGATCCTTCCGATAACATGAGATGTGATATCTCAATACTTCTAATACCAAACCTGAGATCCATCCTATAACATGAGATGTGATATCCAAATCCTTCCCCTTCCAAACCTGAGACCCTCCCTTTAGCATGAGATGTGATATCCAACTCCTTCCCATTCCAATCCTGAGACCCTTCTGATAGCATAAGATATATCTCAATGCTTCTATACCAAACCTGAGATCCTTCCGATAGCATGAGATGTGATATCTCAATACTTCTAATACCAAACCTGAGATCCTTCCTATAACATGAGATGTGATATCCAAATCCTTATCTTCCAAACCTGAGACCCTTCCTTCCTTTATCCAACTCCTTCCCATTCCAATCCTGAGACTCTTCTGATAGCATAAGATTTGATATCTCAATGCTTCTATTCCAAACCTGAGATCCTTCTGATAGCATGAGATGTGATATCTCAATACTTCTACCAAACCTGAGATCCTACCTCTAACATGAAATGTGATATCCAACTCTTTCCCCTTGCAAACCTGAGAGCCTTCCTATAGCATGAGATGTGATATCCAAGTCCTTCCCATTCCAATCCTGAGACCCTTCCTATAACATGAGATGTGATATCCAACTCCTTCCCATTCCAACCTGAGACCCTTCCTATAGCATGAGATGGGATATCCAACTCCTTCCAAATCCAATCCCGATACCCTTCCGATAGCATGAGATGTGATATCCCAATGCTTCTACCAAACCTGAGACCCATACTATGGCATGAGATGTGATATCAAACTCCTTCCCATTCTAATCCTGAGACCCTTCCTATAGCTTGAGATGTGATATCCAACTCCTTCCCATTCCAATTCTGAGACCCTTCCTATACCATGAGACTTGATATCTCAATGCTTCTAATACCAAACCTGAGACCCGTCCTATAACATGAGATGTGATATCCAAATCCTTCCCCTTCCAAACCTTAGACCCTTCCTTTATCATGAGATGTGATATCCAATTCCTTCCCATTCCAATCTTGAGACCCTTCCGATATCATGAAATGTGATATCTCAATGCTTCTAATATCAAACTTGATACCCTCCTTATAGCATGAGATGTGATATCCAAGTCCTTCCCATTCCAAACCTGAGACCCTTCCTACGGCATGAGATGTCATATTCAACTCCTTCCCATTCCAATCCTGAGACCCTTCCTATAGCATGAGATGTGATATCCAACTCCTTCCCATTCCAATCCTGAGACCCTTCCTATAGCATGAGATGGGATATCCAACTCCTTCCAAATCCAATCCTGAGACCCTTCCTATAGCCTGAGATGTGATGTCTCAATGCTTCTAATACCAAACCTGATATCCTTCCTATAACATGAGATGTGATATCCAACTCCTTCCATTCCAATCCTGAGACCCTTCCTATAGCATGAGATGTGATATCTCAATGCTTCTACCAAACCTGAGACCCTTCCTATAGCATGAGATGTGATATCCAACTCCTTCCCATTCAAATCCTGAGACCCTTCCTATAGCCTGAGATGTGATATCTCAATGCCCCTAATACCAAACCTGAGATCCTTCCTCTAACATGAAATGTGATATCCAACTCCTTCACTTTCCAAACCTGAGAGCCTATCTATAGCATGAGATGTGATATCTAAGTCCTTCCCATTCCAATCCTTAGACCCTTCCTACAGCATGCAATATATCTCAATGATTCTAATAAAAAAACCTGAGACCCTTCCTATAACATGAGATGGGATATCCAACTCCTTCCCATTCCAATCCTGAGACACTTCCGATAGCAGAGATGTGATATCTCAATGTTTATACCAAACCTGAGACCCTTCCTATAACATGAGATGTGATATCCAACTCCTTCCCATTCCAAACCTGAGACCCTTCCTTTAGCATGAGATGTGATATCCAGCTCCTTCCCATTCCAATCCTGAGACACTTCCGATAGCATGAGATGTGATATCTCAATGCTTCTAATATCAAAACTGAGACCCTCCCTATAGCATATGTGATATCTCAATACTTCTAACACCAAACCTGAGATCCTTCCGATAACATGAGATGTGATATCTCAATACTTCTAATACCAAACCTGAGATCCATCCTAGAACATGAGATGTGATATCCAAATCCTTCCCCTTCCAAACCCGAGACCCTCCCTTTAGCATGAGATGTGATATCCAACTCCTTCCCATTCCAATCCTGAGACCCTACTGATAGCATAAGATATATCTCAATGCTTCTATACCAAACCTGAGATCCTTCCGATAGCATGATATGTGATATCTCAATACTTCTAATACCAAACCTGAGATCCTTCCTATAACATGAGATGTGATATCCAACTCCTTCCCATTCCAATCCTGAGACTCTTCTGATAGCATAAGATTTGATATCTCAATGCTTCTATACCAAACCTGAGATCCTTCTGATAGCATGAGATGTGATATCTCAATACTTCTAATACCAAACCTGAGATCCTACCTCTAACATGAAATGTGATATCCAACTCTTTCCCCTTGCAAACCTGAGAGCCTTCCTATAGCATGAGATGTGATATCCAAGTCCTTCCCATTCCAATCCTGAGACCCTTCCTATAACATGAGATGTGATATCCAACTCCTTCCCATTCCAACCTGAGACCCTTCATATAGCATGAGATGGGATATCCAACTCCTTCCAAAACCAATCCCGATACCCTTCCGATAGCATGAGATGTGATATCCCAATGCTTCTACCAAACCTGAGACCCATACTATGGCATGAGATGTGATATCAAACAGTTCCCATTCTAATCCTGAGACCCTTCCTATAGCTTGAGATGTGATATCCAACTCCTTCCCATTCCAATTCTGAGACCCGTCCTATACCATGAGACTTGATATCTCAATGCTTCTAATACCAAACCTGAGACCCGTCCTATAACATGAGATGTGATATCCAAATCCTTCCCCTTCCAAACCTTAGACCCTTCCTTTATCATGAGATGTGATATCCAATTCCTTCCCATTCCAATCTTGAGACCCTTCCGATATCATGAGATGTGATATCTCAATGCTTCTAATATCAAAACTGAGACCCTCCCTATAGCATATGTGATATCTAAGTCCTTCCCATTCCAATCCTGAGACCCTTCCTATAGCATGAGATGTGATATCTCAATGCTTCTACCAAACCTGAGACCCTTCCTTTAGCATGAGATGTGATATCCAACTCCTTCCCATTCCAATCCTGAGACCCTTCCTATAGCATGAGATGTGATATCTCAATACTTCTAACACCAAACCTGAGATCCTTCCGATAACATGAGATGTGATATCTCAATACTTCTAATACCAAACCTGAGATCCTTCCGATAACATGAGATGTGATATCTCAATACTTCTAATACCAAACCTGAGATCCATCCTATAACATGAGATGTGATATCCAAATCCTTCCCCTTCCAAACCTGAGACCCTCCCTTTAGCATGAGATGTGATATCCAACTCCTTCCCATTCCAATCCTGAGACCCTTCTGATAGCATAAAATATATCTCAATGCTTCTATACCAAACCTGAGATCCTTCCGATAGAATGAGATGTGATATCTCAATACTTCTAATACCAAACCTGAGATCCTTCCTATAACATGAGATGTGATATCCAAATCCTTATCTTCCAAACCTGAGACCCTTCCTTTACCATGAGATGTGATATCCAACACCTTCCCATTCCAATCCTGAGACTCTTCTGATAGCATAAGATTTGATATCTCAATGCTTCTATACCAAACCTGAGATCCTTCTGATAGCATGAGATGTGATATCTCAATACTTCTAATACCAAACCTGAGATCCTACCTCTAACATAAAATGTGATATCCAACTCTTTCCCCTTGCAAACCTGAGAGCCTTCCTATAGCATGAGATGTTATATCCAAGTCCTTCCCATTCCAATCCTGAGACCCTTCCTATAACATGAGATGTGATATCCAACTCCTTCCCATTCCAACCTGAGACCCTTCCTATAGCATGAGATGGGATATCCAAATCCTTCCAAATCCAATCCCGATACCCTTCCGATAGCATGAGATGTGATATCCCAATGCTTCTACCAAACCTGAGACCCATACTATGGCATGAGATGTGATATCAAACTCCTTCCCATTCTAATCCTGAGACCCTTCCTATAGCTTGAGATGTGATATCCAACTCCTTCTCATTCCAATTCTGAGACCCTTCCTATAGCATGAGATGTGATATCCAACTCCTTCCCATTCCAATCCTGAGACCCTTCCTATAGCATGAGATGTGATGTCTCAATGCTTCTAATACCAAACCTGATATCCTTCCTATAACATGAGATGTGATATCCAACTCCTTCCATTCCAATCCTGAGACCCTTCCTATAGCATGAGATCTGATATCTCAATGCTTCTACCAAACCTGAGACCCTTCCTATAGCATGAGATGTGATATCCAACTCCTTCCCATTCCAATCCTGAGACCCTTCCTATAGCCTGAGATGTGATATCTCAATGCCCCTAATACCAAACCTGAGATCCTTCCTCTAACATGAAATGTGATATCGAACTCCTTCACTTTCCAAACCTGAGAGCCTATCTATAGCATGAGATGTGATATCTAAGTCCTTCCCATTCCAATCCTTAGACCCTTCCTACAGCATGCAATATGATATCTCAATGATTCTAATAAAAAAACCTGAGACCCTTCCTATAACATGAGATGGGATATCCAACTCCTTCCCATTCCAATCCTGAGACACTTCCGATAGCAGAGATGTGATATCTCAATGTTTATACCAAACCTGAGACCCTTCCTATAACATGAGATGTGATATCCAACTCCTTCCCATTCCAAACCTGAGACCCTTCCTTTAGCATGAGATGTGATATCCAGCTCCTTCCCATTCCAATCCTGAGACACTTCCGATAGCATGAGATGTGATATCTCAATGCTTCTAATATCAAAACTGAGACCCTCCCTATAGCATGATATGTGATATCTCAATACTTCTAACACCAAACCTGAGATCCTTCCGATAACATGAGATGTGATATCTCAATACTTCTAATACCAAACCTGAGATCCATCCTAGAACATGAGATGTGATATCCAAATCCTTCCCCTTCCAAACCCGAGACACTTCCTTTAGCATAAGATGTGATATCCAACTCCTTCCCATTCCAATCCTGAGACCCTACTGATAGCATAAGATATATCTCAAAGCTTCTATACCAAACGTGAGATCCTTCTGATAGCATGAGATGTGATATCTCAATACTTCTAATACCAAACCTGAGATCCTACCTCTAACATAAAATGTGATATCCAACTCTTTCCCCTTGCAAACCTGAGAGCCTTCCTATAGCATAAGATGTGATATCCAAGTCCTTCCCATTCCAATCCTGAGACCCTTCCTATAACATGAGATGTGATATCCAACTCCTTCCCATTCCAACCTGAGACCCTTCCTATAGCATGAGATGGGATATCCAACTCCTTCCAAATCCAATCCCGATACCCTTCCGATAGCATGAGATGTGATATCCCAATGCTTCTACCAAACCTGAGACCCATACTATGGCATGAGATGTGATATCAAACTCCTTCCCATTCTAATCCTGAGACCCTTCCTATAGCTTGAGATGTGATATCCAACTCCTTCCCATTCCAATTCTGAGACCCTTCCTATAGCATGAGATGTGATATCCAACTCCTTCCCATTCCAATCCTGAGACCCTTCCTATAGCTTGAGATGTGATGTCTCAATGCTTCTAATACCAAACCTGATATCCTTCCTATATCATGAGATGTGATATCCAACTCCTTCCATTCCAATCCTGAGACCCTTCCTATAGCATGAGATGTGATATCTCAATGCTTCTACCAAACCTGAGACCCTTCCTATAGCATGAGATGTGATATCCAACTCCTTCCCATTCCAATCCTGAGACCCTTCCTATAGACTGAGATGTGATATCTCAATGCCCCTAATACCAAACCTGAGATCCTTCCTCTAACATGAAATGTGATATCCAACTCCTTCACTTTCCAAACCTGAGAGCCTATCTATAGCATGAGATGTGATATCTAAGTCCTTCCCATTCCAATCCTTAGACCCTTCCTACAGCATGCAATATGATATCTCAATGATTCTAATAAAAAAACCTGAGACCCGTCCTATAACATGAGATGGGATATTCAACTCCTTCCCATTCCTATCCTGAGACACTTCCGATAGCAGAGCTGTGATATCTCAATGTTTATACCAAACCTGAGATCCTTCCTATAACATGAGATGTGATATCCAACTCCTTCCCGTTCCAAACCTGAGACCCTTCCTTTAGCATGAGATGTGATATCCAGCTCCTTCCCATTCCAATCCTGAAACACTTCCGATAGCATGAGATGTGATATCCAGCTCCTTCCCATTCCAATCCTGAGACACTTCCGATAGCAGAGATGTGATATCTCAATGTTTATACCAAACCTGAGACCCTTCCTATAACATGAGATGTGATATCCAACTCCTTCCCATTCCAATCCTGAGACCCTTCCTATAGCATGAGATGTGATATCTCAATACTTCTAATACCAAACCTGAGATCCTTCCGATAACATGAGATGTGATATCTCAATACTTCTAATACCAAACCTGAGATCCATCCTATAACATGAGATGTGATATCCAAATCCTTCCCCTTCCAAACCTGAGACCCTCCCTTTAGCATGAGATGTGATATCCAACTCCTTCCCATTCCAATCCTGAGACCCTTCTGATAGCATAAGATATATCTCAATGCTTCTATACCAAACCTGAGATCCTTCCGATAGCATGAGATGTGATATCTCAATACTTCTAATACCAAACCTGAGATCCTTCCTATAACATGAGATGTGATATCCAAATCCTTATCTTCCAAACCTGAGACCCTTCCTTCCTTTATCCAACTCCTTCCCATTCCAATCCTGAGACTCTTCTGATAGCATAAGATTTGATATCTCAATGCTTCTATTCCAAACCTGAGATCCTTCTGATAGCATGAGATGTGATATCTCAATACTTCTACCAAACCTGAGATCCTACCTCTAACATGAAATGTGATATCCAACTCTTTCCCCTTGCAAACCTGAGAGCCTTCCTATAGCATGAGATGTGATATCCAAGTCCTTCCCATTCCAATCCTGAGACCCTTCCTATAACATGAGATGTGATATCCAACTCCTTCCCATTCCAACCTGAGACCCTTCCTATAGCATGAGATGGGATATCCAACTCCTTCCAAATCCAATCCCGATACCCTTCCGATAGCATGAGATGTGATATCCCAATGCTTCTACCAAACCTGAGACCCATACTATGGCATGAGATGTGATATCAAACTCCTTCCCATTCTAATCCTGAGACCCTTCCTATAGCTTGAGATGTGATATCCAACTCCTTCCCATTCCAATTCTGAGACCCTTCCTATACCATGAGACTTGATATCTCAATGCTTCTAATACCAAACCTGAGACCCGTCCTATAACATGAGATGTGATATCCAAATCCTTCCCCTTCCAAACCTTAGACCCTTCCTTTATCATGAGATGTGATATCCAATTCCTTCCCATTCCAATCTTGAGACCCTTCCGATATCATGAAATGTGATATCTCAATGCTTCTAATATCAAACTTGAGACCCTCCTTATAGCATGAGATGTGATATCCAAGTCCTTCCCATTCCAAACCTGAGACCCTTCCTACGGCATGAGATGTCATATTCAACTCCTTCCCATTCCAATCCTGAGACCCTTCCTATAGCATGAGATGTGATATCCAACTCCTTCCCATTCCAATCCTGAGACCCTTCCTATAGCATGAGATGTGATGTCTCAATGCTTCTAATACCAAACCTGATATCCTTCCTGTTAGGAAAGATTTCGTTATTGTAGGGAACTTTCCTTCCATGTGGCAACCCCTAAACTTTTTGCTATTGTTTTCAACCTGTTTTCTTGACTTTGCCAGAGAAGTGCAGCCTTCTGCTGTACTCCTCTGGGCTTTCGCTCCTTTCTTACGGGGAAACTGACATGCCCTTAAGACAGTCAGTACCGGGGAACGCTGTTTCCCGTAGTTTCTTTTATCGTGTCGCCATTTTAGTGCAACACGACACAAGAGGGCACTGTAAGCTAAGTTACAGCTCTCTTGGGTCTCTAGCCTTCTACAGACCCTAGACACTCTTATAGGATGGTTTTTGGATCGGTGCAAGTCATTCAGGGACTGGGCTGGTGGCAGCGATCATTTGGTTTATTTTGAGCTCCTTTTGCCGTTCTGAGCACCTTTTTGCCGCGAACACAAAAGGGTGGCCCGGCTACCCAAAATGGCCGGACCACGAGGCTCCTTTGTCTCGTCCACTGTCCGTCTTGCTCCCTTTACCTTCCCCCGGGTCAGGCGACCCGGGGCCTTCCTTATTTGGGCATGTAGTTTCCCGCGAAACACGGTTGCTTTCGCGGGCTTCTACATGTCGTTTGAGTGCCCCCAGGTTGTGGGATGGGCTGTCTGGTCCCAATACACATCCTGGGTGCCAGAGAGTCTAGGGTGGTGTGAATGCCTGGGACCACTGTGGTCCGTGATTGGTCCACGTATGGTATGTGTGTTGATGTGCGGATCTCCCATTGGCTCCCCTCCGTTTTGGCGCGAAGGGAACCGTGGATAAGAGGGAGCTGGAAACACCACTGCCAGGTCGATCTCCTGAGTTCTTGCGAACCCAGGGATACAGGAGCCAAGTATCCTGCGAACACGAGGCTGGACCGAGGAATCACTGGTGACCCCCTGAAGAACTTCTGCTCCTCATTGCTGTCGTCCGGTGAAGCCCTTTCCACCTAAGATCGAACAAGAAGGCCTGTACTGGCGCTTCGACCTATTGGAATAGCAGGACCAGCTATTCCCGGCACCTTCATCAACTCCTGCTGTAAGCCTTCGGAAGTGTCTCTGGGCCATCCAGTTGACTGACCAGCTTACTAAGGAGGCCTGCTCTGTAATCGCCGACAGGTTGGGTGGTATTCTGAGTCCGGGGCATGCTCACACGCTTCGTTTGCTTAGCAGTCCTAAGCTAGAGGTGAGCAGTGCTCGTTTGGCTTGAATACACCCGGCCGTTCCGTTGCCCTGCTGTGGCGACAAAACTGTGCTTGTTTCTTCGATCGGGACGTCTTTTTACTCTGCACGACGACGAGACGTTCCCTGCTCTTCAGAACCTGCCAGAAGCTGCATCTATCGAGGAGAAGCTCGGGCCTGCTTGCTTCGGGGACCGGTGAGTAGATTAGCTAGGATCTGGTCGCCCTCCTGCAGTGCCCCTTGCTTTTCCCCGCTGTGAATACAGCACCCCTTGTCCGTACTCGCGCCCTGCTTCTGCCTCACAGTGGAGGCTGCGCTAGAGTCGCGGACCGTGTTCTCCTTCATTAGAGCTCCCTACAGAGCTGTTCAACGTCCTCCGAAGAGCTTCACCTTCTGCCCATTGGCACCGGCGTGTGCAGGTACTTTTGAGCGCTAGGCTCCACTCTTCGTAGGGATTGGACTACCATCTAGTTAGGGGCCTCAGAAGGCGGACATATCACACGCATTGGTTCGCACTGCCTGTTTTCCTTCCCCTGCAGGTGGATAACATATTTCGTGCTGCTAATGCTGTGAAACTGTGTATTCTGTATATATATTGGGTGGATAGTGTATGTGTTGGTTTAATATCGTTGTATGTTGCTGCTTTTACTGTGGTCATTAGTTTTGAGGCCTTATAATAAATGTGTATCTATTTTTGATATAAACAACTGTTTGGAGTAGTTTGTAAGCGCTCTTGCTTTGTGTGCTCATTGCGGGCTTTCAGTCACCCTCACCCCTCTTGAGACCTAGTCTTGACCGCCGCGATCGCTACCTTGATTGGTCTGGCTTGTCCAGAGGTTACCCTGTTCCAAGTAATTAGGTTGGCCTTCTGAACCTCTGCGCCACCAGGACAGAGTTCAGAAATCCGTCTTAACAAATTGGTGTACAGCGGTGGGATACGACTGAAGGTATCCAGTGTTGCGCACGAGCTAAGGCGTTTTCAGGTTATTCCAACCAGGACACGCAGTAAAGTATTGAATATAACGTTAAAAAGGCCATAGTCCTATCGACAGTATGGAAACGAATACTTTATTAACCTTAAATGCTTCGAAATCTGAAACATTGAAGAAGATGTGTGCGGAGAGAGGGGTTTCCTCTCAAGGCACTAAATTGGAAATGATCCAGAGAATCGTGGCGTGGCAAGAAGCGCAGCTTGACGCTATAACTTCCGAGGACAGTGCAGAAGGTGGTGGGGCTGCTCTCACTGGCAGAACCGACGGTTCTGCCGCTGCACTGATCCATCACGACCACGAGGACAGGGAGGATGTAATGTCTAATGTTTCCTCTGCCAGTATTGATGGGGAGGCTATGCTTGAATTCAAGAAGCAAGAGCTGCGGTTTAGGCAGCAGGAGCTTGAATTCAGCATAGCCAAACTGAAAATCGACCAGGCAGAAAAACAAAAAGACAGGGATCACCAGTTGGAACTGGCCAAGCTTCAGTTCGCAAATGGGTCCAAGGGTCCTGGACATGGTTCTGGGGCTTCCTCTCATCCACGGTTTCCAAAAGATCTGCTCAGTGTGTATGAGGAACGAAATGACATTATGGACTGGTTAAATGCGTTTGAGTATGCATGCGAGGTTCAAGAGGTTGATAATACGGATAAGATTGCATGGTTACTCAGCAGACTGCCCCATTCTGGTTGCAGTGCCATTATGGAAATGTCGAAGGCTGAGCGCGCTGATTTTGCAATGTTGAAGCAGACTCTCATTTTAAAGTTTGGGAAGACTCCGACCCAATATTTGAAAAGGTTTAGAGAGTATAAGAAAAAGGAAGGTGGTACTTGGGTGTCGTATGTAGCTGAGTCCCTGAAAAACTTGACTGGCTGGGTTGAAGGTTATAAGGTTTCTACCTTCGAAGGCATGATCAATCTGGTCATGCTGGAACACATTTTTGCTTCTTCTTCCCCGGAGCTTAAGCAGCATTTGGCCGATTCGAAGGAGATAGATCCTAAGAAGCTGGCCATTGCAGCAGATTTATGGGTGTCACATCGAGTGTCCCATAAGGACAAAACTCATCCTGGTAAGCAGGAGGAAGGGAAAAAGTCCAAAGATATGGAGGGTGGGGAATCTGCTAAATCTTCTTCCCATAAGGGCCACAAAAAGAAAAATAAGGGTAAGCCATCCGAGAACTCACAGGGTAGTGGAGGTTCGCCTCCGAAACAGAACTCTGGTTATAATAAGCCTCCCTACGTAAACAGACCCAATGGGGCTTGTTTTTCTTGTGGAGCAACTGACCATGTGAAGGGGGATCCCCGTTGTAAGGTTAGACCTTTGGGGGTCCACTCCGCTAATCTGGCCTTCTCCTCCTACGAGGAAGAAGAGATTACAGGAGCATCCTTCTCCTCAGACTCATTTCCCAGCGGAATAGAGGCTGAGGTAGTTTTAGTGTCCCTGGGTTCCTGGGAGCCTAAAGTCGCAGAGGCGTATGCTAGGATTCCGGATAATACCAAGCACTACTTTAAAGACAGTGTGCTGATCAATGGAGTGGATACTCCAGCTCTTAGGGATAGTGGGTGCAGTCGAACTGTAGTGGATTCTACCTTGGTAGACTCAGAGGAAGTTGCCAGAGCTACTCTGATGCCCACTAAGTTGGCTGACGGCCCCCTCCGTATGTTTCCCGTGATCCCTGTTAATCTAACTTTAAATGGTACAGCAGTTAGGATTCCAGTGAGCATTCAGAGAAACGTCCCGGGAAAGGTCTTGTTGGGCAATGATCTCAGAGCTCTAGGGCTCGTAGGAGACACTGCCGAAAGACCCTACACACGGTCTCAAGCACGGGCAGCATTGGCCAAGTCCAATACGCCGCCCCAGCCGAAGGGGAAACCCAAGGCGAAAGGAGTCAACAAGTCCCGACGGGGGAAAGAGAATATTCCCCCGAGCTCGCCTACCACTGCGGTGGAGGGAGTTGGTCAATCGCCCGAGCCTGACGAGGAGGTGGCGATGCCTGAAGTGTTCGACCCCAACGACCATCCTGAACTAAAAGACTTGTTAGTTGAAGGAGGTCCTGATAGGGACGACTTCAGTAAGGGCCAACGTGAGTGCCCATCTCTGGAAGGCCTAAGGAGACAGGCCTGCTCCCAGCTTGAGGGTGAACCTCCTGGGAAGCATCGGATTTATTGGGAAGGTGGACTCCTGTACAGTGAGCCCACAGAGTCTACAGAAGGAGACCATAGGAGGTTGGTGGTTCCCCTTTCTGTTAGACCCTTCCTCCTGCAGTTGGCGCATGAAGTTCCCCTTGCTGGTCACCTTGGTATGAAGAGGACCAAGCAAAGGTTATCCATGCACTTCTACTGGCCCAAGATGGGGGTGCAAGTAGAAAGTCACTGCAGGAGTTGTGCCTCCTGCCAGTTGTCTGGTAAGGTTGGCGCGACAATCCAAGCTCCGTTGGTACCGCTCCCAGTTGTGGGGGTACCATTTGAAAGGGTAGGGATCGACATCGTTGGTCCCCTTGACCCGCAAACATCCTCAGGCAATAGGTTTATCCTGGTGCTGGTCGACCATGCAACCAGGTATCCTGAGGCCATCCCATTAAAGACTGTAACTGCCAAGTCAGTTGCAAAAGCTTTACTCGGCATATTTACTAGGGTTGGCTTCCCTAAAGAAGTTGTGTCAGATCGTGGCAGCAACTTTATGTCGAAGTATATGCAGGCTATGTGGAAAGAATGTGGGGTCACCTACAAGTTCTCTTCTGCATACCACCCCCAGACCAATGGTCTGGTGGAGCGTTTCAACAGAACGCTAAAGAGCATGATTGGGGCTCTGGAGGAGCCCCAGAGGAGGAAATGGGACCTTCTTTTACCATGCTTGTTGTTTGCCTACAGAGAGGTACCACAGGAGGGTGTTGGCTTCAGCCCCTTCGAACTTCTGTTCGGTCATCCCGTACGGGGACCCTTAGCCATCGTCAAAGAGGGATGGGAGATGCCCACTCCCCCTGTTACTACCAATGTAGTTGACTATGTGCTAGGGCTCAGAAAACGGATGGTACTCCTGATGGGCTTGGCTAGTGAAAAGTTGAAGGCCGGACAAGCGCTGGTGAAACATTGGTACGACCAGAAAGCTTCCTTAATTCACTTTACCCCTGGTCAGCAAGTCCTGATCATGAACCCTATAAGGCCTCGCGCTTTACAGGACAAATGGTCAGGCCCTTACACAGTGGTGGAGCCCCTGGGTGAGGTGAACTATTTAGTGGACCTTGGAAGGCCTGGACAGGCTCCAAAAGTGTTCCACGTAAATAGGCTGAAGGCTTTCGTCCCAAAAGTCGAAATCGCAGCACTGCTACTGGCGTCAGACGTTGAGGAAGAGGAGTCAGAACCTCTTCCCGACCTGTTCCAAAGCGGTCCTTCAGATAGCTCCGTTGAGGGTGTCCGAGTGGCCCCTCACCTGACTTCTGATCAGCAGGCTGAGGTGAAAAGTTTGCTTAGGCAGTTTTCCCCCCTGTTTTCACAGTCGCCTGGTTTGACACCTTGGTGCAAACATAACATTGACACAGGAGACAGTGTACCTACCAAAAGTAGGGGATACAGGATGTCGGATAAAGTACGGTCTTATATTAAGACCGAGGTCAACAAGATGTTAGACCTTGGGGTGATTGAACCCTCTAGTAGTCCTTGGTCCAGTCCTGTGGTTCTGGTTCCAAAAGCAGGCACTTCTGAATTGAGGTTCTGCGTGGATTACAGGGCTCTGAATGCTGTCACCAAGACAGACGCTCACCCCTTGCCTCGAACTGACGAGCTGGTGGATACCTTGGGTGCCTCCAAGTACCTCAGCACGTTTGACCTGACTGCGGGCTATTGGCAAATAGCTTTAGCAGAACATGCCAAGGAGAAGACAGCATTTTCAACTCCCGACGGGCTTTACCAATTCCGGGTAATGCCGTTCGGATTGAAGAATGCACCTGCCACTTTCCAGAGGCTTGTGAATCATGTGTTGAATGGGTTGGACGAATTCTGTCTTGCATATCTGGACGATATAGCAGTTTTCAGTGCCACCTGGGAAGACCATGTGAAACACCTCGGGATTGTGCTCCAGGCTCTTCAGAAAGCCCACTTGACCATAAAGGCGAGTAAATGCCAGATTGGACAAGGCTCAGTGGTTTACCTTGGGCATGAAGTAGGTGGAGGAAGGATACAGCCTCTCCCCAGTAAAGTACAAGCAGTACAAGACTGGCCTACCCCCACTACACAAACCCAAGTGAGAGCCTTCTTAGGACTCACGGGTTATTACCGCAATTTTATGGCAGACTATGGCACCATAGCTGCTCCTCTGACTGCCCTCACAACTCCGAAGAAACCCAAGAAGGTAACTTGGACTGACGAGTGTGAGAAGGCCTTCAATGGCTTGAAAGACTCCTTGTGCCAGGCCCCTGTGCTCAGGGCCCCTGATTATCAAAGACCTTTTATCGTGCAGACGGATGCCTCTGACACTGGGATAGGAGCTGTACTATCACAAGTAGATGAGAAGGGTAAGGAACACCCTATCGGTTTTATTAGTCGCCAGCTTAAGGACAGAGAGCTCAGATGGTCCACGGTAGAGAAAGAATGTTTCTCTGTTGTGTGGGCCCTAAGGAAGCTGCGGCCCTACCTCTATGGGACCCACTTCACTGTGCAGACTGACCATAAGCCGTTAAAGTGGCTAATGAACATGAAGGGGGAGAATCCAAAGTTGCTTAGGTGGTCCATAAGTCTACAAGGCTTCGACTTCACTATTGAGCATAGGCCAGGTGTCCAACATAGCAATGCTGATGGGTTGTCCAGAATGTTTTACCGACCTGAACAAGAGACTCATCCAGGGGTGGATTAGTTCCCCCTGTCCATAGTCTGGGAGGGGCGAGTGTTAGGAAAGATTTCGTTATTGTAGGGAACTTTCCTTCCATGTGGCAACCCCTAAACTTTTTGCTATTGTTTTCAACCTGTTTTCTTGACTTTGCCAGAGAAGTGCAGCCTTCTGCTGTACTCCTCTGGGCTTTCGCTCCTTTCTTACGGGGAAACTGACATGCCCTTAAGACAGTCAGTACCGGGGAACGCTGTTTCCCGTAGTTTCTTTTATCGTGTCGCCATTTTAGTGCAACACGACACAAGAGGGCACTGTAAGCTAAGTTACAGCTCTCTTGGGTCTCTAGCCTTCTACAGACCCTAGACACTCTTATAGGATGGTTTTTGGATCGGTGCAAGTCATTCAGGGACTGGGCTGGTGGCAGCGATCATTTGGTTTATTTTGAGCTCCTTTTGCCGTTCTGAGCACCTTTTTGCCGCGAACACAAAAGGGTGGCCCGGCTACCCAAAATGGCCGGACCACGAGGCTCCTTTGTCTCGTCCACTGTCCGTCTTGCTCCCTTTACCTTCCCCCGGGTCAGGCGACCCGGGGCCTTCCTTATTTGGGCATGTAGTTTCCCGCGAAACACGGTTGCTTTCGCGGGCTTCTACATGTCGTTTGAGTGCCCCCAGGATGTGGGATGGGCTGTCTGGTCCCAATACACATCCTGGGTGCCAGAGAGTCTAGGGTGGTGTGAATGCCTGGGACCACTGTGGTCCGTGATTGGTCCACGTATGGTATGTGTGTTGATGTGCGGATCTCCCATTGGCTCCCCTCCGTTTTGGCGCGAAGGGAACCGTGGATAAGAGGGAGCTGGAAACACCACTGCCAGGTCGATCTCCTGAGTTCTTGCGAACCCAGGGATACAGGAGCCAAGTATCCTGCGAACACGAGGCTGGACCGAGGAATCACTGGTGACCCCCTGAAGAACTTCTGCTCCTCATTGCTGTCGTCCGGTGAAGCCCTTTCCACCTAAGATCGAACAAGAAGGCCTGTACTGGCGCTTCGACCTATTGGAATAGCAGGACCAGCTATTCCCGGCACCTTCATCAACTCCTGCTGTAAGCCTTCGGAAGTGTCTCTGGGCCATCCAGTTGACTGACCAGCTTACTAAGGAGGCCTGCTCTGTAATCGCCGACAGGTTGGGTGGTATTCTGAGTCCGGGGCATGCTCACACGCTTCGTTTGCTTAGCAGTCCTAAGCTAGAGGTGAGCAGTGCTCGTTTGGCTTGAATACACCCGGCCGTTCCGTTGCCCTGCTGTGGCGACAAAACTGTGCTTGTTTCTTCGATCGGGACGTCTTTTTACTCTGCACGACGACGAGACGTTCCCTGCTCTTCAGAACCTGCCAGAAGCTGCATCTATCGAGGAGAAGCTCGGGCCTGCTTGCTTCGGGGACCGGTGAGTAGATTAGCTAGGATCTGGTCGCCCTCCTGCAGTGCCCCTTGCTTTTCCCCGCTGTGAATACAGCACCCCTTGTCCGTACTCGCGCCCTGCTTCTGCCTCACAGTGGAGGCTGCGCTAGAGTCGCGGACCGTGTTCTCCTTCATTAGAGCTCCCTACAGAGCTGTTCAACGTCCTCCGAAGAGCTTCACCTTCTGCCCATTGGCACCGGCGTGTGCAGGTACTTTTGAGCGCTAGGCTCCACTCTTCGTAGGGATTGGACTACCATCTAGTTAGGGGCCTCAGAAGGCGGACATATCACACGCATTGGTTCGCACTGCCTGTTTTCCTTCCCCTGCAGGTGGATAACATATTTCGTGCTGCTAATGCTGTGAAACTGTGTATTCTGTATATATATTGGGTGGATAGTGTATGTGTTGGTTTAATATCGTTGTATGTTGCTGCTTTTACTGTGGTCATTAGTTTTGAGGCCTTATAATAAATGTGTATCTATTTTTGATATAAACAACTGTTTGGAGTAGTTTGTAAGCGCTCTTGCTTTGTGTGCTCATTGCGGGCTTTCAGTCACCCTCACCCCTCTTGAGACCTAGTCTTGACCGCCGCGATCGCTACCTTGATTGGTCTGGCTTGTCCAGAGGTTACCCTGTTCCAAGTAATTAGGTTGGCCTTCTGAACCTCTGCGCCACCAGGACAGAGTTCAGAAATCCGTCTTAACACTTCCTATAACATGAGATGTGATATCCAACTCCTTCCATTCCAATCCTGAGACCCTTCCTATAGCATGAGATGTGATATCTCAATGCTTCTACCAAACCTGAGACCCTTCCTATAGCATGAGATGTGATATCCAACTCCTTCCCATTCAAATCCTGAGACCCTTCCTATAGCCTGAGATGTGATATCTCAATGCCCCTAATACCAAACCTGAGATCCTTCCTCTAACATGAAATGTGATATCCAACTCCTTCACTTTCCAAACCTGAGAGCCTATCTATAGCATGAGATGTGATATCTAAGTCCTTCCCATTCCAATCCTTAGACCCTTCCTACAGCATGCAATATATCTCAATGATTCTAATAAAAAAACCTGAGACCCTTCCTATAACATGAGATGGGATATCCAACTCCTTCCCATTCCAATCCTGAGACACTTCCGATAGCAGAGATGTGATATCTCAATGTTTATACCAAACCTGAGACCCTTCCTATAACATGAGATGGGATATCCAACTCCTTCCCATTCCAAACCTGAGACCCTTCCTTTAGCATGAGATGTGATATCCAGCTCCTTCCCATTCCAATCCTGAGACACTTCCGATAGCATGAGATGTGATATCTCAATGCTTCTAATATCAAAACTGAGACCCTCCCTATAGCATATGTGATATCTCAATACTTCTAACACCAAACCTGAGATCCTTCCGATAACATGAGATGTGATATCTCAATACTTCTAATACCAAACCTGAGATCCATCCTAGAACATGAGATGTGATATCCAAATCCTTCCCCTTCCAAACCCGAGACCCTCCCTTTAGCATGAGATGTGATATCCAACTCCTTCCCATTCCAATCCTGAGACCCTACTGATAGCATAAGATATATCTCAATGCTTCTATACCAAACCTGAGATCCTTCCGATAGCATGATATGTGATATCTCAATACTTCTAATACCAAACCTGAGATCCTTCCTATAACATGAGATGTGATATCCAACTCCTTCCCATTCCAATCCTGAGACTCTTCTGATAGCATAAGATTTGATATCTCAATGCTTCTATACCAAACCTGAGATCCTTCTGATAGCATGAGATGTGATATCTCAATACTTCTAATACCAAACCTGAGATCCTACCTCTAACATGAAATGTGATATCCAACTCTTTCCCCTTGCAAACCTGAGAGCCTTCCTATAGCATGAGATGTGATATCCAAGTCCTTCCCATTCCAATCCTGAGACCCTTCCTATAACATGAGATGTGATATCCAACTCCTTCCCATTCCAACCTGAGACCCTTCATATAGCATGAGATGGGATATCCAACTCCTTCCAAAACCAATCCCGATACCCTTCCGATAGCATGAGATGTGATATCCCAATGCTTCTACCAAACCTGAGACCCATACTATGGCATGAGATGTGATATCAAACAGTTCCCATTCTAATCCTGAGACCCTTCCTATAGCTTGAGATGTGATATCCAACTCCTTCCCATTCCAATTCTGAGACCCGTCCTATACCATGAGACTTGATATCTCAATGCTTCTAATACCAAACCTGAGACCCGTCCTATAACATGAGATGTGATATCCAAATCCTTCCCCTTCCAAACCTTAGACCCTTCCTTTATCATGAGATGTGATATCCAATTCCTTCCCATTCCAATCTTGAGACCCTTCCGATATCATGAAATGTGATATCTCAATGCTTCTAATATCAAACTTGAGACCCTCCTTATAGCATGAGATGTGATATCCAAGTCCTTCCCATTCCAAACCTGAGACCCTTCCTACGGCATGAGATGTCATATTCAACTCCTTCCCATTCCAATCCTGAGACCCTTCCTATAGCATGAGATGTGATATCCAACTCCTTCCCATTCCAATCCTGAGACCCTTCCTATAGCATGAGATGTGATGTCTCAATGCTTCTAATACCAAACCTGATATCCTTCCTATAACATGAGATGTGATATCCAACTCCTTCCATTCCAATCCTGAGACCCTTCCTATAGCATGAGATGTGATATCTCAATGCTTCTACCAAACCTGAGACCCTTCCTATAGCATGAGATGTGATATCCAACTCCTTCCCATTCAAATCCTGAGACCCTTCCTATAGCCTGAGATGTGATATCTCAATGCCCCTAATACCAAACCTGAGATCCTTCCTCTAACATGAAATGTGATATCCAACTCCTTCACTTTCCAAACCTGAGAGCCTATCTATAGCATGAGATGTGATATCTAAGTCCTTCCCATTCCAATCCTTAGACCCTTCCTACAGCATGCAATATATCTCAATGATTCTAATAAAAAAACCTGAGACCCTTCCTATAACATGAGATGGGATATCCAACTCCTTCCCATTCCAATCCTGAGACACTTCCGATAGCAGAGATGTGATATCTCAATGTTTATACCAAACCTGAGACCCTTCCTATAACATGAGATGTGATATCCAACTCCTTCCCATTCCAAACCTGAGACCCTTCCTTTAGCATGAGATGTGATATCCAGCTCCTTCCCATTCCAATCCTGAGACACTTCCGATAGCATGAGATGTGATATCTCAATGCTTCTAATATCAAAACTGAGACCCTCCCTATAGCATATGTGATATCTCAATACTTCTAACACCAAACCTGAGATCCTTCCGATAACATGAGATGTGATATCTCAATACTTCTAATACCAAACCTGAGATCCATCCTAGAACATGAGATGTGATATCCAAATCCTTCCCCTTCCAAACCCGAGACCCTCCCTTTAGCATGAGATGTGATATCCAACTCCTTCCCATTCCAATCCTGAGACCCTACTGATAGCATAAGATATATCTCAATGCTTCTATACCAAACCTGAGATCCTTCCGATAGCATGATATGTGATATCTCAATACTTCTAATACCAAACCTGAGATCCTTCCTATAACATGAGATGTGATATCCAACTCCTTCCCATTCCAATCCTGAGACTCTTCTGATAGCATAAGATTTGATATCTCAATGCTTCTATACCAAACCTGAGATCCTTCTGATAGCATGAGATGTGATATCTCAATACTTCTAATACCAAACCTGAGATCCTACCTCTAACATGAAATGTGATATCCAACTCTTTCCCCTTGCAAACCTGAGAGCCTTCCTATAGCATGAGATGTGATATCCAAGTCCTTCCCATTCCAATCCTGAGACCCTTCCTATAACATGAGATGTGATATCCAACTCCTTCCCATTCCAACCTGAGACCCTTCATATAGCATGAGATGGGATATCCAACTCCTTCCAAAACCAATCCCGATACCCTTCCGATAGCATGAGATGTGATATCCCAATGCTTCTACCAAACCTGAGACCCATACTATGGCATGAGATGTGATATCAAACAGTTCCCATTCTAATCCTGAGACCCTTCCTATAGCTTGAGATGTGATATCCAACTCCTTCCCATTCCAATTCTGAGACCCGTCCTATACCATGAGACTTGATATCTCAATGCTTCTAATACCAAACCTGAGACCCGTCCTATAACATGAGATGTGATATCCAAATCCTTCCCCTTCCAAACCTTAGACCCTTCCTTTATCATGAGATGTGATATCCAACTCCTTCCCATTCCAATCTTTAGACCCTTCCAATAACATGAAATGTGATATCTCAATGCTTCTAATATCACACTTGAGACCCTCCTTATAGCATGAGATGTGATATCCAAGTCCTTCCCATTCCAATCCTGAGACCCTTCCTATAGCATGAGATTTGATATCTCAATGCTTCTAATACCAAACCTGAGACCCTTCCTATAACATGAGATGGGAATATCCAATGTGATATCCAACTCCTTCCCATTCCAATCCTGAGACCTTTCCTATAGCATGAGATGTGATATCTCAATGCTTCTAATATCAAACTTGAGACCCTCCCTATAGCATGAGATGTGATACCCAAGTCCTTCCCATTCCAATCCTGAGACCCTTCCTATAGCATGAGATGTGATATCCAACTCCTTCCCATTCCAATCCTGAGACCCTTCCTATAGCCTGAGATGTGATATCTCAATGCCTCTGATACCAAACCTGAGATCCTTCCTCTAACATGAAATGTGATATCCAACTCCTTCACTTTCCAAACCTGAGAGCCTATCTATAGCATGAGATGTGATATCCAAGTCCTTCCCATTCCAATCCTTAGACCCTTCCTACAGCATGCAATATGATATCTCAATGATTTTAATAAAAAACCTGAGACCCGTCCTATAACATGAGATGGGATATCCAACTCCTTCCCATTCCAATCCTGAGACACTTCCGATAGCAGAGATGTGATATCTCAATGTTTATACCAAACCTGAGACCCTTCCTATAACATGAGATGTGATATCCAACTCCTTCCCGTTCCAAACCTGAGACCCTTCCTTTAGCATATGTGATATCCAGCTCCTTCCCATTCCAATCCTGAGACACTTCCGATAGCATAAGATGTGATATCTCAATGCTTCTAATATCTAAACTGAGACCCTCCCTATAGCATATGTGATATCTAAGTCCTTCCCATTCCAATCCTGAGACCCTTCCTATAGCATGAGATGTGATATCTCAATGCTTATCCTTGATTCCTGTAGTAAATTGATTTCCTTTGCAGGCCGACTCCTGTCACGAATGCCTTGTCTGCATGCATTCTCTCCTGGCCATTCGCTCACCGTGGCTATTTGCCTACCCCCTTCCTCTCTCAGTGGATGGACTTCTCCATCCTAGCCTCCTACCACTCAACTCCGCCTACTTGGAGAATTCAACATGAACCTGTATGCTTCCTGACCTGGACTTTTACGAGATCTGCAACTCTTCATGTCGCTGGCCGTACACACTGCAGGGAATACTCAGGTTTTTCTGATCTCAGACCTCCCCCTCTGTAACCCTCTCAACAATCCTCTCCCGTGGTGATCAAGTTCTCATCTTCAAAGAAGGCTAACTGCCAGCTGTTCCTCCTCAGAGGAGTTCTCCCTTTCTGTCCCTGCTCCCTGCACCGTTTCGCGTTGCAAACACTCGCTTCCCTGCTCTCTTATTTAGACGCTTTTCCTTCTCAGAGGCCTTCTTGCTTTCTGCCCTTTTCGCGTTGCAAGTACTCGCTTCCCAGCTCTCTGGTTTAGACGCGTGTTCCCTGCCTTCTCTCTTCTTCCCGCTGCCTTCAAATCAAAAAATGAGCTCCAAAAGATACACAGTGCTCAGAATGCTCTATAACACCCATTATTCAACATATAGACGTAACCCGCTAGACGTATTGATACGTGCTGTAAACTAGCAAAAACAGCTAGAAAATGTACTTTCCTCGCGTTTTTGTAAATGCTAATTCTGATGGGTTCCCATGTATACTGTCCGTGCGTTTGTTGTCGAATCCTGAAGTTTTTAACCACTGTTCTCCCATACAAGGGGGGGTCAACGTCTACTGCTGTTCACAGGCTGAATGTATACGGCTGAAATCTTCAAGGAATTATCAGCTTTCCTGACTGTTTTGGAACGTGTATTTGTCATCTGTTAATGCAGTCGCCCTGTGTTCATCGTCCCTTCTACTTTACAGGCTGCACTCCCCTGGTGATCACATTCTCCTCTCCAGAGCAGGCTGACTACCAGCTGCTCCTCCTCATAGGCGTTCATCCTTTCTGTCCCTGCTCCCTGCACCGTTTCGCGTTGCATGTACTCGCTTCCCAGCTCTCTGGTTTAGATGCGTGTTCCCTGCCTTCTCTCCTCTTCCTACAGCCTTCCAATGAGCTCCACAAGATACAGTGTTCAGAATGCTTTATAACACCCATTATTCAACATATTGCTGTAACCCGCTAGACGTATTGAAACGTGCTAAAAACGAGCAGAAACAGCTAGAAAATGTACTTTCCTCGCGTTTTGGTAAATGCGAATTGTGGTGGATTCCCATTTTGTACTCTGTTCGTGCGTTTGTTCAGTCGAATCCTGGTCTTTTGACCCACTCTTCTCCCATACAAGGGAGGGTCAAAATGTGTTGTTCACAGGCTGAATTTATACTGCTGAAATGCTCGCTTCCCTGCTTTCTGGTTTAGACGCGTGTACCCTGCATTTACCAAAACGCGAGGGAAGTACATTTTCTAGCTGTTTTTGCTAGTTTTTAGCACGTTTCAATACGTCTAGCGGGTTACAGCTATATGTTGAATAATGGGTGTTATAAAGCATTCTGAACACTGTATCTTGTGGAGCAAATTGGAAGGCTGTAGCAAGAGGAGAGAAGGCAGGGAACACGCATCTCAACCAGAGAGCTGGGAAGCGAGTACATGCAACGCGAAACGGTGCAGGGAGCAGGGACAGAAAGGATGAACACCTATGAGGAGGAGCAGCTGGTAGTTAGCCTGCATAGGAGAGAAGAATGTGATCACTAGTGGAGTGCAGCCTGTAAACTAGAAGGAACGATGAACAAAGGGCGACTGCATTAACAGATGGCAAATAAACGTTCCAAAACAGTCAGGAAAGCTGATAATGCCTTGAAGATTTCAGCCGTATACATTCAGCCTGTGAACAGCAGATGTTGACCCCCACTCCCTAGTATGGGAGAACAGTGATTAAAAACTTCAGGATTCGAAACAAACGCACGGACACAGTACATACAACATGGGAACCCACCAGAATTCGCATTTACAAAAACGCGAGGGAAGTACATTTTCTAGCTATTTTTGCTAGTTTTTTAGCACGTTTCAATACGTCTAGCGGGTTACAGCTATATGTTGAATAATGGGGTTATAAAGCATTCTGAACACTATCTTGTGGAGCTCATTGGAAGGCTGTAGGAAGAGAGAAGGCAGGGAACACGCATCTAAACCAGAGAGCAGGGAAGCGAGCATTTCAGCAGTATAAATTCAGCCTGTGAACAACACATTTTGACCCTCCCTTGTATGGGAGAAGAGTGGTTCAAAAGACCAGGATTCGACTGAACAAACGCACGAACAGAGTACAAAATGGGAATCCACCAGAATTCGCATTTACCAAAACGCGAGAAAATACATTTTCTAGCTGTCTCTGCTCGTTTTTAGCACGTTTCAATACGTCTAACGGGTTACAGCTATATGTTGAATAATGGGTGTTATAAAGCATTCTGAACACTATCTTGTGGAGCTCATTGGAAGGCTGTAGGAAGAGGAGAGAAGGCAGGGAACACGCATCTAAACCAGAGAGCTGGGAAGCGAGTACATGCAACGCGGAACGGTGCAGGGAGCAGGGACAGAAAGGATGAACGCCTATGAGGAGGAGCAGCTGGTAGTCAGCCTGCTCTGGAGAGGAGAATGTGATCACCAGGGGAGTGCAGCCTGTAAAGTAGAAGGGACGATGAACACAGGGCGACTGCATGAACAGATGGCAAATACACGTTCCAAAACGGTCAGGAAAGCTGATAATGCCTTGAAGATTTCAGCCGTATACATTCAGCCTGTGAACAGCAGTAGACGTTGACCCCCCCCCCCCCCTTATATGGGAGAACAGTGGTTAAAAACTTCAGGATTCGACAACAAACGCACGGACAGTACATACATGAGAACCCATCAGAATTAGCATTTACAAAAACGCGAGGAAAGTACATTTTCTAGCTGTTTTTGCTAGTTTACAGCACGTTTCAATACGTCTAGCGGGTTACGGCTATATGTTGAATAATGGGTGTTATAGAGCATTCTGAGCACTGTGTATCTTTTGGAGCTCATTTTTTGATTTGAAGGCAGCGGGAAGAGAGAAGGCAGGGAACACGCGTCTAAACCAGAGAGCTGGGAAGCGAGTGTTTGCAACGCGAAACGGTGCAGGGAGCAGGGACAGAAAGGGAGAACTCCTCTGAGGAGGAACAGCTGGCAGTTAGCCTTCTTTGGAGATGAGAACTTGATCACCACGGGAGAGGATTGTTGAGAGGGTTACAGAGGGGGAGGTCTGAGATCACAAAATCCTGAGTATTCCCTGCAGTGTGTAGGGCCAGCGACATGAAGAGTTGCAGATCTCGTAAAAGTCCAGGTCAGGAAGCATACAGGTTCATGTTGAATTCTCCAAGTAGGGGGAGTTGAGTGGTAGGAGGCTAGGATGGAGAAGTCCATCCACTGAGAGAGGAAGGGGGTAGGCAAATAGCCACGGTGAGCGAATGGCCAGGAGAGAATGCATGCAGACAAGGCATTCGTGACAGGAGTCGGCCTGCAAAGGAAATCAATTTACTACAGGAATCGAGGTTAAGCATTGAGATATCACATCTCATGCTATAGGAAGGGTCTCAGGATTGGAATGGGAAGGACTTAGATATCACATATGCTATAGGGAGGGTCTCAGTTTTGATATTAGAAGCATTGAGATATCAAATCTCATGCTATCGGAAGTGTCTCAGGATTGGAATGGGAAGGAGCTGGATATCACATCTCATGCTAAAGGAAGGGTCTCAGGTTTGGAACGGGAAGGAGTTGGATATCACATCTCATGCTAAAGGAAGGGTCTCAGGTTTGGAACGGGAAGGAGTTGGATATCACATCTCATGTTATAGGAAGGATCTCAGGTTTGGTATTAGAAGTATTGAGATATCACATCTCATGCTGTCGGAAGGATCTCAGGTTTGGTATAGAAGCATTGAGATATCATATCTTATGCTATCAGAAGGGTCTCAGGATTGGAATGGGAAGGAGTTGGATATCACATCTCATGCTAAAGGGAAGGTCTCAGGTTTGGAAGGGGAAGGATTTGGATATCACATCTCATGTTATAGGATGGATCTCAGGTTTGGTATTAGAAGTATTGAGATATCACATCTCATGTTATTGGAAGGATCTCAGGTTTGGTATTAGAAGTATTGAGATATCACATCTCATGCTATAGGAAGGGTCTCAGGATTGGAATGGGAAGGAGTTGGATATCACATCTCATGCTAAAGGAAGGGTCTCAGCTTTGGTAGAAGCATTGAGATATCACATCTCATGCTATAGGAAGGGTCTCAGGATTGGAATGGGTAGGACTTAGATATCACATATGCTATAGGGAGGGTCTCAGTTTTGATATTAGAAGCATTGAGATATCACATCTCATGCTATCGGAAGTGTCTCAGGATTGGAATGGGAAGGAGCTGGATATCACATCTCATGCTAAAGGAAGGGTCTCAGGTTTGGAACGGGAAGGAGTTGGATATCACATCTCATGTTATAGGAAGGGTCTCAGGTTTGGTATAAACATTGAGATATCACATCTCTGCTATGGGAAGTGTCTCAGGATTGGAATGGGAAGGAGTTGGATATCCCATCTCATGTTATAGGACGGGTCTCAGGTTTTTTATTAGAATCATTGAGATATCATATTGCATGCTGTAGGAAGGGTCTAAGGATTGGAATGGGAAGGACTTGGATATCACATCTCATGCTATAGATAGGCTCTCAGGTTTGGAAAGTGAAGGAGTTGGATATCACATTTCATGTTAGAGGAAGGATCTCAGGTTTGGTATTAGAGGCATTGAGATATCACATCTCAGGCTATAGGAAGGGTCTCAGGATTGGAATGGGAAGGAGTTGGATATCACATCTCATGCTATAGGAAGGGTCTCAGGTTTGGTATAAGCATTGAGATATCACATCTCATGCTATAGGAAGGGTCTCAGGATTGGAGTGGAAGGAGTTGGATATCACATCTCATGTTATAGGAAGGATCTCAGGTTTGGTATTAGAAGCATTGAGACATCACATCTCATGCTATAGGAAGGGTCTCAGGATTGGAATGGGAAGGAGTTGATATCACATCTCATGCTATAGGAAGGGTCTCAGGATTGGAATGGGAAGGAGTTGGATATCACATCTCATGCTATAGGTAGGGTCTCAAGTTTGACATTAGAAGCATTGAGATATGACATCTCATGCTATAGGAAGGGTCTGAGGATTGGAATGGGAAGGAGTTGGATATGACATCTCATGTTATAGGAAGGGTCTCAGGTTTGGTATTAGAAGCATTGAGATATCACATCTCATGCTATAGGAAGGGTCTCAGGATTGGAATGGGAAGGACTTGGATATCACATCTCATGCTTTAGGGAGGGTCTCAAGTTTGATATTAGAAGCTTTAAGATATCACATCTCATGATATCGGAAGGGTCTCAGGATTGGAATGGGACGGAGTTGGATATCACATCTCATGATAAAGGAAGGGTCTAAGGTTTGGAAGGGGAAGGATTTGGATATCACATCTCATGTTATATTACGGGTCTCAGGTTTGGTATTAGAAGCATTGAGATATCAAGTCTCATAGTATAGGAAGGGGCTCAGAATTGGAATGGGAAGGAGTTGGATATCACATCTCAAGCTTTAGGAAGGGTCTCAGGATTGGAATGGGAAGGACTTGGATATCACATCTCATGCTATAGGAAGGCTCTCAGGTTTGGAAGGGGAAAGAGTTGGATATCACATTTCATGTTAGAGGTAGGATCTCAGGTTTGGTATTAGAGGCATTGAGATATCACATCTCATGCTATCAGAAGTGTCTCAGGAATGGAATGGGAAGGAGTTGGATATCACATCTCATGCTAAAGGGAGGGTCTCAGGTTTGGAAGGGGAAGGATTTGGATATCACATCTCATGTTATAGGAAGGATCTCAGGTTTGGTATTAGAAGCATTGAGATATCACATCTCATGCTATCAGAAGGGTCTCAGGATTGGAATAGGAAGGAGTTGGATATCACATCTCATGCTAAAGGGAGGGCCTCAGGTTTGGAAGGGGAAGGATTTGGATATCACATCTCATGTTATCGGAAGGATCTCAGGTTTGGTATTAGAAGCATTGAGATATCACATCTCATGCTATCAGAAGGGTCTCAGGATTGGAATAGGAAGGAGTTGGATATCACATCTCATGCTAAAGGGAGGGCCTCAGGTTTGGAAGGGGAAGGATTTGGATATCACATCTCATGCTATAGGAAGGGTCTCAGGATTGGATTGGGAAGGAGATGGATATCCCTTCTCATGCTATAGGAAGGGTCTCAGGATTTGAATGGCAAGGAGTTGGATATCACATCTCATGCCATAGGAAGGGTCTCAGGTTTGGTATAAGCATTGAGATATCACATCTCTGCTATCGGAAGGGCCTCAGGATTGGATTGGGAAGGAGTTGGATATCCCTTCTCATGCTATAGGAAGTGTCTCAGGTTGGAATGGGAAGGAGTTGGATATCACATCTCATGTTATAGGAAGGGTCTCAGGATTGGAATGGGAAGGATTTGGATATCACATCTCTTGCTATAGGAAGGGTCTCAGGATTGGAATGGGTAGGAGTTGGATATTACTTTCTTGCTATAGGAAGGGTCTCATGTTTGGAATGGGAAGGAGTTGGATATCACATATGCTATAGTTAGTGTCTCAGGTTTGGAACGGGAAGGAGTTGGATATCACATCTCATGTTATAGGAAGGGTCTCAGGTTTGGTGTAAGCATTGAGATATCACATCTCTGCTATCGGAAGCGGCTCAGGATTGGAATGGGAAGGAGTTGGATATCCCATCTCATGTTATAGGAAGAGTCTCTGGTTTGGTATTAGAATCATTGAGATATCACATCTCATGCCATAGTATGGGTCTCAGGTTTGGTAGAAGCATTGGGATATCACATCTCATGCTATCGGAAGGGTATCAGTATTGGATTTGGAAGAAGTTGGATATCCCATCTCATGCTATAGGAAGGGTCTCAGGTTGGAATGGGAAGGAGTTGGATATCACATTTCATGTTATAGGAAGGGTCTCAGGATTGGAATGGGAAGGACTTGGATATCATATCTCATGCTATAGGACGGGTCTCAGGTTTGTTATTAGAATCATTGAGATATCATATTGCATGCTGTAGGAAGGGTCTAAGGATTGGAATGGAAAGGACCTGGATATCACATCTCATGCTATAGAACGGCTCTCAGGTTTGGAAAGGGAAGGAGTTGGATATCACATCTCATGTTATAGGATGGATCTCAGGTTTGGTATTAGAAGTATTGAGATATCACATCTCATGTTATCGGAAGGATCTCAGGTTTGGTATTAGAAGTATTGAGATATCACATCTCATGCTATAGGAAGGGTCTCAGGATTGGAATGGGAAGGAGTTGGATATCACATCTCATGCTAAAGGAAGGGTCTCAGGTTTGGTAGAAGCATTGAGATATCACATCTCATGCTATAGGAAGGGTCTCAGGATTGGAATGGGAAGGACTTAGATATCATATATCATGCTATAGGGAGGGTCTCAGTTTTGATATTAGAAGCATTGAGATATCACATCTCATGCTATCGGAATTGTCTCAGGATTGGAATGGGAAGGAGCTGGATATCACATCTCATGCTAAAGGAAGGGTCTCAGGTTTGGAACGGGAAGGAGTTGGATATCACATCTCATGTTATAGGAAGGATCTCAGGTTTGGTATAAGCATTGAGATATCAGATCTCTGCTATCGGAAGGGTCTCAGGATTGGAATGGGAAGGAGTTGGATATTCCCATCTCATGTTATAGGAAGGGTCTCAGGTTTGGTATTAGAAGCATTGAGATATCACATCTCATGCTATAGGAAGGGTCTCAGGATTGGAATGTGAAGGACTTGGATATCATATCTCATGCTATAGGGAGGGTCTCAAGTTTGATATTAGAAGCTTTGAGATATCACATCTCATGATATCGGAAGGGTCTCAGGATTGGAATTGGAAGGAGTTGGATATCACATCTCATGATAAAGGAAGGGTCTAAGGTTTGGAAGGGGAAGGATTTGGATATCACATTGTTAGGAAAGATTTCGTTATTGTAGGGAACTTTCCTTCCATGTGGCAACCCCTAAACTTTTTGCTATTGTTTTCAACCTGTTTCTTGACTTTGCCAGAGAAGTGCAGCCTTCTGCCGTACTCCTCTGGGCTTTCGCTCCTTTCTTACGGGGAAACTGACATGCCCTTAAGACAGTCAGTACCGGGGAACGCTGTTTCCCGTAGTTTCTTTTATCGTGTCGCCATTTTAGTGCAACACGACACAAGAGGGCACTGTAAGCTAAGTTACAGCTCTCTTGGGTCTCTAGCCTTCTACAGACCCTAGACACTCTTGTAGGATGGTTTTTGGATCGGTGCAAGTCATTCAGGGACTGGGCTGGTGGCAGCGATCATTTGGTTTATTTTGAGCTCCTTTTGCCGTTCTGAGCACCTTTTTGCCGCGAACACAAAAGGGTGGCCCGGCTACCCAAAATGGCCGGACCACGAGGCTCCTTTGTCTCGTCCACTGTCCGTCTTGCTCCCTTTACCTTCCCCCGGGTCAGGCGACCCGGGGCCTTCCTTATTTGGGCATGTAGTTTCCCGCGAAACACGGTTGCTTTCGCGGGCTTCTACATGTCGTTTGAGTGCCC
Organism: Ambystoma mexicanum; assembly: GCF_040938575.1. Classification (NCBI taxonomy): domain Eukaryota; kingdom Metazoa; phylum Chordata; class Amphibia; order Caudata; family Ambystomatidae; genus Ambystoma; species Ambystoma mexicanum. The sequence goes on from NC_090936.1 coordinate 332,877,968, forward strand.
CCAGGATGTGGGCTGGGCTGTCTGGTCCCAATACACATCCTGGGTGCCAGAGAGTCTAGGGTGGTGTGAATGCCTGGGACCACTGTGGTCCGTGATTGGTCCACGTATGGTATGTGTGTTGATGAGCGGATCTCCCATTGGCTCCCCTCCGTTTTGGCGCGAAGGGAACCGTGGATAAGAGGGAGCTGGAAACACCACTGCCATGTCGATCTCCTGAGTTCTTACGAACCCAGGGATACAGGAGCCAAGTATCCTGCGAACACGAGGCTGGACCGAGGAATCACTGGTGACCCCCTGAAGAACTTCTGCTCCTCATTGCTGTCGTCCGGTGAAGCCCTTTCCACCTAAGATCGAACAAGAAGGCCTGTACTGGCGCTTCGACCTATTGGAATAGCAGGACCAGCTATTCCCGGCACCTTCATCAACTCCTGCTGTAAGCCTTCGGAAGTGTCTCTGGGCCATCCAGTTGACTGACCAGCTTACTAAGGAGGCCTGCTCTGTAATCGCCGACAGGTTGGGTGGTATTCTGAGTCCGGGGCATGCTCACACGCTTCGTTTGCTTAGCAGTCCTAAGCTAGAGGTGAGCGGTGCTCGTTTGGCTTGAATACACCCGGCCGTTCCGTTGCCCTGCGGTGGCGACAAAACTGTGCTTGTTTCTTCGATCGGGACGTCTTTTTACTCTGCACGACGACGAGACGTTCCCTGCTCTTCAGAACCTGCCAGAAGCTGCATCTATCGAGGAGAAGCTCGGGCCTGCTTGCTTCGGGGACCGGTGAGTAGATTAGCTAGGATCTGGTCGCCCTCCTGCAGTGCCCTTTGCTTTTCCCCGCTGTGAATACAGCACCCCTTGTCCGTACTCGCGCCCGGCTTCTGCCTCACAGTGGAGGCTGCGCTAGAGTCGCGGACCGTGTTCTCCTTCATTAGAGCTCCCTACAGAGCTGTTCAACGTCCTCCGAAGAGCTTCACCTTCTGCCCATTGGCACCGGCGTGTGCAGGTACTTTTGAGCGCTAGGCTCCACTCTTCGTAGGGATTGGACTACCATCCAGTTAGGGGCCTCAGAAGGCGGACATATCACTCGCATTGGTTCGCACTGCCTGTTTTCCTTCCCCTGCAGGTGGATAACATATTTCGTGCTGCTAATGCTGTGAAACTGTGTATTCTGTATATATATTGGGTGGATAGTGTATGTGTTGGTTTAATATCGTTGTATATTGCTGCTTTTACTGTGGTTATTAGTTTCAAGGCCTTATAATAAATGTGTATCTATTTTTGATATAAACAACTGTTTGGAGTAGTTTGTAAGCGCTCTTGCTTTGTGTGCTCACTGCGGGCTTTCAGTCACCCTCACCCCTCTTGAGACCTAGTCTTGACCGCCGCGATCGCTACCTTGATTGGTCTGGCTTGTCCAGAGGTTACCCTGTTCCAAGTAATTAGGTTGGCCTTCTGAACTTCTGCGCCACCAGGACAGAGTTCAGAAATCCGTCTTAACAAATTGGTGTACAGCGGTGGGATACGACTGAAGGTATCCAGTGTTGCGCACGAGCTAAGGCGTTTTCAGGTTATTCCAACCAGGACACGCAGTAAAGTATTGAATATAACGTTAAAAAGGCCATAGTCCTATCAACAGTATGGAAACGAATACTTTGTTAACCTTAAATGCTTCGAAATCTGAAACATTGAAGAAGATGTGTGCGGAGAGAGGGGTTTCCTCTCAAGGCACTAAATTGGAAATGATCCAGAGAATCGTGGCGTGGCAAGAAGCGCAGCTTGACGCTATAACTTCCGAGGACAGTGCAGAAGGTGGTGGGGCTGCTCTCACTGGCAGAACCGACGGTTCTGCCGCTGCACTGATCCATCACGACCACGAGGACAGGGAGGATGTAATGTCTAATGTTTCCTCTGCCAGTATTGATGGGGAGGCTATGCTTGAATTCAAGAAGCAAGAGCTGCGGTTTAGGCAGCAGGAGCTTGAATTCAGCATAGCCAAACTGAAAATCGACCAGGCAGAAAAACAAAAAGACAGGGATCACCAGTTGGAACTGGCCAAGCTTCAGTTCGCAAATGGGTCCAAGGGTCCTGGACATGGTTCTGGGGCTTCCTCTCATCCACGGTTTCCAAAAGATCTGCTCAGTGTGTATGAGGAACGAAATGACATTATGGACTGGTTGAATGCGTTTGAGTATGCATGCGAGGTTCAAGAGGTTGATAATGCGGATAAGATTGCATGGTTACTCAGCAGACTGCCCCATTCTGGTTGCAGTGCCATTATGGAAATGTCGAAGGCTGAGCGCGCTGATTTTGCAATGTTGAAGCAGACTCTCATTTTAAAGTTTGGGAAGACTCCGACCCAATATTTGAAAAGGTTTAGAGAGTATAAGAAAAAGGAAGGTGGTACTTGGGTGTCGTATGTAGCTGAGTCCCTGAAAAACTTGACTGGCTGGGTTGAAGGTTATAAGGTTTCTACCTTCGAAGGCATGATCAATCTGGTCATGCTGGAACACATTTTTGCTTCTTCTTCCCCGGAGCTTAAGCAGCATTTGGCCGATTCGAAGGAGATAGATCCTAAGAAGCTGGCCATTGCAGCAGATTTATGGGTGTCACATCGAGTGTCCCATAAGGACAAAACTCATCCTGGTAAGCAGGAAGAAGGGAAAAAGTCCAAAGATGTGGAGGGTGGGGAATCTGCTAAATCTTCTTCCCATAAGGGCCACAAAAAGAAAAATAAGGGTAAGCCATCCGAGAACTCACAGGGTAGTGGAGGTTCGCCTCCGAAACAGAACTCTGGGTATAATAAGCCTCCCTACGTAAACAGACCCAATGGGGCTTGTTTTTCTTGTGGAGCAACTGACCATGTGAAGGGGGATCCCCGTTGTAAGGTTAGACCTTTGGGGGTCCACTCCGCTAATCTGGCCTTCTCCTCCTACGAGGAAGAAGAGATTACAGGAGCATCCTTCTCCTCAGACTCATTTCCCAGCGGAATAGAGGCTGAGGTAGTTTTAGTGTCCCTGGGTTCCTGGGAGCCTAAAGTCGCAGAGGCGTATGCTAGGATTCCGGATAATACCAAGCACTACTTTAAAGACAGTGTGCTGATCAATGGAGTGGATACTCCAGCTCTTAGGGATAGTGGGTGCAGTCGAACTGTAGTGGATTCTACCTTGGTAGACTCAGAGGAAGTTGCCAGAGCTACTCTGATGCCCACTAAGTTGGCTGACGGCCCCCTCCGTATGTTTCCCGTGATCCCTGTTAATCTAACTTTAAATGGTACAGCAGTTAGGATTCCAGTGAGCATTCAGAGAAACGTCCCGGGAAAGGTCTTGTTGGGCAATGATCTCAGAGCTCTAGGGCTCGTAGGAGACACTGCCGAAAGACCCTACACACGGTCTCAAGCACGGGCAGCATTGGCCAAGTCCAATACGCCGCCCCAGCCGAAGGGGAAACCCAAGGCGAAAGGAGTCAACAAGTCCCGACGGGGGAAAGAGAATATTCCCCCGAGCTCGCCTACCACTGCGGTGGAGGGAGTTGGTCAATCGCCCGAGCCTGACGAGGAGGTGGCGATGCCTGAAGTGTTCGACCCCAACGACCATCCTGAACTAAAAGACTTGTTAGTTGAAGGAGGTCCTGATAGGGACGACTTCAGTAAGGGCCAACGTGAGTGCCCATCTCTGGAAGGCCTAAGGAGACAGGCCTGCTCCCAGCTTGAGGGTGAACCTCCTGGGAAGCATCGGATTTATTGGGAAGGTGGACTCCTGTACAGTGAGCCCACAGAGTCTACAGAAGGAGACCATAGGAGGTTGGTGGTTCCCCTTTCTGTTAGACCCTTCCTCCTGCAGTTGGCGCATGAAGTTCCCCTTGCTGGTCACCTTGGAATGAAGAGGACCAAGCAGAGGGTATCTATGCACTTCTACTGGCCCAAGATGGGGGTGCAAGTAGAAAGTCACTGCAGGAGTTGTGCCTCCTGCCAGTTGTCTGGTAAGGTTGGCGCGACAATCCAAGCTCCGTTGGTACCGCTCCCAGTTGTGGGGGTACCATTTGAAAGGGTAGGGATCGACATCGTTGGTCCCCTTGACCCGCAAACATCCTCAGGCAATAGGTTTATCCTGGTGCTGGTCGACCATGCCACCAGGTATCCTGAGGCCGTCCCATTTACAACTGTAACTGCCAAGCCAGTTGCAGAAGCTTTACTCGGCATGTTTACTAGGGTTGGCTTCCCTAAAGAAGTTGTGCCGGATGATGGCAGCAACTTTATGTCGAAGTATAGGCAGGCTATGTGGAAAGAATGTGGGGTCACCTACAGGTTCTCTTCTGCATACCGCCCCCAGACCGATGGTCTGGGGGGGCGTCTTAACAGGACGTTAAAAAGCATGATTGGGGCTCTGGAGGAGCCTCAGAGAAGAAAATGGGATCTTCTTGTTTCATGCTTGCTGTTTGCCTACCGAGAGGTACCACAGGAGGGTGTTGGCTTCAGCCCCTTCGAACTTCTGTTCGGTCATCCCGTACGGGGACCCTTAGCCATTGTCAAGGAGGGATGGGAGATGCCCACTCCCCCTGTTACTACCAATGTAGTTGATTATGTGCTAGGGCTCAGAAAACGGATGGTACTTCTGATGGGCTTGGCTAGTGCTAAATTGAAGGCAGGGCAAGCGCTGGTGAAACATTGGTACGACCAGAAAGCTTCCCTCATCAACTTTACACATGGCCAGCAAGTCCTGATCGTGAATCCCATAAGGCCTCGAGCTTTACAGGACAAATGGTCAGGCCCTTACCCAGTGGTGGAGCCCCTGGGTGAGGTTAGCTATTCAGTGGACCTTGGAAGGCCTGGACAGGCTCTAAAAGTGTTTCACGTGAATAGGCTGAAGGCTTTCGTCCCAAGCGGCGAAATCGCAGCACTGCTATTGGCTTCAGACGTTGAGGAAGAGGAGTCTGAACCTCTCCCTGACCTGTTCCAAAGCAGTCCTTCAGAAAGCTCTTTTGAGGGTGTCCGAGTGGCCCCTCACCAAAATGGACAAGGCTCAGTGGTTTGCCTTGGACATGAAGTAGGTGGAGGGAGGAGACAGCCTCTCCCCAGTAAAGTACAAGCAGTACAAGACTGGCCTACCCCCACTACACAAACCCAAGTGAGAGCCTTCTTAGGACTCACGGGTTATTACCGCAATTTTGTGGCAGACTATGGCACCATAGCTGCTCCTCTGACTGCCCTCACAACTCCGAAGAAACCCAAGAAGGTAACTTGGACTGACGAGTGTGAGAAGGCCTTCAATGGCTTGAAAGACTCCTTGTGCCAGGCCCCTGTGCTCAGGGCCCCTGATTATCAAAGACCTTTTATCGTGCAGACGGATGCCTCTGACACTGGGATAGGAGCTGTACTATCACAAGTAGATGAGAAGGGTAAGGAACACCCTATCGGTTTTATTAGTCGCCAGCTTAAGGACAGAGAGCTCAGATGGTCCACGGTAGAGAAAGAATGTTTCTCTGTTGTGTGGGCCCTAAGGAAGCTGCGGCCCTACCTCTATGGGACCCACTTCACTGTGCAGACTGACCATAAGCCGTTAAAGTGGCTAATGAACATGAAGGGGGAGAATCCAAAGTTGCTTAGGTGGTCCATAAGTCTACAAGGCTTCGACTTCACTATTGAGCATAGGCCAGGTGTCCAACATAGCAATGCTGATGGGTTGTCCAGAATGTTTTACCGACCTGAACAAGAGACTCATCCAGGGGTGGATTAGTTCCCCCTGTCCATAGTCTGGGAGGGGCGAGTGTTAGGAAAGATTTCGTTATTGTAGGGAACTTTCCTTCCATGTGGCAACCCCTAAACTTTTTGCTATTGTTTTCAACCTGTTTCTTGACTTTGCCAGAGAAGTGCAGCCTTCTGCCGTACTCCTCTGGGCTTTCGCTCCTTTCTTACGGGGAAACTGATATGCCCTTAAGACAGTCAGTACCGGGGAACGCTGTTTCCCGTAGTTTCTTTTATCGTGTCGCCATTTTAGTGCAACACGACACAAGAGGGCACTGTAAGCTAAGTTACAGCTCTCTTGGGTCTCTAGCCTTCTACAGACCCTAGACACTCTTGTAGGATGGTTTTTGGATCGGTGCAAGTCATTCAGGGACTGGGCTGGTGGCAGCGATCATTTGGTTTATTTTGAGCTCCTTTTGCCGTTCTGAGCACCTTTTTGCCGCGAACACAAAAGGGTGGCCCGGCTACCCAAAATGGCCGGACCACGAGGCTCCTTTGTCTCGTCCACTGTCCGTCTTGCTCCCTTTACCTTCCCCCGGGTCAGGCGACCCGGGGCCTTCCTTATTTGGGCATGTAGTTTCCCGCGAAACACGGTTGCTTTCGCGGGCTTCTACATGTCGTTTGAGTGCCCCCAGGATGTGGGCTGGGCTGTCTGGTCCCAATACACATCCTGGGTGCCAGAGAGTCTAGGGTGGTGTGAATGCCTGGGACCACTGTGGTCCGTGATTGGTCCACGTATGGTATGTGTGTTGATGAGCGGATCTCCCATTGGCTCCCCTCCGTTTTGGCGCGAAGGGAACCGTGGATAAGAGGGAGCTGGAAACACCACTGCCATGTCGATCTCCTGAGTTCTTACGAACCCAGGGATACAGGAGCCAAGTATCCTGCGAACACGAGGCTGGACCGAGGAATCACTGGTGACCCCCTGAAGAACTTCTGCTCCTCATTGCTGTCGTCCGGTGAAGCCCTTTCCACCTAAGATCGAACAAGAAGGCCTGTACTGGCGCTTCGACCTATTGGAATAGCAGGACCAGCTATTCCCGGCACCTTCATCAACTCCTGCTGTAAGCCTTCGGAAGTGTCTCTGGGCCATCCAGTTGACTGACCAGCTTACTAAGGAGGCCTGCTCTGTAATCGCCGACAGGTTGGGTGGTATTCTGAGTCCGGGGCATGCTCACACGCTTCGTTTGCTTAGCAGTCCTAAGCTAGAGGTGAGCGGTGCTCGTTTGGCTTGAATACACCCGGCCGTTCCGTTGCCCTGCGGTGGCGACAAAACTGTGCTTGTTTCTTCGATCGGGACGTCTTTTTACTCTGCACGACGACGAGACGTTCCCTGCTCTTCAGAACCTGCCAGAAGCTGCATCTATCGAGGAGAAGCTCGGGCCTGCTTGCTTCGGGGACCGGTGAGTAGATTAGCTAGGATCTGGTCGCCCTCCTGCAGTGCCCTTTGCTTTTCCCCGCTGTGAATACAGCACCCCTTGTCCGTACTCGCGCCCGGCTTCTGCCTCACAGTGGAGGCTGCGCTAGAGTCGCGGACCGTGTTCTCCTTCATTAGAGCTCCCTACAGAGCTGTTCAACGTCCTCCGAAGAGCTTCACCTTCTGCCCATTGGCACCGGCGTGTGCAGGTACTTTTGAGCGCTAGGCTCCACTCTTCGTAGGGATTGGACTACCATCCAGTTAGGGGCCTCAGAAGGCGGACATATCACTCGCATTGGTTCGCACTGCCTGTTTTCCTTCCCCTGCAGGTGGATAACATATTTCGTGCTGCTAATGCTGTGAAACTGTGTATTCTGTATATATATTGGGTGGATAGTGTATGTGTTGGTTTAATATCGTTGTATATTGCTGCTTTTACTGTGGTTATTAGTTTCAAGGCCTTATAATAAATGTGTATCTATTTTTGATATAAACAACTGTTTGGAGTAGTTTGTAAGCGCTCTTGCTTTGTGTGCTCACTGCGGGCTTTCAGTCACCCTCACCCCTCTTGAGACCTAGTCTTGACCGCCGCGATCGCTACCTTGATTGGTCTGGCTTGTCCAGAGGTTACCCTGTTCCAAGTAATTAGGTTGGCCTTCTGAACTTCTGCGCCACCAGGACAGAGTTCAGAAATCCGTCTTAACACACATCTCATGTTATATTACGGGTCTCAGGTTTGGTATTAGAAGCATTGAGATATCAAGTCTAATAGTATAGGAAGGGTCTCAGAATTGGAATGGGAAGGAGTTGGATATCACATCTCAAGCTATAGGAAGGGTCTCAGGATTGGAATGGGAAGGACTTGGATATCACATCTCATGCTATAGGAAGGCTCTCAGGTTTGGAAGGGGAAAGAGTTGGATATCACATTTCATGTTAGAGGTAGGAACTCAGGTTTGGTATTAGAGGCATTGAGATATCACATCTCATGCTATCAGAAGTGTCTCAGGAATGGAATGGGAAGGAGTTGGATATCACATCTCATGCTAAAGGGAGGGTCTCAGGTTTGGAAGGGGAAGGATTTGGATATCACATCTCATGTTATAGGAAGGATCTCAGGTTTGGTATTAGAAGCATTGAGATATCACATCTCATGCTATCAGAAGGGTCTCAGGATTGGAATAGGAAGGAGTTGGATATCACATCTCATGCTAAAGGGAGGGCCTCAGGTTTGGAAGGGGAAGGATTTGGATATCACATCTCATGTTATCGGAAGGATCTCACGTTTGGTATTGAAGTATTGAGATATATCTCATGCTATAGGAAGGGTCTCAGGATTGGATTGGGAAGGAGTTGGATATCCCTTCTCATGCTATAGGAAGGGTCTCAGGATTTGAATGGCAAGGAGTTGGATATCACATCTCATGCCATAGGAAGGGTCTCAGGTTTGGTATAAGCATTGAGATATCACATCTCTGCTATCGGAAGGGTCTCAGGATTGGATTGGGAAGGAGTTGGATATCCCTTCTCATGCTATAGGAAGTGTCTCAGGTTGGAATGGGAAGGAGTTGGATATCACATCTCATGTTATAGGTAGGCTCTCAGGTTTGGTATAAGCATTGAGATATCACATCTCATGCTATAGGAAGGGTCTCAGGTTTGGAAGGGGAAAGAGTTGGATATCACATCTCAAGCTATAGGAAGGGTCTCAAGTTTGGTATTAGAGGCATTGAGATATCACATCTCATGCTATCAGAAGGGTCTCAGGAATGGAATGGGAAGGAGTTGGATATCACATCTCATGCTAAAGGGAGGGTCTCAGGTTTGGAAGGGGAAGGATTTGGATATCACATCTCATGTTATAGGAAGGATCTCAGGTTTGGTATTAGAAGCATTGAGATATCACATCTCATGCTATAGGAAGGGTCTCAGATTTGGTATAAGCATTGAGATAATCACATCTCATGCTAAAGGAAGGGTCTCAGGATTGGAATGGGAAGGAGTTGTATATGACATCTCAGGCCATAGGAAGGTTCTCAGGTTTGGTATGAGCATTGAGATATCACATCTCTGTTATCGGAAAGGTCAAAGGATTGGAATGGGAAGGAGTTGGATATCCCATCTCATGTTATAGGAAGGGTCTCAGGTTTGGTATTAGAAGCATAGAGATATCACATCTCATGCTATAGGAAGGGTCTCAGGATTGGAATGGGAAGGACTTGGATGTCACATCTCATGCTATAGGGAGGGTCTCAAGTTTGATATTAGAAGCATTGAGATAACAAATCTCATGATATCGGAAGGGTCTCAGGATTGGAATGGGAAGGAGTTGGATATCACATCTCATGATAAAGGAAGGGTCTAAGGTTTGGAAGGGGAAGGATTTGGATATCACATCTCATGTTATAGGACGGGTCTCAGGTTTGGTATTAGAAGCATTGAGATACCAAGTCTCATGGTATAAGAAGGGTCTCAGAATTGGAATGGGAAGGAGTTGGATATCACACCTCAAGCTATAGGAAGGGTCTCAGGATTGGAATGGGAAGGAGTTTGATATCACATCTCATGCCATAGTATGGGTCTCAGGTTTGGTAGAAGCATTGGGATATCACATCTCATGCTATCGGAAGGGTATCAGTATTGGATTTGGAAGAAGTTGGATATCCCATCTCATGCTATAGGAAGGGTCTCAGGTTGGAATGGGAAGGAGTTGGATATCACATTTCATGTTATAGGAAGGGTCTCAGGATTGGAATGGGAAGGACTTGGATATCATATCTCATGCTATAGGACGGGTCTCAGGTTTGTTATTAGAATCATTGAGATATCATATTGCATGCTGTAGGAAGGGTCTAAGGATTGGAATGGAAAGGACCTGGATATCACATCTCATGCTATAGAACGGCTCTCAGGTTTGGAAAGGGAAGGAGTTGGATATCACATCTCATGTTATAGGATGGATCTCAGGTTTGGTATTAGAAGTATTGAGATATCACATCTCATGTTATCGGAAGGATCTCAGGTTTGGTATTAGAAGTATTGAGATATCACATCTCATGCTATAGGAAGGGTCTCAGGATTGGAATGGGAAGGAGTTGGATATCACATCTCATGCTAAAGGAAGGGTCTCAGGTTTGGTAGAAGCATTGAGATATCACATCTCATGCTATAGGAAGGGTCTCAGGATTGGAATGGGAAGGACTTAGATATCACATATCATGCTATAGGGAGGGTCTCAGTTTTGATATTAGAAGCATTGAGATATCACATCTCATGCTATCGGAATTGTCTCAGGATTGGAATGGGAAGGAGCTGGATATCACATCTCATGCTAAAGGAAGGGTCTCAGGTTTGGAACGGGAAGGAGTTGGATATCACATCTCATGTTATAGGAAGGATCTCAGGTTTGGTATAAGCATTGAGATATCAGATCTCTGCTATCGGAAGGGTCTCAGGATTGGAATGGGAAGGAGTTGGATATTCCCATCTCATGTTATAGGAAGGGTCTCAGGTTTGGTATTAGAAGCATTGAGATATCACATCTCATGCTATAGGAAGGGTCTCAGGATTGGAATGTGAAGGACTTGGATATCACATCTCATGCTATAGGGAGGGTCTCAAGTTTGATATTAGAAGCTTTGAGATATCACATCTCATGATATCGGAAGGGTCTCAGGATTGGAATGGGAAGGAGTTGGATATCACATCTCATGATAAAGGAAGGGTCTAAGGTTTGGAAGGGGAAGGATTTGGATATCACATCTCATGTTATATTACGGGTCTCAGGTTTGGTATTAGAAGCATTGAGATATCAAGTCTAATAGTATAGGAAGGGTCTCAGAATTGGAATGGGAAGGAGTTGGATATCACATCTCAAGCTATAGGAAGGGTCTCAGGATTGGAATGGGAAGGACTTGGATATCACATCTCATGCTATAGGAAGGCTCTCAGGTTTGGAAGGGGAAAGAGTTGGATATCACATTTCATGTTAGAGGTAGGAACTCAGGTTTGGTATTAGAGGCATTGAGATATCACATCTCATGCTATCAGAAGTGTCTCAGGAATGGAATGGGAAGGAGTTGGATATCACATCTCATGCTAAAGGGAGGGTCTCAGGTTTGGAAGGGGAAGGATTTGGATATCACATCTCATGTTATAGGAAGGATCTCAGGTTTGGTATTAGAAGCATTGAGATATCACATCTCATGCTATCAGAAGGGTCTCAGGATTGGAATAGGAAGGAGTTGGATATCACATCTCATGCTAAAGGGAGGGCCTCAGGTTTGGAAGGGGAAGGATTTGGATATCACATCTCATGTTATCGGAAGGATCTCACGTTTGGTATTGAAGTATTGAGATATATCTCATGCTATAGGAAGGGTCTCAGGATTGGATTGGGAAGGAGTTGGATATCCCTTCTCATGCTATAGGAAGGGTCTCAGGATTTGAATGGCAAGGAGTTGGATATCACATCTCATGCCATAGGAAGGGTCTCAGGTTTGGTATAAGCATTGAGATATCACATCTCTGCTATCGGAAGGGTCTCAGGATTGGATTGGGAAGGAGTTGGATATTACTTTCTTGCTATAGGAAGGGTCTCATGTTTGGAATGGGAAGGAGTTGGATATCACATATGCTATAGTTAGTGTCTCAGGTTTGGAACGGGAAGGAGTTGGATATCACATCTCATGTTATAGGAAGGGTCTCAGGTTTGGTGTAAGCATTGAGATATCACATCTCTGCTATAGGAAGTGTCTCAGGTTGGAATGGGAAGGAGTTGGATATCACATCTCATGTTATAGGAAGGGTCTCAGGATTGGAATGGGAAGGATTTGGATATCACATCTCTTGCTATAGGAAGGGTCTCAGGATTGGAATGGGTAGGAGTTGGATATTACTTTCTTGCTATAGGAAGGGTCTCATGTTTGGAATGGGAAGGAGTTGGATATCACATGTGCTATAGTTAGTGTCTCAGGTTTGGAACGGGAAGGAGTTGGATATCACATCTCATGTTATAGGAAGGGTCTCAGGTTTGGTGTAAGCATTGAGATATCACATCTCTGCTATCGGAAGCGGCTCAGGATTGGAATGGGAAGGAGTTGGATATCCCATCTCATGTTATAGGAAGAGTCTCTGGTTTGGTATTAGAATCAATTGAGATATCACATCTCATGCCATAGGAAGGGTCTCAGGTTTGGTATAAGCATTGAGATATCACATCTCTGCTATCGGAAGGGTCTCAGGATTGGATTGGGAAGGAGTTGGATATTACTTTCTTGCTATAGGAAGGGTCTCATGTTTGGAATGGGAAGGAGTTGGATATCACATATGCTATAGTTAGTGTCTCAGGTTTGGAACGGGAAGGAGTTGGATATCACATCTCATGTTATAGGAAGGGTCTCAGGTTTGGTGTAAGCATTGAGATATCACATCTCTGCTATAGGAAGTGTCTCAGGTTGGAATGGGAAGGAGTTGGATATCACATCTCATGTTATAGGAAGGGTCTCAGGATTGGAATGGGAAGGATTTGGATATCACATCTCTTGCTATAGGAAGGGTCTCAGGATTGGAATGGGTAGGAGTTGGATATTACTTTCTTGCTATAGGAAGGGTCTCATGTTTGGAATGGGAAGGAGTTGGATATCACATATGCTATAGTTAGTGTCTCAGGTTTGGAACGGGAAGGAGTTGGATATCACATCTCATGTTATAGGAAGGGTCTCAGGTTTGGTGTAAGCATTGAGATATCACATCTCTGCTATCGGAAGCGGCTCAGGATTGGAATGGGAAGGAGTTGGATATCCCATCTCATGTTATAGGAAGAGTCTCTGGTTTGGTATTAGAATCAATTGAGATATCACATTGCATGCTGTAGGAAGGGTCTAAGGATTGGAATGGGATGGACTTGGATATCACATCTCATGTTATAGGTAGGCTCTCAGGTTTGGTATAAGCATTGAGATATCACATCTCATGCTATAGGAAGGGTCTCAGGTTTGGAAGGGGAAAGAGTTGGATATCACATCTCAAGCTATAGGAAGGGTCTCAGGTTTGGTATTAGAGGCATTGAGATATCACATCTCATGCTATCAGAAGGGTCTCAGGAATGGAATGGGAAGGAGTTGGATATCACATCTCATGCTAAAGGGAGGGTCTCAGGTTTGGAAGGGGAAGGATTTGGATATCACATCTCATGTTATAGGAAGGATCTCAGGTTTGGTATTAGAAGCATTGAGATATCACATCTCATGCTATAGGAAGGGTCTCAGGTTTGGTATAAGCATTGAGATATCACATCTCTGCTATCGGAAGCGGCTCAGGATTGGAATGGGAAGGAGTTGGATATCCCATCTCATGTTATAGGAAGAGTCTCTGGTTTGGTATTAGAATCATTGAGATATCACATCGCATGCTGTAGGAAGGGTCTAGGGATTGGAATGGGATGGACTTGGATATCACATCTCATGTTATAGGTAGGCTCTCAGGTTTGGTATAAGCATTGAGATATCACATCTCATGCTATAGGAAGGGTCTCAGGATTGGATTGGGAAGGAATTGGATATCACATCTCATGCTATAGGAAGGGTCTCAGATTTGGTATAAGCATTGAGATAATCACATCTCATGCTAAAGGAAGGGTCTCAGGATTGGAATGGGAAGGAGTTGTATATGACATCTCAGGCCATAGGAAGGTTCTCAGGTTTGGTATGAGCATTGAGATATCACATCTCTGCTATCGGAAAGGTCAAAGGATTGGAATGGGAAGGAGTTGGATATCCCATCTCACGCTATAGGAAGGGTCTCAGGATTGGAATGGGAAGGACTTGGATGTCACATCTCATGCTATAGGGAGGGTCTCAAGTTTGATATTAGAAGCATTGAGATAACAAATCTCATGATATCGGAAGGGTCTCAGGATTGGAATGGGAAGGAGTTGGATATCACATCTCATGATAAAGGAAGGGTCTAAGGTTTGGAAGGGGAAGGATTTGGATATCACATCTCATGTTATAGGACGGGTCTCAGGTTTGGTATTAGAAGCATTGAGATACCAAGTCTCATGGTATAAGAAGGGTCTCAGAATTGGAATGGGAAGGAGTTGGATATCACACCTCAAGCTATAGGAAGGGTCTCAGGATTGGAATGGGAAGGAGTTTGATATCACATCTCATGCCATAGTATGGGTCTCAGGTTTGGTAGAAGCATTGGGATATCACATCTCATGCTATCGGAAGGGTATCAGTATTGGATTTGGAAGAAGTTGGATATCCCATCTCATGCTATAGGAAGGGTCTCAGGTTGGAATGGGAAGGAGTTGGATATCACATTTCATGTTATAGGAAGGGTCTCAGGATTGGAATGGGAAGGACTTGGATATCATATCTCATGCTATAGGACGGGTCTCAGGTTTGTTATTAGAATCATTGAGATATCATATTGCATGCTGTAGGAAGGGTCTAAGGATTGGAATGGAAAGGACCTGGATATCACATCTCATGCTATAGAACGGCTCTCAGGTTTGGAAAGGGAAGGAGTTGGATATCACATCTCATGTTATAGGATGGATCTCAGGTTTGGTATTAGAAGTATTGAGATATCACATCTCATGTTATCGGAAGGATCTCAGGTTTGGTATTAGAAGTATTGAGATATCACATCTCATGCTATAGGAAGGGTCTCAGGATTGGAATGGGAAGGACTTAGATATCACATATCATGCTATAGGGAGGGTCTCAGTTTTGATATTAGAAGCATTGAGATATCACATCTCATGCTATCGGAATTGTCTCAGGATTGGAATGGGAAGGAGCTGGATATCACATCTCATGCTAAAGGAAGGGTCTCAGGTTTGGAACGGGAAGGAGTTGGATATCACATCTCATGTTATAGGAAGGATCTCAGGTTTGGTATAAGCATTGAGATATCAGATCTCTGCTATCGGAAGGGTCTCAGGATTGGAATGGGAAGGAGTTGGATATTCCCATCTCATGTTATAGGAAGGGTCTCAGGTTTGGTATTAGAAGCATTGAGATATCACATCTCATGCTATAGGAAGGGTCTCAGGATTGGAATGTGAAGGACTTGGATATCACATCTCATGCTATAGGGAGGGTCTCAAGTTTGATATTAGAAGCTTTGAGATATCACATCTCATGATATCGGAAGGGTCTCAGGATTGGAATGGGAAGGAGTTGGATATCACATCTCATGATAAAGGAAGGGTCTAAGGTTTGGAAGGGGAAGGATTTGGATATCACATCTCATGTTATATTACGGGTCTCAGGTTTGGTATTAGAAGCATTGAGATATCAAGTCTAATAGTATAGGAAGGGTCTCAGAATTGGAATGGGAAGGAGTTGGATATCACATCTCAAGCTATAGGAAGGGTCTCAGGATTGGAATGGGAAGGACTTGGATATCACATCTCATGCTATAGGAAGGCTCTCAGGTTTGGAAGGGGAAAGAGTTGGATATCACATTTCATGTTAGAGGTAGGAACTCAGGTTTGGTATTAGAGGCATTGAGATATCACATCTCATGCTATCAGAAGTGTCTCAGGAATGGAATGGGAAGGAGTTGGATATCACATCTCATGCTAAAGGGAGGGTCTCAGGTTTGGAAGGGGAAGGATTTGGATATCACATCTCATGTTATAGGAAGGATCTCAGGTTTGGTATTAGAAGCATTGAGATATCACATCTCATGCTATCAGAAGGGTCTCAGGATTGGAATAGGAAGGAGTTGGATATCACATCTCATGCTAAAGGGAGGGCCTCAGGTTTGGAAGGGGAAGGATTTGGATATCACATCTCATGTTATCGGAAGGATCTCACGTTTGGTATTGAAGTATTGAGATATATCTCATGCTATAGGAAGGGTCTCAGGATTGGATTGGGAAGGAGTTGGATATCCCTTCTCATGCTATAGGAAGGGTCTCAGGATTTGAATGGCAAGGAGTTGGATATCACATCTCATGCCATAGGAAGGGTCTCAGGTTTGGTATAAGCATTGAGATATCACATCTCTGCTATCGGAAGGGTCTCAGGATTGGATTGGGAAGGAGTTGAATATCCCTTCTCATGCTATAGGAAGTGTCTCAGGTTGGAATGGGAAGGAGTTGGATATCACATCTCATGTTATAGGAAGGGTCTCAGGATTGGAATGGGAAGGATTTGGATATCACATCTCTTGCTATAGGAAGGGTCTCAGGATTGGAATGGGTAGGAGTTGGATATTACTTTCTTGGTATAGGAAGGGTCTCATGTTTGGAATGGGAAGGAGTTGGATATCACATATGCTATAGTTAGTGTCTCAGGTTTGGAACGGGAAGGAGTTGGATATCACATCTCATGTTATAGGAAGGGTCTCAGGTTTGGTGTAAGCATTGAGATATCACATCTCTGCTATCGGAAGCGGCTCAGGATTGGAATGGGAAGGAGTTGGATATCCCATCTCATGTTATAGGAAGAGTCTCTGGTTTGGTATTAGAATCAATTGAGATATCACATTGCATGCTGTAGGAAGGGTCTAAGGATTGGAATGGGATGGACTTGGATATCACATCTCATGTTATAGGTAGGCTCTCAGGTTTGGTATAAGCATTGAGATATCACATCTCATGCTATAGGAAGGGTCTCAGGTTTGGAAGGGGAAAGAGTTGGATATCACATCTCAAGCTATAGGAAGGGTCTCAGGTTTGGTATTAGAGGCATTGAGATATCACATCTCATGCTATCAGAAGGGTCTCAGGAATGGAATAGGAAGGAGTTGGATATCACATCTCATGCTAAAGGGAGGGTCTCAGGTCTGGAAGGGGAAGGATTTGGATATCACATCTCATGTTATAGGAAGGATCTCAGGTTTGGTATTAGAAGCATTGAGATATCACATCTCATGCTATAGGAAGGGTCTCAGGATTGGAATGGGACGCAGTTGGATATCACATCTCATGCTATAGGAAGGGTCTCAGGTTTGGTATAAGCATTGAGATATCACATCTCTGCTATCGGAAGCGGCTCAGGATTGGAATGGGAAGGAGTTGGATATCCCATCTCATGTTATAGGAAGAGTCTCTGGTTTGGTATTAGAATCATTGAGATATCACATCGCATACTGTAGGAAGGGTCTAGGGATTGGAATGGGATGGACTTGGATATCACATCTCATGTTATAGGTAGGCTCTCAGGTTTGGTATAAGCATTGAGATATCACATCTCATGCTATAGGAAGGGTCTCAGGATTGGATTGGGAAGGAATTGGATATCACATCTCATGCTATAGGAAGTGTCTCAGATTTGGTATAAGCATTGACATAATCACATCTCATGCTAAAGGAAGGGTCTCAGGATTGGAATGGGAAGGAGTTGTATATGACATCTTAGGCCATAGGAAGGTTCTCAGGTTTGGTATGAGCATTGAGATATCACATCTCTGCTATCGGAAAGGTCAAAGGATTGGAATGGGAAGGAGTTGGATATCCCATCTCATGTTATAGGAAGGGTCTCAGGTTTGGTATTAGAAGCATAGAGATATCACATCTCATGCTATAGGAAGGGTCTCAGGATTGGAATGGGAAGGACTTGGATGTCACATCTCATGCTATAGGGAGGGTCTCAAGTTTGATATTAGAAGCATTGAGATAACAAATCTCATGATATCGGAAGGGTCTCAGGATTGGAATGGGAAGGAGTTGGATATCACATCTCATGATAAAGGAAGGGTCTAAGGTTTGGAAGGGGAAGGATTTGGATATCACATCTCATGTTATAGGACGGGTCTCAGGTTTGGTATTAGAAGCATTGAGATATCAAGTCTCATGGTATAAGAAGGGTCTCAGAATTGGAATGGGAAGGAGTTGGATATCACACCTCAAGCTATAGGAAGGGTCTCAGGATTGGAATGGGAAGGAGTTTGATATCACATCTCATGCCATAGTATGGGTCTCAGGTTTGGTAGAAGCATTGGGATATCACATCTCATGCTATCGGAAGGGTATCAGTATTGGATTTGGAAGAAGTTGGATATCCCATCTCATGCTATAGGAAGGGTCTCAGGTTGGAATGGGAAGGAGTTGGATATCACATTTCATGTTATAGGAAGGGTCTCAGGATTGGAATGGGAAGGACTTGGATATCATATCTCATGCTATATGACGGGTCTCAGGTTTGTTATTAGAATCATTGAGATATCATATTGCATGCTGTATGAAGGGTCTAAGGATTGGAATGGGAAGGACCTGGATATCACATCTCATGCTATAGAACGGCTCTCAGGTTTGGAAAGGGAAGGAGTTGGATATCACATCTCATGTTATAGGATGGATCTCAGGTTTGGTATTAGAAGTATTGAGATATCACATCTCATGTTATCGGAAGGATCTCAGGTTTGGTATTAGAAGTATTGAGATATCACATCTCATGCTATAGGAAGGGTCTCAGGATTGGAATGGGAAGGAGTTGGATATCACATCTCATGCTAAAGGAAGGGTCTCAGGTTTGGTAGAAGCATTGAGATATCACATCTCATGCTATAGGAAGGGTCTCAGGATTGGAATGGGAAGGACTTAGATATCACATATCATGCTATAGGGAGGGTCTCAGTTTTGATATTAGAAGCATTGAGATATCACATCTCATGCTATCGGAATTGTCTCAGGATTGGAATGGGAAGGAGCTGGATATCACATCTCATGCTAAAGGAAGGGTCTCAGGTTTGGAACGGGAAGGAGTTGGATATCACATCTCATGTTATAGGAAGGATCTCAGGTTTGGTATAAGCATTGAGATATCAGATCTCTGCTATCGGAAGGGTCTCAGGATTGGAATGGGAAGGAGTTGGATATTCCCATCTCATGTTATAGGAAGGGTCTCAGGTTTGGTATTAGAAGCATTGAGATATCACATCTCATGCTATAGAAAGGGTCTCAGGATTGGAATGGGAAGGACTTGGATATCACATCTCATGCTATAGGGAGGGTCTCAAGTTTGATATTAGAAGCTTTGAGATATCACATCTCATGATATCGGAAGGGTCTCAGGATTGGAATGGGAAGGAGTTGGATATCACATCTCATGATAAAGGAAGGGTCTAAGGTTTGGAAGGGGAAGGATTTGGATATCACATCTCATGTTATATTACGGGTCTCAGGTTTGGTATTAGAAGCATTGAGATATCAAGTCTCATAGTATAGGAAGGGTCTCAGAATTGGAATGGGAAGGAGTTGGATATCACATCTCAAGCTATAGGAAGGGTCTCAGGATTGGAATGGGAAGGACTTGGATATCACATCTCATGCTATAGGAAGGCTCTCAGGTTTGGAAGGGGAAAGAGTTGGATATCACATTTCATGTTAGAGGTAGGATCTCAGGTTTGGTATTAGAGGCATTGAGATATCACATCTCATGCTATCAGAAGTGTCTCAGGAATGGAATGGGAAGGAGTTGGATATCACATTTCATGCTAAAGGGAGGGTCTCAGGTTTGGAATGGGAAGGAGTTGGATATCACATCTCATGTTATAGGAAGGGTCTCAGGATTGGAATGGGAAGGATTTGGATATCACATCTCTTGCTATAGGAAGGTTCTCAGGATTGGAATGGGTAGGAGCTGGATATTACTTTCTTGCTATAGGAAGGGTCTCATGTTTGGAATGGGAAGGAGTTGGATATCACATATGCTATAGTTAGTGTCTCAGGTTTGGAACGGGAAGGAGTTGGATATCACATCTCATGTTATAGGAAGGGTCTCAGGTTTGGTGTAAGCATTGAGATATCACATCTCTGCTATCGGATGCGGCTCAGGATTGGAATGGGAAGGAGTTGGATATCCCATCTCATGTTATAGGAAGAGTCTCTGGTTTGGTATTAGAATCAATTGAGATATCACATTGCATGCTGTAGGAAGGGTCTAAGGATTGGAATGGGATGGACTTGGATATCACATCTCATGTTATAGGTAGGCTCTCAGGTTTGGTATAAGCATTGAGATATCACATCTCATGCTATAGGAAGGGTCTCAGGTTTGGAAGGGGAAAGAGTTGGATATCACATCTCAAGCTATAGGAAGGGTCTCAGGTTTGGTATTAGAGGCATTGAGATATCACATCTCATGCTATCAGAAGGGTCTCAGGAATGGAATGGGAAGGAGTTGGATATCACATCTCATGCTAAAGGGAGGGTCTCAGGTTTGGAAGGGGAAGGATTTGGATATCACATCTCATGTTATAGGAAGGATCTCAGGTTTGGTATTAGAAGCATTGAGATATCACATCTCATGCTATAGGAAGGGTCTCAGGATTGGAATGGGACGCAGTTGGATATCACATCTCATGCTATAGGAAGGGTCTCAGGTTTGGTATAAGCATTGAGATATCACATCTCTGCTATCGGAAGCGGCTCAGGATTGGAATGGGAAGGAGTTGGATATCCCATCTCATGTTATAGGAAGAGTCTCTGGTTTGGTATTAAAATCATTGAGATATCACATCGCATGCTGTAGGAAGGGTCTAGGGATTGGAATGGGATGGACTTGGATATCACATCTCATGTTATAGGTAGGCTCTCAGGTTTGGTATAAGCATTGAGATATCACATCTCATGCTATAGGAAGGGTCTCAGGATTGGATTGGGAAGGAATTGGATATCACATCTCATGCTATAGGAAGGGTCTCAGATTTGGTATAAGCATTGAGATAATCACATCTCATGCTAAAGGAAGGGTCTCAGGATTGGAATGGGAAGGAGTTGTATATGACATCTCAGGCCATAGGAAGGTTCTCAGGTTTGGTATGAGCATTGAGATATCACATCTCTGCTATCGGAAAGGTCAAAGGATTGGAATGGGAAGGAGTTGGATATCCCATCTCATGTTATAGGAAGGGTCTCAGGTTTGGTATTAGAAGCATAGAGATATCACATCTCATGCTATAGGAAGGGTCTCAGGATTGGAATGGGAAGGACTTGGATGTCACATCTCATGCTATAGGGAGGGTCTCAAGTTTGATATTAGAAGCATTGAGATAACAAATCTCATGATATCGGAAGGGTCTCAGGATTGGAATGGGAAGGAGTTGGATATCACATCTCATGATAAAGGAAGGGTCTAAGGTTTGGAAGGGGAAGGATTTGGATATCACATCTCATGTTATGGGACGGGTCTCAGGTTTGGTATTAGAAGCATTGAGATATCAAGTCTCATGGTATAAGAAGGGTCTCAGAATTGGAATGGGAAGGAGTTGGATATCACACCTCAAGCTATAGGAAGGGTCTCAGGATTGGAATGGGAAGGAGTTTGATATCACATCTCATGCCATAGTATGGGTCTCAGGTTTGGTAGAAGCATTGGGATATCACATCTCATGCTATCGGAAGGGTATCAGTATTGGATTTGGAAGAAGTTGGATATCCCATCTCATGCTATAGGAAGGGTCTCAGGTTGGAATGGGAAGGAGTTGGATATCACATTTCATGTTATAGGAAGGGTCTCAGGATTGGAATGGGAAGGACTTGGATATCATATCTCATGCTATAGGACGGGTCTCAGGTTTGTTATTAGAATCATTGAGATATCATATTGCATGCTGTAGGAAGGGTCTAAGGATTGGAATGGGAAGGACCTGGATATCACATCTCATGCTATAGAACGGCTCTCAGGTTTGGAAAGGGAAGGAGTTGGATATCACATCTCATGTTATAGGATGGATCTCAGGTTTGGTATTAGAAGTATTGAGATATCACATCTCATGTTATCGGAAGGATCTCAGGTTTGGTATTAGAAGTATTGAGATATCACATCTCATGCTATAGGAAGGGTCTCAGGATTGGAATGGGAAGGAGTTGGATATCACATCTCATGCTAAAGGAAGGGTCTCAGGTTTGGTAGAAGCATTGAGATATCACATCTCATGCTATAGGAAGGGTCTCAGGATTGGAATGGGAAGGACTTAGATATCACATATCATGCTATAGGGAGGGTCTCAGTTTTGATATTAGAAGCATTGAGATATCACATCTCATGCTATCGGAATTGTCTCAGGATTGGAATGGGAAGGAGCTGGATATCACATCTCATGCTAAAGGAAGGGTCTCAGGTTTGGAACGGGAAGAAGTTGGATATCACATCTCATGTTATAGGAAGGGTCTCAGGTTTGGTATAAACATTGAGATATCACATCTCTGCTATCGGAAGTGTCTCAGGATTGGAATGGGAAGGAGTTGGATATCCCATCTCACGTTATAGGACGGGTCTCAGGTTTGTTATTAGAATCATTGAGATATCATATTGCATGCTGTAGGAAGGGTCTAAGGGTTGGAATGTGAAGGACTTGGATATCACATCTCATGCTATAGATAGGCTCTTAGGTTTGGAAAGGGAAGGAGTTGGATATCACATTTCATGTTAGAGGAAGGATCTCAGGTTTGGTATTAGAAGCATTGAGATATCACATCTCATGCTATAGGAAGAGTCTCAGGATTGGAATGGGAAGGAGTTGGATATCATATCTCATACTATAGGAAGGGTCTCAGGTTTGGTATAAGCATTGAGATATCACATCTCATGCTATAGGACGGGTCTCAGGATTGGAATGGAAGGAGTTGGATATCACATCTCATGTTATAGGAAGGATCTCAGGTTTGGTATTAGAAGCATTGAGACATCACATCTCATGCTATAGGAAGGGTCTCAGGGCTGGAATGGGAAGGAGTTGGATATCACATCTCATCCAATAGGAAGGGTCTCAGGTTTGGAATGGGAAGGAATTGGATATCACATCTCATGTTATAAGAAGGATCTCAGGTTTGGTATTAGAAGCATTGAGATATCAAATCTCATGCTATAGGAAGGGTCTCAGGATTGGAATGTGAAGGATTTGGATATCACATCTCATGCTAAAGGAAGGGTCTCAGGTTTGGTAGAAGCATTGAGATATCACGTCTCTGCTATCGGAAGGGTCTCAGGATTGGATTGGGAAGGAGTTGGATATCCCTTTTCATGCTATAGGAAGGGTCTCAGGATTTGAATGGCAAGGAGTTGGATATCACATCTCATGCCATAGGAAGGGTCTCAGGTTTGGTATAAGCATTGAGATATCACATCTCTGCTATCGGAAGGGTCTCAGGATTGGATTGGGAAGGAGTTGGATATCCCTTCTCATGCTATAGGAAGTGTCTCAGGTTGGAATGGGAAGGAGTTGGATATCACATCTCATGTTATAGAAAGGGTCTCAGGATTGGAATGGGAAGGAATTGGATATCACATCTCATGCTATAGGAAGGGTCTCAGATTTGGTATAAGCATTGAGATATCACATCTCATGCTAAAGGAAGGGTCTCAGGATTGGAATGGGAAGGAGTTGTATATGACATCTCAGGCCATAGGAAGGTTCTCAGGTTTGGTATAAGCATTGAGATATCACATCTCTGCTATCGGAAAGGTCTCAGGATTGGAATGGGAAGGAGTTGGATATCCCATCTCATGTTATAGGAAGGGTCTCAGGTTTGGTATTAGAAGCATAGAGATATCACATCTCATGCTATAGGAAGGGTCTCAGGATTGGAATGGGAAGGACTTGGATGTCACATCTCATGCTATAGGGAGGGTCTCAAGTTTGATATTAGAAGCATTGAGATAACAAATCTCATGATATCGGAAGGGTCTCAGGATTGGAATGGGAAGGAGTTGGATATCACATCTCATGATAAAGGAAGGGTCTAAGGTTTGGAAGGGGAAGGATTTGGATATCACATCTCATGTTATAGGACGGGTCTCAGGTTTGGTATTAGAAGCATTGAGATATCAAGTCTCATGGTATAAGAAGGGTCTCAGAATTGGAATGGGAAGGAGTTGGATATCACACCTCAAGCTATAGGAAGGGTCTCAGGATTGGAATGGGAAGGAGTTTGATATCACATCTCATGCCATAGTATGGGTCTCAGGTTTGGTAGAAGCATTGGGATATCACATCTCATGCTATCGGAAGGGTATCAGTATTGGATTTGGAAGAAGTTGGATATCCCATCTCATGCTATAGGAAGGGTCTCAGGTTGGAATGGGAAGGAGTTGGATATCACATTTCATGTTATAGGAAGGGTCTCAGGTTTGTTATTAGAATCATTGAGATATCATATTGCATGCTGTAGGAAGGGTCTAAGGATTGGAATGGGAAGGACCTGGATATCACATCTCATGCTATAGATAGGCTCTTAGGTTTGGAAAGGGAAGGAGTTGGATATCACATTTCATGTTAGAGGAAGGATCTCAGGTTTGGTATTAGAAGCATTGAGATATCACATCTCATGCTATAGGAAGGGTCTCAGGATTGGAATGGGAAGTAGTTGGATATCACATCTCATGCTATAGGAAGGGTCTCAGGTTTGGTATAAGCATTGAGATATCACATCTCATGCTATAGGACCGGTCTCAGGATTGGAATGGAAGGAGTTGGATATCACATCTCATGTTATAGGAAGGATCTCAGGTTTGGTATTAGAAGCATTGAGACATCACATCTCATGCTATAGGAAGGGTCTCAGGGTTGGAATGGGAAGGAGTTGGATATCACAACTCATCCAATAGGAAGGGTCTCAGGTTTGGAATGGGAAGGAATTGGATATCACATCTCATGTTATAGGAAGGATCTCAGGTTTGGTATTAGAAGCATTGAGATATCACATCTCATGCTATAGGAAGGGTCTCAGGATTGGAATGTGAAGGATTTGGATATCACATCTCATGCTAAAGGAAGGGTCTCAGGTTTGGTAGAAGCATTGAGATATCACGTCTCTGCTATCGGAAGGGTCTCAGGATTGGATTGGGAAGGAGTTGGATATCCCTTCTCATGCTATAGGAAGGGTCTCAGGATTTGAATGGCAAGGAGTTGGATATCACATCTCTTGTTATAGGAAGGATCTCAGGTTTGGTATAAGCATTGAGATATCACATCTCTGCTATCGGAAGGGTCTCAGGATTGGAATGGGAAGGAGTTGGATATTCCCATCTCATGTTATAGGAAGGGTCTCAGGTTTGGTATTAGAAGCATTGAGATATCACATCTCATGCTATAGGAAGGGTCTCAGGATTGGAATGGGAAGGACTTGGATATCACATCTCATGCTATAGGGAGGGTCTCAAGTTTGATATTAGAAGCTTTGAGATATCACATCTCATGATATCGGAAGGGTCTCAGGATTAGAATGGGAAGGAGTTGGATATCACATCTCATGATAAAGGAAGGGTCTAAGGTTTGGAAGGGGAAGGATTTGGATATCACATCTCATGTTATATTACGGGTCTCACGTTTGGTATTAGAAGCATTGAGATATCAAGTCTCAGAGTATAGGAAGGGTCTCAGAATTGGAATGGGAAGGACTTGGATATCACATCTCATGCTATAGGAAGGCTCTCAGGTTTGGAAGGGGAAAGAGTTGGATATCACATTTCATGTTAGAGGTAGGATCTCAGGTTTGGTATTAGAGGCATTGAGATATCACATCTCATGCTATCAGAAGGGTCTCAGGAATGGAATGGGAAGGAGTTGGATATCACATCTCATGCTAAAGGGAGGGTCTCAGGTTTGGAAGGGGAAGGATTTGGATATCACATCTCATGTTATCGGAAGGATCTCACGTTTGGTATTAGAAGTATTGTGATATCAAGTCTCATAGTATAGGAAGGGTCTCAGAATTGGAATGGGAAGGAGTTGGATATCACATCTCAAGCTATAGGAAGGGTCTCAGGATTGGAATGGGAAGGACTTGGATATCACATCTCATGCTATAGAAAGGCTCTCAGGTTTGGAAGGGGAAAGAGTTGGATATCACATTTCATGTTAGAGGTAGGATCTCAGGTTTGGTATTAGAGGCATTGAGATATCACATCTCATGCTATCAGAAGGGTCTCAGGATTGGAATGGGAAGGAGTTGGATATCACATCTCATGCTATAGGGAGGGTCTCAGGATTGGAATGGGAAGGACTTAGATATCACATATCATGCTATAGGGAGGGTCTCAGTTTTGATATTAGAAGCATTGAGATATCACATCTCATGCTATCGGAAGTGTCTCAGGATTGGAATGGGAAGGAGCTGGATATCACATCTCATGCTAAAGGAAGGGTCTCAGGTTTGGAACGGGAAGGATTTGGATATCACATCTCATGTTATAGGAAGGGTCTCAGGTTTGGTATAAGCATTGAGATATCACATCTCTGCTATCGGAAGTGTCTCAGGATTGGAATGGGAAGGAGCTGGATATCACATCTCATGCTAAAGGAAGGGTCTCAGGTTTGGAACGGGAAGGAGTTGGATATCACATCTCATGTTATAGGAAGGGTCTCAGGTTTGGTATAAACATTGAGATATCACATCTCTGCTATCGGAAGTGTCTCAGGATTGGAATGGGAAGGAGTTGGATATCACATCTCATGCTAAAGGAAGGGTCTCAGGTTTGGAACGGGAAGGAGTTGGATATCACATCTCATGTTATAGGAAGGGTCTCAGGTTTGGTATAAACATTCAGATATCACATCTCTGCTATCGGAAGTGTCTCAGGATTGGAATGGGAAGGAGTTGGATATCCCATCTCATGTTATAGGACGGGTCTCAGGTTTGTTATTAGAATCATTGAGATATCATATTGCATGCTGTAGGAAGGGTCTAAGGGTTGGAATGTGAAGGACTTGGATATCACATCTCATGCTATAGATAGGCTCTTAGGTTTGGAAAGGGAAGGAGTTGGATATCACATTTCATGTTAGAGGAAGGATCTCAGGTTTGATATTAGAAGCATTGAGATATCACATCTCATGCTATCGGAATTGTCTCAGGATTGGAATGGGAAGGAGCTGGATATCACATCTCATGCTAAAGGAAGGGTCTCAGGTTTGGAACGGGAAGGAGTTGGATATCACATCTCATGTTATAAGAGGGGTCTCAGGTTTGGTATAAACATTGAGATATCACATCTCTGCTATCGGAAGTGTCTCAGGATTGGAATGGGAAGGAGTTGGATATCCCATCTCATGTTATAGGACGGGTCTCAGGTTTGTTATTAGAATCATTGAGATATCATATTGCATGCTGTAGGAAGGGTCTAAGGGTTGGAATGTGAAGGACTTGGATATCACATCTCATGCTATAGATAGGCTCTTAGGTTTGGAAAGGGAAGGAGTTGGATATCACATTTCATGTTAGAGGAAGGATCTCAGGTTTGGTATTAGAAGCATTGAGATATCACATCGCATGCTGTAGGAAGGTTCTCAGGTTTGGTATTCGAAGCATTGAGACATCACATCTCATGCTATAGGAAGGGTCTCAGGATTGGAATGGGAAGGAGTTGGATATCACATCTCATGTTATAGGAAGGATCTCAGGTTTGGTATTAGAAGCATTGAGACATCACATCTCATGCTATAGGAAGGGTCTCAGGATTGGAATGGAAGGAGTTGGATATCACATCTCATGTTATAGGAAGGATCTCAGGTTTGGTATTAGAAGCATTGAGACATCACATCTCATGCTATAGGAAGGGTCTCAGGATTGGAATGGGAAGGAGTTGGATATCACATCTCATACTATAGGAAGGGTCTCAGGTTTGGTATAAGCATTGAGATATCACATCTCATGCTATAGGACGGGTCTCAGGATTGGAATGGAAGGAGTTGGATATCACATCTCATGTTATAGGAAGGATCTCAGGTTTGGTATTAGAAGCATTGAGACATCACATCTCATGCTATAGAAAGGGTCTCAGGGTTGGAATGGGAAGGAGTTGGATATCACATCTCATCCAATAGGAAGGGTCTCAGGTTTGGAATGGGAAGGAATTGGATATCACATCTCATGTTATAGGAAGGATCTCAGGTTTGGTATTAGAAGCATTGAGATATCACATCTCATGCTATAGGAAGGGTCTCAGGATTGGAATGTGAAGGACTTGGATATCACATCTCATGCTATAGGGAGGGTCTCAAGTTTGATATTAGAAGCTTTGAGATATCACATCTCATGATATCGGAAGGGTCTCAGGATTGGAATGGGAAGGAGTTGGATATCACATCTCATGATAAAGGAAGGGTCTAAGGTTTGGAAGGGGAAGGATTTGGATATCACATCTCATGTTATATTACGGGTCTCAGGTTTGGTATTAGAAGCATTGAGATATCAAGTCTAATAGTATAGGAAGGGTCTCAGAATTGGAATGGGAAGGAGTTGGATATCACATCTCAAGCTATAGGAAGGGTCTCAGGATTGGAATGGGAAGGACTTGGATATCACATCTCATGCTATAGGAAGGCTCTCAGGTTTGGAAGGGGAAAGAGTTGGATATCACATTTCATGTTAGAGGTAGGAACTCAGGTTTGGTATTAGAGGCATTGAGATATCACATCTCATGCTATCAGAAGTGTCTCAGGAATGGAATGGGAAGGAGTTGGATATCACATCTCATGCTAAAGGGAGGGTCTCAGGTTTGGAAGGGGAAGGATTTGGATATCACATCTCATGTTATAGGAAGGATCTCAGGTTTGGTATTAGAAGCATTGAGATATCACATCTCATGCTATCAGAAGGGTCTCAGGATTGGAATAGGAAGGAGTTGGATATCACATCTCATGCTAAAGGGAGGGCCTCAGGTTTGGAAGGGGAAGGATTTGGATATCACATCTCATGTTATCGGAAGGATCTCACGTTTGGTATTGAAGTATTGAGATATATCTCATGCTATAGGAAGGGTCTCAGGATTGGATTGGGAAGGAGTTGGATATCCCTTCTCATGCTATAGGAAGGGTCTCAGGATTTGAATGGCAAGGAGTTGGATATCACATCTCATGCCATAGGAAGGGTCTCAGGTTTGGTATAAGCATTGAGATATCACATCTCTGCTATCGGAAGGGTCTCAGGATTGGATTGGGAAGGAGTTGGATATCCCTTCTCATGCTATAGGAAGTGTCTCAGGTTGGAATGGGAAGGAGTTGGATATCACATCTCATGTTATAGGAAGGGTCTCAGGATTGGAATGGGAAGGATTTGGATATCACATCTCTTGCTATAGGAAGGGTCTCAGGATTGGAATGGGTAGGAGTTGGATATTACTTTCTTGCTATAGGAAGGGTCTCATGTTTGGAATGGGAAGGAGTTGGATATCACATATGCTATAGTTAGTGTCTCAGGTTTGGAACGGGAAGGAGTTGGATATCACATCTCATGTTATAGGAAGGGTCTCAGGTTTGGTGTAAGCATTGAGATATCACATCTCTGCTATCGGAAGCGGCTCAGGATTGGAATGGGAAGGAGTTGGATATCCCATCTCATGTTATAGGAAGAGTCTCTGGTTTGGTATTAGAATCAATTGAGATATCACATTGCATGCTGTAGGAAGGGTCTAAGGATTGGAATGGGATGGACTTGGATATCACATCTCATGTTATAGGTAGGCTCTCAGGTTTGGTATAAGCATTGAGATATCACATCTCATGCTATAGGAAGGGTCTCAGGTTTGGAAGGGGAAAGAGTTGGATATCACATCTCAAGCTATAGGAAGGGTCTCAGGTTTGGTATTAGAGGCATTGAGATATCACATCTCATGCTATCAGAAGGGTCTCAGGAATGGAATGGGAAGGAGTTGGATATCACATCTCATGCTAAAGGGAGGGTCTCAGGTTTGGAAGGGGAAGGATTTGGATATCACATCTCATGTTATAGGAAGGATCTCAGGTTTGGTATTAGAAGCATTGAGATATCACATCTCATGCTATAGGAAGGGTCTCAGGATTGGAATGGGACGCAGTTGGATATCACATCTCATGCTATAGGAAGGGTCTCAGGTTTGGTATAAGCATTGAGATATCACATCTCTGCTATCGGAAGCGGCTCAGGATTGGAATGGGAAGGAGTTGGATATCCCATCTCATGTTATAGGAAGAGTCTCAGGTTTGGTATTAGAATCATTGAGATATCACATCGCATACTGTAGGAAGGGTCTAGGGATTGGAATGGGATGGACTTGGATATCACATCTCATGTTATAGGTAGGCTCTCAGGTTTGGTATAAGCATTGAGATATCACATCTCATGCTATAGGAAGGGTCTCAGGATTGGATTGGGAAGGAATTGGATATCACATCTCATGCTATAGGAAGTGTCTCAGATTTGGTATAAGCATTGACATAATCACATCTCATGCTAAAGGAAGGGTCTCAGGATTGGAATGGGAAGGAGTTGTATATGACATCTTAGGCCATAGGAAGGTTCTCAGGTTTGGTATGAGCATTGAGATATCACATCTCTGCTATCGGAAAGGTCAAAGGATTGGAATGGGAAGGAGTTGGATATCCCATCTCATGTTATAGGAAGGGTCTCAGGTTTGGTATTAGAAGCATAGAGATATCACATCTCATGCTATAGGAAGGGTCTCAGGATTGGAATGGGAAGGACTTGGATGTCACATCTCATGCTATAGGGAGGGTCTCAAGTTTGATATTAGAAGCATTGAGATAACAAATCTCATGATATCGGAAGGGTCTCAGGATTGGAATGGGAAGGAGTTGGATATCACATCTCATGATAAAGGAAGGGTCTAAGGTTTGGAAGGGGAAGGATTTGGATATCACATCTCATGTTATAGGACGGGTCTCAGGTTTGGTATTAGAAGCATTGAGATATCAAGTCTCATGGTATAAGAAGGGTCTCAGAATTGGAATGGGAAGGAGTTGGATATCACACCTCAAGCTATAGGAAGGGTCTCAGGATTGGAATGGGAAGGAGTTTGATATCACATCTCATGCCATAGTATGGGTCTCAGGTTTGGTAGAAGCATTGGGATATCACATCTCATGCTATCGGAAGGGTATCAGTATTGGATTTGGAAGAAGTTGGATATCCCATCTCATGCTATAGGAAGGGTCTCAGGTTGGAATGGGAAGGAGTTGGATATCACATTTCATGTTATAGGAAGGGTCTCAGGATTGGAATGGGAAGGACTTGGATATCATATCTCATGCTATATGACGGGTCTCAGGTTTGTTATTAGAATCATTGAGATATCATATTGCATGCTGTAGGAAGGGTCTAAGGATTGGAATGGGAAGGACCTGGATATCACATCTCATGCTATAGAACGGCTCTCAGGTTTGGAAAGGGAAGGAGTTGGATATCACATCTCATGTTATAGGATGGATCTCAGGTTTGGTATTAGAAGTATTGAGATATCACATCTCATGTTATCGGAAGGATCTCAGGTTTGGTATTAGAAGTATTGAGATATCACATCTCATGCTATAGGAAGGGTCTCAGGATTGGAATGGGAAGGAGTTGGATATCACATCTCATGCTAAAGGAAGGGTCTCAGGTTTGGTAGAAGCATTGAGATATCACATCTCATGCTATAGGAAGGGTCTCAGGATTGGAATGGGAAGGACTTAGATATCACATATCATGCTATAGGGAGGGTCTCAGTTTTGATATTAGAAGCATTGAGATATCACATCTCATGCTATCGGAATTGTCTCAGGATTGGAATGGGAAGGAGCTGGATATCACATCTCATGCTAAAGGAAGGGTCTCAGGTTTGGAACGGGAAGGAGTTGGATATCACATCTCATGTTATAGGAAGGATCTCAGGTTTGGTATAAGCATTGAGATATCAGATCTCTGCTATCGGAAGGGTCTCAGGATTGGAATGGGAAGGAGTTGGATATTCCCATCTCATGTTATAGGAAGGGTCTCAGGTTTGGTATTAGAAGCATTGAGATATCACATCTCATGCTATAGAAAGGGTCTCAGGATTGGAATGGGAAGGACTTGGATATCACATCTCATGCTATAGGGAGGGTCTCAAGTTTGATATTAGAAGCTTTGAGATATCACATCTCATGATATCGGAAGGGTCTCAGGATTGGAATGGGAAGGAGTTGGATATCACATCTCATGATAAAGGAAGGGTCTAAGGTTTGGAAGGGGAAGGATTTGGATATCACATCTCATGTTATATTACGGGTCTCAGGTTTGGTATTAGAAGCATTGAGATATCAAGTCTCATAGTATAGGAAGGGTCTCAGAATTGGAATGGGAAGGAGTTGGATATCACATCTCAAGCTATAGGAAGGGTCTCAGGATTGGAATGGGAAGGACTTGGATATCACATCTCATGCTATAGGAAGGCTCTCAGGTTTGGAAGGGGAAAGAGTTGGATATCACATTTCATGTTAGAGGTAGGATCTCAGGTTTGGTATTAGAGGCATTGAGATATCACATCTCATGCTATCAGAAGTGTCTCAGGAATGGAATGGGAAGGAGTTGGATATCACATCTCATGCTAAAGGGAGGGTCTCAGGTTTGGAAGGGGAAGGATTTGGATATCACATCTCATGTTATAGGAAGGATCTCAGGTTTGGTATTAGAAGCATTGAGATATCACATCTCATGCTATCAGAAGGGTCTCAGGATTGGAATAGGAAGGAGTTGGATATCACATCTCATGCTAAAGGGAGGGCCTCAGGTTTGGAAGGGGAAGGATTTGGATATCACATCTCATGTTATCGGAAGGATCTCACATTTGGTATTGAAGTATTGAGATATATCTCATGCTATAGGAAGGGTCTCAGGATTGGATTGGGAAGGAGTTGGATATCCCTTCTCATGCTATAGGAAGGGTCTCAGGATTTGAATGGCAAGGAGTTGGATATCACATCTCATGCCATAGGAAGGGTCTCAGGTTTGGTATAAGCATTGAGATATCACATCTCTGCTATCGGAAGGGTCTCAGGATTGGATTGGGAAGGAGTTGGATATCCCTTCTCATGCTATAGGAAGTGTCTCAGGTTGGAATGGGAAGGAGTTGGATATCACATCTCATGTTATAGGAAGGGTCTCAGGATTGGAATGGGAAGGATTTGGATATCACATCTCTTGCTATAGGAAGGTTCTCAGGATTGGAATGGGTAGGAGTTGGATATTACTTTCTTGCTATAGGAAGGGTCTCATGTTTGGAATGGGAAGGAGTTGGATATCACATATGCTATAGTTAGTGTCTCAGGTTTGGAACGGGAAGGAGTTGGATATCACATCTCATGTTATAGGAAGGGTCTCAGGTTTGGTGTAAGCATTGAGATATCACATCTCTGCTATCGGATGCGGCTCAGGATTGGAATGGGAAGGAGTTGGATATCCCATCTCATGTTATAGGAAGAGTCTCTGGTTTGGTATTAGAATCAATTGAGATATCACATTGCATGCTGTAGGAAGGGTCTAAGGATTGGAATGGGATGGACTTGGATATCACATCTCATGTTATAGGTAGGCTCTCAGGTTTGGTATAAGCATTGAGATATCACATCTCATGCTATAGGAAGGGTCTCAGGTTTGGAAGGGGAAAGAGTTGGATATCACATCTCAAGCTATAGGAAGGGTCTCAGGTTTGGTATTAGAGGCATTGAGATATCACATCTCATGCTATCAGAAGGGTCTCAGGAATGGAATGGGAAGGAGTTGGATATCACATCTCATGCTAAAGGGAGGGTCTCAGGTTTGGAAGGGGAAGGATTTGGATATCACATCTCATGTTATAGGAAGGATCTCAGGTTTGGTATTAGAAGCATTGAGATATCACATCTCATGCTATAGGAAGGGTCTCAGGATTGGAATGGGACGCAGTTGGATATCACATCTCATGCTATAGGAAGGGTCTCAGGTTTGGTATAAGCATTGAGATATCACATCTCTGCTATCGGAAGCGGCTCAGGATTGGAATGGGAAGGAGTTGGATATCCCATCTCATGTTATAGGAAGAGTCTCTGGTTTGGTATTAGAATCATTGAGATATCACATCTCATGCTATAGGAAGGGTCTCAGGATTGGATTGGGAAGGAATTGGATATCACATCTCATGCTATAGGAAGGGTCTCAGATTTGGTATAAGCATTGAGATAATCACATCTCATGCTAAAGGAAGGGTCTCAGGATTGGAATGGGAAGGAGTTGTATATGACATCTCAGGCCATAGGAAGGTTCTCAGGTTTGGTATGAGCATTGAGATATCACATCTCTGCTATCGGAAAGGTCAAAGGATTGGAATGGGAAGGAGTTGGATATCCCATCTCATGTTATAGGAAGGGTCTCAGGTTTGGTATTAGAAGCATAGAGATATCACATCTCATGCTATAGGAAGGGTCTCAGGATTGGAATGGGAAGGACTTGGATGTCACATCTCATGCTATAGGGAGGGTCTCAAGTTTGATATTAGAAGCATTGAGATAACAAATCTCATGATATCGGAAGGGTCTCAGGATTGGAATGGGAAGGAGTTGGATATCACATCTCATGATAAAGGAAGGGTCTAAGGTTTGGAAGGTAAAGGATTTGGATATCACATCTCATGTTATGGGACGGGTCTCAGGTTTGGTATTAGAAGCATTGAGATATCAAGTCTCATGGTATAAGAAGGGTCTCAGAATTGGAATGGGAAGGAGTTGGATATCACACCTCAAGCTATAGGAAGGGTCTCAGGATTGGAATGGGAAGGAGTTTGATATCACATCTCATGCCATAGTATGGGTCTCAGGTTTGGTAGAAGCATTGGGATATCACATCTCATGCTATCGGAAGGGTATCAGTATTGGATTTGGAAGAAGTTGGATATCCCATCTCATGCTATAGGAAGGGTCTCAGGTTGGAATGGGAAGGAGTTGGATATCACATTTCATGTTATAGGAAGGGTCTCAGGATTGGAATGGGAAGGACTTGGATATCATATCTCATGCTATAGGACGGGTCTCAGGTTTGTTATTAGAATCATTGAGATATCATATTGCATGCTGTAGGAAGGGTCTAAGGATTGGAATGGGAAGGACCTGGATATCACATCTCATGCTATAGAACGGCTCTCAGGTTTGGAAAGGGAAGGAGTTGGATATCACATCTCATGTTATAGGATGGATCTCAGGTTTGGTATTAGAAGTATTGAGATATCACATCTCATGTTATCGGAAGGATCTCAGGTTTGGTATTAGAAGTATTGAGATATCACATCTCATGCTATAGGAAGGGTCTCAGGATTGGAATGGGAAGGAGTTGGATATCACATCTCATGCTAAAGGAAGGGTCTCAGGTTTGGTAGAAGCATTGAGATATCACATCTCATGCTATAGGAAGGGTCTCAGGATTGGAATGGGAAGGACTTAGATATCACATATCATGCTATAGGGAGGGTCTCAGTTTTGATATTAGAAGCATTGAGATATCACATCTCATGCTATCGGAATTGTCTCAGGATTGGAATGGGAAGGAGCTGGATATCACATCTCATGCTAAAGGAAGGGTCTCAGGTTTGGAACGGGAAGAAGTTGGATATCACATCTCATGTTATAGGAAGGGTCTCAGGTTTGGTATAAACATTGAGATATCACATCTCTGCTATCGGAAGTGTCTCAGGATTGGAATGGGAAGGAGTTGGATATCCCATCTCACGTTATAGGACGGGTCTCAGGTTTGTTATTAGAATCATTGAGATATCATATTGCATGCTGTAGGAAGGGTCTAAGGGTTGGAATGTGAAGGACTTGGATATCACATCTCATGCTATAGATAGGCTCTTAGGTTTGGAAAGGGAAGGAGTTGGATATCACATTTCATGTTAGAGGAAGGATCTCAGGTTTGGTATTAGAAGCATTGAGATATCACATCTCATGCTATAGGAAGAGTCTCAGGATTGGAATGGGAAGGAGTTGGATATCATATCTCATACTATAGGAAGGGTCTCAGGTTTGGTATAAGCATTGAGATATCACATCTCATGCTATAGGACGGGTCTCAGGATTGGAATGGAAGGAGTTGGATATCACATCTCATGTTATAGGAAGGATCTCAGGTTTGGTATTAGAAGCATTGAGACATCACATCTCATGCTATAGGAAGGGTCTCAGGGTTGGAATGGGAAGGAGTTGGATATCACATCTCATCCAATAGGAAGGGTCTCAGGTTTGGAATGGGAAGGAATTGGATATCACATCTCATGTTATAAGAAGGATCTCAGGTTTGGTATTAGAAGCATTGAGATATCAAATCTCATGCTATAGGAAGGGTCTCAGGATTGGAATGTGAAGGATTTGGATATCACATCTCATGCTAAAGGAAGGGTCTCAGGTTTGGTAGAAGCATTGAGATATCACGTCTCTGCTATCGGAAGGGTCTCAGGATTGGATTGGGAAGGAGTTGGATATCCCTTTTCATGCTATAGGAAGGGTCTCAGGATTTGAATGGCAAGGAGTTGGATATCACATCTCATGCCATAGGAAGGGTCTCAGGTTTGGTATAAGCATTGAGATATCACATCTCTGCTATCGGAAGGGTCTCAGGATTGGATTGGGAAGGAGTTGGATATCCCTTCTCATGCTATAGGAAGTGTCTCAGGTTGGAATGGGAAGGAGTTGGATATCACATCTCATGTTATAGGAAGGGTCTCAGGTTTGGTATAAACATTGAGATATCACATCTCTGCTATCGGAAGCGGCTCAGGATTGGAATGGGAAGGAGTTGGATATCCCATCTCATGTTATAGGAAGAGTCTCTGGTTTGGTATTAGAATCATTGAGATATCACATCGCATGCTGTAGGAAGGGTCTAAGGATTGGAATGGGATGGACTTGGATATCACATCTCATGCTATAGGAAGGGTCTCAGATTTGGTATAAGCATTGAGATATCACATCTCATGCTAAAGGAAGGGTCTCAGGATTGGAATGGGAAGGAGTTGTATATGACATCTCAGGCCATAGGAAGGTTCTCAGGTTTGGTATAAGCATTGAGATATCACATCTCTGCTATCGGAAAGGTCTCAGGATTGGAATGGGAAGGAGTTGGATATCCCATCTCATGTTTGTTAAGACGGATTTCTGAACTCTGTCCTGGTGGCGCAGAAGTTCAGAAGGCCAACCTAATTACTTGGAACAGGGTAACCTCTGGACAAGCCAGACCAATCAAGGTAGCGATCGCGGCGGTCAAGACTAGGTCTCAAGAGGGGTGAGGGTGACTGAAAGCCCGCAGTGAGCACACAAAGCAAGAGCGCTTACAAACTACTCCAAACAGTTGTTTATATCAAAAATAGATACACATTTATTATAAGGCCTTGAAACTAATAACCACAGTAAAAGCAGCAATATACAACGATATTAAACCAACACATACACTATCCACCCAATATATATACAGAATACACAGTTTCACAGCATTAGCAGCACGAAATATGTTATCCACCTGCAGGGAAAGAAAAACAGGCAGTGCGAACCAATGCGTGTGATATGTCCGCCTTCTGAGGCCCCTAACTAGATGGTAGTCCAATCCCTACGAAGAGTGGAGCCTAGCGCTCAAAAGTACCTGCACACGCCGGTGCCAATGGGCAGAAGGTGAAGCTCTTCGGAGGACGTTGGACAGCTCTGTAGGGTGCCCTAATGAAGGAGAACACGGTCCGCGACTCTAGCGCAGCCTACACTGTGAGGCAGAAGTAGGGCGCGAGTACGGACAAGGGGAGCTGTATTTACAGCGGGGAAAAGCAAGGGGCACTGCAGGAGGGCGACCAGATCCTAGCTAATCTACTCACCGGTCCCCGAAGCAAGCAGGCCCGAGCTTCTCCTCGATAGATGCAGCTTCTGGCAGGTTCTGAAGAGCAGGGAACGTCTCGTCGTCGTGCAGAGTAAAAAGACGTCCCGATCGAAGAATCCTGCACAATTTTGTCGCCACGGCAGGGCAACGGAACGGCCGGGTGTATTCAAGCCAAACGAGCACCGTTCACCTCTAGCTTAGGGTTGCTAAGCAAACGAAGCGTGTGAGCGTGCCCCGGACTCAGAATACCACCCAACCTGTCGGCGATTACAGAGCAGGACTCCTTAGTAAGCTGGTCAGTCAACTGGATGGCCCAGAGACACTTCCGATGGCTTACGGCAGGAGTTGATGAAGGTGCCGGGAATAGCTGGTCCTGCTATTCCAATAGGTCGAAGCGCCAGTACAGGCCTTCTTGTTCGATCTTAGGTGGAAAGGGCTTCACCGGACGACAGCAATGAGGAGCAGAAGTTCTTCAGGGGGTCACCAGCGATTCCTCGGTCCAGCCTCGTGTTCGCAGGATACTTGGCTCCTGTATCCCTGGGTTCGTAAGAACTCAGGAGATCGACATGGCAGTGGTGTTTCCAGCTCCCTCTTATCCACGGTTCCCTTCGCGCCTAAAACGGAGGGGAGCCAATGGGAGATCCGCTCATCAACACACATACCATACGTGGACCAATCACGGACCACAGTGGTCCCAGGCATTCACACCACCCTAGACTCTCTGGCACCCAGGATGTGTATTGGGACCAGACAGCCCAGCCCACATCCTGGGGGCACTCAAACGACATGTAGAAGCCCGCGAAAGCAACCGTGTTTCGCGGGAAACTACATGCCCAAATAAGGAAGGCCCCGGGTCGCCTGACCCGGGGGAAGGTAAAGGGAGCAAGACGGACAGTGGACGAGACAAAGGAGCCTCGTGGTCCGGCCATTTTGGGTAGCCGGGCCACCCTTTTGTGTTCGCGGCAAAAAGGTGCTCAGAACGGCAAAAGGAGCTCAAAATAAACCAAATGATCGCTGCCACCAGCCCAGTCCCTGAATGACTTGCACCGATCCAAAAACCATCCTACAAGAGTGTCTAGGGTCTGTAGACGGCTAGAGACCCAAGAGAGCTGTAACTTAGCTTACAGTGCCCTCTTGTGTCGTGTTGCACTAAAATGGCGACACGATAAAAGAAACTACGGGAAACAGCGTTCCCCGGTACTGACTGTCTTAAGGGCATGTCAGTTTCCCCGTAAGAAAGGAGCGAAAGCCCAGAGGAGTACGGCAGACGGCTGCACTTCTCTGGCAAAGTCAAGAAAACAGGTTGAAAACAATAGCAAAAAGTTTAGGGGTTGCCACATGGAAGGAAAGTTCCCTACAATAACGAAATCTTTCCTAACACTCGCCCCTCCCAGACTATGGACAGGGGGAACTAATCCACCCCTGGATGAGTCTCTTGTTCAGGTCGGTAAAACATTCTGGACAACCCATCAGCATTGCTATGTTGGACACCTGGCCTATGCTCAATAGTGAAGTCGAAGCCTTGTAGACTTATGGACCACCTAAGCAACTTTGGATTCTCCCCCTTCATGTTCATTAGCCACTTTAACGGCTTATGGTCAGTCTGCACAGTGAAGTGGGTCCCATAGAGGTAGGGCCGCAGCTTCCTTAGGGCCCACACAACAGAGAAACATTCTTTCTCTACCGTGGACCATCTGAGCTCTCTGTCCTTAAGCTGGCGACTAATAAAACCGATAGGGTGTTCCTTACCCTTCTCATCTACTTGTGATAGTACAGCTCCTATCCCAGTGTCAGAGGCATCCGTCTGCACGATAAAAGGTCTTTGATAATCAGGGGCCCTGAGCACAGGGGCCTGGCACAAGGAGTCTTTCAAGCCATTGAAGGCCTTCTCACACTCGTCAGTCCAAGTTACCTTCTTGGGTTTCTTCGGAGTTGTGAGGGCAGTCAGAGGAGCAGCTATGGTGCCATAGTCTGCCACAAAATTGCGGTAATAACCCGTGAGTCCTAAGAAGGCTCTCACTTGGGTTTGCGTAGTGGGGGTAGGCCAGTCTTGTACTGCTTGTACTTTACTGGGGAGAGGCTGTATCCTTCCTCCACCTACTTCATGCCCAAGGTAAACCACTGAGCCTTGTCCAATCTGGCATTTACTCGCCTTGATGGTCAAGTGGGCTTTCTGAAGAGCCTGGAGCACAATCCCGAGGTGTTTCACATGGTCTTCCCAGGTGGCACTGAAAACTGCGATATCGTCCAGATATGCAAGACAGAATTCGTCCAACCCATTCAACACATGATTCACAAGCCTCTGGAAAGTGGCAGGTGCATTCTTCAATCCGAACGGCATTACCCGGAATTGGTAAAGCCCGTCGGGAGTTGAAAATGCTGTCTTCTCCTTGGCATGTTCTGCTAAAGCTATTTGCCAATAGCCCGCAGTCAGGTCAAACGTGCTGAGGTACTTGGAGGCACCCAAGGTATCCACCAGCTCGTCAGTTCGAGGCAAGGGGTGAGCGTCTGTCTTGGTGACAGCATTCAGAGCCCTGTAATCCACGCAGAACCTCAATTCAGAGGTGCCTGCCTTTGGAACCAATACCACAGGACTGGACCAAGGACTACTAGAGGGTTCAATCACCCCAAGGTCTAACATCTTGTTGACCTCGGTCTTAATATAAGACCGTACTTTATCCGACATCCTGTATCCCCTACTTTTGGTAGGTACACTGTCTCCTGTGTCAATGTTATGTTTGCACCAAGGTGTCAAACCAGGCGACTGTGAAAACAGGGGGGAAAACTGCCTAAGCAAACTTTTCACCTCAGCCTGCTGATCAGAAGTCAGGTGAGGGGCCACTCGGACACCCTCAACGGAGCTATCTGAAGGACCGCTTTGGAACAGGTCGGGAAGAGGTTCTGACTCCTCTTCCTCAACGTCTGACGCCAGTAGCAGTGCTGCGATTTCGACTCTTGGGACGAAAGCCTTCAGCCTATTTACGTGGAACACTTTTGGAGCCTGTCCAGGCCTTCCAAGGTCCACTAAATAGTTCACCTCACCCAGGGGCTCCACCACTGTGTAAGGGCCTGACCATTTGTCCTGTAAAGCGCGAGGCCTTATAGGGTTCATGATCAGGACTTGCTGACCAGGGGTAAAGTGAATTAAGGAAGCTTTCTGGTCGTACCAATGTTTCACCAGCGCTTGTCCTGCCTTCAACTTTTCACTAGCCAAGCCCATCAGGAGTACCATCCATTTTCTGAGCCCTAGCACATAGTCAACTACATTGGTAGTAACAGGGGGAGTGGGCATCTCCCATCCCTCTTTGACGATGGCTAAGGGTCCCCGTACGGGATGACCGAACAGAAGTTCGAAGGGGCTGAAGCCAACACCCTCCTGGGGTACCTCTCTGTAGGCAAACAGCAAGCATGGTAAAAGAAGATCCCATTTTCTTCTCTGGGGCTCCTCCAGAGCCCCAATCATGCTCTTTAACGTTCTGTTGAAACGTTCCACCAGACCATTGGTCTGGGGGTGATATGCAGAAGAGAACTTGTAGGTGACCCCACATTCTTTCCACATAGCCTGCATATACTTCGACATAAAGTTGCTGCCACGATCTGACACAACTTCTTTAGGGAAGCCAACCCTAGTAAATATGCCGAGTAAAGCTTTTGCAACTGACTTGGCAGTTACA
The DNA here is from genome assembly GCF_040938575.1 of Ambystoma mexicanum. Classification (NCBI taxonomy): domain Eukaryota; kingdom Metazoa; phylum Chordata; class Amphibia; order Caudata; family Ambystomatidae; genus Ambystoma; species Ambystoma mexicanum. Next base: position 332,919,377 of record NC_090936.1, read on the forward strand.
GTCTTTAATGGGATGGCCTCAGGATACCTGGTTGCATGGTCGACCAGCACCAGGATAAACCTATTGCCTGAGGATGTTTGCGGGTCAAGGGGACCAACGATGTCGATCCCTACCCTTTCAAATGGTACCCCCACAACTGGGAGCGGTACCAACGGAGCTTGGATTGTCGCGCCAACCTTACCAGACAACTGGCAGGAGGCACAACTCCTGCAGTGACTTTCTACTTGCACCCCCATCTTGGGCCAGTAGAAGTGCATAGATAACCTTTGCTTGGTCCTCTTCATTCCAAGGTGACCAGCAAGGGGAACTTCATGCGCCAACTGCAGGAGGAAGGGTCTAACAGAAAGGGGAACCACCAACCTCCTATGGTCTCCTTCTGTAGACTCTGTGGGCTCACTGTACAGGAGTCCACCTTCCCAATAAATCCTATGCTTCCCAGGAGGTTCACCCTCAAGCTGGGAGCAGGCCTGTCTCCTTAGGCCTTCCAGAGATGGGCACTCACGTTGGCCCTTACTGAAGTCGTCCCTATCAGGACCTCCTTCAACTAACAAGTCTTTTAGTTCAGGATGGTCGTTGGGGTCGAACACTTCAGGCATCGCCACCTCCTCGTCAGGCTCGGGCGATTGACCAACTCCCTCCACCGCAGTGGTAGGCGAGCTCGGGGGAATATTCTCTTTCCCCGGTCGGGACTTGTTGACTCCTTTCGCCTTGGGTTTCCCCTTCGGCTGGGGCGGCGTATTGGACTTGGCCAATGCTGCCCGTGCTTGAGACCGTGTGTAGGGTCTTTCGGCAGTGTCTCCTACGAGCCCTAGAGCTCTGAGATCATTGCCCAACAAGACCTTTCCCGGGACGTTTCTCTGAATGCTCACTGGAATCCTAACTGCTGTACCATTTAAAGTTAGATTAACAGGGATCACGGGAAACATACGGAGGGGGCCGTCAGCCAACTTAGTGGGCATCAGAGGAGCTCTGGCAACTTCCTCTGAGTCTACCAAGGTAGAATCCACTACAGTTCGACTGCACCCACTATCCCTAAGAGCTGGAGTATCCACTCCATTGATCAGCACACTGTCTTTAAAGTAGTGCTTGGTATTATCCGGAATCCTAGCATACGCCTCTGCGACTTTAGGCTCCCAGGAACCCAGGGACACTAAAACTACCTCAGCCTCTATTCCGCTGGGAAATGAGTCTGAGGAGAAGGATGCTCCTGTAATCTCTTCTTCCTCGTAGGAGGAGAAGGCCAGATTAGCGGAGTGGACCCCCAAAGGTCTAACCTTACAACGGGGATCCCCCTTCACATGGTCAGTTGCTCCACAAGAAAAACAAGCCCCAGTGGGTCTGTTTACGTAGGGAGGCTTATTATAACCAGAGTTCTGTTTCGGAGGCGAACCTCCACTACCCTGTGAGTTCTCGTATGGCTTACCCTTATTTTTCTTTTTGTGGCCCTTATGGGAAGAAGATTTAGCAGATTCCCCACCCTCCATATCTTTGGACTTTTTCCCTTCCTCCTGCTTACCAGGATGAGTTTTGTCCTTATGGGACACTCGATGTGACACCCATAAGTCTGCTGCAATGGCCAGCTTCTTAGGATCTATCTCCTTCGAATCGGCCAAATGCTGCTTAAGCTCCGGGGAAGAAGAAGCAAAAATGTGTTCCAGCATGACCAGATTGATCATGCCTTCGAAGGTAGAAACCTTATAACCTTCAACCCAGCCAGTTAAGTTTTTCAGGGACTCAGCTACATACGACACCCAAGTACCACCTTCCTTTTTCTTATACTCTCTAAACCTTTTCAAGTATTGGGTCGGAGTCTTCCCAAACTTTAAAATGAGAGTCTGCTTCAACATTGCAAAATCAGCGCGCTCAGCCTTCGACATTTCCATAATGGCACTGCAACCAGAATGGGGCAGTCTGCTGAGTAACCATGCAATCTTATCCGCATTATCAACCTCTTGAACCTCGCATGCATACTCAAACGCATTTAACCAGTCCATAATGTCATTTCGTTCCTCATACACACTGAGCAGATCTTTTGGAAACCGTGGATGAGAGGAAGCCCCAGAACCATGTCCAGGACCCTTGGACCCATTTGCGAACTGAAGCTTGGCCAGTTCCAACTGGTGATCCCTGTCTTTTTGTTTTTCTGCCTGGTCGATTTTCAGTTTGGCTATGCTGAATTCAAGCTCCTGCTGCCTAAACCGCAGCTCTTGCTTCTTGAATTCAAGCATAGCCTCCCCATCGACACTGGCAGAGGAAACGTTAGACATTACATCCTCCCTGTCCTCGTGGTCGTGATGGATCAGTGCAGCGGCAGAACCGTCGGTTCTGCCAGTGAGAGCAGCCCCACCACCTTCTGCACTGTCCTCAGAAGTTATAGCGTCAAGCTGCGCTTCTTGCCACGCCACGATTCTCTGGATCATTTCCAATTTAGTGCCTTGAGAGGAAACCCCTCTCTCCGCACACATCTTCTTCAATGTTTCAGATTTCGAAGCATTTAAGGTTAATAAAGTATTCGTTTCCATACTGTTGGTAGGACTATGGCCTTTTTAACGTTATATTCAATACTTTACTGCGTGTCCTGGTTGGAATAACCTGAAAACGCCTTAGCTCGTGCGCAACACTGGATACCTTCAGTCGTATCCCACCGCTGTACACCAATTTGTTAAGACGGATTTCTGAACTCTGTCCTGGTGGCGCAGAAGTTCAGAAGGCCAACCTAATTACTTGGAACAGGGTAACCTCTGGACAAGCCAGACCAATCAAGGTAGCGATCGCGGCGGTCAAGACTAGGTCTCAAGAGGGGTGAGGGTGACTGAAAGCCCGCAGTGAGCACACAAAGCAAGAGCGCTTACAAACTACTCCAAACAGTTGTTTATATCAAAAATAGATACACATTTATTATAAGGCCTTGAAACTAATAACCACAGTAAAAGCAGCAATATACAACGATATTAAACCAACACATACACTATCCACCCAATATATATACAGAATACACAGTTTCACAGCATTAGCAGCACGAAATATGTTATCCACCTGCAGGGAAAGAAAAACAGGCAGTGCGAACCAATGCGTGTGATATGTCCGCCTTCTGAGGCCCCTAACTAGATGGTAGTCCAATCCCTACGAAGAGTGGAGCCTAGCGCTCAAAAGTACCTGCACACGCCGGTGCCAATGGGCAGAAGGTGAAGCTCTTCGGAGGACGTTGGACAGCTCTGTAGGGTGCCCTAATGAAGGAGAACACGGTCCGCGACTCTAGCGCAGCCTACACTGTGAGGCAGAAGTAGGGCGCGAGTACGGACAAGGGGAGCTGTATTTACAGCGGGGAAAAGCAAGGGGCACTGCAGGAGGGCGACCAGATCCTAGCTAATCTACTCACCGGTCCCCGAAGCAAGCAGGCCCGAGCTTCTCCTCGATAGATGCAGCTTCTGGCAGGTTCTGAAGAGCAGGGAACGTCTCGTCGTCGTGCAGAGTAAAAAGACGTCCCGATCGAAGAATCCTGCACAATTTTGTCGCCACGGCAGGGCAACGGAACGGCCGGGTGTATTCAAGCCAAACGAGCACCGTTCACCTCTAGCTTAGGGTTGCTAAGCAAACGAAGCGTGTGAGCGTGCCCCGGACTCAGAATACCACCCAACCTGTCGGCGATTACAGAGCAGGACTCCTTAGTAAGCTGGTCAGTCAACTGGATGGCCCAGAGACACTTCCGAAGGCTTACGGCAGGAGTTGATGAAGGTGCCGGGAATAGCTGGTCCTGCTATTCCAATAGGTCGAAGCGCCAGTACAGGCCTTCTTGTTCGATCTTAGGTGGAAAGGGCTTCACCGGACGACAGCAATGAGGAGCAGAAGTTCTTCAGGGGGTCACCAGCGATTCCTCGGTCCAGCCTCGTGTTCGCAGGATACTTGGCTCCTGTATCCCTGGGTTCGTAAGAACTCAGGAAATCGACATGGCAGTGGTGTTTCCAGCTCCCTCTTATCCACGGTTCCCTTCGCGCCTAAAACGGAGGGGAGCCAATGGGAGATCCGCTCATCAACACACATACCATACGTGGACCAATCACGGACCACAGTGGTCCCAGGCATTCACACCACCCTAGACTCTCTGGCACCCAGGATGTGTATTGGGACCAGACAGCCCAGCCCACATCCTGGGGGCACTCAAACGACATGTAGAAGCCCGCAAAAGCAACCGTGTTTCGCGGGAAACTACATGCCCAAATAAGGAAGGCCCCGGGTCGCCTGACCCGGGGGAAGGTAAAGGGAGCAAGACGGACAGTGGACGAGACAAAGGAGCCTCGTGGTCCGGCCATTTTGGGTAGCCGGGCCACCCTTTTGTGTTCGCGGCAAAAAGGTGCTCAGAACGGCAAAAGGAGCTCAAAATAAACCAAATGATCGCTGCCACCAGCCCAGTCCCTGAATGACTTGCACCGATCCAAAAACCATCCTACAAGAGTGTCTAGGGTCTGTAGACGGCTAGAGACCCAAGAGAGCTGTAACTTAGCTTACAGTGCCCTCTTGTGTCGTGTTGCACTAAAATGGCGACACGATAAAAGAAACTACGGGAAACAGCGTTCCCCGGTACTGACTGTCTTAAGGGCATGTCAGTTTCCCCGTAAGAAAGGAGCGAAAGCCCAGAGGAGTACGGCAGACGGCTGCACTTCTCTGGCAAAGTCAAGAAAACAGGTTGAAAACAATAGCAAAAAGTTTAGGGGTTGCCACATGGAAGGAAAGTTCCCTACAATAACGAAATCTTTCCTAACAATGTTATAGGAAGGGTCTCAGGTTTGGTATTAGAAGCATAGAGATATCACATCTCATGCTATAGGAAGGGTCTCAGGATTGGAATGGGAAGGACTTGGATGTCACATCTCATGCTATAGGGAGGGTCTCAAGTTTGATATTAGAAGCATTGAGATAACAAATCTCATGATATCGGAAGGGTCTCAGGATTGGAATGGGAAGGAGTTGGATATCACATCTCATGATAAAGGAAGGGTCTAAGGTTTGGAAGGGGAAGGATTTGGATATCACATCTCATGTTATAGGACGGGTCTCAGGTTTGGTATTAGAAGCATTGAGATATCAAGTCTCATGGTATAAGAAGGGTCTCAGAATTGGAATGGGAAGGAGTTGGATATCACACCTCAAGCTATAGGAAGGGTCTCAGGATTGGAATGGGAAGGAGTTTGATATCACATCTCATGCCATAGTATGGGTCTCAGGTTTGGTAGAAGCATTGGGATATCACATCTCATGCTATCGGAAGGGTATCAGTATTGGATTTGGAAGAAGTTGGATATCCCATCTCATGCTATAGGAAGGGTCTCAGGTTGGAATGGGAAGGAGTTGGATATCACATTTCATGTTATAGGAAGGGTCTCAGGATTGGAATGGGAAGGACTTGGATATCATATCTCATGCTATAGGACGGGTCTCAGGTTTGTTATTAGAATCATTGAGATATCATATTGCATGCTGTAGGAAGGGTCTAAGGATTGGAATGGGAAGGACCTGGATATCACATCTCATGCTATAGATAGGCTCTTAGGTTTGGAAAGGGAAGGAGTTGGATATCACATTTCATGTTAGAGGAAGGATCTCAGGTTTGGTATTAGAAGCATTGAGATATCACATCTCATGCTATAGGAAGGGTCTCAGGATTGGAATGGGAAGTAGTTGGATATCACATCTCATGCTATAGGAAGGGTCTCAGGTTTGGTATAAGCATTGAGATATCACATCTCATGCTATAGGACCGGTCTCAGGATTGGAATGGAAGGAGTTGGATATCACATCTCATGTTATAGGAAGGATCTCAGGTTTGGTATTAGAAGCATTGAGACATCACATCTCATGCTATAGGAAGGGTCTCAGGGTTGGAATGGGAAGGAGTTGGATATCACAACTCATCCAATAGGAAGGGTCTCAGGTTTGGAATGGGAAGGAATTGGATATCACATCTCATGTTATAGGAAGGATCTCAGGTTTGGTATTAGAAGCATTGAGATATCACATCTCATGCTATAGGAAGGGTCTCAGGATTGGAATGTGAAGGATTTGGATATCACATCTCATGCTAAAGGAAGGGTCTCAGGTTTGGTAGAAGCATTGAGATATCACGTCTCTGCTATCGGAAGGGTCTCAGGATTGGATTGGGAAGGAGTTGGATATCCCTTCTCATGCTATAGGAAGGGTCTCAGGATTTGAATGGCAAGGAGTTGGATATCACATCTCTTGTTATAGGAAGGATCTCAGGTTTGGTATAAGCATTGAGATATCACATCTCTGCTATCGGAAGGGTCTCAGGATTGGAATGGGAAGGAGTTGGATATTCCCATCTCATGTTATAGGAAGGGTCTCAGGTTTGGTATTAGAAGCATTGAGATATCACATCTCATGCTATAGGAAGGGTCTCAGGATTGGAATGGGAAGGACTTGGATATCACATCTCATGCTATAGGGAGGGTCTCAAGTTTGATATTAGAAGCTTTGAGATATCACATCTCATGATATCGGAAGGGTCTCAGGATTAGAATGGGAAGGAGTTGGATATCACATCTCATGATAAAGGAAGGGTCTAAGGTTTGGAAGGGGAAGGATTTGGATATCACATCTCATGTTATATTACGGGTCTCACGTTTGGTATTAGAAGCATTGAGATATCAAGTCTCAGAGTATAGGAAGGGTCTCAGAATTGGCATGGGAAGGAGTTGGATATCACATCTCAAGCTATAGGAAGTGTCTCAGGATTGGAATGGGAAGGACTTGGATATCACATCTCATGCTATAGGAAGGCTCTCAGGTTTGGAAGGGGAAAGAGTTGGATATCACATTTCATGTTAGAGGTAGGATCTCAGGTTTGGTATTAGAGGCATTGAGATATCACATCTCATGCTATCAGAAGGGTCTCAGGAATGGAATGGGAAGGAGTTGGATATCACATCTCATGCTAAAGGGAGGGTCTCAGGTTTGGAAGGGGAAGGATTTGGATATCACATCTCATGTTATCGGAAGGATCTCACGTTTGGTATTAGAAGTATTGAGATATCAAGTCTCATAGTATAGGAAGGGTCTCAGAATTGGAATGGGAAGGAGTTGGATATCACATCTCAAGCTATAGGAAGGGTCTCAGGATTGGAATGGGAAGGACTTGGATATCACATCTCATGCTATAGAAAGGCTCTCAGGTTTGGAAGGGGAAAGAGTTGGATATCACATTTCATGTTAGAGGTAGGATCTCAGGTTTGGTATTAGAGGCATTGAGATATCACATCTCATGCTATCAGAAGGGTCTCAGGATTGGAATGGGAAGGAGTTGGATATCACATCTCATGCTATAGGGAGGGTCTCAGGATTGGAATGGGAAGGACTTAGATATCACATATCATGCTATAGGGAGGGTCTCAGTTTTGATATTAGAAGCATTGAGATATCACATCTCATGCTATCGGAAGTGTCTCAGGATTGGATTGGGAAGGAGCTGGATATCACATCTCATGCTAAAGGAAGGGTCTCAGGTTTGGAACGGGAAGGATTTGGATATCACATCTCATGTTATAGGAAGGGTCTCAGGTTTGGTATAAGCATTGAGATATCACATCTCTGCTATCGGAAGTGTCTCAGGATTGGAATGGGAAGGAGCTGGATATCACATCTCATGCTAAAGGAAGGGTCTCAGGTTTGGAACGGGAAGGAGTTGGATATCACATCTCATGTTATAGGAAGGGTCTCAGGTTTGGTATAAACATTGAGATATCACATCTCTGCTATCGGAAGTGTCTCAGGATTGGAGTGGGAAGGAGTTGGATATCACATCTCATGCTAAAGGAAGGGTCTCAGGTTTGGAACGGGAAGGAGTTGGATATCACATCTCATGTTATAGGAAGGGTCTCAGGTTTGGTATAAACATTCAGATATCACATCTCTGCTATCGGAAGTGTCTCAGGATTGGAATGGGAAGGAGTTGGATATCCCATCTCATGTTATAGGACGGGTCTCAGGTTTGTTATTAGAAACATTGAGATATCATATTGCATGCTGTAGGAAGGGTCTAAGGGTTGGAATGTGAAGGACTTGGATATCACATCTCATGCTATAGATAGGCTCTTAGGTTTGGAAAGGGAAGGAGTTGGATATCACATTTCATGTTAGAGGAAGGATCTCAGGTTTGATATTAGAAGCATTGAGATATCACATCTCATGCTATTGGAATTGTCTCAGGATTGGAATGGGAAGGAGCTGGATATCACATCTCATGCTAAAGGAAGGGTCTCAGGTTTGGAACGGGAAGGAGTTGGATATCACATCTCATGTTATAGGAAGGGTCTCAGGTTTGGTATAAACATTGAGATATCACATCTCTGCTATCGGAAGTGTCTCAGGATTGGAATGGGAAGGAGTTGGATATCCCATCTCATGTTATAGGACGGGTCTCAGGTTTGTTATTAGAATCATTGAGATATCATATTGCATGCTGTAGGAAGGGTCTAAGGGTTGGAATGTGAAGGACTTGGATATCACATCTCATGCTATAGATAGGCTCTTAGGTTTGGAAAGGGAAGGAGTTGGATATCACATTTCATGTTAGAGGAAGGATCTCAGGTTTGGTATTAGAAGCATTGAGATATCACATCGCATGCTGTAGGAAGGTTCTCAGGTTTGGTATTCGAAGCATTGAGACATCACATCTCATGCTATAGGAAGGGTCTCAGGATTGGAATGGGAAGGAGTTGGATATCACATCTCATGTTATAGGAAGGATCTCAGGTTTGGTATTAGAAGCATTGAGACATCACATCTCATGCTATAGGAAGGGTCTCAGGATTGGAATGGAAGGAGTTGGATATCACATCTCATGTTATAGGAAGGATCTCAGGTTTGGTATTAGAAGCATTGAGACATCACATCTCATGCTATAGGAAGGGTCTCAGGATTGGAATGGGAAGGAGTTGGATATCACATCTCATACTATAGGAAGGGTCTCAGGTTTGGTATAAGCATTGAGATATCACATCTCATGCTATAGGACGGGTCTCAGGATTGGAATGGAAGGAGTTGGATATCACATCTCATGTTATAGGAAGGATCTCAGGTTTGGTATTAGAAGCATTGAGACTGAGACCCTTCCTAAAGCTTGAGATGTGATATCAAACTCCTTCCCAATCCAATCCTGAGACTCTTCCTATAGCTTGAGATGTGATATCCAACTCCTTCCCATTCCAATTCTGAGACCCTTCCTATACCATGAGACTTGATATCTCAATGCTTCTAATACCAAACCTGAGACCCGTCCTATAACATGAGATGTGATATCCAAATCTTTCCCCTTCCAAACCTTAGACCCTTCCTTTATCATGAGATGTGATATCCAACTCCTTCCCATTCCAATCCTGAGACCCTTCCGATATCATGAGATTTGTTATCTCAATGCTTCTAATATCAAAATTGAGACCCTCCCTATAGCATGAGATGGGATATCCAACTCCTTCCCATTCCAATCCTGAGACCCTTCCGATAGCAGAGATGTGATATCTCAATGCTTATACCAAATATGAGACCCTTCCTATAGCATGAGATGTGATATCCAACTCCTTCCCATTCCAATCCTGAGACCCTTCCTATAGCATGAGATGTGATGTCTCAATGCTTCTAATACCAAACCTGAGATCCTTCCTATAACATGAGATGTGATTTCCAACTCCTTCCCATTCCAATCCTGAGACCCTTCCTATAGCATGAGATGTGCTATCTCAATGCTTATACCAAACCTGAGACCCTTCCTAAAGCTTGAGATGTGATATCCAACTCCTTCCCATTCCAATCCTGAGACCCTTCCTATAGCATGAGATGTGATATCTCAAGGCCTCTAATACCAAACCTGAGATCCTTCCTCTAACATGAAATGTGATATCCAACTCCTTCCCCTTCCAAACCTGAGAGCCTTCCTATAGCATGAGATATGATATCCAACTCCTTCCAAATCCAATACTGAGACCAGTCCTATAACATGAGATTGGATATCCAACTCCTTCCCCTTCCAAACCTGAGACCCTTCCTATAGCATGAAATGTGATATCCAACTCCTTCCCCTTCCAATCCTGAGACCCTTCCTATAACATGAAATGTGATATCCAACTCCTTCCCATTCCAACCTGAGACCCTTCCTATAGCATGAGATGGGATATCCAACTCCTTCCAAATCCAATACTGATACCCTTCCAATAGCATGAGATGTGATATCCCAATGCTTCTACCAAACCTGAGACCCATACTATGGCATGAGATGTGATATCAAACTCCTTCCCATTCCAATCCTGAGACTCTTCCTATAGCTTGAGATGTGATATCCAACTCCTTCACATTCCAATTCTGAGACCCTTCCTATGCCATGAGACTTGATATCTCAATGCTTCTAATACCAAACCTGAGACCCGTCCTATAACATGAGATGTGATATCCAAATCTTTCCCCTTCCAAACCTTAGACCCTTCCTTTATCATGAGATGTGATATCCAACTCCTTCCCATTCCAATCCTGAGACCCTTCCGATATCATGAGATTTGTTATCTCAATGCTTCTAATATCAAACTTGAGACCCTCCCTATAGCATGAGATGTGACATCCAAGTCCTCCCCATTCCAATCCTGAGACCCTTCCTATAGCATGAGATGTGATATCTCAATGCTTCTAATACCAAACCTGAGACCCTTCCTTTAACATGAGATGGGATATCCAACTCCTTCCCATTCCAATCCTGAGACCCTTCCGATAGCAGAGATGTGATATCTCAATGCTTATACCAATCCTGAGACCCTTCCTATGGCGTGAGATGTCATATACAACTCCTTCCCAATCCAATCCTGAGACCCTTCCTATAGCATGAGATGTGATATCTCAATGCTTATACCAAATCTGAGACACTTCCTATAGCATGAGATGTGATATCCAACTCCTTCCCATTCCAATCCTGAGACCCTTCCTATAGCATGAGATGTGATGTCTCAATGCTTCGAATACCAAACCTGAGATCCTTCCTATAACATGAGATGTCATATCCAACTCCTTCCCATTCCAATCCTGAGACCCTTCCTATAGCATGAGATGTGATGTCTCAATGCTTCTAATACCAAACCTGAGAACCTTCCTACAGCATGCAATGTGATATCTCAATGCTTCTAATACCAAACCTGAGACCAGTCCTATAACATGAGATTGGATATCCAACTCCTTCCCCTTCCAAACCTGAGACCCTTCCTATAGCATGAGATGGGATATCCAACTCCTTCCAAATCCAATACTGATACACTTCCAATAGCATGAATTGTGATATCCCAATGCTTCTACCAAACCTGAGACCCATACTATGGCATGAGATGGGATATCAAACTCATTCCCATTCCAATCCTGAGACTCTTCCTATAGCTTGAGATGTGATATCCAACTCCTTCCCATTCCAATTCTGAGACCCTTCCTATGCCATGAGACTTGATATCTCAATGCTTCTAATACCAAACCTGAGACCCGTCCTATAACATGAGATGTGATATCCAAATCTTTCCCCTTCCAAACCTTAGACCCTTCCTTTATCATGAGATGTGATATCCAACTCCTTCCCATTCCAATCCTGAGACACTTCCGATATCATGAGATTTGTTATCTCAAAGCTTCTAATATCAAACTTGAGACCCTCCCTATAGCATGAGATGTGACATCCAAGTCCTCCCCATTCCAATCCTGAGACCCTTCCTATAGCATGAGATGTGATATCTCAATGCTTCTAATACCAAACCTGAGACCCTTCCTATAACATGAGATGTCATATACAACTCCTTCCCAATCCAATCCTGAGACCCTTCCTATAGCATGAGATGTGATATCTCAATGCTTATACTAAATCTGAGACCCTTCCTATAGCATGAGATGTGATATCCAACTCCTTCCCATTCCAATCCTGAGACCTTTCCTATAGCATGAGATGTGATGTCTCAATCCTTCTAATACCAAACCTGAGATCCTTCCAATAACATGAGATGTGATATCCAACTCCTTCCCATTCCAATCCTGAGACCCTTATGATAGCAAGAGATGTGATATCTCACTGCTTCTAATACTAAACCTGAGATCCTTCCTATAACATGAGATGTGATTTCCAAATCCTTCCCCTTCCAAACCTGAGACCCTCCATTTAGCATGAGATGTGATATACAACTCCTTCCCATTCCAATCCTGAGACCCTTCTGATAGCATGAGATGTGATATCTCAATGCCTCTAATACCAAACCTGAGATCCTATCTCTAACATGAAATGTGATATCCATCTCCTTCCCTTTCCAAACCTGAGGCCCTGCCTATAGCATGAGATGTGATATCCAAGTCCTTCCCATTCCAATCCTGAGACCCTTCCTATAGCATGTGATGTGATACCTCAATGCTTATACCAAACCTGAGACCCTTCCTATGGCATGAGATGTCATATACAACTCCTTCCCATTCCAATCCTGAGACCCTTCCTATAGCATGAGATGTGATATCTCAATGCTTATACCAAACCTGAGACCCTTCCTATAGCTTGAGATGTGATATCCAACTCCTTCCCATTCCAATCCTGAGACCCTTCCTATAGCATGAGATGTGATATCTCAAGGCCTCTAATACCAAACCTGAGATCCTTCCTCTAACATGAAATGTGATATCCAACTCCTTCCCCTTCCAAACCTGAGAGCCTTCCTATAGCATGAGATATGATATCCAAGTCCTTCCCATTCCAATCCTGAGACCCTTCCTATAACATGAAATGTGATATCCAACTCCTTCCCATTCCAACCTGAGACCCTTCCTATAGCATGAGATGGGATATCCAACTTCTTCCAAATCCAATACTGATACCCTTCCGATAGCATGAGATGTGATATCCCAATGCTTCTACCAAACCTGAGACCCATACTATGGCATGAGATGTGATATCAAACTCCTTCCCATTCCAATCCAGAGACCCTTCCTATAGCTTGAGGTGTGATATCCAACTCCTTCCCATTCCAATTCTGAGACCCTTCTTATACCATGAGACTTGATATCTCAATGCTTCTAATACCAAACCTGAGACCCGTCCTATAACATGAGATGTGATATCCAAATCCTCCCCCTTCCAAACCTTAGACCCTTCCTTTATCATGAGATGTGATATCCAACTCCTTCCCATTCCAATCCTGAGACCCTTCCGATGTCATGAGATTTGTTATCTCAATGCTTCTAATATCAAACTTGAGACCCTCCCTATAGCATGAGATGTGACATCCAAGTCCTTCCCATTCCAATCCTGAGACCCTTCCTATAGCATGAGATGTGATATCTCTATGCTTCTAATACCAAACCTGAGACCATTCCTATAACATGAGATGGGATATCCAACTACTTCCCATTCCAATCCTGAGACCCTTCCGATAGCAGAGATGTGATATCTCAATGCTTATACCAAACCTGAGACCCTTCCTATGGCCTGAGATGTCATATACAACTCCTTCCCATTCCAATCCTGAGACCCTTCCTTTAGCATGAGATGTGATATCTCAATGCTTATACCAAATCTAAGACCCTTCCTATAGCATGAGATGTGATATCCAATTCCTTCCCATTCCAATCCTGAGACCCTTCCTATAGCATGAGATGTGATATCTCAATGCTTATACCAAACCTGAGAGCCTACCTATAGCATGAGATGTGATATCCAAGTCCATCCCATTCCAATCCTTAGACCCTTCCTACAGCATGCGATGTGATATCTCAATGATTCTAATACCAAACCAGAGACTCTTCCTATAACATGAGATGGGATATCCAACTCCTTCCCATTCCAATCCTGAGCCGCTTCCGATAGCAGAGATGTGATATCTCAATGCTTATACCAAACCTGAGACCCTTCCTATAACATGAGATGTGATATCCAACTCCTTCCCGTTCCAAACCTGAGACACTAACTATAGCATATGTGATATCCAACTGCTTCCCATTCCAAACATGAGACCCTTCCTATAGCAAGAATGTAATATCCAACTCCTACCCATTCCAATCCTGAGACCCTTCCTATAGCAAGAGATGTGATATCCAAATCCTTCCCATTCCAATCCTGAGACCCTTCCTATAACATGAGATGTGATATCCAACTCCTTCCCATTCAAATCCTGAGACCCTTCCTATAGCATGAGAAGGGATATCCAACTCCTTCCCAATCCAATCCTGAGACCCTTCCGATAGCAGAGATCTGATATCTCAATGCTTCTACCAAACCTGAGACCCTTCCTTTAGCATGAGATGTGATATCCAAATCCTTCACATTCCAATCCTGAGACCCTTCCTATAGCATGAGATGTGATATCTCAATGCTTCTAATACCAAACCTGAGATCCTTCCTATAACATGAGATGTGATATCCAATTCCTTCCCATTCCAAACCTGAGACCCTTCCTATTGGATGAGATGCGATATCCAACTCCTTCCCATTCCAACCCTGAGACCCTTCCTATAGCATGAGATGTGATGTCTCAATGCTTCTAATACCAAACCTGAGATCCTTCCTATAACATGAGATGTGATATCCAACTCCTTTCATTCAAATCCTGAGACCCGTCCTATAGCATGGGATGTGATATCTCAATGCTTATACCAAACCTGAGACCCTTCCTATAGCATGAGATGTGATATCCAACTACTTCCCATTCCAATCCTGAGACCCTTCCTATAGCATGAGATGTGATATCTCAATGCTTCTAATACCAAACCTGAGATCCTTCCTCTAACATGAAATGTGATATCCAACTCCTTCCCTTTCCAAACCTAAGAGCCTATCTATAGCATGAGATGTGATATCCAAGTCCTTCCAATTCCAATCCTTAGACCCTTCCTACAGCATGCAATATGATATCTCAATGATTCTAATAACAAACCTGAGACCCGTCCTATAGCATGAGATATGATATCCAAGTCCTTCCCATTCCAATCCTGAGACCCTTCCTATAACATGAAATGTGATATCCAACTCCTTCCCATTCCAACCTGAGACCCTTCCTATAGCATGAGATGGGATATCCAACTTCTTCCAAATCCAATACTGATACCCTTCCGATAGCATGAGATGTGATGTTCCAATGCTTCTACCAAACCTGAGACCCATACTATGGCATGAGATGTGATATCAAACTCCTTCCCATTCCAATCCTGAGACCCTTCCTATAGCTTGAGGTGTGATATCCAACTCCTTCCCATTCCAATTCTGAGACCCTTCTTATACCATGAGACTTGATATCTCAATGCTTCTAATACCAAACCTGAGACCCGTCCTATAACATGAGATGTGATATCCAAATCCTTCCCCTTCCAAACCTTAGACCCTTCCTTTATCATGAGATGTGGTATCCAACTCCTTCCCATTCCAATCCTGAGACCCTTCCGATATCATGAGATTTGTTATCTCAATGCTTCTAATATCAAACTTGAGACCCTCCCTATAGCATGAGATGTGACATCCAAGTCCTTCCCATTCCAATCCTGAGACCATTCCTATAGCATGAGATGTGATATCTCTATGCTTCTAATACCAAACCTGAGACCCTTCCTATAACATGAGATGGGATATCCAACTCCTTCCCATTCCAATCCTGAGACCCTTCCGATAGCAGAGATGTGATATCTCAATGCTTATACCAAACCTGAGACCCTTCCTATGGCCTGAGATGTCATATACAACTCCTTCCCATTCCAATCCTGAGACCCTTCCTTTAGCATGAGATGTGATATCTCAATGCTTATACCAAATCTGAGACCCTTCCTATAGCATGAGATGTGATATCCAAATCCTTCCCATTCCAATCCTGAGACCCTTCCTATAGCATGAGATGTGATATCTCAATGCTTATACCAAACCCGAGAGCATACCTATAGCATGAGATGTGATATCCAAGTCCATCCCATTCCAATCCTTAGACCCTTCCTACAGCATGCGATGTGATATCTCAATGATTCTAATACCAAACCAGAGACTCTTACTATAACATGAGATGGGATATCCAACTCCTTCCCATTCCAATCCTGAGCCGCTTCCGATAGCAGAGATGTGATATCTCAATGCTTATACCAAACCTGAGACCCTTCCTATAACATGAGATGTGATATCCAACTCCTTCCCGTTCCAAACCTGAGACCCTTCCTATAGCAATAGATGTGATATCCAAATCCTTCCCATTCCAATCCTGAGACCCTTCCTATAACATGAGATGTGATATCCAACTCCTTCCCATTCCAACCTGAGACACTTCCTATAGCATGAGAAGGGATATCCAACTCCTTCCCAATCCAATCCTGAGACCCTTCCGATAGCAGAGATGTGATATCTCAATGCTTATACCAAACCTGAGACCCTTCCTATGGCATGAGATGTGATATCCAACTCCTTGCCATTCAAATCCTGAGACCCTTCCTATAGCATGAGAAGGGATATCCAACTCCTTCCCAATCCAATCCTGAGACCCTTCCGATAGCAGAGACGTGATATCTCAATGCTTCTACCAAACCTGAGACCCTTCCTTTAGCATGAGATGTGATATCCAAATCCTTCACATTCCAATCCTGAGACCCTTCCTATAGCATGAGATGTGATATCTCAATGCTTCTAATACCAAACCTGAGATCCCTCCTATGAGATGTGATATCCAATTCCTTCCCATTCCAAACCTGAGACCCTTCCTATTGGATGAGATGTGATATCCAACTCCTTCCCATTCCAACCCTGAGACCCTTACTATAGCATGAGATGTGATGTCTCAATGCTTCTAATACCAAACCTGAGATCCTTCCTATAAAATGAGATGTGATATCCAACTCCTTCCATTCCAATCCTGAGACCCGTCCTATAGCATGAGATGTGATATCTCAATGCTTATACCAAACCTGAGACCCTTCCTACAGCATGAGATGTGATATCCAACTACTTCCCATTCCAATCCTGAGACCCTTCCTATAGCATGAGATGTGATATCTCAATGCTTCTAATACCAAACCTGAGATCCTTCCTCTAACATGAAATGTGATATCCAACTCCTTCCCTTTCCAAACCTAAGAGCCTATCTATAGCATGAGATGTGATATCCAAGTCCTTCCCATTCCAACCCTTAGACCCTTCCTACAGCATGCAATATGATATCTCAATGATTCTAATAACAAACCTGAGACCCGTCCTATAACATGAGATGGGATATCCAACTCCTTCCCATTCCAATCCTGAGACACTTCCGATAGCAGAGATGTGATATCTCAATGCTTATACCAAACCTGAGACCCTTCCTATAACATGAGATGTGATATCCAAATCCTTCCCGTTCCAAACCTGAGACCCTTCCTTTAGCATGAGATGTGATATCCAGCTCCTTCCCATTCCAATCCTGAGACACTTCCGATAGCATGAGATGTGATATCTCAATGCTTCTAATATCAAAACTGAGACCCTCCCTATAGCATGATATGTGATATCTAAGTCCTTCCCATTCCAATCCTGAGACCCTCCCTATAGCATGATATGTGATATCTAAGTCCTTCCCATTCCAATCCTGAGACCCTTCCTATAGCATGAGGTATGATATCTCAATACTTCTAATACCAAACGTGAGATCCTTCCGATAACATGAGATGTGATATCCAAATCCTTCCCCTTCCAAACCTGCGACCCTCCCTTTAGCATGAGATGTGATATCCAACTCCTTCCCATTCCAATCCTGAGACCCTTCTGATAGCATGAGATGTGATATCTCAATGCTTCTAATACCAAACCTGAGATCCTTCCGATAGCATGAGATGTGATATCTCAATGCTTCTAATACCAAACCTGAGATCCTTCCTATAACATGAGATGTGATATCCAAATCCTTCCCCTTCCAAACCTGAGACCCTCCCTTTAGCATGAGATGTGATATCCAACTCCTTCCCATTCCATTCCTGAGACCCTTCTGATAGCATGAGATGTGATATCTCAATGCCTCTAATACCAAACCTGAGATCCTACCTCTAACATGAAATGTGATATCCAACTCTTTCCCCTTCCAAACCTGAGAGCCTTCCTATAGCATGAGATGTGATATCCAAGTCCTTCCCATTCCAATCCTGAGACCCTTCCTATAGCTTGAGATGTGATATCCAACTCCTTCCCATTCCAATTCTGAGACCCTTCCTATACTCTGAGACTTGATATCTCAATGCTTCTAATACCAAACCTGAGACCCGTAATATAACATGAGATGTGATATCCAAATCCTCCCCCTTCCAAACCTTAGACCCTTCCTTTATCATGAGATGTGATATCCAACTCCTTCCCATTCCAATCCTGAGACCCTTCCGATATCATGAGATGTGATATCTCAAAGCTTCTAATATCAAACTTGAGACCCTCCCTATAGCATGAGATGTGATATCCAAGTCCTTCCCATTCCAATCCTGAGACCCTTCCTATAGCATGAGATGTGATATCTCAATGCTTCTAATACCAAACCTGAGACCCTTCCTATAACATGAGATGGGAATATCCAACTCCTTCCCATTCCAATCCTGAGACCCTTCCGATAGCAGAGATGTGATATCTCAATGCTTATACCAAACCTGAGACCCTTCCTATGGCATGAGATGTGATATCCAACTCCTTGCCATTCAAATCCTGAGACCCTTCCTATAGCATGAGAAGGGATATCCAACTCCTTCCCAATCCAATCCTGAGACCCTTCCGATAGCAGAGACGTGATATCTCAATGCTTCTACCAAACCTGAGACCCTTCCTTTAGCATGAGATGTGATATCCAAATCCTTCACATTCCAATCCTGAGACCCTTCCTATAGCATGAGATGTGATATCTCAATGCTTCTAATACCAAACCTGAGATCCTTCCTATAACATGAGATGTGATATCCAATTCCTTCCCATTCCAAACCTGAGACCCTTCCTATTGGATGAGATGTGATATCCAACTCCTTCCCATTCCAACCCTGAGACCCCTCCTATAGCATGAGATGTGATGTCTCAATGCTTCTGATACCAAACCTGAGATCCTTCCTATAACATGAGATGTGATATCCAACTCCTTCCATTCCAATCCTGAGACCTGTCCTATAGCATGAGATGTGATATCTCAATGCTTATACCAAACCTGAGACCCTTCCTATAGCATGAGATGTGATATCCAACTACTTCCCATTCCAATCCTGAGACCCTTCCTATAGCAAGAGATGTGATATCTCAATGCTTCTAATACCAAACCTGAGATCCTTCCTCTAACATGAAATGTGATATCCAACTACTTCCCATTCCAATCCTGAGACCCTTCCTATAGCATAAGATGTGATATCTCAATGCTTCTAATACCAAACCTAAGATCCTTCCTCTAACATGAAATGTGATATCCAACTCCTTCCCTTTCCAAACCTAAGCGCCTATCTATAGCATGAGATGTGATATCCAAGTCCTTCCCGTTCCAATCCTTAGACCCTTCCTACAGCATGCAATATGATATCTCAATGATTCTAATAACAAACCTGAGACCTGTCCTATAGCATGAGATATGATATCCAAGTCCTTCCCATTCCAATCCTGAGACCCTTCCTATAACATGAAATGTGATATCCAACTCCTTCCCATTCCAACCTGAGACCCTTCCTATAGCATGAGATGGGATATCCAACTTCTTCCAAATCCAATACTGATACCCTTCCGATAGCATGAGATGTGATATCCCAATGCTTCTACCAAACCTGAGACCCATACTATGGCATGAGATGTGATATCAAACTCCTTCCCATTCCAATCCTGAGACCCTTCCTATAGCTTGAGGTGTGATATCCAACTCCTTCCCATTCCAATTCTGAGACCCTTCTTATACCATGAGACTTGATATGTCAATGCTTCTAATACCAAACCTGAGACCCGTCCTATAACATGAGATGTGATATCCAAATCCTTCCCCTTCCAAACCTTAGACCCTTCCTTTATCATGAGATGTGGTATCCAACAACTTCCCATTCCAATCCTGAGACCCCTCCGATATCATGAGATTTGTTATCTCAATGCTTCTAATATCAAACTTGAGACCCTCCCTATAGCATGAGATGTGACATCCAAGTCCTTCCCATTCCAATCCTGAGACCCTTCCTATAGCATGAGATGTGATATCTCTATGCTTCTAATACCAAACCTGAGACCCTTCCTATAACATGAGACGGGATATCCAACTCCTTCCCATTCCAATCCTGAGACCCTTCCGATAGCAGAGATGTGATATCTCAATGCTTATACCAAACCTGAGACCCTTCCTATGGCCTGAGATATCATATACAACTCCTTCCCATTCCAATCCTGAGACCCTTCCTTTAGCATGAGATGTGATATCTCAATGCTTATACCAAATCTGAGACCCTTCCTATAGCATTAGATGTGATATCCAAATCCTTCCCATTCCAATCCTGAGACCCTTCCTATAGCATGAGATGTGATATCTCAATGCTTATACCAAACCTGAGAGCCTACCTATAGCATGAGATGTGATATCCAAGTCCATCCCATTCCAATCCTTAGACCCTTCCTACAGCATGCGATGTGATATCTCAATGCTTCTAATACCAAACCTGAGATCCTTCCTCTAACATGAAATGTGATATCCAACTCCTTCCCTTTCCAAACCCAAGAGCCTATCTATAGCATGATATGTGATATCCAAGTCCTTCCCATTCCAACCCTTAGACCCTTCCTACAGCATGCAATATGATATCTCAATGATTCTAATAACAAACCTGAGACCCGTCCTATAACATGAGATGGGATATCCAACTCCTTCCCATTCCAATCCTGAGACACTTCCGATAGCAGAGATGTGATATCTCAATGCTTATACCAAACCTGAGACCCTTCCTATAACATGAGATGTGATATCCAAATCCTTCCCGTTCCAAACCTGAGACCCTTCCTTTAGCATGAGATGTGATATCCAGCTCCTTCCCATTCCAATCCTGAGACACTTCCGATAGCATGAGATGTGATATCTCAATGCTTCTAATATCAAAACTGAGACCCTCCCTATAGCATGATATGTGATATCTAAGTCCTTCCCATTCCAATCCTGAGACCCTCCCTATAGCATGATATGTGATATCTAAGTCCTTCCCATTCCAATCCTGAGACCCTTCCTATAGCATGAGATATGATATCTCAATACTTCTAATACCAAACGTGAGATCCTTCCGATAACATGAGATGTGATATCCAAATCCTTCCCCTTCCAAACCTGAGACCCTCCCTATAACATGAAATGTGATATCCAACTCCTTCCCATTCCAACCTGAGACCCTTCCTATAGCATGAGATGGGATATCCAACTTCTTCCAAATCCAATACTGATACCCTTCCGATAGCATGAGATGTGATGTCCCAATGCTTCTACCAAACCTGAGACCCATACTATGGCATGAGATGTGATATCAAACTCCTTCCCGTTCCAATCCTGAGACCCTTCCTATAGCTTGAGGTGTGATATCCAACTCCTTCCCATTCCAATTCTGAGACCCTTCTGATAGCATGAGATGTGATATCTCAATGCTTCTAATACCAAACCTGAGATCCTTCCGATAGCATGAGATGTGATATCTCAATGCTTCTAATACCAAACCTGAGATCCTTCCGATAGCATGAGATGTGATATCTCAATGCTTCTAATACCAAACCTGAGATCCTTCCTATAACATGAGATGTGATATCCAAATCCTTCCCCTTCCAAACCTGAGACCCTCCCTTTAGCATGAGATGTGATATCCAACTCCTTCCCATTCCATTCCTGAGACCCTTCTGATAGCATGAGATGTGATATCTCAATGCCTCTAATACCAAACCTGAGATCCTACCTCTAACATGAAATGTGATATCCAACTCTTTCCCCTTCCAAACCTGAGAGCCTTCCTATAGCATGAGATGTGATATCCAAGTCCTTCCCATTCCAATCCTGAGACCCTTCCTATAGCTTGAGATGTGATATCCAACTCCTTCCCATTCCAATTCTGAGACCCTTCCTATACTCTGAGACTTGATATCTCAATGCTTCTAATACCAAACCTGAGACCCGTAATATAACATGAGATGTGATATCCAAATCCTTCCCCTTCCAAACCTTAGACCCTTCCTTTATCATGAGATGTGATATCCAACTCCTTCCCATTCCAATCCTGAGACCCTTCCGATATCATGAGATGTGATATCTCAAAGCTTCTAATATCAAACTTGAGACCCTCCCTATAGCATGAGATGTGATATCCAAGTCCTTCCCATTCCAATCCTGAGACCCTTCCTATAGCATGAGATGTGATATCTCAATGCTTCTAATACCAAACCTGAGACCCTTCCTATAACATGAGATGGGAATATCCAACTCCTTCCCATTCCAATCCTGAGACCCTTCCGATAGCAGAGATGTGATATCTCAATGCTTATACCAAACCTGAGACCCTTCCTATGGCATGAGATGTGATATCCAACTCCTTGCCATTCAAATCCTGAGACCCTTCCTATAGCATGAGAAGGGATATCCAACTCCTTCCCAATCCAATCCTGAGACCCTTCCGATAGCAGAGACGTGATATCTCAATGCTTCTACCAAACCTGAGACCCTTCCTTTAGCATGAGATGTGATATCCAAATCCTTCACATTCCAATCCTGAGACCCTTCCTATAGCATGAGATGTGATATCTCAATGCTTCTAATACCAAACCTGAGATCCTTCCTATAACATGAGATGTGATATCCAATTCCTTCCCATTCCAAACCTGAGACCCTTCCTATTGGATGAGATGTGATATCCAACTCCTTCCCATTCCAACCCTGAGACCCCTCCTATAGCATGAGATGTGATGTCTCAATGCTTCTGATACCAAACCTGAGATCCTTCCTATAACATGAGATGTGATATCCAACTCCTTCCATTCCAATCCTGAGACCTGTCCTATAGCATGAGATGTGATATCTCAATGCTTATACCAAACCTGAGACCCTTCCTATAGCATGAGATGTGATATCCAACTACTTCCCATTCCAATCCTGAGACCCTTCCTATAGCAAGAGATGTGATATCTCAATGCTTCTAATACCAAACCTGAGATCCTTCCTCTAACATGAAATGTGATATCCAACTACTTCCCATTCCAATCCTGAGACCCTTCCTATAGCATAAGATGTGATATCTCAATGCTTCTAATACCAAACCTAAGAGCCTTCCTCTAACATGAAATGTGATATCCAACTCCTTCCCTTTCCAAACCTAAGAGCCTATCTATAGCATGAGATGTGATATCCAAGTCCTTCCCGTTCCAATCCTTAGACCCTTCCTACAGCATGCAATATGATATCTCAATGATTCTAATAACAAACCTGAGACCTGTCCTATAGCATGAGATATGATATCCAAGTCCTTCCCATTCCAATCCTGAGACCCTTCCTATAACATGAAATGTGATATCCAACTCCTTCCCATTCCAACCTGAGACCCTTCCTATAGCATGAGATGGGATATCCAACTTCTTCCAAATCCAATACTGATACCCTTCCGATAGCATGAGATGTGATATCCCAATGCTTCTACCAAACCTGAGACCCATACTATGGCATGAGATGTGATATCAAACTCCTTCCCATTCCAATCCTGAGACCCTTCCTATAGCTTGAGGTGTGATATCCAACTCCTTCCCATTCCAATTCTGAGACCCTTCTTATACCATGAGACTTGATATGTCAATGCTTCTAATACCAAACCTGAGACCCGTCCTATAACATGAGATGTGATATCCAAATCCTTCCCCTTCCAAACCTTAGACCCTTCCTTTATCATGAGATGTGGTATCCAACAACTTCCCATTCCAATCCTGAGACCCCTCCGATATCATGAGATTTGTTATCTCAATGCTTCTAATATCAAACTTGAGACCCTCCCTATAGCATGAGATGTGACATCCAAGTCCTTCCCATTCCAATCCTGAGACCCTTCCTATAGCATGAGATGTGATATCTCTATGCTTCTAATACCAAACCTGAGACCCTTCCTATAACATGAGATGGGATATCCAACTCCTTCCCATTCCAATCCTGAGACCCTTCCGATAGCAGAGATGTGATATCTCAATGCTTATACCAAACCTGAGACCCTTCCTATGGCCTGAGATGTCATATACAACTCCTTCCGATTCCAATCCTGAGACCCTTCCTTTAGCATGAGATGTGATATCTCTATGCTTATACCAAATCTGAGACCCTTCCTATAGCATGAGATGTGATATCTAAATCCTTCCAATTCCAATCCTGAGACCCTTCCTATAGCATGAGATGTGATATCTCAATGCTTATACCAAACCTGAGAGCCTACCTATAGCATGAGATGTGATATCCATGTCCATCCCATTCCAATCCTTAGACCCTTCCTACAGCATGCAATGTGATATCTCAATGATTCTAATACCAAACCAGAGACTCTTACTATAACATGAGATGGGATATCCAACTCCTTCCCATTCCAATCCTGAGCCGCTTCCGATAGCAGAGATGTGATATCTCAATGCTTATACCAAACATGAGACCCTTCCTATAACATGAGATGTGATATCCAACTCCTTCCCATTCCAAACATGAGACCCTTCCTATAGCAAGAAAGTAATATCCAAATCCTTCCCATTCCAATCCTGAGACCCTTCCTATAACATGAGATGTGATATCCAACTCCTTCCCATTCAAATCCTGAGACCCTTCCTATAGCATGAGAAGGGATATCCAACTCCTTCCCAATCCAATCCTGAGACCCTTCCGATAGCAGAGATCGGATATCTCAATGCTTCTACCAAACCTGAGACCCTTCCTTTAGCATGAGATGTGATATCCAAATCCTTCACATTCCAATCCTGAGACCCTTCCTATAGCATGAGATGTGATATCTCAATGCTTATACCAAATGTGAGACCCTTCCTATAGCATGAGATGTGATATCCAACTCCTTCCCATTCCAATGCTGAGACCCTTCCTATAGCATGATATGTGATGTCTCAATGCTTCTAATACCAAACCTGAGATCCTTCCTATAACATGAGACTTGATATCCAACTCCTTCCCATTCCAATCCTGAGACCCTTCCTATAGCATGAGATGTGATGTCTCAATGCTTCTAATACCAAACCTGAGAACCTTCCTACAGCATGCGATGTGATATCTCAATGCTTCTAATACCAAACCTGAGACCAGTCCTATAACATGAGATTGGATATCCAACTCCTTCCCCTTCCAAACCTGAGACCCTTCCTATAGCATGAGATGTGATATCCAACTTCTTCCAATTCCAATCCTGAGACCCTTCCTATAACATGAGATGTGATGTCTCAATGCTTCTAATACCAAACCTGAGATCTTTCCTATAACATGAGATGTGATATCCAACTCCTTCCCATTCCAATCCTGAGACCCTTCCTATAGCATGAGAAGGGATATCCAACTCCTTCCCAATCCAATCCTGAGACCCTTCCGATAGCAGAGATGTGATATCTCAATGCTTATACCAAACCTGAGACCCTTCCGATAGCAGAGACGTGATATCTCAATGCTTCTACCAAACCTGAGACCCTTCCTTTAGCATGAGATGTGATATCCAAATCCTTCACATTCCAATCCTGAGACCTTTCCTATAGCATGAGAAGGGATATCTCAATGCTTCTAATACCAAACCTGAGATCCTTCCTATAACATGAGATGTGATATCCAATTCCTTCCCATTCCAATCCTGAGACCCTTCCGATAGCAGAGATGTGATATCTCAATGCTTATACCAAACCTGAGACCCTTCCTATGGCCTGAGATGTCATATACAACTCCTTCCCATTCCAATCCTGAGACCCTTCCTATAGCATGAGATGTGATATCTCAATGCTTATACCAAATCTGAGACCCTTACTATAGCATGAGATGTGATATCCAACTCCTTCCCATTCCAATCCTGAGACCCTTCCTATAGCATGAGATGTGATGTCTCAATGCTTCTAATACCAAACCTGAGATCCTTCCTATAACATGAGATGTGATATCCAACTCCTTCCCATTTCAATCCTGAGACCCTTATGAAAGCATGAGATGTGTTATCTCAATGCTTCTAATACCAAACCTGAGATCCTTCCTATACCATGAGATGTGATTTCCAAATCCTTCCCCTTCCAAACCTGAGACCCTCCCTTTAGCATGAGATGTGATATCCAACTCCTTCCCATTCCAATCCTGAGACCCTTCTGATAGCATGAGATGTGATATCTCAATGCCTCTAATACCAAACCTGAGATCCTACCTCTAACATGAAATGTGATATCCATCTCATTCCCTTTCCAAACCTGAGACCCTTCCTATAGCATGAGATGTGATATCCAAGTCCTTCCCATTCCAATCCTGAGACCCTTCCTATAGCATGTGATGTGATATCTCAATGCTTATACCAAACCTGAGACCCTTCCTATGGCATGAGATGTCATATACAACTCCTTCCCATTACAATCCTGAGACCCTTCCTATAGCATGAGATGTGATATCTCAATGCTTATACCAAACCTGAGACCCTTCATATAGCATGAGATGTGATATCCAACTTCTTCCCATTCCAATCCTGAGAACCTTCCTATAACATGAGATGTGATGTCTCAATGCTTCTAATACCAAACCTGAGATCTTTCCTATAACATGAGATGTGATATCCAACTCCTTCCCATTCCAATCCTGAGACCCTTCCTATAGCATGAGATGTGATATCACAATGCTTATACCAAACCTGAGACCGTTCCTATAGCTTGAGATGTGATATCCAACTCCTTCCCATTCCAATTCCGAGACCCTTCCTATAGCATGAGATGTGATATCTCAAGGCCTCTAATACCAAACCTGAGATCCTTCCTCTAACATGAAATGTGATATCCAACTCCTTCCCCTTCCAAACCTGAGAGCCTTCCTATAGCATGGGATATGATATCCAAGTCCTTCCCATTCCAATCCTGAGACCCTTCCTATAACATGAAATGCGATATCCAACTCCTTCCCATTCCAACCTGAGACTCTTCCTATAACATGAGATGGGATATCCAACTCCTTCCCATTCCAATCCTAAGACCCTTTCGATAGCAGAGATGTGATATCTCAATGCTTATACCAAACCTGAGACCCTTCCTACGCCATGAGATGTCATATATAACTCCTTCCCATTCCAATCCTGAGACCCTTCCTATAGCACGAGATGTGATATCTCAATGCTTATACCAAACCTGAGACCCTTCCTCTAGCATGAGATGTGATATCCAACTCCTTCCCATTCCAATCCTGAGACCCTTCCTATAGCATGAGATGTGATATCCAATTCCTTCCCATTCCAATCCTGAGACCCTTCCTATAGCCTGAGATCTGATATCTCAATGACTCTAATACCAAACCTGAGATCCTTCCTCTAACATGAAATGTGATATCCAACTCCTTCCCTTTCCAAACCTGAGAGCCTATCTATAGCATGAGATGTGATATCCAAGTCCTTCCCATTCCAATCCTGAGACACTTCCGATAGCAGAGATGTGATATCTCAATGCTTATACCAAACCTGAGACCCTTCCTATAACATGAGATGTAATATCCAACTCCTTCCCGTTCCAAACCTGAGACCCTTCCTTTAGCATGAGATGTGATATCCAGCTACTTCCCATTCCAATCCTGAGACCCTTCTGAGAGCATGAGATGTGATATCTCAATGCTTCTAATATCAAAACTGAGACCCTCCCTATAGCATGATATGTGATATCTAAGTCCTTCCCATTCCAATCCTGAGACCCTTCCTATAGCATGAGATGTGATATCTCCATGCTTCTACCAAACCTGAGACCCTTCCTTTAGCATGAGATGTGATAACCAACTCCTTCCCATTCCAATCCTGAGACCCTTCCTATAGCATGAGATGTGATATCTCAATACTTCTAATACCAAACCTGAGATCCTTCCGATAACATGAGATGTGATATCCAAATCCTTCCCCTTCCAAACCTGAGACCCTCCCTTTAGCATGAGATGTGATATCCAACTCCTTCCCATTCCAATCCTGAGAACCTTCTGATAGCATGAGATGTGATATCTCAATGCTTCTATACCAAACCTGAGATCCTTCCGATAGCATGAGATGTGATATCTCAATGCTTCTAATACCAAACCTGAGATCCTTCCTATAACATGAGATGTGATATCCAAATCCTTCCCCTTCCAAACCTGAGACCCTCCCTTTAGCATGAGATGTGATATCCAACTCCTTCCCATTCCAATCCTGAGACTCTTCTGATAGCATGAGATGTGATATCTCAATGCCTCTAATACCAAACCTGAGATCCTACCTCTAACATGAAATGTGATATCCAACTCTTTCCCCTTCCAAACCTGAGAGCCTTCCTATAGCATGAGATGTGATATCCAAGTCCTTCTAATTCCAATCCTGAGACCCTTCCTATAACATGAGATGTGATATCCAACTCCTTCCCATTCCAACCTGAGACCCTTCCTATAGCATGAGATGGGATATCCAACTCCTTCCAAATCCAATCCTGATACCCTTCCGATAGCATGAGATGTGATATCCCAATGCTTCTACCAAACCTGAGACCCACACTATGGCATGAGATGTGATATCAAACTCCTTCCCCTTCCAAACCTTAGACACTTCCTTTATCATGAGATGTGATATCCAACTCCTTCCCATTCCATCCCTGAGACCCTTCTGATATCATGAGATGTGATATCTCAATGCTTCTAATATCAAACTTGAGACCCTCCTTATAGCATGAGATGTGATATCCAAGTCCTTCCCATTCCATTCCTGAGACCTTTCCTATAGCATGAGATGTGATATCCCAATGCTTCTAATACCAAACCTGAGACCCTTCCTATAACATGAGATGGGAATATCCAACTCCTTCCCATTCCAATCCTGAGACCCTTCCGATAGTAGAGATGTGATATCTCAATGCTTATACCAAAAATGAGATCCTTCCTATAACATGAGATGTGATATCCAACTCCTTCCCATTCCAATCCTGAGACACTTCCTATAGCATGAGATGTGATATCTCACTGCTTATACCAAACCTGAGACCCTTCCTATAGCATGAGATGTGATATCCAACTCCTTCCCATTCCAATCCTGAGACCCTTCCTATAGCATGAGATATGATATCTCAATGCTTCTAATATCAAACTTGAGACCCTCCCTATAGCATGAGATGTGATATCCAAGTCCTTCCCATTCCAATCCTGAGACCCTTCCGATAGCATGAGATGTGATGTCTCAATGCTTCTAATACCAAACCTGAGATACTTCCTATAACATGAGATGTGATATCCAACTCCTTCCCAATCCAATCCTGAGACCCTTCCTATAGCATGAGATGTGATATCTCAATGCTTATACAAAACATGAGACCCTTCCTATAGCATGAGATGTGATATCCAACTCCTTCCCATTCCAATCCTGAGACCCTTCCTATAGCATGAGATGTGATATCTCAATGCCTCTAATACCAAACCTGAGATCCTTCCTCTAACATGAAATGTGATATCCAACTCCTTCCCATTCCAATCCTGAGACACTTCCTATAACATGAGATGTGATATCTAAATGCTTCTAATACCAAACTTGAGACTCTTCCTATAACATGAGATGGGATATCCAACTCCTTCCCATTCCAATCCTTAGACCCTTCCTACAGCATGCAATATGATATCTCAATGATTCTAATAACAAACCTGAGACCCGTCCTATAACATGAGATGGGATATCCAACACCTTCCCATTCCAATCCTGAGACACTTCCGATAGCAGAGATGTGATATCTCAATGCTTATACCAAACCTGAGACCCTTCCTATAACATGAGATGTGATATCCAACTCCTTCCCGTTCCAAACCTGAGACCCTTCCTATAGCACATGTGATATCCAACACATTCCCATTCCAAACATGAGACCCTTCCTATAGCAGGAATGTAATATCCAACTCCTTCCCATTCCAATCCTGAGACCATTCCTATAGCATGAGATGTGATATCTCAATGCTTCTAATACCAAACCTGAGATCCTTCCTATGACATGAGATGTGATATCCAATTCCTCCCCATTCCAAACCTGAGAACCTTCCTACAGCATGCGATGTGATATCTCAATGCTTCTAATACCAAACCTGAGACCAGTCCTATAACATGAGATTGGATATCCAACTCCTTCCCCTTCCAAACCTGAGACCCTTCCTATAGCATGAGATGTGATATTCAAATTCTTCCCATTCCAATCCTGAGACCCTTCCTATAACATGAGATGTGATGTCTCAATGCTTCTAATACCAAACCTGAGATCTTTCCTATAACATGAGATGTGATATCCAACTCCTTCCCATTCCAATCCTGAGACCCTTCCTATAGCATGAGATGTGCTATCTCAATGCTTATACCAAACCTGAGACCCTTCCTAAAGCTTGAGATGTGATATCCAACTCCTTCCCATTCCAATCCTGAGACCCTTCCTATAACATGAAATGTGATATGCAACTCCTTCCCATTCCAACCTGAGACCCTTCCTATAGCATGAGATGTGATATCTCAAGGCCTCTAATACCAAACCTGAGATCCTTCCTCTAACATGAAATGTGATATCCAACTCCTTCTCCTTCCAAACCTGAGAGCCTTCCTATAGCATGAGATATGATATCCAAGTCCTTCCCATTCCAATCCTGAGACCCTTCCTATAACATGAAATGTGATATCCAACTCCTTCCCATTCCAACCTGAGACCCTTCCTATAGCATGAGATGGGATATCCAACTCCTTCCAAATCCAATACTGATACCCTTCCAATAGCATGAGATGTGATATCCCAATGCTTCTATCAAACCTGAGAACCATACTATGGCATGAGATGTGATATCAAACTCCTTCCCATTCCAATCCTGAGACTCTTCCTATAGCTTGAGATGTGATATCCAACTCCTTCCCATTCCAATTCTGAGACCCTTCCTATACCATGAGACTTGATATCTCAATGCTTCTAATACCAAACCTGAGACCCGTCCTATAACATGAGATGTGATATCCAAATCTTTCCCCTTCCAAACCTTAGACCCTTGCTTTATCATGAGATGTGATATCCAACTCCTTCCCATTCCAATCCTGAGACCCTTCTGATATCATGAGATTTGTCATCTCAATGCTTCTAATATCAAAATTGAGACCCTCCCTATAGCATGAGATGGGATATCCAACTCCTTCCCATTCCAATCCTGAGACCCTTCCGATAGCAGAGATGTGATATCTCAATGCTTATACCAAATCTGAGACCCTTCCTATAGCATGAGATGTGATATCCAACTCCTTCCCATTCCAATCCTGAGACCCTTCCTATAGCATGAGATGTGATGTCTCAATGCTTCTAATACCAAACCTGAGATCCTTCCTATAACATGAGATGTGATATCCAACTCCTTCCCATTCCAATCCTGAGACCCTTCCTACAGCATGAGATGTGATGTCTCAATGCTTCTAATACCAAACCTGAGACCCGTCCTATAACATGAGATGTGATATCCAAATCTTTCCCCTTCCAAACCTTAGACCCTTCCTTTATCATGAGATGTGATATCCAACTCCTTCCCATTCCAATCCTGAGACCCTTCCGATATCATGAGATTTGTTATCTCAATGCTTCTAATATCAAAATTGAGACCCTCCCTATAGCATGAGATGGGATATCCAACTCCTTCCCATTCCAATCCTGAGACCCTTCCGATAGCAGAGATGTGATATCTCAATGCTTATACCAAATCTGAGACCCTTCCTATAGCATGAGATGTGATATCCAACTCCTTCCCATTCCAATCCTGAGACCCTTCCTATAGCATGAGATGTGATGTCTCAATGCTTCTAATACCAAACCTGAGATCCTTCCTATGACATGAGATGTGATATCCAATTCCTCCCCATTCCAAACCTGAGAACCTTCCTACAGCATGCGATGTGATATCTCAATGCTTCTAATACCAAACCTGAGACCAGTCCTATAACATGAGATTGGATATCCAACTCCTTCCCCTTCCAAACCTGAGACCCTTCCTATAGCATGAGATGTGATATTCAAATTCTTCCCATTCCAATCCTGAGACCCTTCCTATAACATGAGATGTGATGTCTCAATGCTTCTAATACCAAACCTGAGATCTTTCCTATAACATGAGATGTGATATCCAACTCCTTCCCATTCCAATCCTGAGACCCTTCCTATAGCATGAGATGTGCTATCTCAATGCTTATACCAAACCTGAGACCCTTCCTAAAGCTTGAGATGTGATATCCAACTCCTTCCCATTCCAATCCTGAGACCCTTCCTATAACATGAAATGTGATATCCAACTCCTTCCCATTCCAACCTGAGACCCTTCCTATAGCATGAGATGTGATATCTCAAGGCCTCTAATACCAAACCTGAGATCCTTCCTCTAACATGAAATGTGATATCCAACTCCTTCTCCTTCCAAACCTGAGAGCCTTCCTATAGCATGAGATATGATATCCAAGTCCTTCCCATTCCAATCCTGAGACCCTTCCTATAACATGAAATGTGATATCCAACTCCTTCCCATTCCAACCTGAGACCCTTCCTATAGCATGAGATGGGATATCCAACTCCTTCCAAATCCAATACTGATACCCTTCCAATAGCATGAGATGTGATATCCCAATGCTTCTATCAAACCTGAGAACCATACTATGGCATGAGATGTGATATCAAACTCCTTCCCATTCCAATCCTGAGACTCTTCCTATAGCTTGAGATGTGATATCCAACTCCTTCCCATTCCAATTCTGAGACCCTTCCTATACCATGAGACTTGATATCTCAATGCTTCTAATACCAAACCTGAGACCCGTCCTATAACATGAGATGTGATATCCAAATCTTTCCCCTTCCAAACCTTAGACCCTTGCTTTATCATGAGATGTGATATCCAACTCCTTCCCATTCCAATCCTGAGACCCTTCTGATATCATGAGATTTGTCATCTCAATGCTTCTAATATCAAAATTGAGACCCTCCCTATAGCATGAGATGGGATATCCAACTCCTTCCCATTCCAATCCTGAGACCCTTCCGATAGCAGAGATGTGATATCTCAATGCTTATACCAAATCTGAGACCCTTCCTATAGCATGAGATGTGATATCCAACTCCTTCCCATTCCAATCCTGAGACCCTTCCTATAGCATGAGATGTGATGTCTCAATGCTTCTAATACCAAACCTGAGATCCTTCCTATAACATGAGATGTGATATCCAACTCCTTCCCATTCCAATCCTGAGACCCTTCCTACAGCATGAGATGTGATGTCTCAATGCTTCTAATACCAAACCTGAGACCCGTCCTATAACATGAGATGTGATATCCAAATCTTTCCCCTTCCAAACCTTAGACCCTTCCTTTATCATGAGATGTGATATCCAACTCCTTCCCATTCCAATCCTGAGACCCTTCCGATATCATGAGATTTGTTATCTCAATGCTTCTAATATCAAAATTGAGACCCTCCCTATAGCATGAGATGGGATATCCAACTCCTTCCCATTCCAATCCTGAGACCCTTCCGATAGCAGAGATGTGATATCTCAATGCTTATACCAAATCTGAGACCCTTCCTATAGCATGAGATGTGATATCCAACTCCTTCCCATTCCAATCCTGAGACCCTTCCTATAGCATGAGATGTGATGTCTCAATGCTTCTAATACCAAACCTGAGATCCTTCCTATAACATGAGATGTGATATCCAACTCCTTCCCATTCCAATCCTGAGACCCTTCCTATAGCATGAGATGTGCTATCTCAATGCTTATACCAAACCTGAGACCCTTCCTAAAGCTTGAGATGTGATATCCAACTCCTTCCCATTCCAATCCTGAGACCCTTCCTATAGCATGAGATGTGATATCTCAAGGCCTCTAATACCAAACCTGAGATCCTTCCTCTAACATGAAATGTGATATCCAACTCCTTCCCCTTCCAAACCTGAGAGCCTTCCTATAGCATGAGATATGATATCCAAGTCCTTCCCATTCCAATCCTGAGACCCTTCCTATAACATGAAATGTGATATCCAACTCCTTCCCATTCCAACCTGAGACCCTTCCTATAGCATGAGATGGTATATCCAACTCCTTCCAAATCCAATACTGATACCCTTCCAATAGCATGAGATGTGATATCCCAATGCTTCTACCAAACCTGAGACCCATACTATGGCATGAGATGTGATATCAAACTCCTTCCGATTCCAATCCTGAGATTCTTCCTATAGCTTGAGATGTGATATCCAACTCCTTCACATTCCAATTCTGAGACCCTTCCTATGCCATGAGACTTGATATCTCAATGCTTCTAATACCAAACCTGAGACCCGTCCTATAACATGAGATGTGATATCCAAATCTTTCCCCTTCCAATCCTGAGACCCTTCCTATAGCATGAGATATGATATCTCAATGCTTCTAATATCAAACTTGAGACCCTCCCTATAGCATGAGATGTGATATCCAAGTCCTTCCCATTCCAATCCTGAGACCCCTCCGATAGCATGAGATGTGATGTCTCAATGCTTCTAATACCAAACCTGAGATCCTTCCTATAACATGAGATGTGATATCCAACTCCTTCCCAATCCAATCCTGAGACCCTTCCTATAGCATGAGATGTGATATCTCAATGCTTATACCAAACCTGAGACCCTTCCTATAGCATGAGATGTGATATCCAACTCCTTCCCATTCCAATCCTGAGACCCTTCCTATAGCATGAGATGTGATATCTCAATGCCTCTAATACCAAACCTGAGATCCTTCCTCTAACATGAAATGTGATATCCAACTCCTTCCCATTCCAATCCTGAGACACTTCCTATAGCATGAGATGTGATATCTAAATGCTTCTAATACCAAACTTGAGACTCTTCCTATAACATGAGATGGGATATCCAACTCCTTCCCATTCCAATCCTTAGACCCTTCCTACAGCATGCAATATGATATCTCAATGATTCTAATAACAAACCTGAGACCCGTCCTATAACATGAGATGGGATATCCAACACCTTCCCATTCCAATCCTGAGACACTTCCGATAGCAGAGATGTGATATCTCAATGCTTATACCAAACCTGAGACCCTTCCTATAACATGAGATGTGATATCCAACTCCTTCCCGTTCCAAACCTGAGACCCTTCCTATAGCACATGTGATATCCAACACATTCCCATTCCAAACATGAGACCCTTCCTATAGCAGGAATGTAATATCCAACTCCTTCCCATTCCAATCCTGAGACCATTCCTATAGCATGAGATGTGATATCTCAATGCTTCTAATACCAAACCTGAGATCCTTCCTATGACATGAGATGTGATATCCAATTCCTCCCCATTCCAAACCTGAGAACCTTCCTACAGCATGCGATGTGATATCTCAATGCTTCTAATACCAAACCTGAGACCAGTCCTATAACATGAGATTGGATATCCAACTCCTTCCCCTTCCAAACCTGAGACCCTTCCTATAGCATGAGATGTGATATCCAAATTCTTCCCATTCCAATCCTGAGACCCTTCCTATAACATGAGATGTGATGTCTCAATGCTTCTAATACCAAACCTGAGATCTTTCCTATAACATGAGATGTGATATCCAACTCCTTCCCATTCCAATCCTGAGACCCTTCCTATAGCATGAGATGTGCTATCTCAATGCTTATACCAAACCTGAGACCCTTCCTAAAGCTTGAGATGTGATATCCAACTCCTTCCCATTCCAATCCTGAGACCCTTCCTATAACATGAAATGTGATATCCAACTCCTTCCCATTCCAACCTGAGACCCTTCCTATAGCATGAGATGTGATATCTCAAGGCCTCTAATACCAAACCTGAGATCCTTCCTCTAACATGAAATGTGATATCCAACTCCTTCTCCTTCCAAACCTGAGAGCCTTCCTATAGCATGAGATATGATATCCAAGTCCTTCCCATTCCAATCCTGAGACCCTTCCTATAACATGAAATGTGATATCCAACTCCTTCCCATTCCAACCTGAGACCCTTCCTATAGCATGAGATGGGATATCCAACTCCTTCCAAATCCAATACTGATACCCTTCCAATAGCATGAGATGTGATATCCCAATGCTTCTATCAAACCTGAGAACCATACTATGGCATGAGATGTGATATCAAACTCCTTCCCATTCCAATCCTGAGACTCTTCCTATAGCTTGAGATGTGATATCCAACTCCTTCCCATTCCAATTCTGAGACCCTTCCTATACCATGAGACTTGATATCTCAATGCTTCTAATACCAAACCTGAGACCCGTCCTATAACATGAGATGTGATATCCAAATCTTTCCCCTTCCAAACCTTAGACCCTTGCTTTATCATGAGAT
Organism: Ambystoma mexicanum; assembly: GCF_040938575.1. Lineage (NCBI taxonomy): Eukaryota > Metazoa > Chordata > Amphibia > Caudata > Ambystomatidae > Ambystoma > Ambystoma mexicanum. The sequence continues at coordinate 332,955,948 of NC_090936.1, forward strand.
GTGATATCCAACTCCTTCCCATTCCAATCCTGAGACCCTTCCGATATCATGAGATTTGTTATCTCAATGCTTCTAATATCAAAATTGAGACCCTCCCTATAGCATGAGATGGGATATCCAACTCCTTCCCATTCCAATCCTGAGACCCTTCCGATAGCAGAGATGTGATATCTCAATGCTTATACCAAATCTGAGACCCTTCCTATAGCATGAGATGTGATATCCAACTCCTTCCCATTCCAATCCTGAGACCCTTCCTATAGCATGAGATGTGATGTCTCAATGCTTCTAATACCAAACCTGAGATCCTTCCTATAACATGAGATGTGATATCCAACTCCTTCCCATTCCAATCCTGAGACCCTTCCTACAGCATGAGATGTGATGTCTCAATGCTTCTAATACCAAACCTGAGACCCGTCCTATAACATGAGATGTGATATCCAAATCTTTCCCCTTCCAAACCTTAGACCCTTCCTTTATCATGAGATGTGATATCCAACTCCTTCCCATTCCAATCCTGAGACCCTTCCGATATCATGAGATTTGTTATCTCAATGCTTCTAATATCAAAATTGAGACCCTCCCTATAGCATGAGATGGGATATCCAACTCCTTCCCATTCCAATCCTGAGACCCTTCCGATAGCAGAGATGTGATATCTCAATGCTTATACCAAATCTGAGACCCTTCCTATAGCATGAGATGTGATATCCAACTCCTTCCCATTCCAATCCTGAGACCCTTCCTATAGCATGAGATGTGATGTCTCAATGCTTCTAATACCAAACCTGAGATCCTTCCTATAACATGAGATGTGATATCCAACTCCTTCCCATTCCAATCCTGAGACCCTTCCTATAGCATGAGATGTGCTATCTCAATGCTTATACCAAACCTGAGACCCTTCCTAAAGCTTGAGATGTGATATCCAACTCCTTCCCATTCCAATCCTGAGACCCTTCCTATAGCATGAGATGTGATATCTCAAGGCCTCTAATACCAAACCTGAGATCCTTCCTCTAACATGAAATGTGATATCCGACTCCTTCCCCTTCCAAACCTGAGAGCCTTCCTATAGCATGAGATATGATATCCAAGTCCTTCCCATTCCAATCCTGAGACCCTTCCTATAACATGAAATGTGATATCCAACTCCTTCCCATTCCAACCTGAGACCCTTCCTATAGCATGAGATGGGATATCCAACTCCTTCCAAATCCAATACTGATACCCTTCCAATAGCATGAGATGTGATATCCCAATGCTTCTACCAAACCTGAGACCCATACTATGGCATGAGATGTGATATCCAACTCCTTCACATTCCAATTCTGAGACCCTTCCTATGCCATGAGACTTGATATCTCAATGCTTCTAATACCAAACCTGAGACCCGTCCTATAACATGAGATGTGATATCCAAATCTTTCCCCGTCCAAACCTTAGACCCTTCCTTTATCATGAGATGTGATATCCAACTCCTTCCCATTCCAATCCTGAGACCCTTCCCATATCATGAGATTTGTTATCTTAATGCTTCTAATATCAAACTTGAGACCCTCCCTATAGCATGAGATGTGACATCCAAGTCCTCCCCATTCCAATCCTGAGACTCTTCCTATAGCATGAGATGTGATATCTCAATGCTTCTAATACCAAACCGGAGACCCTTCCTATAACATGAGATGGGATATCCAACTCCTTCCCATTCCAATCCTGAGACCCTTCCAATAGCAGAGATGTGATATCTCAATGCTTATACCAATCCTGAGACCCTTCCTATGGCCTGGGATGTCATATACAACTCCTTCCCAATCCAATCCTGAGACCCTTCCTATAGCATGAGATGTGATATCTCAATGCTTATACCAAATGTGAGACCCTTACTATAGCATGAGATGTGATATCCAACTCCTTCCCATTCCAATGCTGAGACCCTTCCTATAGCATGAGATGTGATGTCTCAATGCTTCTAATACCAAACCTGAGATCCTTCCTATAACATGAGATGTGATATCCAACTCCTTCCCATTCCAATCCTGAGACCCTTCCTATAGCATGAGATGTGATGTCTCAATGCTTCTAATACCAAACCTGAGAACCTTCCTACAGCATGCGATGTGATATCTCAATGCTTCTAATACCAAACCTGAGACCAGTCCTATAACATGAGATTGGATATCCAACTCCTTCCCCTTCCAAACCTGAGACCCTTCCAATAGCATGAGATGTGATATCCAACTTCTTCCAATTCCAATCCTGAGACCCTTCCTATAACATGAGATGTGATGTCTCAATGCTTCTAATACCAAACCTGAGATTTTTCCTATAACATGAGATGTGATATCCAACTCCTTCCCATTCCAATCCTGAGACCCTTCCTATAGCATGAGATGTGCTATCTCAATGCTTATACCAAACCTGAGACCGTTCCTAAAGCTTGAGATGTGATATCCAACTCCTTCCCATTCCAATCCTGAGACCCTTCCTATAGCATGAGATGTGATATCTCAAGGCCTCTAATACCAAACCTGAGATCCTTCCTCTAACATGAAATGTGATATCCAACTCCTTCCCGTTCCAAACCTGAGAGCCTTCCTATAGCATGAGATATGATATCCAAGTCCTTCCCATTCCAATCCTGAGACCCTTCCTATAACATGAAATGTGATATCCAACTCCTTCCCATTCCAACCTGAGACCCTTCCTATAGCATGAGATGGGATATCCAACTCCTTCCCAATCCAATACTGATACCCTTCCAATAGCATGAATTGTGATATCCCAATGCTTCTACCAAACCCGAGACCCATACTATGGCATGAGATGTGATATCAAACTCATTCCCATTCCAATCCTGAGACTCTTCCTATAGCTTGAGATGTGATATCCAACTCCTTCCCATTCCAATTCTGAGACCCTTCCTATGCCATGAGACTTGATATCTCAATGCTTCTAATACCAAACCTGAGACCCGTCCTATAACATGAGATGTGATATCCAAATCTTTCCCATTCCAAACCTTAGACCCTTCCTTTATCATGAGATGTGATATCCAACTCCTTCCCATTCCAATCCTGAGACCCTTCCGATATCATGAGATTTGTTATCTCAATGCTTCTAATATCAAACTTGAGACCCTCCCTATAGCATGAGATGTGACATCCAAGTCCTCCCCATTCCAATCCTGAGACCCTTCCTATAGCATGAGATGTGATATCTCAATGCTTCTAATACCAAACCTGAGACCCTTCCTATAACATGAGATGTCATTTACAACTCCTTCCCAATCCAATCCTGAGACCCTTCCTATAACATGAAATGTGATATCCAACTCCTTCCCATTCCAACCTGAGACCCTTCCTATAGCATGAGATGGGATATCCAACTTCTTCCAAATCCAATACTGATACCCTTCCGATAGTATGAGATGTGATATCCCAATGCTTCTACCAAACCTGAGACCCATACTATGGCATGAGATGTGATATCAAACTCCTTCCCATTCCAATCCTGAGACCCTTCCTATAGCTTGAGGTGTGATATCCAAATCCTTCCCATTCCAATTCTGAGACCCTTCTTATACCATGAGACTTGATATCTCAATGCTTCTAATACCAAACCTGAGACCCGTCCTATAACATGAGATGTGATATCCAAATCCTTCCCCTTCCAAACCTTAGACCCTTCCTTTATCATGAGATGTGATATCCAACTCCTTCCCATTCCAATCCTGAGACCCTTCCGATATCATGAGATTTGTTATCTCAATGCTTCTAATATCAAACTTGAGACCCTCCCTATAGCATGAGATGTGACATCCAAGTCCTTCCCATTCCAATCCTGAGACCCTTCCTATAGCATGAGATGTGATATCTCAATGCTTCTAATACCAAACCTGAGACCATTCCTATAACATGAGATGGGATATCCAACTCCTTCCCATTCCAATCCTGAGACCCTTCCGATAGCAGAGATGAGATACCTCAATGCTTATACCAAACCTGAGACCCTTCCTATGGCCTGAGATGTCATATACAACTCCTTCCCATTCCAATCCTGAGACCCTTCCTTTAGCATGAGATGTGATATCTCAATGCTTATACCAAATCTGAGACCCTTCCTATAGCATGAGATGTGATATCCAATTCCTTCCCATTCCAATCCTGAGACCCTTCCTATAGCATGAGATGTGATATCTCAATGCTTATACCACACCTGAGAGCCTACCTATAGCATGAGATGTGATATCCAAGTCCATCCCATTCCAATCCTTAGACCCTTCCTACAGCATGCGATGTGATATCTCAATGATTCTAATACCAAACCAGAGACTCTTCCTATAACATGAGATGAGATATCCAACTCCTTCCCATTCCAATCCTGAGACCCTTCCGATAGCAGAGATGTGATATCTCAATGCTTATACCAAACCTGAGACCCTTCCTATGGCCTGAGATGTCATATACAACTCCTTCCCATTCCAATCCTGAGACCCTTCCTATAGCATGAGATGTGATATCTCAATGCTTATACCAAACCTGAGAGCCTACCTATAGCATGAGATGTGATATCCAAGTCCATCCCATTCCAATCCTTAGACCCTTCCTACAGCATGCGATGTGATATCTCAATGATTCTAATACCAAACCAGAGACTCTTCCTATAACATGAGATGGGATATCCAACTCCTTCCCATTCCAATCCTGAGCCGCTTCCGATAGCAGAGATGTGATATCTCAATGCTTATACCAAACCTGAGACCCTTCCTATAACATGAGATGTGATATCCAACTCCTTCCCGTTCCAAACCTGAGACACTAACTATAGCATATGTGATAAAACTGCTTCCCATTGCAAACATGAGACCCTTCCTATAGCAAGAAGTAATATCCAACTCCTACCCATTCCAATCCTGAGACCCTTCCTATAGCAAGAGATGCGATATCCAAATCCTTCCCATTCCAATCCTGAGACCCTTCCTATAACATGAGATGTGATATCCAACTCCTTCCCATTCAAATCCTGAGACCCTTCCTATAGCATGAGAAGGGATATCCAACTCCTTCCCAATCCAATCCTGAGACCCTTCCGATAGCAGAGACGTGATATCTCAATGCTTCTACCAAACCTGAGACCCTTCCTTTAGCATGAGATGTGATATCCAAAAACTTCACATTCCAATCCTGAGACCCTTCCTATAACATGAGATGTGATATCCAATTCCTTCCCATTCCAAACCTGAGACCCTTCCTATTGGATGAGATGTGATATCCAACTCCTTCCATTCCAACCCTGAGACCCTTCCCATAGCATGAGATGTGATGTCTCAATGCTTCTAATACCAAACCTGAGATCCTTCCTATAACATGAGATGTGATATCCAACTCCTTCCATTCCAATCCTGAGACCCGTCCTATAGCATGAGATGTGATATCTCAATGCTTATACCAAACCTGAGACCCTTCCTATAGCATGAGATGTGATATCCAACTACTTCCCATTCCAATCCTGAGACCCTTCCTATAGCATGAGATGTGATATCTCAATGCTTCTAATACCAAACCTGAGATCCTTCCTCTAACATGAAATGTGATATCCAACTCCTTCCCTTTCCAAACCTAAGAGCCTATCTATAGCATGAGATGTGATATCCAAGTCCTTCCCATTCCAATCCTTAGACCCTTCCTACAGCATGCAATATGATATCTCAATGATTCTAATAACAAACCTGAGACCCGTCCTATAGCATGAGATATGATATCCAAGCCTTCCCATTCCAATCCTGAGACCCTTCCTATAACATGAAATGTGATATCCAACTCTTTCCCATTCCAACCTGAGACCCTTCCTATAGCATGAGATGGGATATCCAACTTCTTCCAAATCCAATACTGATACCCTTCCGATAGCATGAGATGTGCTATCCCAATGCTTCTACCAAACCTGAGACCCATACTATGGCATGAGATGTGATATCCAACTCCTTCCCATTCCAATTCTGAGACCCTTCTTATACCATGAGACTTGATATCTCAATGCTTCTAATACCAAACCTGAGACCCGTCCTATAACATGAGATGTGATATCCAAATCCTTCCCCTTCCAAACCTTAGACCCTTCCTTTATCATGAGATGTGGTATCCAACTCCTTCCCATTCCAATCCTGAGACCCTTCCTTTATCATGAGATGTGATATCTCTATGCTTCTAATACCAAACCTGAGACCCTTCCTATAACATGAGATGGGATATCCAACTCCTTCCCATTCCAATCCTGAGACCCTTCCGATAGCAGAGATGTGATATCTCAATGCTTATACCAAACCTGAGACCCTTCCTATGGCCTGAGATGTCATATACAACTCCTTCCCATTCCAATCCTGAGACCCTTCCTATAGCATGAGATGTGATATCTCAATGCTTATACCAAACCTGAGAGCCTACCTATAGCATGAGATGTGATATCCAAGTCCATCCCATTCCAATCCTTAGACCCTTCCTACAGCATGCGATGTGATATCTCAATGATTCTAATACCAAACCAGAGACTCTTACTATAACATGAGATGGGATATCCAACTCCTTCCCATTCCAATCCTGAGCCGCTTCCGATAGCGGAGATGTGATATCTCAATGCTTATACCAAACCTGAGACCCTTCCTATAACATGAGATGTGATATCCAACTCCTTCCCGTTCCAAACCTGAGACACTAACTATAGCATATGTGATATCCAACTCCTTCCCATTCCAAACATGAGACCCTTCCTATAGCAAGAAAGTAATATCCAACTCCTACCCATTCCAATCCTGAGACCCTTCCTATAGCAAGAGATGTGATATCCAAATCCTTCCCATTCCAATCCTGAGACCCTTCCTATAACATGAGAAGGGATATCCAACTCCTTCCCATTCCAACCTGAGACCCTTCCGATAGCAGAGATGTGATATCTCAATGCTTATACCAAACCTGAGACCCTTCCTATGGCATGAGATGTGATATCCAACTCCTCGCCATTCAAATCCTGAGACCCTTCCTATAGCATGAGAAGGGATATCCAACTCCTTCCCAATCCAATCCTGAGACCCTTCCGATAGCAGAGACGTGATATCTCAATGCTTCTACCAAACCTGAGACCCTTCCTTTAGCATGAGATGTGATATCCAAATCCTTCACATTCCAATCCTGAGACCCTTCCTATAGCATGAGATGTGATATCTCAATGCTTCTAATACCAAACCTGAGATCCTTCCTAAAACATGAGATGTGATATCCAATTCCTTCCCATTCCAAACCTGAGACCCTTCCTATTGGATGAGATGTGATATCCAACTCCTTCCCATTCCAACCCTGAGACCCTTCCTATAGCATGAGATGTGATGTCTCAATGCTTCTAATACCAAACCTGAGATCCTTCCTATAACATGAGATGTGATATCCAACTCCTTCCATTCCAATCCTGAGACCCGTCCTATAGCATGAGATGTGATATCTCAATGCTTCTAATACCAAACCTGAGATCCTTCCTCTAACATGAAATGTGATATCCAACTCCTTCGCTTTCCAAACCTAAGAGCCTATCTATAGCATGAGATGTGATATCCAAGTCCTTCCCATTCCAACCCTTAGACCCTTCCTACAGCATGCAATATGATATCTCAATGATTCTAATAACAAACCTGAGACCCGTCCTATAACATGAGATGGGATATCCAACTCCTTCCCATTCCAATCCTGAGACACTTCCGATAGCAGAGATGTGATATCTCAATGCTTATACCAAACCTGAGACCCTTCCTATAACATGAGATGTGATATCCAAATCCTTCCCGTTCCAAACCTGAGACCCTTCCTTTAGCATGAGATGTGATATCCAGCTCCTTCCCATTCCAATCCTGAGACACTTCCGATAGCAAGAGATGTGATATCTCAATGCTTCTAATATCAAAACTGAGACCCTCCCTATAGCATGATATGTGATATCTAAGTCCTTCCCATTCCAATCCTGAGACACTCCCTATAGCATGAGAAGTGATATCCAACTCTTTCCCATTCCAATCCTGAGACCCTTCCTATAGCATGAGATATGATATCTCAATACTTCTAATACCAAACGTGATTTCCTTCCGATAACATGAGATGTGATATCCAAATCCTTCCCCTTCCAAACCTGAGACCCTCCCTTTAGCATGAGATGTGATATCCAACTCCTTCCCATTCCAATCCTGAGACCCTTCTGATAGCATGAGATGTGATATCTCAATGCTTCTAATACCAAACCTGAGATCCTTCCGATAGCATGAGATGTGATATCTCAATGCTTCTAATACCAAACCTGAGATCCTTCCTATAACATGAGATGTGATATCCAAATCCTTCCCCTTCCAAACCTGAGACCCTCCCTTTAGCATGAGATGTGATATCCAACTCCTTCCCATTCCATTCCTGAGACCCTTCTGATAGCATGAGATGTGATATCTCAATGCCTCTAATACCAAACCTGAGATCCTACCTCTAACATGAAATGTGATATCCAACTCTTTCCCCTTCCAAACCTGAGAGCCTTCCTATAGCATGAGATGTGATATCCAAGTCCTTCCCATTCCAATCCTGAGACCCTTCCTATAGCTTGAGATGTGATATCCAACTCCTTCCCATTCCAATTCTGAGACCCTTCCTATACTCTGAGACTTGATATCTCAATGCTTCTAATACCAAACCTGAGACCCGTAATATAACATGAGATGTGATATCCAAATCCTTCCCCTTCCAAACCTTAGACCCTTCATTTATCATGAGATGTGATATCCAACTCCTTCCCATTCCAATCCTGAGACCCTTCCGATATCATGAGATGTGATATCTCAAAGCTTCTAATATCAAACTTGAGACCCTCCCTATAGCATGAGATGTGATATCCAAGTCCTTCCCATTCCAATCCTGAGACCCTTCCTATAGCATGAGATGTGATATCTCAATGCTTCTAATACCAAACCTGAGACCCTTCCTATAACATGAGATGGGAATATCCAACTCCTTCCCATTCCAATCCTGAGACCCTTCCGATAGCAGAGATGTGATATCTCAATGCTTATACCAAACCTGAGACCCTTCCTATGGCATGAGATGTGATATCCAACTCCTTGCCATTCAAATCCTGAGACCCTTCCTATAGCATGAGAAGGGATATCCAACTCCTTCCCAATCCAATCCTGAGACCCTTCCGATAGAAGAGACGTGATATCTCAATGCTTCTACCAAACCTGAGACCCTTCCTTTAGCATGAGATGTGATATCCAAATCCTTCACATTCCAATCCTGAGACCCTTCCTATAGCATGAGATGTGATATCTCAATGCTTCTAATACCAAACCTGAGATCCTTCCTATAACATGAGATGTGATATCCAATTCCTTCCCATTCCAAACCTGAGACCCTTCCTATTGGAAGAGATGTGATATCCAACTCCTTCCCATTCCAACCCTGAGACCCTTCCTATAGCATGAGATGTGATTTCTCAATGCTTCTAATACCAAACCTGAGATCCTTCCTATAACATGAGATTTGATATCCAACTCCTTCCATTCCAACCCTGAGACCCGTCCTATAGCATGAGATGTGATATCTCAATGCTTATACCAAACCTGAGACCCTTCCTATAGCATGAGATGTGATATCCAACTACTTCCCATTCCAATCCTGAGACCCTTCCTATAGCATGAGATGTGATATCTCAATGCTTCTAATACCAAACCTGAGATCCTTCCTCTAACATGAAATGTGATATCCAACTCCTTCCCTTTCCAAACCTAAGAGCCTATCTATAGCATGAGATGTGATATCCAAGTCCTTCCCATTCCAATCCTTAGACCCTTCCTGCAGCATGCAATATGATATCTCAATGATTCTAATAACAAACCTGAGACCCGTCCTATAGCATGAGATATGATATCCAAGTCCTTCCCATTCCAATCCTGAGACCCTTCCTATAACATGAAATGTGGTATCCAACTCCTTCCCATTCCAACCTGAGACCCTTCCTATAGCATGAGATGGGATATCCAACTTCTTCCAAATCCAATACTGATACCCTTCCGATAGCATGAGATGTGATATCCCAATGCTTCTACCAAACCTGAGACCCATACTATGGCTTGAGGTGTGATATCCAACTCCTTCCCATTCCAATTCTGAGACCCTTCTTATACCATGAGACTTGATATCTCAATGCTTCTAATACCAAACCTGAGACCCGTCCTATAACATGAGATGTGATATCCAAATCCTTCCCCTTCCAAACCTTAGACCATTCCTTTATCATGAGATGTGGTATCCAACTCCTTCCCATTCCAATCCGGAGACCCTTCCGATATCATGAGATTTGTTATCTCAATGCTTCTAATATCAAACTTGAGACCCTCCCTATAGCATGAGATGTGACATCCAAGTCCTTCCCATTCCAATCCTGAGACCCTTCCTATAGCATGAGATGTGATATCTCTATGCTTCTAATACCAAACCTGAGACCCTTCCTATAACATGAGATGGGATATCCAACTCCTTCCCATTCCAATCCTGAGACCCTTCTGATAGCAGAGATGTGATATCTCAATGCTTATACTAAACCTGAGACCCTTCCTGTGGCCTGAGATGTCATATACAACTCCCTCCCATTCCAATCCTGAGACCCTTCCTTTAGCATGAGATGTGATATCTCAATGCTTATACCAAATCTGAGACCCTTCCTATAGCATGAGATGTGATATCTCAATGCTTATACCAAACCTGAGAGCCTACCTATAGCATGAGATGTGATATCCAAGTCCATCCCATTCCAATCCTGAGACCCTTCCGATATCATGAGATGTGATATCTCAAAGCTTCTAATATCAAACTTGAGACCCTCCCTATAGCATGAGATGTGATATCCAAGTCCTTCCCATTCCAATCCTGAGACCCTTCCTATAGCATGAGATGTGATATCTCAATGCTTCTAATACCAAACCTGAGACCCTTCCTATAACATGAGATGGGAATATCCAACTCCTTCCCATTCCAATCCTGAGACCCTTCCGATAGCAGAGATGTGATATCTCAATGCTTATACCAAACCTGAGACCCTTCCTATGGCATGAGATGTGATATCCAACTCCTTGCCATTCAAATCCTGAGACCCTTCCTATAGCATGAGAAGGGATATCCAACTCCTTCCCAATCCAATCCTGAGACCCTTCCGATAGAAGAGACGTGATATCTCAATGCTTCTACCAAACCTGAGACCCTTCCTTTAGCATGAGATGTGATATCCAAATCCTTCACATTCCAATCCTGAGACCCTTCCTATAGCATGAGATGTGATATCTCAATGCTTCTAATACCAAACCTGAGATCCTTCCTATAACATGAGATGTGATATCCAATTCCTTCCCATTCCAAACCTGAGACCCTTCCTATTGGATGAGATGTGATATCCAACTCCTTCCCATTCCAACCCTGAGACCCTTCCTATAGCATGAGATGTGATGTCTCAATGCTTCTAATACCAAACCTGAGATCCTTCCTATAACATGAGATTTGATATCCAACTCCTTCCATTCCAATCCTGAGACCCGTCCTATAGCATGAGATGTGATATCTCAATGCTTATACCAAACCTGAGACCCTTCCTATAGCATGAGATGTGATATACAACTACTTCCCATTCCAATCCTGAGACCCTTCCTATAGCATGAGATGTGATATCTCAATGCTTCTAATACCAAACCTGAGATCCTTCCTCTAACATGAAATGTGATATCCAACTCCTTCCCTTTCCAAACCTAAGAGCCTATCTATAGCATGAGATGTGATATCCAAGTCCTTCCCATTGCAATCCTTAGACCCTTCCTGCAGCATGCAATATGATATCTCAATGATTCTAATAACAAACCTGAGACCCGTCCTATAGCATGAGATATGATATCCAAGTCCTTCCCATTCCAATCCTGAGACCCTTCCTATAACATGAAATGTGGTATCCAACTCCTTCCCATTCCAACCTGAGACCCTTCCTATAGCATGAGATGGGATATCCAACTTCTTCCAAATCCAATACTGATACCCTTCCGATAGCATGAGATGTGATATCCCAATGCTTCTACCAAACCTGAGACCCATACTATGGCATGAGATGTGATATCAAACTCCTTCCCATTCCAATTCTGAGACCCTTCCTATAGCTTGAGGTGTGATATCCAACTCCTTCCCATTCCAATTCTGAGACCCTTCTTATACCATGAGACTTGATATCTCAATGCTTCTAATACCAAACCTGAGACCCGTCCTATAACATGAGATGTGATATCCAAATCCTTCCCCTTCCAAACCTTAGACCCTTCCTTTATCATGAGATGTGGTATCCAACTCCTTCCCATTCCAATCCGGAGACCCTTCCGATATCATGAGATTTGTTATCTCAATGCTTCTAATATCAAACTTGAGACCCTCCCTATAGCATGAGATGTGACATCCAAGTCCTTCCCATTCCAATCCTGAGACCCTTCCTATAGCATGAGATGTGATATCTCTATGCTTCTAATACCAAACCTGAGACCCTTCCTATAACATGAGATGGGATATCCAACTCCTTCCCATTCCAATCCTGAGACCCTTCCGATAGCAGAGATGTGATATCTCAATGCTTATACTAAACCTGAGACCCTTCCTGTGGCCTGAGATGTCATATACAACTCCTTCCCATTCCAATCCTGAGACCCTTCCTTTAGCATGAGATGTGATATCTCAATGCTTATACCAAATCTGAGACCCTTCCTATAGCATGAGATGTGATATCTCAATGCTTATACCAAACCTGAGAGCCTACCTATAGCATGAGATGTGATATCCAAGTCCATCCCATTCCAATCCTTAGACCCTTCCTACAGCATGCAATGTGATATCTCAATGATTCTAATACCAAAACCAGAGACTCTTACTATAACATGAGATGGGATATCCAACTCTTTCCCATTCCAATCCTGAGCCGCTTCCGATAGCAGAGATGTGATATCTCAATGCTTATACCAAACCTGAGACCCTTCCTATAACATGAGATGTGATATCCAACTCCTTCCCGTTCCAAACCTGAGACACTAACTATAGCATATGTGATATCCAACTCCTTCCCATTCCAAACATGAGACCCTTCCTATAGCAAGAAAGTAATATCCAACTCCTACCCATTCCAATCCTGAGACCCTTCCTATAGCAAGAGATGTGATATCCAAATCCTTCCCATTCCAATCCTGAGTCCCTTCCTATAACATGAGATGTGATATCCAACTCCTTCCCATTCCAACCTGAGACACTTCCTATAGCATGAGAAGGGATATCCAACTCCTTCCCAATCCAATCCTGAGACCCTTCCGATAGCAGAGATGTGATATCTCAATGCTTATACCAAACCTGAGACCCTTCCTATGGCATGAGATGTGATATCCAACTCCTTCCCAATCCAATCCTGAGACCCTTCCGATAGCAGAGACGTGATATCTCAATGCTTCTACCAAACCTGAGACCCTTCCTTTAGCATGAGATGTGATATCCAAATCCTTCACATTCCAATCCTGAGACCCTTCCTATAGCATGAGATGTGATATCTCAATGCTTCTAATACCAAACCTGAGATCCTTCCTATAACATGAGATGTGATATCCAATTCCTTCCAATTCCAAACCTAAGACCCTTCCTATTGGATGAGATGTGATATCCAACTCCTTCCCATTCCAACCCTGAGACCCTTCCTATAGCATGAGATGTGATGTCTCAATGCTTCTAATACCAAACCTGAGATCCTTCCTATAACATGAGATGTGATATCCAACTCCTTCCATTCCAATCCTGAGACCCGTCCTATAGCATGAGATGTGATATCTCAATGCTTATACCAAACCTGAGACCCTTCCTATAGCATGAGATGTGATATCCAACTACTTCCCATTCCAATCCTGAGACCCTTCCTATAGCATGAGATGTGCTATCTCAATGCTTATACCAAACCTGAGACCCTTCCTAAAGCTTGAGATGTGATATCCAACTCCTTCCCATTCCAATCCTGAGACCCTTCCTATAGCATGAGATGTGATATCTCAAGGCCTCTAATACCAAACCTGAGATCCTTCCTCTAACATGAAATGTGATATCCAACTCCTTCCCCTTCCAAACCTGAGAGCCTTCCTATAGCATGAGATATGATATCCAAGTCCTTCCCATTCCAATCCTGAGACCCTTCCTATAACATGAAATGTGATATCCAACTCCTTCCCATTCCAACCTGAGACCCTTCCTATAGCATGAGATGGGATATCCAACTCCTTCCAAATCCAATACTGATACCCTTCCAATAGCATGAATTGTGATATCCCAATGCTTCTACCAAACCCGAGACCCATACTATGGCATGAGATGTGATATCAAACTCATTCCCATTCCAATCCTGAGACTCTTCCTATAGCTTGAGATGTGATATCCAACTCCTTCCCATTCCAATTCTGAGACCCTTCCTATGCCATGAGACTTGATATCTCAATGCTTCTAATACCAAACCTGAGACCCGTCCTATAACATGAGATGTGATATCCAAATCTTTCCCCTTCCAAACCTTAGACCCTTCCTTTATCATGAGATGTGATATCCAACTCCTTCCCATTCCAATCCTGAGACCCTTCCGATATCATGAGATTTGTTCTCTCAATGCTTCTAATATCAAACTTGAGACCCTCCCTATAGCATGAGATGTGACATCCAAGTCCTCCCCATTCCAATCCTGAGACCCTTCCTATAGCATGAGATGTGATATCTCAATGCTTCTAATACCAAACCTGAGACCCTTCCTATAACATGAGATGTCATATACAACTCCTTCCCAATCCAATCCTGAGACCCTTCCTATAACATGAAATGTGATATCCAACTCCTTCCCATTCCAACCTGAGACCCTTCCTATAGCATGAGATGGGATATCCAACTTCTTCCAAATCCAATACTGATACCCTTCCGATAGCATGAGATGTGATATCCCAATGCTTCTGCCAAACCTGAGACCCATACTATAGCATGAGATGTGATATCAAACTCCTTCCCATTCCAATCCTGAGACCCTTCCTATAGCTTGAGGTGTGATATCCAACTCCTTCCCATTCCAATTCTGAGACCCTTCTTATACCATGAGACTTGATATCTCAATGCTTCTAATACCAAACCTGAGACCCGTCCTATAACATGAGATGTGATATCCAAATCCTTCCCCTTCCAAACCTTAGACCCTTCCTTTATCATGAGATGTGATATCCAACTCCTTCCCATTCCAATCCTGAGACCCTTCCGATATCATGAGATTTGTTATCTCAATGCTTCTAATATCAAACTTGAGACCCTCCCTATAGCATGAGATGTGACATCCAAGTCCTTCCCATTCCAATCCTGAGACCCTTCCTATAGCATGAGATGTGATATCTCTATGCTTCTAATACCAAACCTGAGACCATTCCTATAACATGAGATGGGATATCCAACTCCTTCCCATTCCAATCCTGAGACCCTTCCGATAGCAGAGATGTGATATCTCAATGCTTATACCAAACCTGAGACCCTTCCTATGGCCTGAGATGTCATATACAACTCCTTCCCATTCCAATCCTGAGACCCTTCCTTTAGCATGAGATGTGATATCTCAATGCTTATACCAAATCTGAGACCCTTCCTATAGCATGAGATGTGATATCCAATTCCTTCCCATTCCAATCCTGAGACCCTTCCTATAGCATGAGATGTGATATCTCAATGCTTATACCACACCTGAGAGCCTACCTATAGCATGAGATGTGATATCCAAGTCCATCCCATTCCAATCCTTAGACCCTTCCTACAGCATGCGATGTGATATCTCAATGATTCTAATACCAAACCAGAGACTCTTCCTATAACATGAGATGAGATATCCAACTCCTTCCCATTCCAATCCTGAGACCCTTCCGATAGCAGAGATGTGATTTCTCAATGCTTATACCAAACCTGAGACCCTTCCTATGGCCTGAGATGTCATATACAACTCCTTCCCATTCCAATCCTGAGACCCTTCCTATAGCATGAGATGTGATATCTCAATGCTTATACCAAACCTGAGAGCCTACCTATAGCATGAGATGTGATATCCAAGTCCATCCCATTCCAATCCTTAGACCCTTCCTACAGCATGCGATGTGATATCTCAATGATTCTAATACCAAACCAGAGACTCTTCCTATAACATGAGATGGGATATCCAACTCCTTCCCATTCCAATCCTGAGCCGCTTCCGATAGCAGAGATGTGATATCTCAATGCTTATACCAAACCTGAGACCCTTCCTATAACATGAGATGTGATATCCAACTCATTCCCGTTCCAAACCTGAGACACTAACTATAGCATATGTGATATCCAACTGCTTCCCATTCCAAACATGAGACCCTTCCTATAGCAAGAAGTAATATCCAACTCCTACCCATTCCAATCCTGAGACCCTTCCTATAGCAAGAGATGTGATATCCAAATCCTTCCCATTCCAATCCTGAGACCCTTCCTATAACATGAGATGTGATATCCAACTCCTTCCCATTCAAATCCTGAGACCCTTCCTATAGCATGAGAAGGGATATCCAACTCCTTCCCAATCCAATCCTGAGACCCTTCCGATAGCAGAGACGTGATATCTCAATGCTTCTACCAAACCTGAGACCCTTCTTTTAGCATGAGATGTGATATCCAAAAACTTCACATTCCAATCCTGAGACCCTTCCTATAGCATGAGATGTGATATCTCAATGCTTCTAATACCAAACCTGAGATCCTTCCTATAACATGAGATGTGATATCCAATTCCTTCCCATTCCAAACCTGAGACCCTTCCTATTGGATGAGATGTGATATCCAACTCCTTCCCATTCCAACCCTGAGACCCTTCCTATAGCATGAGATGTGATGTCTCAATGCTTCTAATACCAAACCTGAGATCCTTCCTATAACATGAGATGTGATATCCAACTCCTTCCATTCCAATCCTGAGACCCGTCCTATAGCATGAGATGTGATATCTCAATGCTTATACCAAACCTGAGACCCTTCCTATTGGATGAGATGTGATATCCAACTCCTTCCCATTCCAACCCTGAGACCCTTCCTATAGCATGAGATGTGATATCTCAATGCTTCTAATAAAAAACCTGAGATCCTTCCTCTAACATGAAATGTGATATCCAACTCCTTCCCTTTCCAAACCTAAGAGCCTATCTATAGCATGAGATGTGATATCCAAGTCCTTCCCATTCCAATCCTTAGACCCTTCCTACAGCATGCAATATGATATCTCAATGATTCTAATAACAAACCTGAGACCCGTCCTATAGCATGAGATATGATATCCAAGTCCTTCCCATTCCAATCCTGAGACCCTTCCTATAACATGAAATGTGATATCCAACTCTTTCCCATTCCAACCTGAGACCCTTCCTATAGCATGAGATGGGATATCCAACTTCTTCCAAATCCAATACTGATACCCTTCCGATAGCATGAGATGTGATATCCCAATGCTTCTACCAAACCTGAGACCCATACTATGGCATGAGATGTGATTTCAAACTCCTTCCCCTTCCAAACCTTAGACACTTCCTTTATCATGAGATGTGATATCCAACTCCTTCCCATTCCATCCCTGAGACCCTTCCGATATCATGAGATGTGATATCTCAATGCTTCTAATATCAAACTTGAGACCCTCCTTATAGCATGAGATGTGATATCCAAGTCCTTCCCATTCCAATCCTGAGACCCGTCCTATAGCATGAGATGTGATGTCTCAATGCTTCTAATACCAAACCTGAGACCCTTCCTATAACATGAGATGGGAATATCCAACTCCTTCCCATTCCAATCCTGAGACCCTTCCGATAGTAGAGATGTGATATCTCAATGCTTATACCAAACCTGAGACCCTTCCTATAGCATGAGATGTGATATCCAACTCCTTCCATTCCAATCCTGAGACCCGTCCTATAGCATGAGATGTGATATCTCAATGCTTATACCAAACCTGAGACCCTTCCTATTGGATGAGATGTGATATCCAACTCCTTCCCATTCCAACCCTGAGACCCTTCCTATAGCATGAGATGTGATATCTCAATGCTTCTAATAAAAAACCTGAGATCCTTCCTCTAACATGAAATGTGATATCCAACTCCTTCCCTTTCCAAACCTAAGAGCCTATCTATAGCATGAGATGTGATATCCAAGTCCTTCCCATTCCAATCCTTAGACCCTTCCTACAGCATGCAATATGATATCTCAATGATTCTAATAACAAACCTGAGACCCGTCCTATAGCATGAGATATGATATCCAAGTCCTTCCCATTCCAATCCTGAGACCCTTCCTATAACATGAAATGTGATATCCAACTCTTTCCCATTCCAACCTGAGACCCTTCCTATAGCATGAGATGGGATATCCAACTTCTTCCAAATCCAATACTGATACCCTTCCGATAGCATGAGATGTGATATCCCAATGCTTCTACCAAACCTGAGACCCATACTATGGCATGAGATGTGATATCAAACTCCTTCCCATTCCAATCCTGAGACCCTTCCTATAGCTTGAGGTGTGATATCCAACTCCTTCCCATTCCAATTCTGAGACCCTTCTTATACCATGAGACTTGATATCTCAATGCTTCTAATACCAAACCTGAGACCCGTCCTATAACATGAGATGTGATATCCAAATCCTTCCCCTTCCAAACCTTAGACCCTTCCTTTATCATGAGATGTGGTATCCAACTCCTTCCCATTCCAATCCTGAGACCCTTCCTTTATCATGAGATGTGATATCTCTATGCTTCTAATACCAAACCTGAGACCCTTCCTATAACATGAGATGGGATATCCAACTCCTTCCCATTCCAATCCTGAGACCCTTCCGATAGCAGAGATGTGATATCTCAATGCTTATACCAAACCTGAGACCCTTCCTATGGCCTGAGATGTCATATACAACTCCTTCCCATTCCAATCCTGAGACCCTTCCTTTAGCATGAGATGTGATATCTCAATGCTTATACCAAATCTGAGACCCTTCCTATAGCATGAGATGTGATATCCAAATCCTTCCCATTCCAATCCTGAGACCCTTCCTATAGCATGAGATGTGTTATCTCAATGCTTATACCAAACCTGAGAGCCTACCTATAGCATGAGATGTGTTATCCAAGTCCATCCCATTCCAATCCTTAGACCCTTCCTACAGCATGCGATGTGATATCTCAATGATTCTAATACCAAACCAGAGACTCTTACTATAACATGAGATGGGATATCCAACTCCTTCCCATTCCAATCCTGAGCCGCTTCCGATAGCGGAGATGTGATATCTCAATGCTTATACCAAACCTGAGACCCTTCCTATAACATGAGATGTGATATCCAACTCCTTCCCGTTCCAAACCTGAGACACTAACTATAGCATATGTGATATCCAACTCCTTCCCGTTCCAAACATGAGACCCTTCCTATAGCAAGAAAGTAATATCCAACTCCTACCCATTCCAATCCTGAGACCCTTCCTATAGCAAGAGATGTGATATCCAAATCCTTCCCATTCCAATCCTGAGACCCTTCCTATAACATGAGATGTGATATCCAACTCCTTCCCATTCCAACCTGAGACACTTCCTATAGCATGAGAAGGGATATCCAACTCCTTCCCAATCCAATCCTGAGACCCTTCCGATAGCAGAGATGTGATATCTCAATGCTTATACCAAACCTGAGACCCTTCCTATGGCATGAGATGTGATATCCAACTCCTCGCCATTCAAATCCTGAGACCCTTCCTATAGCATGAGAAGGGATATCCAACTCCTTCCCAATCCAATCCTGAGACCCTTCCGATAGCAGAGACGTGATATCTCAATGCTTCTACCAAACCTGAGACCCTTCCTTTAGCATGAGATGTGATATCCAAATCCTTCATATTCCAATCCTGAGACCCTTCCTATAGCATGAGATGTGATATCTCAATGCTTCTAATACCAAACCTGAGATCCTTCCTAAAACATGAGATGTGATATCCAATTCCTTCCCATTCCAAACCTGAGACCCTTCCTATTGGATGAGATGTGATATCCAACTCCTTCCCATTCCAACCCTGAGACCCTTCCTATAGCATGAGATGTGATGTCTCAATGCTTCTAATACCAAACCTGAGATCCTTCCTATAACATGAGATGTGATATCCAACTCCTTCCATTCCAATCCTGAGACCCGTCCTATAGCATGAGATGTGATATCTCAATGCTTATACCAAACCTGAGACTCTTCCTATAGCATGAGATGTGATATCCAACTACTTCCCATTCCAATCCTGAGACCCTTCCTATAGCATGAGATGTGATATCTCAATGCTTCTAATACCAAACCTGAGATCCTTCCTCTAACATGAAATGTGATATCCAACTCCTTCCCTTTCCAAACCTAAGAGCCTATCTATAGCATGAGATGTGATATCCAAGTCCTTCCCATTCCAACCCATAGACCCTTCCTACAGCATGCAATATGATATCTCAATGATTCTAATAACAAACCTGAGACCCGTCCTATAACATGAGATGGGATATCCAACTCCTTCCCATTCCAATCCTGAGACACTTCCGATAGCAGAGATGTGATATCTCAATGCTTATACCAAACCTGAGACCCTTCCTATAACATGAGATGTGATATCCAAATCCTTCCCGTTCCAAACCTGAGACCCTTCCTTTAGCATGAGATGTGATATCCAGCTCCTTCCCATTCCAATCCTGAGACACTTCCGATAGCATGAGATGTGATATCTCAATGCTTCTAATATCAAAACTGAGACCCTCCCTATAGCATGATATGTGATATCTAAGTCCTTCCCATTCCAATCCTGAGACACTCCCTATAGCATGAGAAGTGATATCCAACTCTTTCCCATTCCAATCCTGAGACCCTTCCTATAGCATGAGATATGATATCTCAATACTTCTAATACCAAACGTGATTTCCTTCCGATAACATGAGATGTGATATCCAAATCCTTCCCCTTCCAAACCTGAGACCCTCCCTTTAGCATGAAATGTGATATCCAACTCCTTCCCATTCCAATCCTGAGACCCTTCTGATAGCATGAGATGTGATATCTCAATGCTTCTAATACCAAACCTGAGATTCTTCCGATAGCCTGAGATGTGATATCTCAATGCTTCTAATACCAAACCTGAGATCCTTCCTATAACATGAGATGTGATATCCAAATCCTTCCCCTTCCAAACCTGAGACCCTCCCTTTAGCATGAGATGTGATATCCAACTCCTTCCCATTCCATTCCTGAGACCCTTCTGATAGCATGAGATGTGATATCTCAATGCCTCTAATACCAAACCTGAGATCCTACCTCTAACATGAAATGTGATATCCAACTCTTCCCCTTCCAAACCTGAGAGCCTTCCTATAGCATGAGATGTGATATCCAAGTCCTTCCCATTCCAATCCTGAGACCCTTCCTATAGCTTGAGATGTGATATCCAACTCCTTCCCATTCCAATTCTGAGACCCTTCCTATACTCTGAGACTTGATATCTCAATGCTTCTAATACCAAACCTGAGACCCGTAATATAACATGAGATGTGATATCCAAATCCTTCCCCTTCCAAACCTTAGACCCTTCATTTATCATGAGATGTGATATCCAACTCCTTCCCATTCCAATCCTGAGACCCTTCCGATATCATGAGATGTGATATCTCAAAGCTTCTAATATCAAACTTGAGACCCTCCCTATAGCATGAGATGTGATATCCAAGTCCTTCCCATTCCAATCCGGAGACCCTTCCTATAGCATGAGATGTGATATCTCAATGCTTCTAATACCAAACCTGAGACCCTTCCTATAACATGAGATGGGAATATCCAACTCCTTCCCATTCCAATCCTGAGACCCTTCCGATAGCAGAGATGTGATATCTCAATGCTTATACCAAACCTGAGACCCTTCCTATGGCATGAGATGTGATATCCAACTCCTTGCCATTCAAATCCTGAGACCCTTCCTATAGCATGAGATGTGATATCTCAATGCTTCTAATACCAAACCTGAGACCCTTCCTATAACATGAGATGGGAATATCCAACTCCTTCCCATTCCAATCCTGAGACCCTTCCGATAGCAGAGATGTGATATCTCAATGCTTATACCAAACCTGAGACCCTTCCTATGGCATGAGATGTGATATCCAAATCCTTCACATTCCAATCCTGAGACCCTTCCTATAGCATGAGATGTGATATCTCAATGCTTCTAATACCAAACCTGAGATCCTTCCTAAAACATGAGATGTGATATCCAATTCCTTCCCATTCCAAACCTGAGACCCTTCCTATTGGATGAGATGTGATATCCAACTCCTTCCCATTCCAACCCTGAGACCCTTCCTATAGCATGAGATGTGATGTCTCAATGCTTCTAATACCAAACCTGAGATCCTTCCTATAACATGAGATGTGATATCCAACTCCTTCCATTCCAATCCTGAGACCCGTCCTATAGCATGAGATGTGATATCTCAATGCTTATACCAAACCTGAGACTCTTCCTATAGCATGAGATGTGATATCCAACTACTTCCCATTCCAATCCTGAGACCCTTCCTATAGCATGAGATGTGATATCTCAATGCTTCTAATACCAAACCTGAGATCCTTCCTCTAACATGAAATGTGATATCCAACTCCTTCCCTTTCCAAACCTAAGAGCCTATCTATAGCATGAGATGTGATATCCAAGTCCTTCCCATTCCAACCCTTAGACCCTTCCTACAGCATGCAATATGATATCTCAATGATTCTAATAACAAACCTGAGACCCGTCCTATAACATGAGATGGGATATCCAACTCCTTCCCATTCCAATCCTGAGACACTTCCGATAGCAGAGATGTGATATCTCAATGCTTATACCAAACCTGAGACCCTTCCTATAACATGAGATGTGATATCCAAATCCTTCCCGTTCCAAACCTGAGACCCTTCCTTTAGCATGAGATGTGATATCCAGCTCCTTCCCATTCCAATCCTGAGACACTTCCGATAGCATGAGATGTGATATCTCAATGCTTCTAATATCAAAACTGAGACCCTCCCTATAGCATGATATGTGATATCTAAGTCCTTCCCATTCCAATCCTGAGACACTCCCTATAGCATGAGAAGTGATATCCAACTCTTTCCCATTCCAATCCTGAGACCCTTCCTATAGCATGAGATATGATATCTCAATACTTCTAATACCAAACGTGATTTCCTTCCGATAACATGAGATGTGATATCCAAATCCTTCCCCTTCCAAACCTGAGACCCTCCCTTTAGCATGAAATGTGATATCCAACTCCTTCCCATTCCAATCCTGAGACCCTTCTGATAGCATGAGATGTGATATCTCAATGCTTCTAATACCAAACCTGAGATCCTTCCGATAGCCTGAGATGTGATATCTCAATGCTTCTAATACCAAACCTGAGATCCTTCCTATAACATGAGATGTGATATCCAAATCCTTCCCCTTCCAAACCTGAGACCCTCCCTTTAGCATGAGATGTGATATCCAACTCCTTCCCATTCCATTCCTGAGACCCTTCTGATAGCATGAGATGTGATATCTCAATGCCTCTAATACCAAACCTGAGATCCTACCTCTAACATGAAATGTGATATCCAACTCTTTCCCCTTCCAAACCTGAGAGCCTTCCTATAGCATGAGATGTGATATCCAAGTCCTTCCCATTCCAATCCTGAGACCCTTCCTATAGCTTGAGATGTGATATCCAACTCCTTCCCATTACAATTCTGAGACCCTTCCTATACTCTGAGACTTGATATCTCAATGCTTCTAATACCAAACCTGAGACCCGTAATATAACATGAGATGTGATATCCAAATCCTTCCCCTTCCAAACCTTAGACCCTTCATTTATCATGAGATGTGATATCCAACTCCTTCCCATTCCAATCCTGAGACCCTTCCGATATCATGAGATGTGATATCTCAAAGCTTCTAATATCAAACTTGAGACCCTCCCTATAGCATGAGATGTGATATCCAAGTCCTTCCCATTCCAATCCGGAGACCCTTCCTATAGCATGAGATGTGATATCTCAATGCTTCTAATACCAAACCTGAGACCTTTCCTATAACATGAGATGGGAATATCCAACTCCTTCCCATTCCAATCCTGAGACCCTTCCGATAGCAGAGATGTGATATCTCAATGCTTATACCAAACCTGAGCCCCTTCCTATGGCATGAGATGTGATATCCAACTCCTTGCCATTCAAATCCTGAGACCCTTCCTATAGCATGAGAAGGGATATCCAACTCCTTCCCAATCCAATCCTGAGACTCTTCCGATAGAAGAGACTTGATATCTCAATGCTTCTACCAAACCTGAGACCCTTCCTTTAGCATGAGATGTGATATCCAAATCCTTCCCGTTCCAAACCTGAGACCCTTCCTTTAGCATGAGATGTGATATCCAGCTCCTTCCCATTCCAATCCTGAGACACTTCCGATAGCATGAGATGTGATATCTCAATGCTTCTAATATCAAAACTGAGACCCTCCCTATAGCATGATATGTGATATCTAAGTCCTTCCCATTCCAATCCTGAGACACTCCCTATAGCATGAGAAGTGATATCCAACTCTTTCCCATTCCAATCCTGAGACCCTTCCTATAGCATGAGATATGATATCTCAATACTTCTAATACCAAACGTGATTTCATTCCGATAACATGAGATGTGATATCCAAATCCTTCCCCTTCCAAACCTGAGACCCTCCCTTTAGCATGAAATGTGATATCCAACTCCTTCCCATTCCAATCCTGAGACCCTTCTGATAGCATGAGATGTGATATCTCAATGCTTCTAATACCAAACCTGAGATCCTTCCGATAGCCTGAGATGTGATATCTCAATGCTTCTAATACCAAACCTGAGATCCTTCCTATAACATGAGATGTGATATCCAAATCCTTCCCCTTCCAAACCTGAGACCCTCCCTTTAGCATGAGATGTGATATCCAACTCCTTCCCATTCCATTCCTGAGACCCTTCTGATAGCATGAGATGTGATATCTCAATGCCTCTAATACCAAACCTGAGATCCTACCTCTAACATGAAATGTGATATCCAACTCTTTCCCCTTCCAAACCTGAGAGCCTTCCTATAGCATGAGATGTGATATCCAAGTCCTTCCCATTCCAATCCTGAGACCCTTCCTATAGCTTGAGATGTGATATCCAACTCCTTCCCATTCCAATTCTGAGACCCTTCCTATACTCTGAGACTTGATATCTCAATGCTTCTAATACCAAACCTGAGACCCGTAATATAACATGAGATGTGATATCCAAATCCTTCCCCTTCCAAACCTTAGACCCTTCATTTATCATGAGATGTGATATCCAACTCCTTCCCATTCCAATCCTGAGACCCTTCCGATATCATGAGATGTGATATCTCAAAGCTTCTAATATCAAACTTGAGACCCTCCCTATAGCATGAGATGTGATATCTCAATGCTTCTAATACCAAACCTGAGACCCTTCCTATAACATGAGATGGGAATATCCAACTCCTTCCCATTCCAATCCTGAGACCCTTCCGATAGCAGAGATGTGATATCTCAATGCTTATACCAAACCTGAGACCCTTCCTATGGCATGAGATGTGATATCCAACTCCTTGCCATTCAAATCCTGAGACCCTTCCTATAGCATGAGAAGGGATATCCAACTCCTTCCCAATCCAATCCTGAGACCCTTCCGATAGAAGAGACGTGATATCTCAATGCTTCTACCAAACCTGAGACCCTTCCTTTAGCATGAGATGTGATATCCAAATCCTTCACAGTCCAATCCTGAGACCCTTCCTATAGCATGAGATGTGATATCTCAATGCTTCTAATACCAAACCTGAGATCCTTCCTATAACATGAGATGTGATATCCAATTCCTTCCCATTCCAAACCTGAGACCCTTCCTATTGGATGAGATGTGATATCCAACTCCTTCCCATTCCAACCCTGAGACCCTTCCTATAGCATGAGATGTGATGTCTCAATGCTTCTAATACCAAACCTGAGATCCTTCCTATAACATGAGATTTGATATCCAACTCCTTCCATTCCAATCCTGAGACCCGTCCTATAGCATGAGATGTGATATCTCAATGCTTATACCAAACCTGAGACCCTTCCTATAGCATGAGATGTGATATCCAACTACTTCCCATTCCAATCCTGAAACCCTTCCTATAGCATGAGATGTGATGTCTCAATGCTTCTAATACCAAACCTGAGATCCTTCCTCTAACATGAAATGTGATATCCAACTCCTTCCCTTTCCAAACCTAAGAGCCTATCTATAGCATGAGATGTGATATCCAAGTCCTTCCCATTCCAATCCTTAGACCCTTCCTACAGCATGCAATATGATATCTCAATGATTCTAATAACAAACCTGAGACCCGTCCTATAGCATGAGATATGATATCCAAGTCCTTCCCATTCCAATCCTGAGACCCTTCCTATAACATGAAATGTGGTATCCAACTCCTTCCCATTCCAACCTGAGACCCTTCCTATAGCATGAGATGGGATATCCAACTTCTTCCAAATCCAATACTGATACCCTTCCGATAGCATGAGATGTGATATCCCAATGCTTCTACCAAACCTGAGACCCATACTATGGCATGAGATGTGATATCAAACTCCTTCCCATTCCAATTCTGAGACCCTTCCTATAGCTTGAGGTGTGATATCCAACTCCTTCCCATTCCAATTCTGAGACCCTTCTTATACCATGAGACTTGATATCTCAATGCTTCTAATACCAAACCTGAGACCCGTCCTATAACATGAGATGTGATATCCAAATCCTTCCCCTTCCAAACCTTAGACCCTTCCTTTATCATGAGATGTGGTATCCAACTCCTTCCCATTCCAATCCGGAGACCCTTCCGATATCATGAGATTTGTTATCTCAATGCTTCTAATATCAAACTTGAGACCCTCCCTATAGCATGAGATGTGACATCCAAGTCCTTCCCATTCCAATCCTGAGACCCTTCCTATAGCATGAGATGTGATATCTCTATGCTTCTAATACCAAACCTGAGACCCTTCCTATAACATGAGATGGGATATCCAACTCCTTCCCATTCCAATCCTGAGACCCTTCCGATAGCAGAGATGTGATATCTCAATGCTTATACTAAACCTGAGACCCTTCCTGTGGCCTGAGATGTCATATACAACTCCTTCCCATTCCAATCCTGAGACCCTTCCTTTAGCATGAGATGTGATATCTCAATGCTTATACCAAATCTGAGACCCTTCCTATAGCATGAGATGTGATATCTCAATGCTTATACCAAACCTGAGAGCCTACCTATAGCATGAGATGTGATATCCAAGTCCATCCCATTCCAATCCTTAGACCCTTCCTACAGCATGCAATGTGAAATCTCAATGATTCTAATACCAAACCAGAGACTCTTACTATAACATGAGATGGGATATCCAACTCTTTCCCATTCCAATCCTGAGCCGCTTCCGATAGCAGAGATGTGATATCTCAATGCTTATACCAAACCTGAGACCCTTTCTATAACATGAGATGTGATATCCAACTCCTTCCCGTTCCAAACCTGAGACACTAACTATAGCATATGTGATATCCAACTCCTTCCCATTCCAAACATGAGACCCTTCCTATAGCAAGAAAGTAATATCCAACTCCTACCCATTCCAATCCTGAGACCCTTCCTATAGCAAGAGATGTGACATCCAAATCCTTCCCATTCCAATCCTGAGTCCCTTCCTATAACATGAGATGTGATATCCAACTCCTTCCCATTCCAACCTGAGACACTTCCTATAGCACGAGAAGGGATATCCAACTCCTCCCCAATCCAATCCTGAGACCCTTCCGATAGCAGAGATGTGATATCTCAATGCTTATACCAAACCTGAGACCCTTCCTATGGCATGAGATGTGATATCCAAATCCTTCCCAATCCAATCCTGAGACCCTTCCGATAGCAGAGACGTGATATCTCAATGCTTCTACCAAACCTGAGACCCTTCCTTTAGCATGAGATGTGATATCCAAATCCTTCACATTCCAATCCTGAGACCCTTCCTATAGCATGAGATGTGATATCTCAATGCTTCTAATACCAAACCTGAGATCCTTCCTATAACATGAGATGTGATATCCAATTCCTTCCCATTCCAAACCTGAGACCCTTCCTATTGGATGAGATGTGATATCCAACTCCTTCCCATTCCAACCCTGAGACCCTTACTATAGCATGAGATGTGATGTCTCAATGCTTCTAATACCAAACCTGAGATCCTTCCTATAACATGAGATGTGATATCCAACTCCTTCCATTCCAATCCTGAGACCCGTCCTATAGCATGAGATGTGATATCTCAATGCTTATACCAAACCTGAGACCCTTCCTATAGCATGAGATGTGATATCTCAATGCTTTTAATACCAAACCTGAGATCCTTCCTCTAACATGAAATGTGATATCCAACTCCTTCCCTTTCCAAACCTAAGAGCCTATCTATAGCATAAGATGTGATATCCAAGTCCTTCCCATTCCAACCCTTAGACCCTTCCTACAGCATGCAATATGATATCTCAATGATTCTAATAACAAACCTGAGACCCGTCCTATAACATGAGATGGTATATCCAACTCCTTCCCATTCCATTCCTGAGACACTTCCGATAGCAGAGATGTGATATCTCAATGCTTATACCAAACCTGAGACCCTTCCTATAACATGAGATGTGATGTCCAAATCCTTCCCGTTCCAAACCTGAGACCCTTCCTTTAGCATGAGATGTGATATCCAGCTCCTTCCCATTCCAATCCTGAGACACTTCCGATAGCATGAGATGTGATATCTCAATGCTTCTAATATCAAAACTGAGACCCTCCCTATAGCTTGATATGTGATATCTAAGTCCTTCCCATTCCAATCCTGAGACACTCCCTATAGCATGAGATGTGATATCCAACTCTTTCCCATTCCAATCCTGAGACCCTTCCTATAGCATGAGATATGATATCTCAATACTTCTAATACCAAACGTGAGATCCTTCCGATAACATGAGATGTGATATCCAAATCCTTCCCCTTCCAAACCTGAGACCCTACCTTTAGCATGAAATGTGATATCCAACTCCTTCCCATTCCAATCCTGAGACCCTTCTGATAGCATGAGATGTGATATCTCAATGCTTCTAATACCAAACCTGAGATCCTTCCGATAGCATGAGATGTGATATCTCAATGCTTCTAATACCAAACCTGAGATCCTTCCTATAACATGAGATGTGATATCCAAATCCTTCCCCTTCCAAACCTGAGACCCTCCCTTTAGCATGAGATGTGATATCCAGCTCCTTCCCATTCCAATCCTGAGACACTTCCGATAGCATGAGATGTGATATCTCAATGCTTCTAATATCAAAACTGAGACCCTCCCTATAGCATGATATGTGATATCTAAGTCCTTCCCATTCCAATCCTGAGACCCTTCCTATAGCTTGAGATGTGATATCCAACTCCTTCCCATTCCAATTCTGAGACCCTTCCTATACTCTGAGACTTGATATCTCAATGCTTCTAATACCAAACCTGAGACCCGTAATATAACATGAGATGTGATATCCAAATCCTTCCACTTCCAAACCTTAGACCCTTCCTTTATCATGAGATGTGATATCCAACTCCTTCCCATTCCAATCCTGAGACCCTTTCGATATCATGAGATGTGATATCTCAAAGCTTCTAATATCAAACTTGAGACCCTCCCTATAGCATGAGATGTGATATCCAAGTCCTTCCCATTCCAATCCTGAGACCCTTCCTATAGCATGAGATGTGATATCTCAATGCTTCTAATACCAAACCTGAGACCCTTCCTATAACATGAGATGGGAATATCCAACTCCTTCCCATTCCAATCCCGAGACCCTTCCGATAGCAGAGATGTGATATCTCAATGCTTATACCAAACCTGAGACCCTTCCTATGGCATGAGATGTGATATCCAACTCCTTGCCATTCAAATCCTGAGACCCTTCCTATAGCATGAGAAGGGATATCCAACTCCTTCCCAATCCAATCCTGAGACCCTTCCGATAGCAGAGACGTGATATCTCAATGCTTCTACCAAACCTGAGACCCTTCCTTTAGCATGAGATGTGATATCCAAATCCTTCACATTCCAATCCTGAGACCCTTCCTATAGCATGAGATGTGATATCTCAATGCTTCTAATACCAAACCTGAGATCCTTCCTATAGCATGAGATGTGATATCCAATTCCTTCCCATTCCAAACCTGAGACCCTTCCTATTGGATGAGATGTGATATCCAACTCCTTCCCATTCCAACCCTGAGACCCTTCCTATAGCATGAGATGTGATGTCTCAATGCTTCTAATACCAAACCTGAGATCCTTCCTATAACATGAGATGTGATATCCAACTCCTTCCATTCCAATCCTGAGACCCTTCCTATAGTATGTGATGTGATATCTCAATGCTTCTAATACCAAACCTGAGATCCTTCCTCTAACATGAAATGTGATATCCAACTCCTTCCCTTTCCAAACCTAAGAGCCTATCTATAGCATGAGATGTGATATCCAAGGCCTTCCCATTCCAATCCTTAGACCCTTCCTACAGCATGCAATATGATATCTCAATGATTCTAACAACAAACCTGAGACCCGTCCTATAGCATGAGATATGATATCCAAGTCCTTCCCATTCTAATCCTGAGACCCTTCCTATAACATGAAATGTGATATCCAACTCTTTCCCATTCCAACCTGAGACCCTTCCTATAGCATGAGATGGGATATCCAACTTCTTCCAAATCCAATACTGATACCCTTCCGATAGCATGAGATGTGATATCCCAATGCTTCTACCAAACCTGAGACCCATACTATGGCATGAGATGTGATATCAAACTCCTTCCCATTCCAATCCTGAGACCCTTCCTATAGCTTGAGATGTGATATCCAACTCCTTCCCATTCCAATTCTGAGACCCTTCCTATACTCTGAGACTTGATATCTCAATGCTTCTAATACCAAACCTGAGACCCGTAATATAACATGAGATGTGATATCCAAATCCTTCCCCTTCCAAACCTTAGACCCTTCATTTATCATGAGATGTGATATCCAACTCCTTCCCATTCCAATCCTGAGACCCTTCCGATATCATGAGATGTGATATCTCAAAGCTTCTAATATCAAACTTGAGACCCTCCCTATAGCATGAGATGTGATATCCAAGTCCTTCCCATTCCAATCCGGAGACCCTTCCTATAGCATGAGATGTGATATCTCAATGCTTCTAATACCAAACCTGAGACCTTTCCTATAACATGAGATGGGAATATCCAACTCCTTCCCATTCCAATCCTGAGACCCTTCCGATAGCAGAGATGTGATATCTCAATGCTTATACCAAACCTGAGCCCCTTCCTATGGCATGAGATGTGATATCCAACTCCTTGCCATTCAAATCCTGAGACCCTTCCTATAGCATGAGAAGGGATATCCAACTCCTTCCCAATCCAATCCTGAGACTCTTCCGATAGAAGAGACTTGATATCTCAATGCTTCTACCAAACCTGAGACCCTTCCTTTAGCATGAGATGTGATATCCAAATCCTTCCCGTTCCAAACCTGAGACCCTTCCTTTAGCATGAGATGTGATATCCAGCTCCTTCCCATTCCAATCCTGAGACACTTCCGATAGCATGAGATGTGATATCTCAATGCTTCTAATATCAAAACTGAGACCCTCCCTATAGCATGATATGTGATATCTAAGTCCTTCCCATTCCAATCCTGAGACACTCCCTATAGCATGAGAAGTGATATCCAACTCTTTCCCATTCCAATCCTGAGACCCTTCCTATAGCATGAGATATGATATCTCAATACTTGCATGAGATGTGATATCCAAGTCCTTCCCATTCCAATCCGGAGACCCTTCCTATAGCATGAGATGTGATATCTCAATGCTTCTAATACCAAACCTGAGACCCTTCCTATAACATGAGATGGGAATATCCAACTCCTTCCCATTCCAATCCTGAGACCCTTCCGATAGCAGAGATGTGATATCTCAATGCTTATACCAAACCTGAGACCCTTCCTATGGCATGAGATGTGATATCCAACTCCTTGCCATTCAAATCCTGAGACCCTTCCTATAGCATGAGAAGGGATATCCAACTCCTTCCCAATCCAATCCTGAGACCCTTCCGATAGAAGAGACGTGATATCTCAATGCTTCTACCAAACCTGAGACCCTTCCTTTAGCATGAGATGTGATATCCAAATCCTTCACAGTCCAATCCTGAGACCCTTCCTATAGCATGAGATGTGATATCTCAATGCTTCTAATACCAAACCTGAGATCCTTCCTATAACATGAGATGTGATATCCAATTCCTTCCCATTCCAAACCTGAGACCCTTCCTATTGGATGAGATGTGATATCCAACTCCTTCCCATTCCAACCCTGAGACCCTTCCTATAGCATGAGATGTGATGTCTCAATGCTTCTAATACCAAACCTGAGATCCTTCCTATAACATGAGATTTGATATCCAACTCCTTCCATTCCAATCCTGAGACCCGTCCTATAGCATGAGATGTGATATCTCAATGCTTATACCAAACCTGAGACCCTTCCTATAGCATGAGATGTGATATCCAACTACTTCCCATTCCAATCCTGAGACCCTTCCTATAGCATGAGATGTGATGTCTCAATGCTTTTAATACCAAACCTGAGATCCTTCCTCTAACATGAAATGTGATATCCAACTCCTTCCCTTTCCAAACCTAAGAGCCTATCTATAGCATGAGATGTGATATCCAAGTCCTTCCCATTCCAATCCTTAGACCCTTCCTACAGCATGCAATATGATATCTCAATGATTCTAATAACAAACCTGAGACCCGTCCTATAGCATGAGATATGATATCCAAGTCCTTCCCATTCCAATCCTGAGACCCTTCCTATAACATGAAATGTGGTATCCAACTCCTTCCCATTCCAACCTGAGACCCTTCCTATAGCATGAGATGGGATATCCAACTTCTTCCAAATCCAATACTGATACCCTTCCGATAGCATGAGATGTGATATCCCAATGCTTCTACCAAACCTGAGACCCATACTATGGCATGAGATGTGATATCAAACTCCTTCCCATTCCAATTCTGAGACCCTTCCTATAGCTTGAGGTGTGATATCCAACTCCTTCCCATTCCAATTCTGAGACCCTTCTTATACCATGAGACTTGATATCTCAATGCTTCTAATACCAAACCTGAGACCCGTCCTATAACATGAGATGTGATATCCAAATCCTTCCCCTTCCAAACCTTAGACCCTTCCTTTATCATGAGATGTGGTATCCAACTCCTTCCCATTCCAATCCGGAGACCCTTCCGATATCATGAGATTTGTTATCTCAATGCTTCTAATATCAAACTTGAGACCCTCCCTATAGCATGAGATGTGACATCCAAGTCCTTCCCATTCCAATCCTGAGACCCTTCCTATAGCATGAGATGTGATATCTCTATGCTTCTAATACCAAACCTGAGACCCTTCCTATAACATGAGATGGGATATCCAACTCCTTCCCATTCCAATCCTGAGACCCTTCCGATAGCAGAGATGTGATATCTCAATGCTTATACTAAACCTGAGACCCTTCCTGTGGCCTGAGATGTCATATACAACTCCTTCCCATTCCAATCCTGAGACCCTTCCTTTAGCATGAGATGTGATATCTCAATGCTTATACCAAATCTGAGACCCTTCCTATAGCATGAGATGTGATATCTCAATGCTTATACCAAACCTGAGAGCCTACCTATAGCATGAGATGTGATATCCAAGTCCATCCCATTCCAATCCTTAGACCCTTCCTACAGCATGCAATGTGAAATCTCAATGATTCTAATACCAAACCAGAGACTCTTACTATAACATGAGATGGGATATCCAACTCTTTCCCATTCCAATCCTGAGCCGCTTCCGATAGCAGAGATGTGATATCTCAATGCTTATACCAAACCTGAGACCCTTTCTATAACATGAGATGTGATATCCAACTCCTTCCCGTTCCAAACCTGAGACACTAACTATAGCATATGTGATATCCAACTCCTTCCCATTCCAAACATGAGACCCTTCCTATAGCAAGAAAGTAATATCCAACTCCTACCCATTCCAATCCTGAGACCCTTCCTATAGCAAGAGATGTGACATCCAAATCCTTCCCATTCCAATCCTGAGTCCCTTCCTATAACATGAGATGTGATATCCAACTCCTTCCCATTCCAACCTGAGACACTTCCTATAGCATGAGAAGGGATATCCAACTCCTCCCCAATCCAATCCTGAGACCCTTCCGATAGCAGAGATGTGATATCTCAATGCTTATACCAAACCTGAGACCCTTCCTATGGCATGAGATGTGATATCCAAATCCTTCCCAATCCAATCCTGAGACCCTTCCGATAGCAGAGACGTGATATCTCAATGCTTCTACCAAACCTGAGACCCTTCCTTTAGCATGAGATGTGATATCCAAATCCTTCACATTCCAATCCTGAGACCCTTCCTATAGCATGAGATGTGATATCTCAATGCTTCTAATACCAAACCTGAGATCCTTCCTATAACATGAGATGTGATATCCAATTCCTTCCCATTCCAAACCTGAGACCCTTCCTATTGGATGAGATGTGATATCCAACTCCTTCCCATTCCAACCCTGAGACCCTTACTATAGCATGAGATGTGATGTCTCAATGCTTCTAATACCAAACCTGAGATCCTTCCTATAACATGAGATGTGATATCCAACTCCTTCCATTCCAATCCTGAGACCCGTCCTATAGCATGAGATGTGATATCTCAATGCTTATACCAAACCTGAGACCCTTCCTATAGCATGAGATGTGATATCCAACTACTTCCCATTCCAATCCTGAGACCCTTCCTATAGCATGAGATGTGATATCTCAATGCTTTTAATACCAAACCTGAGATCCTTCCTCTAACATGAAATGTGATATCCAACTCCTTCCCTTTCCAAACCTAAGAGCCTATCTATAGCATAAGATGTGATATCCAAGTCCTTCCCATTCCAACCCTTAGACCCTTCCTACAGCATGCAATATGATATCTCAATGATTCTAATAACAAACCTGAGACCCGTCCTATAACATGAGATGGTATATCCAACTCCTTCCCATTCCATTCCTGAGACACTTCCGATAGCAGAGATGTGATATCTCAATGCTTATACCAAACCTGAGACCCTTCCTATAACATGAGATGTGATGTCCAAATCCTTCCCGTTCCAAACCTGAGACCCTTCCTTTAGCATGAGATGTGATATCCAGCTCCTTCCCATTCCAATCCTGAGACACTTCCGATAGCATGAGATGTGATATCTCAATGCTTCTAATATCAAAACTGAGACCCTCCCTATAGCTTGATATGTGATATCTAAGTCCTTCCCATTCCAATCCTGAGACACTCCCTATAGCATGAGATGTGATATCCAACTCTTTCCCATTCCAATCCTGAGACCCTTCCTATAGCATGAGATATGATATCTCAATACTTCTAATACCAAACGTGAGATCCTTCCGATAACATGAGATGTGATATCCAAATCCTTCCCCTTCCAAACCTGAGACCCTACCTTTAGCATGAGATGTGATATCCAACTCCTTCCCATTCCAATCCTGAGACCCTTCTGATAGCATGAGATGTGATATCTCAATGCTTCTAATACCAAACCTGAGATCCTTCCGATAGCATGAGATGTGATATCTCAATGCTTCTAATACCAAACCTGAGATCCTTCCTATAACATGAGATGTGATATCCAAATCCTTCCCCTTCCAAACCTGAGACCCTCCCTTTAGCATGAGATGTGATATCCAGCTCCTTCCCATTCCAATCCTGAGACACTTCCGATAGCATGAGATGTGATATCTCAATGCTTCTAATATCAAAACTGAGACCCTCCCTATAGCATGATATGTGATATCTAAGTCCTTCCCATTCCAATCCTGAGACCCTTCCTATAGCTTGAGATGTGATATCCAACTCCTTCCCATTCCAATTCTGAGACCCTTCCTATACTCTGAGACTTGATATCTCAATGCTTCTAATACCAAACCTGAGACCCGTAATATAACATGAGATGTGATATCCAAATCCTTCCACTTCCAAACCTTAGACCCTTCCTTTATCATGAGATGTGATATCCAACTCCTTCCCATTCCAATCCTGAGACCCTTTCGATATCATGAGATGTGATATCTCAAAGCTTCTAATATCAAACTTGAGACCCTCCCTATAGCATGAGATGTGATATCCAAGTCCTTCCCATTCCAATCCTGAGACCCTTCCTATAGCATGAGATGTGATATCTCAATGCTTCTAATACCAAACCTGAGACCCTTCCTATAACATGAGATGGGAATATCCAACTCCTTCCCATTCCAATCCCGAGACCCTTCCGATAGCAGAGATGTGATATCTCAATGCTTATACCAAACCTGAGACCCTTCCTATGGCATGAGATGTGATATCCAACTCCTTGCCATTCAAATCCTGAGACCCTTCCTATAGCATGAGAAGGGATATCCAACTCCTTCCCAATCCAATCCTGAGACCCTTCCGATAGCAGAGACGTGATATCTCAATGCTTCTACCAAACCTGAGACCCTTCCTTTAGCATGAGATGTGATATCCAAATCCTTCACATTCCAATCCTGAGACCCTTCCTATAGCATGAGATGTGATATCTCAATGCTTCTAATACCAAACCTGAGATCCTTCCTATAGCATGAGATGTGATATCCAATTCCTTCCCATTCCAAACCTGAGACCCTTCCTATTGGATGAGATGTGATATCCAACTCCTTCCCATTCCAACCCTGAGACCCTTCCTATAGCATGAGATGTGATGTCTCAATGCTTCTAATACCAAACCTGAGATCCTTCCTATAACATGAGATGTGATATCCAACTCCTTCCATTCCAATCCTGAGACCCTTCCTATAGTATGTGATGTGATATCTCAATGCTTCTAATACCAAACCTGAGATCCTTCCTCTAACATGAAATGTGATATCCAACTCCTTCCCTTTCCAAACCTAAGAGCCTATCTATAGCATGAGATGTGATATCCAAGGCCTTCCCATTCCAATCCTTAGACCCTTCCTACAGCATGCAATATGATATCTCAATGATTCTAACAACAAACCTGAGACCCGTCCTATAGCATGAGATATGATATCCAAGTCCTTCCCATTCCAATCCTGAGACCCTTCCTATAACATGAAATGTGATATCCAACTCTTTCCCATTCCAACCTGAGACCCTTCCTATAGCATGAGATGGGATATCCAACTTCTTCCAAATCCAATACTGATACCCTTCCGATAGCATGAGATGTGATATCCCAATGCTTCTACCAAACCTGAGACCCATACTATGGCATGAGATGTGATATCAAACTCCTTCCCATTCCAATCCTGAGACCCTTCCTATAGCTTGAGGTGTGATATCCAACTCCTTCCCATTCCAATTCTGAGACCCTTCTTATACCATGAGACTTGATATCTCAATGCTTCTAATACCAAACCTGAGACCCGTCCTATAACATGAGATGTGATATCCAAATCCTTCCCCTTCCAAACCTTAGACCCTTCCTTTATCATGAGATGTGGTATCCAACTCCTTCCCATTCCAATCCTGAGACCCTTCCTTTATCATGAGATGTGATATCTCTATGCTTCTAATACCAAACCTGAGACCCTTCCTATAACATGAGATGGGATATCCAACTCCTTCTCATTCCAATCCTGAGACCCTTCCGATAGCAGAGATGTGATATCTCAATGCTTATACCAAACCTGAGACCCTTCCTATGGCCTGAGATGTCATATACAACTCTTTCCCATTCCAATCCTGAGACCCTTCCTTTAGCATGAGATGTGATATCTCAATGCTTATACCAAATCTGAGACCCTTCCTATAGCATGAGATGTGATATCCAAATCCTTCCCATTCCAATCCTGAGACCCTTCCTATAGCACGAGATGTGATATCTCAATGCTTATACCAAACCTGAGAGCCTACCTATAGCATGAGATGTGATATCCAAGTCCATCCCATTCCAATCCTTAGACCCTTCCTACATCATGCGATGTGATATCTCAATGATTCTAATACCAAACCAGAGACTCTTACTATAACATGAGATGGGATATCCAACTCCTTCCAATTCCAATCCTGAGCCGCTTCCGATAGCGGAGATGTGATATCTCAATGCTTATACCAAACCTGAGACCCTTCCTATAACATGAGATGTGATATCCAACTCCTTCCCGTTCCAAACCTGAGACACTAACTATAGCATATGTGATATCCAACTCCTTCCCATTCCAAACATGAGACCCTTCCTATAGCAAGAAAGTAATATCCAACTCCTACCCATTCCAATCCTGAGACCCTTCCTATAGCAAGAGATGTGATATCCAAATCCTTCCCATTCCAATCCTGAGACCCTTCCTATAACATGAGATGTGATATCCAACTCCTTCCCATTCCAACCTGAGACACTTCCTATAGCATGAGAAGGGATATCCAACTCCTTCCCAATCCAATCCTGAGACCCTTCCGATAGCAGAGATGTGATATCTCAATGCTTATACCAAACCTGACACCCTTCCTATGGCATGAGATGTGATATCCAACTCCTCGCCATTCAAATCCTGAGACCCTTCCTATAGCATGAGAAGGGATATCCAACTCCTTCCCTATCCAATCCTGAGACCCTTCCGATAGCAGAGACGTGATATCTCAATGCTTCTACCAAACCTGAGACCCTTCCTTTAGCATGAGATGTGATATCCAAATCCTTCACATTCCAATCCTGAGACCCTTCCTATAGCATGAGATGTGATAACTCAATGCTTCTAATACCAAACCTGAGATCCTTCCTAAAACATGAGATGTGATATCCAATTCCTTCCCATTCCAAACCTGAAACCCTTCATATTGGATGAGATGTGATATCCAACTCCTTCCCATTCCAACCCTGAGACCCTTCCTATAGCATGAGATGTGATGTCTCAATGCTTCTAATACCAAACCTGAGATCCTTCCTATAACATGAGATGTGATATCCAACTCCTTCCATTCCAATCCTGAGACCCGTCCTATAGCATGAGATGTGATATCTCAATGCTTATACCAAACCTGAGACTCTTCCTATAGCATGAGATGGGATATCCAACTTCTTCCAAATCCAATACTGATACCCTTCCGATAGCATGAGATGTGATATCCCAATGCTTCTACCAAACCTGAGACCCATACTATGGCATGAGATGTGATATCAAACTCCTTCCCATTCCAATCCTGAGACCCTTCCTATAGCTTGAGGTGTGATATCCAACTCTTCCCATTCCAATTCTGAGACCCTTCTTATACCATGAGACTTGATATCTCAATGCTTCTAATACCAAACCTGAGACCCGTCCTATAACATGAGATGTGATATCCAAATCCTTCCCCTTCCAAACCTTAGACCCTTCCTTTATCATGAGATGTGATATCCAACACCTTCCCATTCCAATCCTGAGACCCTTCCGATATCATGAGATTTGTTATCTCAATGCTTCTAATATCAAACTTGAGACCCTCCCTATAGCATGAGATGTGACATCCAAGTCCTTCCCATTCCAATCCTGAGACCCTTCCTATAGCATGAGATGTGATATCTCTATGCTTCTAATACCAAACCTGAGACCCTTCCTATAACATGAGATGGGATATCCAACTCCTTCCGATTCCAATCCTGAGACCCTTCCGATAGCAGAGATGTGATATCTCAATGCTTATACCAAACCTGAGAACCTTCCTATGGCCTGAGATGTCATATACAACTCCTTCCCATTCCAATCCTGAGACCCTTCCTTTAGCATGAGATGTGATATCTCAATGCTTATACCAAATCTGAGACCCTTCCTATAGCATGAGATGTGATATCCAATTCCTTCCCATTCCAAACCTGAGAGCCTACCTATAGCATGAGATGTGATATCCAAGTCCATCCCATTCCAATCCTTAGACCCTTCCTACAGCATGCGATGTGATATCTCAATGATTCTAATACCAAACCAGAGACTCTTCCTATAACATGAGATGGGATATCCAACTCCTTCCCATTCCAATCCTGAGCCACTTCCGATAGCTGAGATGTGATATCTCAATGCTTATACCAAACCTGAGACCCTTCCTATAACATGAGATGTGATATCCAACTCCTTCCCGTTCCAAACCTGAGACACTAACTATAGCATATGTGATATCCAACTCTTTCCCCTTCCAAACCTGAGAGCCTTCCTATAGCAAGAAAGCAATATCCAACTCCTACCCATTCCAATCCTGAGACCCTTCATATAGCAAGAGATGTGATATCCAAATCCTTCCCATTCCAATCCTGAGACCCTTCCTATAACATGAGATGTGATATCCAACTCCTTCACATTCCAACCTGAGACACTTCCTATAGCATGAGAAGGGATATCCAACTCCTTCCCAATCCAATCCTGAGACCCTTCCGATAGCAGAGATGTGATATCTCAATGCTTATACCAAACCTGAGACCCTTCCTATGGCATGAGATGTGATATCCAACTCCTTGCCATTCAAATCCTGAGACCCTTCCTATAGCATGAGATGTGATATCTCTATGCTTCTAATACCAAACCTGAGACCCTTCCTATAACATGAGATGGGATATCCAACTCCTTCCCATTCCAATCCTGAGACCCTTCCGATAGCAGAGATGTGATATCTCAATGCTTATACCAAACCTGAGAACCTTCCTGTTGCCTGAGATGTCATATATAACTCCTTCCCATTCCAATCCTGAGACCCTTCCTTTAGCATGAGATGTGATATCTCAATGCTTATACCAAATCTGAGACCCTTCCTATAGCATGAGATGTGATATCCAATTCCTTCCCATTCCAATCCTGAGACCCTTCCTATAGCATGAGATGTGATATCTCAATGCTTATACCAAACCTGAGAGCCTACCTATAGCATGAGATGTGATATCCAAGTCCATCCCATTCCAATCCTTAGACCCTTCCTACAGCATGCGATGTGATATCTCAATGATTCTAATACCAAACCAGAGACTCTTCCTATAACATGAGATGTGATATCCAACTCCTTCCCGTTCCAAACCTGAGACACTAACTATAGCATATGTGATATCCAACTCCTTCCCATTCCAAACATGAGACCCTTCCTATAGCAAGAAAGTAATATCCAACTCCTACCCATGCCAATCCTGAGACCCTTCCTATAGCAAGAGATGTGATATCCAAATCCTTCCCATTCAAATCCTGAGACCCTTCCTATAACATGAGATGTGATATCCAACTCCTTCCCATTCCAACCTGAGACACTTCCTATAGCATGAGAAGGGATATCCAACTCCTTCCCAATCCAATACTGAGACCCTTCCGATAGCAGAGATGTGATATCTCAATGCTTATACCAAACCTGAGACCCTTCCTATGGCATGAGATGTGATATCCAAGTCCTTCCCAATCCAATCCTGAGACCCTTCCGATAGCAGAGACGTGATATCTCAATGCTTCTACCAAACCTGAGACCCTTCCTTTAGCATGAGATGTGATATCCAAATCCTTCACATTCCAATCCTGAGACCCTTCCTATAGCATGAGATGTGATATCTCAATGCTTCTAATACCAAACCTGAGATCCTTCCTATAACATGAGATGTGATATCCAATTCCTTACCATTCCAAACCTGAGACCCTTCCTATTGGATGAGATGTGATATCCAACTCCTTCCCATTCCAACCCTGAGACCCTTTCTATAGCATGAGATGTGATGTCTCAATGCTTCTAATACCAAACCTGAGATCCTTCCTATAACATGAGATGTGATATCCAACTCCTTCCATTCCAATCCTGAGACCCGTCCTATAGCATGAGATGTGATATCTCAATGCTTATACCAAACCTGAGACCCTTCCTATAGCATGAGATGTGATATCCAACTGCTTCCCATTCCAATCCTGAGACCCTTCCTATAGCATGAGATGTGATATCTCAATGCTTCTAAAACCAAACCTGATATCCTTCCTCTAACATGAAATGTGATATCCAACTCTTTCCCTTTCCAAACCTAAGAGCCTATCTATAGCATGAGATGTGATATCCAAGTCCTTCCCATTCCAACCCTTAGACCCTTCCTACAGCATGCAATATGATATCTCAATGATTCTAATAACAAACCTGAG
Organism: Ambystoma mexicanum; assembly: GCF_040938575.1. NCBI lineage: Eukaryota > Metazoa > Chordata > Amphibia > Caudata > Ambystomatidae > Ambystoma > Ambystoma mexicanum. Next base: position 332,998,569 of record NC_090936.1, read on the forward strand.
ACCCGTCCTATAACATGAGATGGGATATCCAACTCCTTCCCATTCCAATCCTGAGACACTTCCGATAGCAGAGATGTGATATCTCAATGCTTATACCAAACCTGAGACCCTTCCTATAACATGAGATGTGATATCCAAATCCTTCCCGTTCCAAACCTGAGACCCTTCCTTTAGCATGAGATGTGATATCCAGCACCTTCCCATTCCAATCCTGAGACACTTCCGATAGCATGAGATGTGATATCTCAATGCTTCTAATATCAAAACTGAGACCCTCCCTATAGCATGATATGTGATATCTAAGTCCTTCCCATTCCAATCCTGAGACCCTCCCTATAGCATGAGATGTGATATCCAACTCCTTCCCATTCCAATCCTGAGACCCTTCCTATAGCATGAGATATGATATCTCAATACTTCTAATACCAAACGTGAGATCCTTCCGATAACATGAGATGTGATATCCAAATCCTTCCCCTTCCAAACCTGAGACCCTCCCTTTAGCATGAGATGTGATATCCAACTCCTTCCTATTCCAATCCTGAGACTCTTCTGATAGCATGAGATGTGATATCTCAATTCTTCTAATACCAAACCTGAGATCCTTCCGATAGCATGAGATGTGATATCTCAATGCTTCTAATACCAAACCTGAGATCCTTCCTATAACATGAGATGTGATATCCAAATTCTTTCCCTTCCAAACCTGAGACCCTCCCTTTAGCATGAGATGTGATATCCAACTCCTTCCCATTCCATTCCTGAGACCCTTCTGATCGCATGAGATGTGATATCTCAATGCCTCTAATACCAAACCTGAGATCCTACCTCTAACATGAAATGTGATATCCAACTCTTTCCCCTTCCAAACCTGAGAGCCTTCCTATAGCATGAGATGTGATATCCAAGTCCTTCCCATTCCAATCCTGAGACCCTTCCTATAGCTTGAGATGTGATATCCAACTCCTTCCCATTCCAATTCTGAGACCCTTCCTATACTATGAGACTTGATATCTCAATGCTTCTAATACCAAACGTGAGACCCGTAATATAACATGAGATGTGATATCCAAATCCTTCCCCTTCCAAACCTTAGACCCTTCCTTTATCATGAGATGTGATATCCAACTCCTTCCCATTCCAATCCTGAGACCCTTCCAATATCATGAGATGGGATATCTCAAAGCTTCTAATATCAAACTTGAGACCCTCCCTATAGCATGAGATGTGATATCCAAGTCCTTCCCATTCCAATCCTGAGACCCTTCCGATAGCAGAGATGTGATATCTCAATGCTTATACCAAACCTGAGATCCTTCCTATAACATGAGATGTGATATCCAACTCCTTCCCATTCCAATCCTGAGACACTTCCTATAGCATGAGATGTGATATCTCACTGCTTATACCAAACCTGAGACCCTTCCTATAGCATGAGATGTGATATCCTACTCCTTCCCATTCCAATCCTGAGACCCTTCCTATAGCATGAGATATGATATATCAATACTTCTAATACCAAACGTGAGATCCTTCCGATAACATGAGATGTGATATCCAAATCCTTCCCCTTCCAAACCTGAGACCTTCCCTTTAGCATGAGATGTGATATCCAACTCCTTCCCATTCCAATACTGAGACCCTTCTGATAGCATGAGATGTGATATCTCAATGCTTCTAATACCAAACCTGAGATCCTTCCGATAGCATGAGATGTGATATCTCAATGCTTCTAATACCAAACCTGAGATCCTTCCTATAACATGAGATGTGATATCCAAATCCTTCCCCTTCCAAACCTGAGACCCTCCCTTTAGCATGAGATGTGATATCCAACTCCTTCCCATTCCATTCCTGAGACCCTTCTGATAGCATGAGATGTGATATCTCAATGCCTCTAATACCAAACCTGAGATCCTACCTCTAACATGAAATGTGATATCCAACTCTTTCCCCTTCCAAACCTGAGAGCCTTCCTATAGCATGAGATGTGATATCCAAGTCCTTCCCATTCCAATCCTGAGTCCCTTCCTATAGCTTGAGATGTGATATCCAACTCCTTCCCATTCCAATTCTGAGACCCTTCCTATACTCTGAGACTTGATATCTCAATGCTTCTAATACCAAACCTGAGACCCGTAATATAACATGAGATGTGATATCCAACTCCTTCCCATTCCAATCCTGAGACCCTTCTGATAGCATGAGATGTGATATCTCAGTGCTTCTAATACCAAACCTGAGATCCTTCCGATAGCATGAGATGTGATATCTCAATGCTTCTAATACCAAACCTGAGATCCTTCCTATAACATGAGATGTGATATCCAAATCCTTCCCCATCCAAACCTGAGACCCTCCCTTTAGCATGAGATGTGATATCCAACTCCTTCCCATTCCATTCCTGAGACCCTTCTGATAGCATGAGATGTGATATCTCAATGCCTCTAATACCAAACCTGAGATCCTACCTCTAACATGAAATGTGATATCCAACTCTTTCCACTTCCAAACCTGAGAGCCTTCCTATAGCATGAGATGTGATATCCAAGTCCTTCCCATTCCAATCCTGAGACCCTTCCTATAGCTTGAGATGTGATATCCAACTCCTTCCCATTCCAATTCTGAGACCCTTCCTATACTCTGAGACTTGATATCTCAATGCTTCTAATACCAAACCTGAGACCCGTAATATAACATGAGATGTGATATCCAAATCCTTCCCCTTCCAAACCTTAGACCCTTCCTTTATCATGAGATGTGATATCCAACTCCTTCCCATTCCAATCCTGAGACCCTTCCGATATCATGAGATGTGATATCTCAAAGCTTCTAATATCAAACTTGAGACCCTCCCTATAGCATGAGATGTGATATCCAAGTCCTTCCCATTCCAATCCTGAGTCCCTTCCTATAGCATGAGATGTGATATCTCAATGCTTCTAATACCAAACCTGAGACCCTTCCTATAACATGAGATGGGAATATCCAAACTCCTTGCCATTCAAATCCTGAGACCCTTCCTATAGCATAAGAAGGGATATCCAACTCCTTCCCAATCCAATCCTGAGACCCTTCCGATAGCAGAGACGTGATATCTCAATGCTTCTACCAAACCTGAGACCCTTCCTTTAGCATGAGATGTGATATCCAAATCCTTCACATTCCAATCCTGAGACCCTTCCTATAGCATGAGATGTGATATCTCAATGCTTCTAATACCAAACCTGAGATCCTTCCTATAGCATGAGATGTGATATCCAATTCCTTCCCATTCCAAACGTGAGACCCTTCCTATTGGATGAGATGTGATATCCAACTCCTTCCCATTCCAACCCTGAGACCCTTCCTATAGCATGAGATGTGATGTCTCAATGCTTCTAATACCAAACCTGAGATCCTTCCTATAACATGAGATGTGATATCCAACTCCTTCCATTCCAATCCTGAGACCCGTCCTATAGCATGAGTTGTGATATCTCAATGCTTATACCAAACCTGAGACCCTTCCTATAGCATGAGATGTGATATCCAACTACTTCCCATTCCAATCCTGAGACCCTTCCTATAGCATGAGATGTGATATCTCAATGCTTCTAATACCAAACCTGAGATCCTTCCTCTAACATGAAATGTGATATCCAACTCCTTCCCTTTCCAAACCTAAGAGCCTATCTATAGCATGAGATGTGATATCCAAGTCCTTCCCATTCCAATCCTTAGACCCTTCCTACAGCATGCAATATGATATCTCAATGATTCTAATAACAAACCTGAGACCCGTCCTATAGCATGAGATATGATATCCAAGTCCTTCCCATTCCAATCCTGAGACCCTTCCTATAACATGAAATGTGATATCCAACTCCTTCCCATTCCAACCTGAGACCCTTCCTATAGCATGAGATGGGATATCCAACTTCTTCCAAATCCAATACTGATACCCTTCCGATAGCATGAGATGTGATATCCCAATGCTTCTACCAAACCTGAGACCCATACTATGGCATGAGATGTGATATCAAACTCCTTCCCATTCCAATCCTGAGACCCTTCCTATAGCTTGAGGTGTGATATCCAACTCCTTCCCATTCCAATTCTGAGACCCTTCTTATACCATGAGACTTGATATCTCAATGCTTCTAATACCAAACCTGAGACCCGTCCTATAACATGAGATGTGATATCCAAATCCTTCCCCTTCCAAACCTTAGACCCTTCCTTTATCATGAGATGTGATATCCAACTCCTTCCCATTCCAATCCTGAGACCCTTCCGATATCATGAGATTTGTTATCTCAATGCTTCTAATATCAAACTTGAGACCCTCCCTATAGCATGAGATGTGACATCCAAGTCCTTCCCATTCCAATCCTGAGACCCTTCCTATAGCATGAGATGTGATATCTCTATGCTTCTAATACCAAACCTGAGACCATTCCTATAACATGAGATGGGATATCCAACTCCTTCCCATTCCAATCCTGAGACCCTTCCGATAGCAGAGATGTGATATCTCAATGCTTATACCAAACCTGAGACCCTTCCTATGGCCTGAGATGTCATATACAACTCCTTCCCATTCCAATCCTGAGAACCTTTCTTTAGCATGAGATGTGATATCTCAATGCTTATACCACATCTGAGACCCTTCCTATAGCATGAGATGTGATATCCAATTCCTTCCCATTCCAATCCTGAGACCCTTCCTATAGCATGAGATGTGATATCTCAATGCTTATACCAAACCTGAGAGCCTACCTATAGCATGAGATGTGATATCCAAGTCCATCCCATTCCAATCCTTAGACCCTTCCTACAGCATGCGATGTGATATCTCAATGATTCTAATACCAAACCAGAGACTCTTCCTATGACATGAGATGGGATATCCAACTCCTTCCCATTCCAATCCTGAGCCGCTTCCGATAGCAGAGATGTGATATCTCAATGCTTATACCAAACCTGAGACCCTTCCTATAACATGAGATGTGATATCCAACTCCTTCCCGTTCCAAACCTGAGACACTAACTATAGCATATGTGATATCCAACTGCTTCCCATTCCAAACATGAGACCCGTCCTATAGCAAGAAAGTAATATTCAACTCCTACCCATTCCAATCCTGAGACCCTTCCTATAGCAAGAGATGTGATATCCAAATCCTTCCCATTCCAATCCTGAGACCCTTCCTATAACATGAGATGTGATACCCAACTCCTTCCCATTCAAATCCTGAGACCCTTCCTATAGCATGAGAAGGGATATCCAACTCCTTCCCAATCCAATCCTGAGACCCTTCCGATAGCAGAGACGTGATATCTCAATGCTTCTACCAAACCTGAGACCCTTCCTTTAGCATGAGATGTGATATCCAAATCCTTCACATTCTAATCCTGAGACCCTTCCTATAGCATGAGATATGATATCTCAATGCTTCTAATACCAAACCTGAGATCCTTCCTATAACATGAGATGTGATATCCAATTCCTTCCCATTCCAAACCTGAGACCCTTCCTATTGGATGAGATGTGATATCCAACTCCTTCCCATTCCAACCCTGAGACCCTTCCTATAGCATGAGATGTGATGTCTCAATGCTTCTAATACCAAACCTGAGATCCTTCCTATAACATGAGATGTGATATCCAACTCCTTCCATTCCAATCCTGAGACCCGTCCTATAGCATGAGATGTGATATCTCAATGCTTATACCAAACCTGAGACCCTTCCTATAGCATGAGATGTGATATCCAACTACTTCCCATTCCAATCCTGAGACCCTTCCTATAGCATGAGATGTGATATCTCAATGCTTCTAATACCAAACCTGAGATCCTTCCTCTAACATGAAATGTGATATCCAACTCCTTCCCTTTCCAAACCTAAGAGCCTATCTATAGCATGAGATGTGATATCCAAGTCCTTCCCATTCCAATCCTTAGACCCTTCCTACAGCATGCAATATGATATCTCAATGATTCTAATAACAAACCTGAGACCCGTCCTATAGCATGAGATGTGATATCAAACTCCTTCCCATTCCAATCCTGAGACCCTTCCTATAGCTTGAGGTGTGATATCCAACTCCTTCCCATTCCAATTCTGAGACCCTTCTTATACCATGGGACTTGATATCTCAATGCTTCTAATACCAAACCTGAGACCCGTCCTATAACATGAGATGTGATATCCAAATCCTTCCCCTTCCAAACCTTAGACCCTTCCTTTATCATGAGATGTGGTATCCAACTCCTTCCCATTCCAATCCTGAGACCCTTCCGATATAATGAGATTTGGTATCTCAATGCTTCTAATATCAAACTTGAGACCCTCCCTATAGCATGAGATGTGACATCCAAGTCCTTCCCATTCCAATCCTGAGACCCTTCCTATAGCATGAGATGTGATATCTCTATGCTTCTAATACCAAACCTGAGACCCTTCCTATAAGATGAGATGGGATATCCAACTCCTTCCCATTGCAATCCTGAGACCCTTCCGATAGCAGAGATGTGATATCTCAATGCTTATACCAAACCTGAGACCCTTCCTATGGCCTGAGATGTCATATACAACTCCTTCCCATTCCAATCCTGAGACCCTTCCTTTAACATGAGATGTGATATCTCAATGCTTATACCAAATCTGAGACCCTTCCTATAGCATGAGATGTGATATCCAAATCCTTCCCATTCTAATCCTGAGACCCTTCCTATAGCATGAGATGTGATATCTCAATGCTTATACCAAACCTGAGAGCCTACCTATAGCATGAGATGTGATATCCAAGTCCATCCCATTCCAATCCTTAGACCCTTCCTACAGCATGCGATGTGATATCTCAATGATTCTAATACCAAACCTGAGACCCTTCCTATAACATGAGATGTGATATCCAACTCCTTCCCGTTCCAAACCTGAGACACTAACTATAGCATATGTGATATCCAACTCCTTCCCATTCCAAACATGAGACCCTTCCTATAGCAAGAAAGTAATATCCAACTCCTACCCATTCCAATCCTGAGACACTTCCTATAGCAAGAGATGTGATATCCAAATCCTTCCCATTCCAATCCTGAGACCCTTCCTATAACATGAGATTTGATATCCAACTCCTTCCCATTCCAACCTGAGACACTTCCTATAGCATGAGAAGGGATATCCAACTCCTTCCCAATCCAATCCTGAGACCCTTCCGATAGCAGAGATGTGATATCTCAATGCGTATACCAAACCTGAGACCCTTCCTATGGCATGAGATGTGATATCCAACTCCTTGCCATTCAAATCCTGAGACCCTTCCTTTAGCATGAGAAGGGATATCCAACTCCTTCCCAATCCAATCCTGAGACCCTTCCGATAGCAGAGACGTGATACCTCAATGCTTCTACCAAACCTGAGACCCTTCCTTTAGCATGAGATGTGATATCCAAATCCTTCACATTCCAATCCTGAGACCCTTCCTATAGCATGAGATGTGATATCTCAATGCTTCTAATACCAAACCTGAGATCCTTCCTATAACATGAGATGTGATATCCAATTCCTTCCCATTCCAAACCTGAGACCCTTCCTATTGGATGAGATGTGATATCCAACTCCTTCCCATTCCAACCCTGAGACCCTTCCTATAGCATGAGATGTGATGTCTCAATGCTTCTAATACCAAACCTGAGATCCTTCCTATAACATGAGATGTGATATCCAACTCCTTCCATTCCAATCCTGAGACCCGTCCTATAGCATGAGATGTGATATCTCAATGCTTATACCAAACCTGAGACCCTTCCTATAGCATGAGATGTGATATCCAACTACTTCCCATTCCAATCCTGAGACCCTTCCTATAGCATGAGATGTGATATCTCAATGCTTCTAATACCAAACCTGAGATCCTTCCTCTAACATGAAATGTGATATCCAACTCCTTCCCTTTCCAAACCTAAGAGCCTATCTATAGCATGAGATGTGATATCCAAGTCCTTCCCATTCCAACCCTTAGACCCTTCATACAGCATGCAATATGATATCTCAATGATTCTAATAACAAACCTGAGACCCGTCCTATAACATGAGATGGGATATCCAACTCCTTCCCATTCCAATCCTGAGACACTTCCGATAGCAGAGATGTGATATCTCAATGCTTATACCAACCTGAGATGTGATATACAAATCCTTCCCGTTCCAAACCTGAGACCCTTCCTATAGCATGAGATGTGATATCTCAATGCTTCTAATACCAAACCTGAGATCCTTCCTCTAACATGAAATGTGATATCCAACTCCTTCCCGTTCCAAACCTGAGACACTAACTATAGCATATGTGATATCCAACTCCTTCCCATTCCAAACATGAGACCCTTCCTATAGCAAGAAAGTAATATCCAACTCCTACCCATTCCAATCCTGAGACCCTTCCTGTAGCAAGAGATGTGATATCCAAATCCTTCCCATTCCAATCCTGAGACCCTTCCTATAACATGTGATGTGATATCCAACTCCTTCCCATTCCAACCTGAGACACTTCCTATAGCATGAGAAGGGATATCCAACTCCTTCCCAATCCAATCCTGAGACCCTTCCGATAGCAGAGATGTGATATCTCATTGCTTATACCAAACCTGAGACCCTTCCTATAGCATGAGAAGGGATATCCAACTCCTTCCCAATCCAATCCTGAGACCCTTCCGATAGCAGAGACGTGATATCTCAATGCTTCTACCAAACCTGAGACCCTTCCTTTAGCATGAGATGTGATATCCAAATCCTTCACATTCCAATCCTGAGACCCTTCCTATTGGATGAGATGTGATATCCAACTCCTTCCCATTCCAACCCTGAGACCCTTCCTATAGCATGAGATGTGATGTCTCAATGCTTCTAATACCAAACCTGAGATCCTTCCTATAACATGAGATGTGATATCCAACTCCTTCCATTCCAATCCTGAGACCCGTCCTATAGCATGAGATGTGATATCTCAATGCTTATACCAAACCTGAGACCCTTCCTATAGCATGAGATGTGATATCCAACTACTTCCCATTCCAATCCTGAGACCCTTCCTATAGCATGAGATGTGATATCTCAATGCTTCTAATACCAAACCTGAGATCCTTCCTCTAACATGAAATGTGATATCCAACTCCTTCCCTTTCCAAACCTAAGAGCCTATCTATAGCATGAGATGTGACATCCAAGTCCTTCCCATTCCAATCCTTAGACCCTTCCTACAGCATGCAATATGATATCTCAATGATTCTAATAACAAACCTGAGACCCGTCCTATAGCATGAGATATGATATCCAAGTCCTTCCCATTCCAATCCTGAGACCCTTCCTATAACATGAAATGTGATATCCAACTCCTTCCCATTCCAACCTGAGACCCTTCCTATAGCATGAGATGGGATATCCAACTTCTTCCAAATCCAATACTGATACCCTTCCGATAGCATGAGATGTGATATCCCAATGCTTCTACCAAACCTGAGACCCATACTATGGCATGAGATGTGATATCAAACTCCTTCCCATTCCAATCCTGAGACCCTTCCTATAGCTTGAGGTGTGATATCCAACTCCTTCCCATTCCAATTCTGAGACCCTTCTTATACCATGAGACTTGATATCTCAATGCTTCTAATACCAAACCTGAGACCCGTCCTATAACATGAGATGTGATATCCAAATCCTTCCCCTTCCAAACCTTAGACCCTTCCTTTATCATGAGATGTGGTATCCAACTCCTTCCCATTCCAATCCTGAGACCCTTCCGATATCATGAGATTTGGTATCTCAATGCTTCTAATATCAAACTTGAGACCCTCCCTATAGCATGAGATGTGACATCCAAGTCCTTCCCATTCCAATCCTGAGACCCTTCCTATAGCATGAGATGTGATATCTCTATGCTTCTAATACCAAACCTGAGACCCTTCCCATAAGATGAGATGGGATATCCAACTCCTTCCCATTGCAATCTTGAGACCCTTCCGATAGCAGAGATGTGATATCTCAATGCTTATACCAAACCTGAGACCCTTCCTATGGCCTGAGATGTCATATACAACTCCTTCCCATTCCAATCCTGAGACCCTTCCTTTAGCATGAGATGTGATATCTCAATGCTTATACCAAATCTGAGACCCTTCCTATAGCATGAGATGTGATATCCAAATCCTTCCCATTCTAATCCTGAGACCCTTCCTATAGCATGAGATGTGATATCTCAATGCTTATACCAAACCTGAGAGCCTACCTATAGCATGAGATGTGATATCCAAGTCCATCCCATTCCAATCCTTAGACCCTTCCTACAGCATGCGATGTGATATCTCAATGATTCTAATACCAAACCTGAGACCCTTCCTATAACATGAAATGTGATATCCAACTCCTTCCCGTTCCAAACCTGAGACACTAACTATAGCATATGTGATATCCAACTCCTTCCCATTCCAAACATGAGACCCTTCCTATAGCAAGAAAGTAATATCCAACTCCTACCCATTCCAATCCTGAGACACTTCCTATAGCAAGAGATGTGATATCCAAATCCTTCCCATTCCAATCCTGAGACCCTTCCTATAACATGAGATGTGATATCCAACTCCTTCCCATTCCAACCTGAGACACTTCCTATAGCATGAGAAGGGATATCCAACTCCTTCCCAATCCAATCCTGAGACCCTTCCGATAGCAGAGATGTGATATCTCAATGCGTATAACAAACCTGAGACCCTTCCTATGGCATGAGATGTGATATCCAACTCCTTGCCATTCAAATCCTGAGACCCTTCCTATAGCATGAGAAGGGATATCCAACTCCTTCCCAATCCAATCCTGAGACCCTTCCGATAGCAGAGAAGTGATATCTCAATGCTTCTACCAAACCTGAGACCCTTCCTTTAGCATGAGATGTGATATCCAAATCCTTCACATTCCAATCCTGAGACCCTTCCTATAGCATGAGATGTGATATCTCAATGCTTCTAATACCAAACCTGAGATCCTTCCTATAACATGAGATGTGATATCCAATTCCTTCCCATTCCAAACCTGAGACCCTTCCTATTGGATGAGATGTGATATCCAACTCCTTCCCATTCCAACCCTGAGACCCTTCCGATAGCATGAGATGTGATGTCTCAATGCTTCTAATACCAAACCTGAGATCCTTCCTATAACATGAGATGTGATATCCAACGCCTTCCATTCCAATCCTGAGACCCGTCCTATAGCATGAGATGTGATATCTCAATGCTTATACCAAACCTGAGACCCTTCCTATAGCATGAGATGTGATATCCAACTACTTCCCATTCCAATCCTGAGACCCTTCCTATAGCATGAGATGTGATATCTCAATGCTTCTAATACCAAACCTGAGATCCTTCCTCTAACATGAAATGTGATATCCAACTCCTTCCCTTTCCAAACCTAAGAGCCTATCTATAGCATGAGATGTGATATCCAAGTCCTTCCCATTCCAACCCTTAGACCCTTCATACAGCATGCAATATGATATCTCAATGATTCTAATAACAAATCTGAGACCCGTCCTATAACATGAGATGGGATATCCAACTCCTTCCCATTCCAATCCTGAGACACTTCCGATAGCAGAGATGTGATATCTCAATGCTTATACCAAACCTGAGATGTGATATACAAATCCTTCCCGTTCCAAACCTGAGACCCTTCCTTTCGCATGAGATGTGATATCCAGCTCCTTCCCATTCCAATCCTGAGACCCTTCCTATAGCATGAGATGTGATATCTCAATGCTTCTAATACCAAACCTGAGATCCTTCCTCTAACATGAAATGTGATATCCAACTCCTTCCCGTTCCAAACCTGAGACACTAACTATAGCATATGTGATATCCAACTCCTTCCCATTCCAAACATGAGACCCTTCCTATAGCAAGAAAGTAATATCCAACCCCTACCCATTCCAATCCTGAGACCCTTCCTATAGCAAGAGATGTGATATCCAAATCCTTCCCATTCCAATCCTGAGACCCTTCCTATAACATGTGATGTGATATCCAACTCCTTCCCATTCCAACCTGAGACACTTCCTATAGCATGAGAAGGGATATCCAACTCCTTCCCAATCCAATCCTGAGACCCTTCCGATAGCAGAGATGTGATATCTCATTGCTTATACCAAACCTGAGACCCTTCCTATAGCATGAGAAGGGATATCCAACTCCTTCCCAATCCAATCCTGAGACCCTTCCGATAGCATAGACGTGATATCTCAATGCTTCTACCAAACCTGAGACCCTTCCTTTAGCATGAGATGTGATATCCAAATCCTTCACATTCCAATCCTGAGACCCTTCCTATAGCATGAGAAGGGATATCTCAATGCTTCTAATACCAAACCTGAGATCCTTCCTATAACATGAGATGTGATATCCAATTCCTTCCCATTCCAATCCTGAGACCCTTCCGATAGCAGAGATGTGATATCTCAATGCTTATACCAAACCTGAGACCCTTCCTATGGCCTGAGATGTCATATACAACTCCTTCCCATTCCAATCCTGAGACCCTTCCTATAGCTTGAGGTGTGATATCCAACTCCTTCCCATTCCAATTCTGAGACCCTTCTTATACCATGAGACTTGATATCTCAATGCTTCTAATACCAAACCTGAGACCCGTCCTATAACACGAGATGTGATATTCAAATCCTTCCCCTTCCAAACCTGAGACCCTCCCTTTAGCATGAGATGTGATATCCAACTCCTTCCCATTCCAATCCTGAGACCCTTCCTATAGCATGGGATGTGATATTTCAATGCTTATAACAAACCTGAGACCCTTCCTATAGCATGAGATGTGATATCCAAATCCTTCCCATTCCAATCCTGAGACCCTTCCTATAGCATGAGATGTGATATCTCTATGCTTCTAATACCAAACCTGAGACCCTTCCTATAAGATGAGATGGGATAGCCAACTCCTTCCCATTGCAATCCTGAGACCCTTCCGATAGCAGAGATGTGATATCTCAATGCTTATGCCAAACCTGAGACCCTTCCTATGGCCTGAGATGTCATATACAACTCCTTCCCATTCCAATCCTGAGACCCTTCCTTTAGCATGAGATGTGATATCTCAATGCTTATACCAAATCTGAGACCCTTCCTATAGCATGAGATGTGATATCCAAATCCTTCCCATTCCAATCCTGAGACCCTTCCTATAGCATGAGATGTGATATCTCAATGCTTATACCAAACCTGAGAGCCTACCTATAGCATGAGATGTGATATCCAAGACCATCCCATTCCAATCCTTAGACCCTTCCTACAGCATGCGATGTGATATCTCAATGATTCTAATATCAAACCAGAGACTCTTCCTATAACATGAGATGGGATATCCAACTCCTTCCCATTCCAATCCTGAGCCGCTTCCGATAGCAGAGATATATCTCAATGCTTATACCAAACCTGAGACCCTTCCTATAACATGAGATGTGATATCCAACTCCTTCCCGTTCCAAACCTGAGACACTAACTATAGCATATGTGATATCCAACTCCTTCCCATTCCAAACATGAGACCCTTCCTATAGCAAGAAAGTAATATCCAACTCCTACCCATTCCAATCCTGAGACCCTTCCTATAACATGAGATGTGATATCCAACTCCTTCCCATTCCAACCTGAGACACTTCCTATAGCATGAAAAGGGATATCCAACTCCTTCCCAATCCAATCCTGAGACCCTTCAGATAGCAGAGATGTGATATCTCAATGCGTATACCAAACCTGAGACCCTTCCTATGGCATGAGATGTGATATCCAACTCCTTGCCATTCAAATCCTGAGACCCTTCCTATAGCATGAGAAGGGATATCCAACTCCTTCCCAATCCAATCCTGAGACCCTTCCGATAGCAGAGACGTGATATCTCAATGCTTCTACCAAACCTGAGACCCTTCCTTTAGCATGAGATGTGATATCCAAATCCTTCACATTCCAATCCTGAGACCCTTCCTATAGCATGAGATGTGATATCTCAATGCTTCTAATACCAAACCTGAGATCCTTCCTATAACATGAGATGTGATATCCAATTCCTTCCCATTCCAAACCTGAGACCCTTCCTATTGGATGAGATGTGATATCCAACTCCTTCCCATTCCAACCCTGAGACCCTTCCTATAGCATGAGATGTGATGTCTCAATGCTTCTAATACCAAACCTGAGATCCTTCCTATAACATGAGATGTGATATCCAACTCCTTCCATTCCAATCCTGAGACCCGTCCTATAGCATGAGATGTGATATCTCAATGCTTATACCAAACCTGAGACCCTTCCTATAGCATGAGATGTGATATCCAACTACTTCCCATTCCAATCCTGAGACCCTTCCTATAGCATGAGATGTGATATTTCAATGCTTCTAATACCAAACCTGAGATCCTTCCTCTAACATGAAATGTGATATCCAACTCCTTCCCTTTCCAAACCTAAGAGCCTATCTATAGCATGAGATGTGATATCCAAGTCCTTCCCATTCCAACCCTTAGACCCTTCCTACAGCATGCAATATGATATCTCAATGATTCTAATAACAAACCTGAGACCCGTCCTATAACATGAGATGGGATATCCAACTCCTTCCCATTCCAATCCTGAGACACTTCCGATAGCAGAGATGTGATATCTCAATGCTTATACCAAACCTGAGACCCTTCCTATAACATGAGATGTGATATCCAAATCCTTCCCGTTCCAAACCTGAGACCCTTCCTTTAGCATGAGATGTGATATCCAGCTCCTTCCCATTCCAATCCTGAGACCCTTCCTATAGCATGAGATGTGATATCTCAATGCTTCTAATACCAAACCTGAGATCATTCCTCTAACATGAAATGTGATATCCAACTCCTTCCCGTTCCAAACCTGAGACACTAACTATAGCATATGTGATATCGAACTCCTTCCCATTCCAAACATGAGACCCTTCCTATAGCAAGAAAGTAATATCCAACTCCTACCCATTCCAATCCTGAGACCCTTCCTATAGCAAGAGATGTGATATCCAAATCCTTCCCATTCCAATCCTGAGACCCTTCCTATAACATGTGATGTGATATCCAACTCCTTCCCATTCCAACCTGAGACACTTCCTATAGCATGAGAAGGGATATCCAACTCCTTCCCAATCCAATCCTGAGACCCTTCCGATAGCAGAGATGTGATATCTCAATGCTTATACCAAACCTGAGACCCTTCCTTTAGCATGAGATGTGATATCCAAATCCTTCACATTCCAATCCTGAGACCCTTCCTATAGCATGAGAAGGGATATCTCAATGCTTCTAATACCAAACCTGAGATCCTTCCTATAACATGAGATGTGATATCCAATTCCTTCCCATTCCAATCCTGAGACCCTTCCGATAGCAGAGATGTGATATCTCAATGCTTATACCAAACCTGAGACCCTTCCTATGGCCTGAGATGTCATATACAACTCCTTCCCATTCCAATCCTGAGACCCTTCCTATAGCATGAGATGTGATATCTCAATGCTTATACCAAATCTGAGACCCTTCCTATAGCATGAGATGTGATATCCAACTCCTTCCCATTCCAATCCTGATACCCTTCCTATAGCATGAGATGTGATGTCTCAATGCTTCGAATACCAAACCTGAGATCCTTCCTATAATATGAGATGTGATATCCAACTCCTTCCCATTCCAATCCTGAGACCCTTATGAAAGCATGAGATGTGTTATCTCAATGCTTCTAATACCAAACCTGAGATCCTTCCTATAACATGAGATGTGATTTCCAAATCCTTCCCCTTCCAAACCTGAGACCCTCCCTTTAGCATGAAATGTGATATCCAACTCCTTCCCATTCCAATCCTGAGACCCTTCTGATAGCATGAGATGTGATATCTCAATGCCTCTAATACCAAACCTGAGATCCTACCTCTAACATGAAATGTGATATCCATCTCATTCCCTTTCCAAACCTGAGACCCTGCCTATAGCATGAGATGTGATATCCAAGTCCTTCCCATTCCAATCCTGAGACCCTTCCTATAGCAGGTGATGTGATATCTCAATGCTTATACCAAACCTGAGACCCTTCCTATGGCATGAGATGTCATATACAACTCCTTCCCATTCCAATCCTGAGACCCTTCCTATAGCATGAGATGTGATACCTCAATGCTTATACCAAACCTGAGACCCTTCCTATAGCATGAGATGTGATATCCAACTTCTTCCCATTCCAATCCTGAGACCCTTCCTATAACATGAGATGTGATGTCTCAATGCTTCTAATACCAAACCTGAGATCTTTCCTATAACATGAGATGTGATATCCAACTCCTTCTCATTCCAATCCTGAGACCCTTCCTATAGCATGAGATGTGATATCCAACTTCTTCCCATTCCAATCCTGAGACCCTTCCTATAACATGAAATGTGATGTCTCAATGCTTCTAATACCAAATCTGAGATCCTTCCTCTAACATGAAATGTGATATCCAACTCCTTCCCTTTCCAAACCTAAGAGCCTATCTATAGCATGAGATGTGATATCCAAGTCCTTCCCATTCCAATCCTTAGACCCTTCCTACAGCATGCAATATGATATCTCAATGATTCTAATAACAAACCTGAGACCCGTCCTATAGCATGAGATATGATATCCAGGTCCTTCCCATTCCAATCCTGAGACCCTTCCTATAACATGAAATGTGATATCCAACTCCTTCCCATTCCAACCTGAGACCCTTCCTATAGCAGGAGATGGGATATCCAACTTCTTCCAAATCCAATACTGATACCCTTCCGATAGCATGAGATGTGATATCCCAATGCTTCTACCAAACCTGAGACCCATACTATGGCATGAGATGTGATATCAAAATCCTTCCCATTCCAATCCTGAGACCCTTCCTATAGCTTGAGGTGTGATATCCAACTCCTTCCCATTCCAATTCTGAGACCCTTCTTATACCATGAGACTTGATATCTCAATGCTTCTAATACCAAACCTGAGACCCGTCCTATAACATGAGATGTGATATCCAAATCCTTCCCCTTCCAAACCTTAGACCCTTCCTTTATCATGAGATGTGGTATCCAACTCCTTCCCATTCCAATCCTGAGACCCTTCCGATATCATGAGATTTGGTATCTCAATGCTTCTAATATCAAACTTGAGACCCTCCCTATAGCATGAGATGTGACATCCAAGTCCTTCCCATTCCAATCCTGAGACCCTTCCTATAGCATGAGATGTGATATCTCTATGCTTCTAATACCAAACCTGAGACCCTTCCTATAAGATGAGATGGGATATCCAACTCCTTCCCATTGCAATCCTGAGACCCTTCCGATAGCAGAGATGTGATATCTCAATGCTTATACCAAACCTGAGACCCTTCCTATGGCCTGAGATGTCATATACAACTCCTTCCCATTCCAATCCTGAGACCCTTCCTTTAGCATGAGATGTGATATCTCAATGCTTATACCAAATCTGAGACCCTTCCTATAGCATGAGATGTGATATCCAACTCCTTCCCATTCCAATCCTGAGACCCTTCCTATAACATGAGATGTGATGTCTCAATGCTTCTAATACCAAACCTGAGATCCTTCCTATGGCATGAGATGTCCTATAAAACTCCTTCCCATTCCATTCCTGAGACCCTTCCTATAGCATGAGATGTGATATCCAACTCCTTCCCATTCCAATCCTGAGACCCTTCCTATAGCATGAGATGTGATATCCAAATCCTTCACATTCCAATCGTGAGACCCTTCCTATAGCATGAGATGTGATATCCAAAACCTTCCCTTTCCAAAACTGAGAGCCTACCTATAGCATGAAATGTGATATCCAACTCCTTCCCATTCCAATCCTGAGACCCTTCCTATAGCATGAGATGTGATATCTCAATGCTTATACCAAACCTGAGACCCTTCCTATAGCATGAGATGTGATATCCAAATCCTTCCCATTCCAATCCTGAGACCCTTCCTATAGCATGAGATGTGATATCCAAATCCTTCCCCTTCCAAACCTGAGACCCTCCCTTTAGCATGACATGTGATATCCAACTCCTTCCCATTCCAATCCTGAGACCCTTCTGATAGCATGAGATGTTATATCTCAATGCCTCTAATACCAAACCTGAGATCCTACCTCTAACATGAAATGTGATATCCAGCTCCTTCCCCTTCTAAACCTGGGAGCCTTCCTATAACATGAGATGTGATATCCAAGTGCTTCCCATTCCAATCCTGAGACCCTTCCTATAACATGAGATGTGATATCCAACTCCTTCCCATTCCAATCCTGAGACCCTTCCTATAGCATGAGATGTGATATTTCAAAGCTTCTAATACCAAACCTGGGACCCGTCCTATAACATGAGATATGATATCCAAATCCTTCCCCTTCCAAACCTGAGACCCTTCCTTTAGCATGAGATGTGATATCCAAATCCTTCCCATTCCAATCCTGAAACCCTTCCTATAGCACGAGATGTGATATCTCAATGTTTCTAATAAAAAACCTGAGACTCTTCCTATAGCAAGAGATGTGATATCCAAATCCTTCCCATTCCAATCCTGAGACCCTTCCTATATCATGAGATGTGATATCTCAATGCCTCTAATACCAAACCTGAGATTCTTCCTATAACATGAGATGTGATATCTCAATGCTTC
Source organism: Ambystoma mexicanum (assembly GCF_040938575.1). Lineage (NCBI taxonomy): Eukaryota > Metazoa > Chordata > Amphibia > Caudata > Ambystomatidae > Ambystoma > Ambystoma mexicanum. The sequence continues at coordinate 333,017,320 of NC_090936.1, forward strand.
TAATACCAAACCTGAGACCCTCCCTTTAGCATGAGATGTGATATCCGACTCCTTCCCATTCCAATCCTGAGACCCTTCTGATAGCATGAGATGTGATTTCTCAATGCTTCTAACACCAAACCTGAGACCCTTCCTATAACATAAGATGGGATATCCAACTCCTTCCCATTCCAATCCTGAGACCCTTCCGATAGCAGAGATGTGATATCTCAATGCTTATACCAAACCTGAGACCCTCCCTGTGGCATGAGATGTCATATCCAACTCCTTCCCATTCCAATCCTGAGACCCTTCCTATAGCATGATATGTGATATCACAATTTTTCTAATACCAAACCTGAGATCCTTCCTATAACATGAGATGTGTATCCAACTCCTTCCCATTCCAAAACCTGAGACCCTTCCTATAGCATGGGATGTGATATCTTAATGCTTCTAAAACCAAACCTGAGAACCATCCAATAACATATGTGAAATCCAAATCCTTCCCTTTCCAAACCTGAGACCCTTCCGATAGCATTAGATGTGATATCTCAATGCTTCTAAAAACCAAACATGAGAACCATCCTATAACATGAGATGTGAAATCCAAATCCTTCCCTTTCCAAACCTGAGACCCTTCCTATAGCTTTAGATGTGATATCAAACTCCTTCCCATTCCAATCCTGTGATAGCTTGAGATGTGATATCCGACTCCTTCCCATTCCAATCCTGAGACCCTTCCTATACCATGAGATGTGATATCTCAATGCTTCTAATACCAAACCTGAGACCCGTCCTAAAACATGAGATGTGAGATCCAAATCCTTCCCCTTCCAAACCTGAGAACCTTCCTATAGCTTGAGATGTGATATCAAACTCCTTCCCATTCCAATCCTGAGATAGCTTGAGATGTGATATCCAACTCCTTCCCATTCCTATCCTGAGACCCTTCCGATAGCAGAGATGTGATATCTCAATGCTTGTACCAAACCTGAGACCCTTCCTATGGCATGAGATGTGATATCCAACTCCTTCCCATTCCAATCCTGAGACCCTTCCTATAGCATGAGATGTGATATCTCAATGCTTCTATCAAACCTGAGTCCCTTTCTTTAGCATGAGATGTGATATATCCAACTCCTTCCCATTCCAATCCTGAGACCCTTCCTATAGCATGAGATGTGATATCTCAATGCTTCTATCAAACCTGAGTCCCTTCCTTTAGCATGAGATATGATATCCAAATCCTTCCCCTTCCAAACCTGAGACCCTTCCTTTAGCATGAGATGTGATATCCAAATCCTTCCCATTCCAATCCTGAAACCCTTCCTATAGCATGAGATGTGATATCTCAATGTTTCTAATAAAAAACCTGAGACCCTTCCTATAGCAAGAGATGTGATATCCAAATCCTTCCCATTCCAATCCTGAGACCCTTCCTATAACATGAGATGTGATATCCAACTCCTTCCCATTCCAACCTGAGAACTTTCCTATAGCATGAGAAGGGATATCCAACTCCTTCCTATTCCAATCCTGAGACCTTCCTATAGCATGAGATGTGATATCTCAAAGCTTCTAATACCAAACCTGCGACCCGTCCTATAACATGAGATATGATATCCAAATCCTTCCCCTTCAAAACCTGAGACCCTTCCTTTAGCATGAGATGTGATATACAAATCCTTCCCATTCCAATCCTGAAACCCTTCCTATAGCATGAGATGTGATATCTCAATGTTTCTAATAAAAAAACCGAGACCCTTCCTATAGCAAGAGATGTGACATCCAAATCCTTCCCATTCCAATCCTGAGATCCTTCCTATTGGATGAGATGTGACATCCAACTCCTTCCCATTCCAATCCTGAGACCCTTCCTATAGCATGAGATGTGATATCTCAATGCCTCTAATACCAAACCTGAGATTCTTCCTATAACATGAGATGTGATATCTCAATGCTTCTAATACCAAACCTGAGACCCTCCCTTTAGCATGAGATGTGATATCCGACTCCTTCCCATACCAATCCTGAGACCCTTCTGATAGCATGAGATGTGATATCTCAATGCCTCTAATACCAAACCTGAGATTCTTCCTATAACATGAGATGTGATATCTCAATGCTTCTAATACCAAACCTGAGACCCTCCCTTTAGCATGAGATGTGATATCCGACTCCTTCCCATTCCAATCCTGAGACCCTTCTGATAGCATGAGATGTGATATCTCAATGCTTCTAATACCAAACTTGAGACCCTTCCTATAACATAAGATGGGATATCCAACTCCTTCCCATTCCAATCCTGAGACCCTTCCGATAGCAGAGATGTGATATCTCAATGCTTATACCAAACCTGAGACCCTTCCTGTGGCATGAGATGTCATATACAACTCCTTCCCATTCCAATCCTGAGACCCTTCCTATAGCATGAGATGTGATATCCAACTCCTTCCCATTCCAATCCTGAGACCCTTCCTATAGCATGAGATTTGATATCTCGATGCTTCTAACACCAAACCTGAGATCCTTCCGATAGCATGAGATGTGATATCTCAATGCTTCTAATACCAAACCTGAGATCATTCCTATAACACGAGATGTAATATCCAAATCCTTCCCCTTCCAAACCTGAGACCCTCCCTTTAGCATGAGATGTAATATCCAACTCCTTCCCATTCCAATCCTGAGATCCTTCTGATAGTATGAGATGTGATATCTCAATGCCTCTATACCAAACCTGAGATCCTACCTCTAACATGAAATGTGATATCCAACTCCTTCCCCTTCCAAACCTGAGAGCCTTCCTATAGCATGAGATGTGATATCCAAGTCCTTACCATTCCAATCCTGAGACCCTTCCTATAGCTTGAGATGTGATATCCAACTCCTCCCCATTCCAATTCTGAGACCCTTCCTATAGCATGAGATGTGATATCTCAATGCTTCTAATAACAAACCTGGGACCCTTCCTATAACATGAGATGGGATATCCAAGTCCTTCCCATTCCAATCCTGAGACCCTTCCTATAGCATGAGATGTGATATCTCAATGCTTCTAATACCAAACCTGAGACCCTTCCTATAACAAGAGATGTGATATCCATGTCCTTCCCATTCCAATCCTGAGACCCGTCCTATACCATGAGATGTGATATCTCAATGCTTCTAATACCAAACCTGAGACCCTTCCTATAATGAGATGGGATATCCAACTCCTTCCCATTCCAATCCTGAGACCCTTCCAATAGCAGAGATGTGATATCTCAATGCTTATACCAAACCTGAGACCCTTCCTATGGCATGAAATGTCATATACAACTCCTTCCGATTCCAGACCTGAGACCCTTCCTATAGCATGAGATGTGATATCCAACTCCTTCTCATTCCAATCCCGAGACCCTTCCTATAGCTTGAGATGTGATATCCAACTCCTTCCCATTCCAATCCTGAGACCCTTCCTATAGCATGAGATGTGATATCTCAATGCTTCTAATACCAAACCTGAGATCCTTCCTATAACATGAGATGTGATATCCAAATCCTTCCACTTCCAAACCTGAGACCCTTCCTTTAGCATGAGATGTGATATCCAAATCCTTCCCATTCCAATCCTGAAACCCTTCCTATAGCATGAGATGTGATATCTCAATGTTTCTAATAAAAAACCTGAGACCCTTCCTATAGCAAGAGATGTGATATCCAAATCCTTCCCATTCCAATCCTGAGACCCTTCCTATAACATGAGATGTGATATCCAACTCCTTCCCATTCCAACCTGAGAACCTTCCTATAGCATGAGAAGGGATATCCAACTCCTTCCCATTCCAATCCTGAAACCTTCCTATAGCATGAGATGTGATATCTCAAAGCTTCTAATACCAAACCTGCGACCCGTCCTATAACATGAGATATGATATCCAAATCCTTCCCCTTCAAAACCTGAGACCCTTCCTTTAGCATGAGATGTGATATACAAATCCTTCCCATTCCAATCCTGAAACCCTTCCTATAGCATGAGATGTGATATCTCAATGTTTCTAATAAAAAAACTGAGACCCTTCCTATAGCAAGAGATGTGACATCCAAATCCTTCCCATTCCAATCCTGAGATCCTTCCTATTGGATGAGAAGTGATATCCAACTCCTTCCCATTCCAATCCTGAGACCCTTCCTATAGCATGAGATGTGATATCTCAATGCCTCTAATACCAAACCTGAGATTCTTCCTATAACATGAGATGTGATATCTCAATGCTTCTAATACCAAACCTGAGACCCTCCCTTTAGCATGAGATGTGATATCCGACTCCTTCCCATACCAATCCTGAGACCCTTCTGATAGCATGAGATGTGATATCTCAATGCCTCTAATACAAAACCTGAGATTCTTCCTTTAACATGAGTTGTGATATCTCAATGCTTCTAATACCAAACCTGAGACCCTCCCTTTAGCATGAGATGTGATATCCGACTCCTTCCCATTCCAATCCTGAGACCCTTCTGATAGCATGAGATGTGATATCTCAATGCTTCTAATACCAAACCTGAGACCCTTCCTATAACATAAGATGGTATATCCAACTCCTTCCCATTCCAATCCTGAGACCCTTCCGATAGCAGAGATGTGATATCTCAATGCTTATACCAAACCTGAGACCCTTCCTGTGGCATGAGATGTCATATACAACTCCTTCCCATTCCAATCCTGAGACCCTTCCTATAGCATGAGATGTGATATATTAGAAGCATTGAGATATAACATCTCATAGTATAGGACGGGTCTCAGGATTGGAATGGGAAGGAGTTGGATATCACATTTCATGCTAAAGGGAGGGTCTCAGGTTTGATATTAGAAGCATTGAGATATCACATCTCATGCTATCGGAAGGGTCTCAGGATAATATTGGGAAGGAGTTGGATATCACATCTCAAGTTATAGGACGGGTCTGTGGTTTGGTATTAGAAGCATTGAGATATCATATCTCATGCTATCGGAAGGGTCTCAGGATTGGATTGGGAAGGAGTTGGATATCACATCTCATGTTATAGGAAGGGTCTCAGGTTTGGTATTAGAAGCATTGAGATATCACATCTCATGCTATCGGAAGATTCACAGGTTGGAATTTGAAGGAGTCTCAGGATTGGAATGGGAAGGATTTGGATATCACATCTCATGTTATAGGAAGGGTCTCAGGTTTGTTATTAGAAGCATTGAGATATCACATCTCATGTTATAGGACAGTCTCAGGTTTGGTATTAGAAACATTGAGATATCACATCTCATGGTATAGGACGGGTCTCAGGATTGGAATGGGAAGGAGTTGGATATCACATCTCATGCTATAGGAAGGGTCTCAGGATTGGAATGGGAAGTAGTTTGATATCACATCTCATGCCATAGGAAGGTCTCAGGTATGGTAGAAGCATTAAGATATCATATCTCATGCTATCGGAAGGGTCTCAAGATTGGATTGGGAAGGAGTTGGATATCCCATCTCATGCTATAGGAAGGGTCACAGGTTGGAATTGGAAGGAGTTGGATATCACATCTCATGCTATCAGAAGGGTCTCAGGATTGGAATGGGAAGGAGTTGGATATCACATCTCATGCTATAGGGAGGGTCTCAGGTTTGATATTAGAAGCATTGAGATATCATATCTCATGCTATCGGAAGGGTCTCAGGATTGGATTGGGAAGGAGTTGGATATCACATCTCAAGTTATAGGAAGGGTCTCAGGATTGGATGGGAAGAGTTGGATATCACATCTCATGCTATAGGAAGGGTCTCAGGTTTGGTAGAAGCATTGGGATATCACATCTAATGCTATAGGAAGGGTCTCAGGATTACAATGGGAAGGGGTTGGATATCACATCTCATGATAAAGGAAGGGTCTCAGGTTTGGAAGGGGAAGGATTTGGATATCACATCTCAAGTTATAGGACGGGTCTGTGGTTTGGTATTAGAAGCATTGAGATATCATATCTCATGCTATCGGAAGGGTCTCAGGATTGGATTGTGAAGGAGTTGGATATCACATCTCATGTTATAGGAATGGCCTCAAGATTGGAATGGGAAGGACTTGGATATCACATCTCATGTTATAGGAAGGGTCTCAGGTTTGTTATTTGAAGCATTGAGATATCACATCTCATGTTATAGGACAGTCTCAGGTTTGGTATTAGAAGCATTGAGATATCATATCTTATGGTATAGGACGGATCTCAGGATTGGAATGGGAAGGAGTTGGATATCACATCTCATGCTATAGGAAGGGTCGCAGGATTGGAATGGGAAGGATTTGGATATCACATCTCATGTTATAGGAAGGGTCTCAGGTTTATTAGAAGCATTGAGATATCACATCTCATGTTATAGGGCAGTCTCAGGTTTGGTATTAGAAGCATTGAGATATCACATCTCATGGTATAGGACGGGTCTCAGGATTGAATTGGGAAGGAGTTGGATCTCCCATCTCATGCTATAGGAAGGGTCACAGGTTGGAATTGGAAGGAGTTGGATATCACATCTCATGCTATCCGAAGGGTCTCAGGATTGGATTGGGAAGGAGTTGGATATCACATCTCATGTTATAGGAAGGGTCTCAGGATTGGATGGGAAGAGTTGGATATCACATCTCATGCTATTGGAAGGGTTTCAGGTTTGGTAGAAGCATTGGGATATCACATCTCATGCTATAGGAAGGGTCTCAGGATTGGAATGGGAAGGAGTTGGATATCACATCTCATGATAAAGGAAGCGTCTCAGGTTTGGAAGGGGAAGGATTTGGATATCACATCTCAAGTTATAGGACGGGTCTGTGGTTTGGTATTAGAAGCATTGAGATATCATATCTCATGCTATCGGAAGGGTCTCAGGATTGGATTGGGAAGGAGTTGGATATCACATCTCATGTTATAGGAAGGGTCTCAAGATTGGAATGGGAAGGACTTGGATATCACATCTCATGTTATAGGAAGGGTCTCAGGTTTGTTATTAGAAGCATTGAAATATCACATCTCATGTTATAGGACAGTCTCATGTTTGGGATTAGAAGCATTGAGATATAACATCTCATAGTATAGGACGGGTCTCAGGATTGGAATGGGAAGGAGTTTGATATCACATCTCGTGCCATGGGAAGGTGTCAGGTTTGCTAGAAGAATTAAGATATCACATCTCATGCTATCGGAAGGGTCTCAGGATTGGATTGGGAAGGAGTTGGATATCAAATCTCATGTTATAGGAAGGGTCTCAGGTTTGTTATTAGAAGCATTGAGATATCATATCTCATGTTATAGGACAGTCTCAGGTTTGGTATTAGAAGCATTGAGATATAACATCTCATGGTATAGGACGGGTCTCAGGATTGGATGGGAAGAGTTGGATATCATATCTCTTGCTATAGGAAGGGTCTCAGGTTTGGTAGAAGCATTGGGATATCACATCTCATGCTATAGGAAGGGTCTCAGGATTGGAATGGGAAGGAGTTGGATATCACATCTCATGCTAAAGGAAGGGTCTCAGGTTTGGAAGGGGAAGGATTTGGATATCACATCTCAAGTTATAGGACGGGTCTGTGGTTTGGCATTAGAAGCATTGAGATATCATATCTCATGCTATCGGAAGGGTCTCAGGATTGGATTGCGAAGGAGTTGGATATCACATCTCATGTTATAGGAAGGGTCTCAAGATTGGAATGGGAAGGACTTGGATATCACATCTCATGTTATAGGAAGGGTCTCAGGTTTGTTATTAGAAGCATTGAGATATCACATCTCATGTTATAGGACAGTCTCAGGTTTGGTATTAGAAGCATTGGATATAACATCTCATAGTATAGGACGGGTCTCAGGATTGGAATGGGAAGGAGTTGGATATCACATCTCATGCCATAGGGAGGGTCTCAGGTTTGATATTAGAAGCATTGAGATATCACATCTCATGCTATCGGAATGGTCTCAGTATTGGATTGGGAAGGAGTTGGATATCACATCTCATGTTATAGGAAGGCTCTCAGGTTTGTTATTAGAAGCATTGAGATATCACATCTCATGTTATAGGACAGTCTCAGGTTTGGTATTAGAAGCATTGAGATATCATATCTCATGGTATAGGAAGGGTCTCAATATTGGACGGGGAAGGATTTGGATATCACATCTCAATTTATAGGACGGGTCTGTGGTTTGGTATTAGAAGCATTGAGATATCATATCTCATGCTATCGGAAGGGTATCAGGATTGGATTGGGAAGGAGTTGGATATCACATCTCATGTTATAGGAAGGGTCTCAGGATTGGAATGGGAAGGATTTGGATATCACATCTCATGTTATAGGAAGGGTCTCAGGTTTGTTATTAGAAGCATTGAGATATCGCATCCCATGTTATAGGACAGTCTCAGGTTTGGTATTAGAAGCATTGAGATATCATATCTCATTGTATAGGACGGGTCTCAGGATTGGAATGGGAAGGAGTTGGATATCACATATCATGCTATAGGACGGGTCTCAGGATTGGAATGGGAAGGAGTTGGATATCACATCTCATGATAAAGGAAGGGTCTCAGGTTTGGAAGGGGAAGGATTTGGATATCACATCTCAAGTTATAGGACGGGTCTGTGGTTTGGTATTTGAAGCATTGAGATATCATATCTCATGCTATCGGAAGGGTCTCAGGATTGGATTGGGAAGGAGTTGGATATCACATCTCATGTTATAGGCAGGGTCTCAATATTGGAATGGGAAGGACTTGGATATCACATCTCATGTTATAGGACAGTCTCAGGTTTGGTATTAGAAGCATTGAGATATAACATCTCATAGTATAGGACGGGTCTCAGGATTGGAATGGGAAGGAGTTTGATATCACATCTCATGCCATGGGAAGGTCTCAGGTTTGCTAGAAGCATTAAGATATCACATCTCATGCTATCGGAAGGGTCTCAGGATTGGATTGGGAAGGAGTTGGATATCGCATCTCATGCTATAGGAAGGGTCACAGGTTGGAATTGGAAGGAGTTGGATATCACAGCTCATGTTATAGGAAGGGTATCAGGATTGGAATGGGAAGGACTTTGATATCACATCTCACGCTATAAGGGAGGGTCTCAGGTTTGGTATTAGAAGCATTGAGATATCACATCTCATGCTATCGGAAGGGTCTCAGGATTGGATCGGGAAGGAGTTGGATATAACATCTCATGTTATAGGAAGGTTCTCAGGATTGGATGGGAAGAGTTGGATATCAGATCTCATGTTATAGGAAGGGTATCAGGATTGGAATGAGAAGGACTTTGATATCACATCTCACGCTATAGGGAGGGTCTCAGGTTTGGTATTAGAAGCATTGAGATATCACATCTCATGTTATAGGAAGGGTCTCAGGTTTGTCATTAGAAGCATTGAGATATCACATCTCATGTTATAGGACAGTCTCAGGTTTGATATTAGAAGCATTGAGATATACCATCTCATGGTATAGGACGGGTCTCAGGATTGGAATGGGAAGGAGTTGGATATCATATCTCATGCTAAAGGAAGGGTCTCAGGTTTGGAAGGGGAAGGATTTGGATATCACATCTCAAGTTATAGGACGGGTCTGTGGTTTGGTATTAGAAGCATTGAGATATCATATCTCATGCTATCGGAAGGGTCTCAGGATTGGATTGCGAAGGAGTTGGATATCACATCTCATGGTATAGGAAGGGTCTCAAGATTGGAATGGGAAGGACTTGGATATCACATCTCATGTTATAGGAAGGGTCTCAGGTTTGTTATTAGAAGCATTGAGATATCACATCTCATGTTATAGGACAGTCTCAGGTTTGGTATTAGAAGCATTGGATATAACATCTCATAGTATAGGACGGGTCTCAGGGTTGGAATGGGAAGGAGTTGGATATCACATCTCATGCTATAGGGAGGGTCTCAGGTTTGATATTACAAGCATTGAGATATCACATCTCATGCTATCGGAAGGGTCTCAGGATTGGAATGGGAAGGACTTGGACATCACATCTCACGTTATAGGAAGGGTCTCAGGTTTGTTATTAGAAGCATTGAGAAATCACATCTCATGTTATAGGACAGTCTCAGGTTTGGTATTAGAAGCATTGAGATATAACATCTCATGCTATCGGAAGGGTATCAGGATTGGAATGGGAAGGACTTTGATATCACATCTCGCTATAGGGAGGGTCTCAGGTTTGGTATTAGAAGCATTGAGATATCACAGCTCATGCTATCGGAAGGGTATCAGGATTGGAATGGGAAGGACTTTGATATCACATCTCGCTATAGGGAGGGTCTCAGGTTTGGTATTAGAAGCATTGAGATATCACATCTCATGCTATCAGAAGGGTCACAGGATAGGAATGGGAAGGATTTGGATATCACATCTCATGTTATAGGAAGGGTATCAGGTTTGTTATTAGAAGCATTGAGATATCATATCTCATGCTATCGGAAGGGTCTCAGGATTGGATTGGGAAGGAGTTGGATATCACATCTCATGTTATAGGAAGGGTCTCAGGTTTGGTATTAGAAGCATTGAGATATCACATCTCATGTTATAGGACAGTCTCAGGTTTGGTATTAGAAGCATTGAGATATAACATCTCATAGTATAGGACGGGTCTCAGGATTGGAATGGGAAGGAGTTGGATATCACATTTCATGCTAAAGGGAGGGTCTCAGGTTTGATATTAGAAGCATTGAGATATCACATCTCATGCTATCGGAAGGGTCTCAGGATTGGATTGGGAAGGAGTTGGATATCACATCTCAAGTTATAGGACGGGTCTGTGGTTTGGTATTAGAAGAATTGAGATATCATATCTCATGCTATCGGAAGGGTCTCAGGATTGTATTGGGAAGGAGTTGGATATCACATATGTTATAGGAAGGCTCTCAGGTTTATTATTAGAAGCATTGAGATATCACATCTCATGTTATAGGACAGTCTCAGGTTTGGTATTAGAAGCATTGAGATATCATATCTCATGGTATAGGACGGGTCTCAGGATTGGAATGGGAAGGAGTTGGATATCACATCTCATGCTAAAGGAAGGGTCTCAGGTTTGGAAGGGGAAGGATTTGGATATCACATCTCAATTTATAGGACGGGTCTGTGGTTTGGCATTAGAAGCATTGAGATATCATATCTCATGCTATCGGAAGGGTCTCAGGAATGGATTGGGAAGGAGTCGGATATCACATCTCATGTTATAGGAAGGGTCTCAGGATTGGAATGGGAAGGATTTGGATATCACATCTCATGTTATAGGAAGGGTCTCAGGTTTGTTCTTAGAAGCATTGAGATATCGCATCTCATGTTATAGGACAGTCTCAGGTTTGGTATTAGAAGCATTGAGATATCATATCTCATGCTATCGGAAGGGTCTCAGGATTGGAATGGGAAGGATTTGGATATCACATCTCATGTTATAGGAAGGGTCTCAGGATTGGAATGGGAAGGATTTGGATATCACATCTCATGTTATAGGAAGGGCCTCAGGTTTGTTATTAGAAGCATTGAGATATCGCATCTCATGTTATAGGAGAGTCTCAGGTTTGGTATTAGAAGCATTGAGATATCATATCTCATGGTATAGGACGGGTCTCAGGATTGGAATGGGAAGGAGTTGGATGTCACATCTCATGCTATAGGAAGGGTCTCAGGATTGGAATGGGAAGGATTTGGATATCACATCTCATGTTATAGGAAGGGTCTCAGGTTTGTTATTAGAAGCATTGAGATATCACGTCTCATGTTATAGGACAGTCTCAGGTTTGGTATTAGAAACATTGAGATATCACATCTCATGGTATAGGACGGGTCTCAGGATTGGAATGGGAAGGAGTTGGATATCACATCTCATGCTATAGGAAGGGTCTCAGGATTGGAATGGGAAGTAGTTTGATATCACATCTCATGCCATAGGAAGGTCTCAGGTATGGTAGAAGCATTAAGATATCATATCTCATGCTATCGGAAGGGTCTCAGGATTGGATTGGGAAGGAGTTGGATATCCCATCTCATGCTATAGGAAGGGTCACAGGTTGGAATTGGAAGGAGTTGGATATCACATCTCATGCTATCGGAAGGGTCTCAGGATTGGAATGGGAAGGAGTTGGATATCACATCTCATGCTATAGGGAGGGTCTCAGGTTTGATATTAGAAGCATTGAGATATCATATCTCATGCTATCGGAAGGGTCTCAGGATTGGATTGGGAAGGAGTTGGATATCACATCTCATGTTATAGGAAGGGTCTCAGGATTGGATGGGAAGAGTTGGATATCACATCTCATGATATATAGGAAGGGTCTCAGGTTTGGTAGAAGCATTGGGATATCACATCTCATGCTATAGGAAGGGTCTCAGGATTGCAATGGGAAGGGGTTGGATATCACATCTCATGATAAAGGAAGGGTCTCAGGTTTGGAAGGGGAAGGATTTGGATATCACATCTCAAGTTATAGGACGGGTCTGTGGTTTGGTATTAGAACCATTGAGATATCATATCTCATGCTATCGGAAGGGTCTCAGGATTGGATTGTGAAGGAGTTGGATATCACATCTCATGTTATAGGAATGGCCTCAAGATTGGAATGGGAAGGACTTGGATATCACATCTCATGTTATAGGAAGGGTCTCAGGTTTGGTATTAGAAGCATTGAGATATCATATCTCATGGTATAGGACGGATCTCAGGTTTGGAATGGGAAGGAGTTGGATATCACATCTCATGCTATAGGAAGGGTCTCAGGATTGGAATGGGAAGGATTTGGATATCACATCTCATGTTATAGGAAGGGTCTCAGGTTTATTAGAAGCATTGAGATATCACATCTCATGTTATAGGGCAGTCTCAGGTTTGGTATTAGAAGCATTGAGATATCACATCTCATGGTATAGGACGGGTCTCAGGATTGAATTGGGAAGGAGTTGGATCTCCCATCTCATGCTATAGGAAGGGTCACAGGTTGGAATTGGAAGGAGTTGGATATCACATCTCATGCTATCGGAAGGGTCTCAGGATTGGATTGGGAAGGAGTTGGATATCACATCTCATGTTATAGGAAGGGTCTCAGGATTGGATGGGAAGAGTTGGATATCACATCTCATGCTATAGGAAGGGTCTCAGGTTTGGTAGAAGCATTGAGATATCACATCTCATGCTATAGGAAGGGTCTCAGGATTGGAATGGGAAGGAGTTGGATATCACATCTCATGATAAAGGAAGGGTCTCAGGTTTGGAAGGGGAAGGATTTGGATATCACATCTCAAGTTATAGGACGGGTCTGTGGTTTGGTATTAGAAGCATTGAGATATTATATCTCATGCTATCGGAAGGGTCTCAGGATTGGATTGGGAAGGAGTTGGATATCACATCTCATGTTATAGGAAGGGTCTCAAGATTGGAATGGGAAGGACTTGGATATCACATCTCATGTTATAGGAAGGGTCTCAGGTTTGTTATTAGAAGCATTGAAATATCACATCTCATGTTATAGGACAGTCTCATGTTTGATATTAGAAGCATTGAGATATAACATCTCATAGTATAGGACGGGTCTCAGGATTGGAATGGGAAGGAGTTGGATATCACATCTCATGCCTTGGGAAGGTCTCAGGTTTGCTAGAAGCATTAAGATATCACATCTCATGCTATCGAAAGGGTCTCAGGATTGGATTGGGAAGGAGTTGGATATCGCATCTCATGTTATAGGAAGGGTATCAGGATTGCAATGGGAAGGACTTTGATATCACATCTCACGCTATAGGGAGGGTCTCAGGTTTGGTATTAGAAGCATTGAGATATCGCATCTCATGCTATCGGAAGGGTCTCAGGATTGGATCGGGAAGGAGTTGGATATAACATCTCATGTTATTAGAAGCATGGAGATATCACATCTCATGTTATAGGACAGTCTCAGGTTTGGTATTAGAAGCATTGAGATATCATATCTCATGGTATAGGACGGGTCTCAGGATTGGACGGGGAAGGATTTGGATATCACATCTCAATTTATAGGACGGGTCTGTGGTTTGGTATTAGAAGCATTGAGATATCATATCTCATGCTATCGGAAGGGTATCAGGATTGGATTGGGAAGGAGTTGGATATCACATCTCATGTTATAGGAAGGGTCTCAGGATTGGAATGGGAAGGATTTAGATAGCACATCTCATGTTATAGGAAGGGTCTCAGGTTTGTTATTAGAAGCATTGAGATATCGCATCTCATGTTAGAGGACAGTCTCAGGTTTGGTATTAGAAGCATTGAGATATCATATCTCATTGTATAGGACGGGTCTCAGGATTGGAATGGGAAGGAGTTGGATATCACATATCATGCTATAGGACGGGTCTCAGGATTGGAATGGGAAGGAGTTGGATATCACATCTCATGATAAAGGAAGGGTCTCAGGTTTGGAAGGGGAAGGATTTGGATATCACATCTCAAGTTATAGGACGGGTCTGTGGTTTGGTATTTGAAGCATTGAGATATCATATCTCATGCTATCGGAAGGGTCCCAGGATTGGATTGGGAAGGAGTTGGATATCACATCTCATGTTATAGGCAGGGTCTCAAGATTGGAATGGGAAGGACTTGGATATCACATCTCATGTTATAGGACAGTCTCAGGTTTGGTATTAGAAGCATTGAGATATAACATCTCATAGTATAGGACGGGTCTCAGGATTGGAATGGGAAGGAGTTTGATATCACATCTCATGCCATGGGAAGGTCTCAGGTTTGCTAGAAGCATTAAGATATCACATCTCATGCTATCGGAAGGGTCTCAGGATTGGATTGGGAAGGAGTTGGATATCGCATCTCATGCTATAGGAAGGGTCACAGGTTGGAATTGGAAGGAGTTGGATATCACAGCTCATGTTATAGGAAGGGTATCAGGATTGGAATGGGAAGGACTTTGATATCACATCTCACGCTATAAGGGAGGGTCTCAGGTTTGGTATTAGAAGCATTGAGATATCACATCTCATGCTATCGGAAGGGTCTCAGGATTGGATCGGGAAGGAGTTGGATATAACATCTCATGTTATAGGAAGGTTCTCAGGATTGGATGGGAAGAGTTGGATATCAGATCTCATGTTATAGGAAGGGTATCAGGATTGGAATGAGAAGGACTTTGATATCACATCTCACGCTATAGGGAGGGTCTCAGGTTTGGTATTAGAAGCATTGAGATATCACATCTCATGTTATAGGAAGGGTCTCAGGTTTGTTATTAGAAGCATTGAGATATCACATCTCATGTTATAGGACAGTCTCAGGTTTGGTATTAGAAGCATTGAGACATACCATCTCATGGTATAGGACGGGTCTCAGGATTGGAATGGGAAGGAGTTGGATATCATATCTCATGCTAAAGGAAGGGTCTCAGGTTTGGAAGGGGAAGGATTTGGATATCACATCTCAAGTTATAGGACGGGTCTGTGGTTTGGTATTAGAAGCATTGAGATATCATATCTCATGCTATCGGAAGGGTCTCAGGATTGGATTGCGAAGGAGTTGGATATCACATCTCATGGTATAGGAAGGGTCTCAAGATTGGAATGGGAAGGACTTGGATATCACATCTCATGTTATAGGAAGGGTCTCAGGTTTGTTATTAGAAGCATTGAGATATCACATCTCATGTTATAGGACAGTCTCAGGTTTGGTATTAGAAGCATTGGATATAACATCTCATAGTATACTACGGGTCTCAGGATTGGAATGGGAAGGAGTTGGATATCACATCTCATGCTATAGGGAGGGTCTCAGGTTTGATATTACAAGCATTGAGATATCACATCTCATGCTATCGGAAGGGTCTCAGGATTGGAATGGGAAGGACTTGTACATCACATCTCACGTTATAGGAAGGGTCTCAGGTTTGTTATTAGAAGCATTGAGAAATCACATCTCATGTTATAGGACAGTCTCAGGTTTGGTATTAGAAGCATTGAGATATAACATCTCATGCTATCGGAAGGGTATCAGGATTGGAATGGGAAGGACTTTGATATCACATCTCGCTATAGGGAGGGTCTCAGGTTTGGTATTAGAAGCATTGAGATATCACAGCTCATGCTATCGGAAGGATATCAGGATTGGAATGGGAAGGACTTTGATATCACATCTCGCTATAGGGAGGGTCTCAGGTTTGGTATTAGAAGCATTGAGATATCACATCTCATGCTATCAGAAGGGTCACAGGATAGGAATGGGAAGGATTTGGATATCACATCTCATGTTATAGGAAGGGTCTCAGGTTTGTTATTAGAAGCATTGAGATATCATATCTCATGCTATCGGAAGGGTCTCAGGATTGGATTGGGAAGGAGTTGGATATCACATCTCATGTTATAGGAAGGGTCTCAGGTTTGGTATTAGAAGCATTGAGATATCACATCTCATGCTATCGGAAGGTTCACAGGTTGGAATTGGAAGGAGTCTCAGGATTGGAATGGGAAGGAGTTGGATATCACATCTCATGCTAAAGGAAGGGTCTCAGGTTTGGAATGGGAAGGACTTGGATATCACATCTCATGTTATAGGAAGAGTCTCAGGTTTGTTATTAGAAGCATTGAGATATCACATCTCATGTTATAGGACAGTCTCAGGTTTGGTATTAGAAGCATTGAGATATAACATCTCATAGTATAGGACGGGTCTCAGGATTGGAATGGGAAGGAGTTGGATATCACATCTCATGCTATAGGGAGGGTCTCAGGTTTGATATTAGAAGCATTGAGATATCACATCTCATGCTATCGGAAGGGTCTCAGGATTGGATTGGTAAGGAGTTGGATATCACATCTCAAGTTATAGGACGGGTCTGTAGTTTGGTATTAGAAGCATTGAGATATCATATCTCATGCTATCGGAAGGGTCTCAGGATTGTATTGGGAAGGAGTTGGATATCACATATGTTATAGGAAGGCTCTCAGGTTTGTTATTAGAAGCATTGAGATATCACATCTCATGTTATAGGACAGTCTCAGGTTTGGTATTAGAAGCATTGAGATATCATATCTCATGGTATAGGACGGGTCTCATGATTGGAATGGGAAAGAGTTGGATATCACATCTCATGCTAAAGGAAGGGTCTCAGGTTTGGAAGGGGAAGGATTTGGATATCACATCTCAATTTATAGGACGGGTCTGTGGTTTGTTATTAGAAGCATTGAGATGTCATATCTCATGCTATCGGAAGGGTCTCAGGATTGGATTGGGAAGGAGTTGGATATCACATCTCATGTTATAGGAAGGGTCTCAGGATTGGAATGGGAAGGATTTGGATATCACATCTCATGTTATAGGAAGGGTCTCAGGTTTGTTTTTAGAAGCATTGAGATATCGCATCTCATGTTATAGGACAGTCTCAGGTTTGGTATTAGAAGCATTGAGATATCATATCTCATGCTATCGGAAGGGTCTCAGGATTGGATTGGGAAGGAGTTGGATATCACTTCTCATGTTATAGGAAGGGTCTCAGGATTGGAATGGGAAGGATTTGGATATCACATCTCATGTTATAGGGAGGGTCTCAGGTTTGATATTAGAAGCATTGAGATATCGCATCTCATGCTATCGGAAGGGTCTCAGGATTGGATTGGGAAGGAGTTGGATATCACATCTCAAGTTATAGGACGGGTCTGTAGTTTGATATTAGAAGCATTGAGATATCATATCTCAAAGAGTTGGATATCAGATCTCATGTTATAGGAAGGGTATCAGGATTGGAATGGTAAGGACTTTGACATCACATCTCACGCTATAGGGAGGGTCTCAGGTTTGGTATTAGAAGCATTGAGATATCACATCTCATGTTGTAGGAAGGGTCTCAGGTTTGTTATTAGAAGCATTGAGATATCACATCTCATGTTATAGGACAGTCTCAGGTTTGGTATTAGAAGCATTGAGATATACCATCTCATGGTATAGGACGGGTCTCAGGGTTGGATGGGAAGAGTTGGATATCACATCTCTTGCTATAGGAAGTGTCTCAGGTTTGGTACAAGCATTGGGATATCACATCTCATGCTATAGGAAGGGTCTCAGGATTGGAATGGGAAGGAGTTGGATATCATATCTCATGCTAAAGGAAGGGTCTCAGGTTTGGAAGGGGAAGGAATTGGATATCACATCTCAAGTTATAGGACGGGTCTGTGGTTTGGTATTAGAAGCATTGAGATATTATATCTCATGCTATCGGAAGGGTCTCAGGATTGGATTGGGAAGGAGTTGGATATCACATCTCATGTTATAGGAAGGGTCTCAAGATTGGAATGGGAAGGACTTGGATATCACATCTCATGTTATAGGAAGGGTCTCAGGTTTGTTATTAGAAGCATTGAAATATCACATCTCATGTTATAGGACAGTCTCATGTTTGATATTAGAAGCATTGAGATATAACATCTCATAGTATAGGACGGGTCTCAGGATTGGAATGGGAAGGAGTTGGATATCACATCTCATGCCTTGGGAAGGTCTCAGGTTTGCTAGAAGCATTAAGATATCACATCTCATGCTATCGAAAGGGTCTCAGGATTGGATTGGGAAGGAGTTGGATATCGCATCTCATGTTATAGGAAGGGTCTCAGGATTGCAATGGGAAGGACTTTGATATCACATCTCACGCTATAGGGAGGGTCTCAGGTTTGGTATTAGAAGCATTGAGATATCGCATCTCATGCTATCGGAAGGGTCTCAGGATTGGATCGGGAAGGAGTTGGATATAACATCTCATGTTATTAGAAGCATGGAGATATCACCTCTCATGTTATAGGACAGTCTCAGGTTTGGTATTAGAAGCATTGAGATATCATATCTCATGGTATAGGACGGGTCTCAGGATTGGACGGGGAAGGATTTGGATATCACATCTCAATTTATAGGACGGGTCTGTGGTTTGGTATTAGAAGAATTGAGATATCATATCTCATGCTATCGGAAGGGTATCAGGATTGGATTGGGAAGGAGTTGGATATCACATCTCATGCTATAGGAAGGGTCTCAGGATTGGAATGGGAAGGATTTGGATATCACATCTCATGTTATAGGAAGGGTCTCAGGTTTGTTATTAGAAGCATTGAGATATCGCATCTCATGTTATAGGACAGTCTCAGGTTTGGTATTAGAAGCATTGAGATATCATATCTCATTGTATAGGACGGGTCTCAGGATTGGAATGGGAAGGAGTTGGATATCACATATCATGCTATAGGACGGGTCTCAGGATTGGAATGGGAAGGAGTTGGATATCACATCTCATGATAAAGGAAGGGTCTCTGGTTTGGAAGGGGAAGGATTTGGATATCACATCTCAAGTTATAGGACGGGTCTGTGGTTTGGTATTTGAAGCATTGAGATATCATATCTCATGCTATCGGAAGGGTCTCAGGATTGGATTGGGAAGGAGTTGGATATCACATCTCATGTTATAGGCAGGGTCTCAAGATTGGAATGGGAAGGACTTGGATATCACATCTCATGTTATAGGACAGTCTCAGGTTTGGTATTAGAATCATTGAGATATCACATCTCATGCTATCGGAAGGGTCTCAGGATTGGATCGGGAAGGAGTTGGATATAACATCTCATGTTATAGGAAGGTTCTCAGGATTGGATGGGAAGAGTTGGATATCAGATCTCATGTTATAGGAAGGGTATCAGGATTGGAATGAGAAGGACTTTGATATCACATCTCACGCTATAGGGAGGGTCTCAGGTTTGGTATTAGAAGCATTGAGATATCACATCTCATGTTATAGGAAGGGTCTCAGGTTTGTTATTAGAAGCATTGAGATATCACATCTCATGTTATAGGACAGTCTCAGGTTTGGTATTAGAAGCATTGAGACATACCATCTCATGGTATAGGACGGGTCTCAGGATTGGAATGGGAAGGAGTTGGATATCATATCTCATGCTAAAGGAAGGGTCTCAGGTTTGGAAGGGGAAGGATTTGGATATCACATCTCAAGTTATAGGACGGGTCTGTGGTTTGGTATTAGAAGCATTGAGATATCATATCTCATGCTATCGGAAGGGTCTCAGGATTGGATTGCGAAGGAGTTGGATATCACATCTCATGGTATAGGAAGGGTCTCAAGATTGGAATGGGAAGGACTTGGATATCACATCTCATGTTATAGGAAGGGTCTCAGGTTTGTTATTAGAAGCATTGAGATATCACATCTCATGTTATAGGACAGTCTCAGGTTTGGTATTAGAAGCATTGGATATAACATCTCATAGTATAGGACGGGTCTCAGGATTGGAATGGGAAGGAGTTGGATATCACATCTCATGCTATAGGGAGGGTCTCAGGTTTGATATTACAAGCATTGAGATATCACATCTCATGCTATCGGAAGGGTCTCAGGATTGGAATGGGAAGGACTTGGACATCACATCTCACGTTATAGGAAGGGTCTCAGGTTTGTTATTAGAAGCATTGAGAAATCACATCTCATGTTATAGGACAGTCTCAGGTTTGGTATTAGAAGCATTGAGATATAACATCTCATGCTATCGGAAGGGTATCAGGATTGGAATGGGAAGGACTTTGATATCACATCTCGCTATAGGGAGGGTCTCAGGTTTGGTATTAGAAGCATTGAGATATCACAGCTCATGCTATCGGAAGGGTATCAGGATTGGAATGGGAAGGACTTTGATATCACATCTCGCTATAGGGAGGGTCTCAGGTTTGGTATTAGAAGCATTGAGATATCACATCTCATGCTATCAGAAGGGTCACAGGATAGGAATGGGAAGGATTTGGATATCACATCTCATGTTATAGGAAGGGTCTCAGGTTTGTTATTAGAAGCATTGAGATATCACATCTCATGCTATCGGAAGGTTCACAGGTTGGAATTGGAAGGAGTCTCAGGATTGGAATGGGAAGGAGTTGGATATCACATCTCATGCTAAAGGAAGGGTCTCAGGTTTGGAATGGGAAGGACTTGGATATCACATATCATGTTATAGGAAGAGTCTCAGGTTTGTTATTAGAAGCATTGAGATATCACATCTCATGTTATAGGACAGTCTCAGGTTTGGTATTAGAAGCATTGAGATATAACATCTCATAGTATAGGACGGGTCTCAGGATTGGAATGGGAAGGAGTTGGATATCACATCTCATGCTATAGGGAGGGTCTCAGGTTTGATATTAGAAGCATTGAGATATCACATCTCATGCTATCGGAAGGGTCTCAGGATTGGATTGGTAAGGAGTTGGATATCACATCTCAAGTTATAGGACGGGTCTGTAGTTTGGTATTAGAAGCATTGAGATATCATATCTCATGCTATCGGAAGGGTCTCAGGATTGTATTGGGAAGGAGTTGGATATCACATATGTTATAGGAAGGCTCTCAGGTTTGTTATTAGAAGCATTGAGATATCACATCTCATGTTATAGGACAGTCTCAGGTTTGGTATTAGAAGCATTGAGATATCATATCTCATGGTATAGGACGGGTCTCATGATTGGAATGGGAAAGAGTTGGATATCACATCTCATGCTAAAGGAAGGGTCTCAGGTTTGGAAGGGGAAGGATTTGGATATCACATCTCAATTTATAGGACGGGTCTGTGGTTTGTTATTAGAAGCATTGACATGTCATATTTCATGCTATCGGAAGGGTCTCAGGATTGGATTGGGAAGGAGTTGGATATCACATCTCATGTTATAGGAAGGGTCTCAGGATTGGAATGGGAAGGATTTGGATATCACATCTCATGTTATAGGAAGGGTCTCAGGTTTGTTTTTAGAAGCATTGAGATATCGCATCTCATGTTATAGGACAGTCTCAGGTTTGGTATTAGAAGCATTGAGATATCATATCTCATGCTATCGGAAGGGTCTCAGTATTGGATTGGGAAGGAGTTGGATATCACATCTCATGTTATAGGAAGGGTCTCAGGATTGGAATGGGAAGGATTTGGATATCACATCTCATGTTATAGGGAGGGTCTCAGGTTTGATATTAGAAGCATTGAGATATCGCATCTCATGCTATCGGAAGGGTCTCAGGATTGGATTGGGAAGGAGTTGGATATCACATCTCAAGTTATAGGACGGGTCTGTAGTTTGGTATTAGAAGCATTGAGATATCATATCTCATGCTATCGGAAGGGTCTCAGGATTGTATTGGGAAGGAGTTGGATATCACATATGTTATAGGAAGGCTCTCAGGTTTGTTATTAGAAGCATTGAGATATCACATCTCATGTTATAGGACAGTCTCAGGTTTGGTATTAGAAGCATTGAGATATCATATCTCATGGTATAGGACGGGTCTCATGATTGGAATGGGAAAGAGTTGGATATCACATCTCATGCTAAAGGAAGGGTCTCAGGTTTGGAAGGGGAAGGATTTGGATATCACATCTCAATTTATAGGACGGGTCTGTGGTTTGTTATTAGAAGCATTGAGATGTCATATCTCATGCTATCGGAAGGGTCTCAGGATTGGATTGGGAAGGAGTTGGATATCACATCTCATGTTATAGGAAGGGTCTCAGGATTGGAATGGGAAGGATTTGGATATCACATCTCATGTTATAGGAAGGGTCTCAGGTTTGTTTTTTAGAAGCATTGAGATATCGCATCTCATGTTATAGGACAGTCTCAGGTTTGGTATTAGAAGCATTGAGATATCATATCTCATGCTATCGGAAGGGTCTCAGGATTGGATTGGGAAGGAGTTGGATATCACTTCTCATGTTATAGGAAGGGTATCAGGATTGGAATGGTAAGGACTTTGACATCACATCTCACGCTATAGGGAGGGTCTCAGGTTTGGTATTAGAAGCATTGAGATATCACATCTCATGTTGTAGGAAGGGTCTCAGGTTTGTTATTAGAAGCATTGAGATATCACATCTCATGTTATAGGACAGTCTCAGGTTTGGTATTAGAAGCATTGAGATATACCATCTCATGGTATAGGACGGGTCTCAGGGTTGGATGGGAAGAGTTGGATATCACATCTCTTGCTATAGGAAGGGTCTCAGGTTTGGTACAAGCATTGGGATATCACATCTCATGCTATAGGAAGGGTCTCAGGATTGGAATGGGAAGGAGTTGGATATCATATCTCATGCTAAAGGAAGGGTCTCAGGTTTGGAAGGGGAAGGATTTGGATATCACATCTCAAGTTATAGGACGGGTCTGTGGTTTGGTATTAGAAGCATTGAGATATCATATCTCATGCTATCGGAAGGGTCTCAGGATTGGATTGCGAAGGAGTTGGATATCACATCTCATGTTATAGGAAGGGTCTCAAGATTGGAATGGGAAGGACTTGGATATTACATCTCATGTTATAGGAAGGGTCTCAGGTTTGTTATTAGAAGCATTGAGATATCACATCTCATGTTATAGGACAGTCTCAGGTTTGGTATTAGAAGCATTGGATATAACATCTCATAGTCTAGGACGGGTCTCAGGATTGGAATGGGAAGGAGTTGGATATCACATCTCATGCTATAGGGAGGGTCTCAGGTTTGATATTAGAAGCATTGAGATATCACATCTCATGCTATCGGAAGGGTCTCAGGATTGGAATGGGAAGGACTTGGACATCACATCTCACGTTATAGGAAGGGTCTCAGGTTTGTTATTAGAAGCATTGAGATATCACATCTCATGTTATAGGACAGTCTCAGGTTTGGTATTAGAAGCATTGAGATATCATATCTCATGGTATAGGACGGGTCTCAGGATTGGAATGGGAAGGAGTTGGATATCACATCTCATGCTAAAGGAAGGGTCTCAGGTTTGGAAGGGGAAGGATTTGGATATCACATCTCAATTTATAGGACGGGTCTGTGGTTTGTTATTAGAAGCATTGAGATATCATATCTCATGTTATCGGAAGGGTCTCAGGATTGGATTGGGAAGGAGTTGGATATCACATCTCATGTTATAGGAAGGGTCTCAGGATTGGAATGGGAAGGATTTGGATATCACATCTCATGTTATAGGAAGGGTCTCAGGTTTGTTTTTAGAAGCATTGAGATATCGCATCTCATGTTATAGGACAGTCTCAGGATTGGTATTAGAAGCATTGAGATATCAAATCTCATGCTATCGGAAGGGTCTCAGGATTGGATTGGGAAGGAGTTGGATACCACATCTCATGTTATAGGAAGGGTCTCAGGATTGGAATGGGAAGGATTTGGATATCACATCTCATGTTATAGGAAGGGTCTCAGGTTTGTTTTTAGAAGCATTGAGATATCGCATCTCATGTTATAGGACAGTCTCAGGTTTGGTATTAGAAGCATTGAGATATCACATCTCATGCTATTGGAAGGGTCTCAGGATTGGATCGGGAAGGAGTTGGATATAAAATCTCATGTTATAGGAAGGTTCTCAGGATTGGAATTTGAAGGACTTGGATATCACATCTCATGTTATAGGAAGGGTCTGTGGTTTGGTATTAGAAGCATTGAGATATCATATCTCATGCTATCGGAAGGGTCTCAGGATTGGAAGGGGAAGGATTTGGATATCACATCTCAAGTTATAGGACGGGTCTGTGGTTTGGTATTAGAAGCATTGAGATATCATATCTCATGCTATCGGAAGGGTCTCAGGATTGGATTGCGAAGGAGTTGGACATCACATCTCATGTTATAGGAAGGGTCTCAAGATTGGAATTTGAAGGACTTGGATATCACATCTCATGTTATAGGAAGGGTCTCAGGTTTGTTATTAGAAGCATTGAGATATCACATCTCATGTTATAGGACAGTCTCAGGTTTGGTATTAGAAGCATTGGATATAACATCTCATAGTATAGGACGGGTCTCAGGATTGGAATGGGAAGGAGTTGGATATCACATCTCATGCTATAGGGAGGTTCTCAGGTTTGATATTAGAAGCATTGAGATATCACATCTCATGCTATCGGAAGGGTCTCAGGATTGGAATGGGAAGGACTTGGACATCACAGCTCACGTTATAGGAAGGGTCTCAGGTTTGTTATTAGAAGCATTGAGATATCACATCTCATGTTATAGGACAGTCTCAGGTTTGGTATTAGAAGCATTGAGATATAACATCTCATGCTATCGGAATGGTATCAGGATTGGAATGGGAAGGACTTTGATATCAAATCTCGCTATAGGGAGGGTCTCAGGTTTGGTATTAGAAGCATTGAGATATCACAGCTCATGCTATCGGAAGGGTATCAGGATTGGAATGGGAAGGACTTTGATATCACATCTCGCTATAGGGAGGGTCTCAGGTTTGGTATTAGAAGCATTGCGATATCACATCTCATGCTATCAGAAGGGTCTCAGGATAGGAATGGGAAGGATTTGGATATCACATCTCATGTTATAGGAAGGGTCTCAGGTTTGTTATTAGAAGCATTGAGATATCATATCTCATGCTATCGGAAGGGTCTCAGGATTGGATTGGGAAGGAGTTGGATATCACATCTCATGTTATAGGAAGGGTCTCAGGTTTGTTATTAGAAGCATTGAGATATCATATCTCATGCTATCGGAAGGGTCTCAGGATTGGATTGGGAAGGATTTGGATATCACATCTCATGCTATAGGAAGGGTCTCAGGATTGGAATGGGAAGGATTTGGATATCACATCTCATGTTATAGGAAGGGTCTCAGGTTTGTTATTAGAAGCATTGAGATATCACATCTCATGTTATAGGACAGTCTCAGGTTTGGTATTAGAAACATTGAAATATCACATCTCATGGTATAGGACGGGTCTCAGGATTGGAATGGGAAGGAGTTGGATATCACATCTCATGCTATAGGAAGGGTCTCAGGATTGGAATGGGAAGTAGTTTGATATCACATCTCATGCCATAGAAAGGTCTCAGGTATGGTAGAAGCATTAAGATATCACATCTCATGCTATCGGAAGGGTCTCAGGATTGGATTGGGAAGGAGTTCGATATCCCATCTCATGCTATAGGAAGGGTCACAGGTTGGAATTGGAAGGAGTTGGATATCACATCTCATGCTATCGGAAGGGTCTCAGGATTGGAATGGGAAGGAGTTGGATATCACATCTCATGCTATAGGGAGGGTCTCAGGATTGGATAGGAAGAGTTGGATATCACATCTCATGCTATAGGAAGGGTCTCAGGTTTGGTAGAAGCATTGGGATATCACATCTCATGTTATATGAAGGGTCTCAGGATTGCAATGGGAAGGTGTTGGATATCACATCTCATGATAAAGGAAGGGTCTCAGGTTTGGAAGGGGAAGGATTTCGATATCAAATCTCAAGTTATAGGACGGGTCTGTGGTTTGGTATTAGAAGCATTGAGATATCATATCTCATGCTATCGGAAGGGTCTCAGGATTGGATTGTGAAGGAGTTGGATATCACATCTCATGTTATAGGAATGGCCTCAAGATTGGAATGGGAAGGACTTGGATATCACATCTCATGTTATAGGAAGGGTCTCAGGTTTGTTATTTGAAGCATTGAGATATCACATCTCATGTTATAGGACAGTCTCAGGTTTGGTATTAGAAGCATTGAGATATCATATCTCATGGTATAGGACGGGTCTCAGGATTGGAATGGGAAGGAGTTGGATATCACATCTCATGCTATAGGAAGGGTCTCAGGATTGGAATGGGAAGGATTTGGATATCACATCTCATGTTATAGGAAGGGTCTCAGGTTTGTTATTAGAAGCATTGAGATATCACATCTCATGTTATAGGGCAGTCTCAGGTTTGGTATTAGAAGCATTGAGATATCACATCTCATGGTATAGGACAGGTCTCAGGATTGGATTGGGAAGGAGTTGGATCTCCCATCTCATGCTATAGGAAGGGTCACAGGTTGGAATTGGAAGGAGTTGGATATCACATCTCATGCTATCGGAAGGGTCTCAGGATTGGATTAGGAAGGAGTTGGATATCACATCTCATGTTATAGGAAGGGTCTCAGGATTGGATGGGAAGAGTTGGATATCACATCTCATGCTATAGGAAGGGTCTCAGGTTTGGTAGAAGCATTGAGATATCACATCTCATGCTATAGGAAGGGTCTCAGGATTGGAATGGGAAGGAGTTGGATATCACATCTCATGATAAAGGAAGGGTCTCAGGTTTGGAAGGGGAAGGATTTGGATATCACATCTCAAGTTATAGGATGGGTCTGTGGTTTGGTATTAGAAGCATGGAGATATCATATCTCATGCTATCGGAAGGGTCTCAGGATTGGATTGGGAAGGAGTTGGATATCACATCTCATGTTATAGGAAGGGTCTCAGGTTTGTTATTAGAAGCATTGAAATATCACATCTCATGTTATAGGACAGTCTCATGTTTGGTATTAGAAGCATTGAGATATAACATCTCATAGTATAGGACGGGTCTCAGGATTGGAATGGGAAGGAGTTTGATATCACATCTCATGCCATGGGAAGGTCTCAGGTTTGCTAGAAGCATTAAGATATCACATCTCATGCTATCGGAAGGGTCTCAGGATTTGAATGGGAAGGACTTTGATATCACATCTCACGCTATAGGGAGGGTCTCAGGTTTGGTATTAGAAGCATTGAGATATCACATCTCATGCTATCGGAAGGGTCTCAGGTTTGTTATTAGAAGCATTGAGATATCACATCTCATGTTATAGGACAGTCTCAGGTTTGGTATTAGAAGCATTGAGATATAACATCTCATGGTATAGGACGGGTCTCAGGATTGGATGGGAAGAGTTGGATATCACATCTCTTGCTATAGGAAGGGTCTCAGGATTGGAATGGGAAGGAGTTGGATATCACATCTCATGCTAAAGGAAGGGTCTCAGGTCTAAGATGTGATATCCAACTCCTTGCCATTCCAATCCTGCGACCCTTCCTATAGCATGAGATGATATCCAACTCCTTCCCATTCCAATCCTGAGACCCTTCCTATAGCATGAGATGTGATATCTCAAAGCTTCTACCAAACCTGAGATCCTTCCTATAGCATGAGATGTGATATCTCAATGCTTCTACCAAACCTGAGACCCTTCCTATAGCATGAGATGTGATATCTCAATGCTCTTAATACCAAACCTAGGAATCTTTCCTATTGCAAGAGATGTGATATACAAATGCTTCCCATTCCAAACCTGAGACCCTTCCTATAGGATGAGATGTGATATCCAACACCTTCCCATTCCAATCCTGAGACCCTTCCTATAGCAGGAGATGATATCCGACTCCTTCACATTCCAATCCTGAGACCCTTCCTATAGCATGAGATGTGAAATCTCAGTGCTTCTAATACCAAACCTGAGTCCCTTCCGATAACATGAGATAAGATGTCCAAGTCCTTCCCATTCCAATCCTCATACCCTTCTTATAACATGAGATGTGATATCCAACTCCTTCGCAATCCAATCCTGAGACACTCCCGATAGCATGATATATGATATCTCAATGCTTCTAATACCAAACCACAGACCCGTCCTATAACTTGAGATGTGATATCCAAATCCTTCCCCTTCCAAACCTGAGACCCTTCCTTTAGCATGAGATGTGATATCCAACTCCTTCCCATTCCAATCCTGAGACCCTTCCTATAGCAAGAGATGTGATATCCAACTCTTCCCATCCAATCCTGAGACCCGTCCTATACCATGAGATGTTATATCTCAATGCTTCTAATACCAAACCTGAGACTGTCCTATAACATGAGATGTGATATCTCAATGCTTCTAATAACAAACCTGAGACCCTTCCGATAGCATGAGATGTGATATCTCAATGCTTCTAATACCAAACCTGAGACCCTCCCTATAGCGTGAGATGTGATATCAAAGTCCTTCCCATTCAAATCCTGAGACCCTTCCGATAGCATGAGATGTGATATCTTAATGCTTCTAGCAAACCTGAGACCTTCCCATGGCATGAGATGTGATATCAAACTCCTTCCCATTCCAATCCTGAGACCCGTCCTATACTATGAGATGTTATATCTCAATGCTTCTAATACCAAACATGAGACTGTCCTATAACATGAGATGTGATATTTCAATGCTTCTAATAACAAACCTGAGACCCTTCCTATAACATGAGATGTGATATCCAACTCCTTCCCAATCCAATCCTGAGACCCTTCCGATAGCATGAGATATGATATCTCCATGCTTCTAATTCCAAACCACAGACCCATCCTATAACTTGAGATGTGATATCCAAATCCTTCCCCTTCCAAACCTGAGACCCTTCCTTTATCATGAGATGTGATATCCAACTCCTTCCCATTCCAATCCTGAGACCCTTCCTATAGCATGAGATGTGATATCTCAATGCTTCTACCAAACCTGAGACCCTTCCTATAGCATGAGATGTGATATCCAACTCTTCCCATCCAATCCTGAGACCCTTCCTATAACATGAGATGTGATATCCAACTCCTTCCTAATCCAATCCTGAGACCCTTCCGATAGCATGAGATGTGATATCCAACTCCTTCCAATTCCAACCTGTGACCCTTCCTATAGCATGAGATGGGAGATCCAACTCCTTCCCAATCCAATCCTGAGACCCGTCCTATACCATGAGATGTGATATCTCAATGCTTCTAATACCAAACCTGAGACTGCCCTATAACATGAGATGTGATATCTCAATGCTTCTAATAACAAACCTGAGACCCTTCCTATAACATGAGATGTGATATCCAAATCCTTCCCATTCCAATCCTGAGACCCTTCCTATAGCATGAGATGTGATATCCAACTCCTTCCCATTCCAATCCTGAGACCCGTCCTATACCATGAGATATGATATCTCAATGCTTCTAATACCAAACCTGAGACTGTCCTATAACATGAGATGTGATATCTCAATGCTTCAAATAACAAACCTGAGACCCTTCCTATAACATGAGATGTGATATCCAAGTCCTTCCCATTCCAATCTTGAGGCCATTCCTATAACATGAGATGTGATATCCAACTCCTTCACAATCCAATCCTGAGACCCTTCCGATAGCATGAGATATGATATCTCAATGCTTCTAATACCAAACCACAGACCCGTCCTATAACTTGAGATTTGATATCGAAATCTTTCCCCTTCCAAACCTGAGACCCTTCCTTTATCATGAGATGTGATATCCAACACCTTCCCATTGCAATCCTGAGACCCTTCATATAACATGAGATGTGATATCCCAATGCTTCTACCAAACCTGAGACCCTTCCTATAGCATGAGATGTGATATCCAACTCTTCCCATCCAATCCTGAGACCCTTCCTATAACATGAGATGTGATATCCAACTCCTTCCCAATCCAATCCTGAGACCCTTCCGATAGCATGAGATATGATATCTCAATGCTTCTAATATCAAACCTGAGACCCTCCCTATAGCATGAGATGTGATATCCAACTCCTTCCCATTCCAATCCTGAGACCCTTCCGATAGCATGAGATGTGATATCCAACTCCTTCCAATTCCAACCTGTGACCCTTCCTATAGCATGAGATGGGATATCCAACTCCTTCCCAATCCAATCCTGAGACCCTTCCGATAGCATGAGATGTGATATCTTAATGCTTCTACCATACCTGAGACCTTTCTATGGCATGAGATGTGATATCAAACTACTTCCCATTCCAATCCTGAGACCCTTCCTATAGCATGAGATGTGATATCCAACTCCTTCCCATTCCAATCCTGAGACCCGTCCTATACCATGAGATGTGATATCTCAATGTTTCTAATACCAAACCTGAGACTGTCCTATAACATGAGATGTGATATCTCAATGCTTCTAATAACAAACCTGAGACCCTTCCTATAACATGAGATGTGATATCCAAATCCTTCCCATTCCAATCCTGAGACCCTTCCTATAGCATGAGATGTGATATCCAAATCCTTCCCAATCCAATCCTGAGACCCTTCCGATAGCATGAGATATGATATCTCAATGCTTCTAATAACAAACCTGAGACCCTTCCTATAACATGAGATGTGATATCCAACTCCTTCCCAATCCAATCCTGAGACCCTTCCGATAGCATGAGATATGATATCTCAATGCTTCTAATAACAAACCTGAGACCCTTCCTATAACATGAGATGTGATATCCAAATCCTTCCCATTCCTATCCTGAGACCCTTCTGATAGCATGAGATGTGATATCGCAATGCTTCTAATACCAAACCTGAGACCCTCAATATAGCGAGATGTGATATCAAAGTCCTTCCCATTCCAATCCTGATACCCTTCCGATAGCATGAGCTGTGATATCTCAATGCTTCTAATACCAAACCTGAGACCCTCCCTATAGCGAGATTTGATATCAAAGTCCTTCCCATTCCAATCCTGATACCATTCCGATAGCATGAGATGTTATATCTCAATGCTTCTAATACCAAACCTGAGACTGTCCTATAACATGAGATGTGATATCTCAATGCTTCTAATAACAAACCTGAGACCCTTCCTATAACGTGAGATGTGATGTCCAAGTCCTTCCCATTCCAATCCTGAGACCCTTCCGATAGCATGAGATGTGATATCTCAATGCTTCTAATATCAAACCTGAGAACCTCCCTATAGCATGAGATGTGATATCCAACTCCTTCCCATTCCAATCCTGAGACCCGTCCTATACTATGAGATGTTATATCCAATGCTTCTAATACCAAACCTGAGACTGTCCTATAACATGAGATGTGATATCTCAATGCTTCTAATAACAAACCTGAGACCCTTCCTATAACATGAGATGTGATATCCAAGTCCTTCAAATTCCAATCTTGAGACCCTTCCTATAACATGAGATGTGATATCCAACTCCTTCGCAATCCAATCCTGAGACCCTTCCGATAGCATGAGATATGATATCTCAATGCTTCTAATACCAAACCACAGACCCGTCCTATAACTTGAGATGTGATATCCAAATCCTTCCCCTTCCAATCCTGAGACCCTTCCGATAGCATGAGATATGATATCTCAATGCTTCTAATACCAAACCACAGACCCTTCCTATAACATGAGATGTGATATCCAAGTCCTTCAAATTCCAATCCTGAGAACCTTCCTATAACATGAGATGTTATATCCAACTCCTTCCCGATCCAATCCTGAGACCCTTCCAATAGCATGAGATGTGATATCCAAATCCTTCCCATTCCAATCCTGAGACCCTTCCTATAACATGAGATGTGGTATCCAACTCCTTCCCAATCCAATCCTGAGACCCTTCCGATAGCATGAGATATGATATCTCAATGCTTCTAATACCAAACCTGAGACTGTCCTATAACATGAGATGCGATATCTCAATGCTTCTAAAAACAAACCTGAGACCCTTCCTATAACATGAGATGTGATATCCAAATCCTTCCCATTCCAATCCTGAGACCCTTCCTATAACATGAGATGTGGTATCCAACTCCTTCCCAATCCAATCCTGAGACCCTTCCGATAGCATGAGATATGATATCTCAATGCTTCTAATACCAAACCTGAGACTGTCCTATAACATGAGATGCGATATCTCAATGCTTCTAAAAACAAACCTGAGACCCTTCCTATAACATGAGATGTGATATCCAAATCCTTCCCATTCCAATCCTGAGACCCTTCCTATAACATGAGATGTGATATCCAACTTCTTCCCAATCCAATCCTGAGACCCTTCCGATAGCATGAGATATGATATCTCAATGCTTCTAATAACAAACCACAGACCCGTCCTATAAATTGAGATGTGATATCCAAATCCTTCCCCTTCCAAACCTGAGACCCTTCCTTTAGCATGAGATGTGATATCCAACTCCTTCCCATTCCAATCCTGAGACCCGTCCTATACCATGAGATATGATATCTCAATGCTTCTAATACCAAACCTGAGACTGTCCTATAACATGAGATGTGATATCTCAATGCTTCTAATAACAAACCTGAGAGCCTTCCTATAACGTGAGATGTGATGTCCAAGTCCTTCCCATTCCAATCCTGAGACCCTTCCGATAGCATGAGATGTGATATCTCAATGCTTCTAATATCAAACCTGAGACCCTCCCTATAGCATGAGATGTGATATCCAACTCCTTCCCATTCCAATCCTGAGACCCGTCCTAGACTATGAGATGTTATATCCAATGCTTCTAATACCAAACCTGAGACTGTCCTATAACATGAGATGTGATATCTCAATGCTTCTAATAACAAACCTGAGACCCTTCCTATAACATGAGATGTAATATCCAAGTCCTTCCCATTCCAATCTTGAGACCCTTCCTATAACATGAGATTTGATATCCAACTCCTTCGCAATCCAATCCTGAGACCCTTCCGATAGCATGAGATATGATATCTCAATGCTTCTAATACCAAACCACAGACCCGTCCTATAACTTGAGATGTGATATCCAAATCCTTCCCCTTCCAAACCTGAGACCCTTCCTTTAGCATGAGATATGATATCCAACTCCTTCCCATTCCAATCCTGAGACCCTTCCTATAGCATGAGATGTGATATCCCAATGCTTGTACCAAACCTGAGACCCTTCCTATAGCAAGAGATGTGATATCCAACTCTTCCCATCCAACCCTGAGACCCGTCCTATACCATGAGATGGTATATCTCAATGCTTCTAATACCAAACCTGAGACTGTCCTATAACATGAGATGTGATATCTCAATGCTTCTAATAACAAACCTGAGACCCTTCCTACAACATGAGATGTGATATCTCAATGCTTCTAATACCAAACCTGAGACCCTCCCTATAGCGTGAGATGTGATGTCAAAGTCCTTACCATTCCAATCCTGATACCCTTCCTATAACATGAGATCTGATATCCAACTCTTTGAGATATGATATCTCAATGCTTCTAATATCAAACTACAGACCCGTCCTATAACTTGAGATGTGATATCCAACTCCTTCCCAATCCAATCCTGAGACCCTTCCGATAGCATGAGATGCGATATCTCAATGCTTCTAATATCAAACCTGAGACCCTCCCTATAACATGAGATGTGATATCCAAATCCTTCCCATTCCAATCCTGAGACCCTTCCTATAACATGAGAAGTGATATCCAACTCCTTCCCAATCCAATCCTGAGACCCTTCCGATAGCATGAGATATGATATCTCAATGCTTCTAATACCAAACCTGAGACTGTCCTATAACATGAGATGCGATATCTCAATGCTTCTAAAAACAAACCTGAGACCCTTCCTATAACATGAGATGTGATATCCAAATCCTTCCCATTCCAATCCTGAGACCCTTCCTATAACATGAGATGTGATATCCAACTCCTTCCCAATCCAATCCTGAGACCCTTCCGATAGCATGAGATATGACATCTCAATGCTTCTAATAACAAACCACAGACCCGTCCTATAAATTGAGATGTGATATCCAAATCCTTCCCCTTCCAAACCTGAGACCCTTCCTTTAGCATGAGATGTGATATCCAACTCTTTCCCATTCCAATCATGAGACCCGTCCTATACCATGAGATATGATATCTCAATGCTTCTAATACCAAACCTGAGACTGTCCTATAACATGAGATGTGATATCTCAATGCTTCTAATAACAAACCTGAGAGCCTTCCTATAACATATGTGATATCCAACTCCTTCCCAATACAATCCTGAGACCCTTCCGATAGCATGAGATATGATATCTCAATGCTTCTAATACCAAACTACAGACCCGTCCTATAACTTGAGATGTGATATCCAACTCCTTACCAATCCAATCCTGAGACCCTTCCGATAGCATGAGATGTGATATCTCAATGCTTCTAATATCAAACCTGAGACCCTCCCTATAGCATGAGATGTGATATCCAACTCCTTCCCATTCCAATCCTGAGACCCGTCCTATACTATGAGATGTTATATCTCAATGCTTCTAATACCAAACCTGAGACTGTCCTATAACATGAGATGTGATATCTCAATGCTTCTAATAACAAACCTGAGACTCTTCCTATAACATGAGATGTGATATCCAAGTCCTTCCCATTCCAAACCTGAGACCCTTCCTTTAGCATGAGATGTGATATCCAACTCCTTCCCATTCCAATCCTGAGACTCCTTCCAATTCCAACCTGTGAACCTTCCGATAGCATGAGATGTGATTTCTCAATGCTTCTAATACCAAACCTGAGACCCTTCCTATAACATGAGATGTGATATCCAACTCCTTCCCAATCCAATCCTGAGACCCTTCCGATAGCATGAGATATGATATCTCAATGCTTCTAATAACAAACCTGAGACCCTTCCTATAACATGAGATGTGATATCCAAATCCTTCCCATTCCTATCCTGTGACCCTTCTGATAGCATGAGATGTGATATCTCAATGCTTCTAATACCAAACCTGAGACCCTCCCTATTGCGAGATGTGATATCAAAGTCCTTCCCATTCCAATCCTGATACCCTTCCGATAGCATGAGCTGTGATATCTCAATGCTTCTAATACCAAACCTGAGACCCTCCCTATAGCAAGATGTGATATCAAAGTCCTTCCCATTCCAATCCTGATACCCTTCCGATAGCATGAGATGTTATATCTCAATGCTTCTAATACCAAACCTGAGACTGTCCTATAACATGAGATGTGATTTCTCAATGCTTCTAATAACAAACCTGAGACCCTTCCTATAACGTGAGATGTGATGTCCAAGTCCTTCCCATTCCAATCCTGAGACCCTTCCGATAGCATGAGATGTGATATCTCAATGCTTGTAATATCAAACCTGAGACCCTCCCTATAGCATGAGATGTGATATCCAACTCCTTCCCATTCCAATCCTGAGACCCGTCCTATACTATGAGATGTTATATCCAATGCTTCTAATACCAAACCTGAGACTGTCCTATAACATGAGATGTGATATCTCAATGCATCTAATAACAAACCTGAGACCCTTCCTATAACATGAGATGTGATATCCAAGTCCTTCCCATTCCAATCTTGAGACCCTTCCTATACCATGAGATGTGATATCCAACTCCTTCGCAATCCAATCCTGAGACCCTTCCGATAGCATGAGATATGATATCTCAATGCTTCTAATACCAAACCACAGACCCGTCCTATAACTTGAGATGTGATATCCAAATCCTTCCCCTTCCAAACCTGAGACCCTTCCTTTAGCATGAGATATGATATCCAACTCCTTCCCATTCCAATCCTGAGTCCCGTCCTATACCATGAGATGGTATGTCTCAATGCTTCTAATACCAAACCTGAGACTGTCCTATAACATGAGATGTGATATCTCAATGCTTCTAATAACAAACCTGAGACCCTTCCTATAACATGAGATGTGATATCTCAATGCTTCTAATACCAAACCTGAGACCCTCCCTATAGCGTGAGATGTGATATCAAAGTCCTTCTCATTCCAATCCTGATACCCTTCCTATAACATGAGATCTGATATCCAACTCTTCCCATCCAATCCTGAGAACCTTCCTATAACATGAGATGTTATATCCAACTCCTTCCCGATCCAATCCTGAGACCCTTCCGATAGCATGAGATGTGATATCTCAATGCTTCTAATACCAAACCTGAGACCCTCCCTTATAGCGTGAGATGTGATATCAAAGTCCTTCCCATTCCAATCCTGATACCCTTCCTATAACATGAGCTGTGATATCCAACTCCTTCCAATTCCAACCTGTGACCCTTCCTATAGCATGAGATGCGATATCCAACTCCTTCCCAATCCAATCCTGAGACCCTTCCGATAGCATGAGATGTGATATCTTAATGCTTCTAGCAAACCTGAGACCTTCCCATGGCATGAGATGTGATATCAAACTCCTTCCCATTCCAATCCTGAGACCCGTCCTATACTATGAGATGTTATATCTCAATGCTTCTAATACCAAACCTGAGACTGTCCTATAACATGAGATGTGATATCCAAGTCCTTCCCATTCCAATCTTGAGACCCTGCCTATAACATGAGATGTGATATCCAACTCCTTCCCAATCCAATCCTGAGACCCTTCCGATAGCATGAGATATGATATCTCAATGCTTCAAATACCAAACCACAGACCCGTCCTATAACTTGAGATGTGATATCCAAATCCTTCCCCTTCCAAACCTGAGACCCTTCCTTTATCATGAGATGTGATATCCAACTCCTTCCCATTCCAATCCTGAGACCCGTCCTATAGCATGATATGTGATATCCAACTCCTTCCCATTCCAATCCTGAGACCCGTCCTATACAATGAGATATGATATCTCAATGCTTCTAATACCAAACCTGAGACTGTCCTATAACATGAGATGCGAAATCTCAATGCTTCTAATAACAAACCTGAGACCCTTCCTATAACATGAGATGTGATATCCAAATCCTTCCCATTCCAATCCTGAGACCCTTCCTATAACATGAGATGTGATATCCAACTCCTTCCCAATCCAATCCTGATACCCTTCCGATAACATGAGATATGATATCTCAATGCTTCTAATACCAAACCACAGACCCGTCCTATAAATTGAGATGTGATATCCAAATCCTTCCCCGTCCAATCCTGAGACCCGTCCTATACCATGAGATATGATATCTCAATGCTTTTAATACCTAACCTGAGACTGTCCTATAACATGAGATGTGATATCTCCATGCTTCTAATAACATGAGATGTTATATCCAACTCCTTCCCGATCCAATCCTGAGACCCTTCCGATAGCATGAGATGCGATATCTCAATGATTCTAATACCAAACCTGAGACCCTCCCTATAGCGTGAGATGTGATATCAAAGTCCTTCCCATTGCAATCCTGATACCCTTCCTATAACATGAGATGCGATATCCAACTCCTTCCCAATCCAATCCTGAGACCCTTTCGATAGCATGAGATGTGATATCTTAATGCTTCTAGCAAACCTGAGACCTTCCCAAGGCATGAGATGTGATATCCAACTCCTTCCCATTCCAATCCTGAGACACGTCCTATACTATGAGATGTTATATCTCAATGCTTCTAATATCAAACATGAGACTGTCCTATAACATGAGATGTGATATTTCAATGCTTCTAATAACAAACCTGAGACCCTTCCTATAACATGAGATGTGATATCCAAGTCCTTCCCATTCCAATCTTGAGACCCTTCCTATAACATGAGATGTGATATCCAACTCCTTCCCAATCCAATCCTGAGACCCTTCCGATAGCATGAGATATAATATCTCAATGCTTCTAATACCAAACCACAGACCCGTCCTATAACTTGAGATGTGATATCCAAATCCTTCCCCTTCCAAACCTGAGACCCTTCCTTTATCATGAGATGTGATATCCAACTCCTTCCCATTCCAATCCTGAGACCCTTCCTATAGCATGAGATGTGATATCTCAATGCTTCTACCAAACCTGAGACCCTTCCTATAGCATGAGATGTGATATCCAACTCTCCCCATCCAATCCTGAGACCCTTCCTATAACATGAGCTGTGATATCCAACTCCTTCCAATTCCAACCTGTGACCCTTCCTATAGCATGAGATGCGATATCCAACTCCTTCCCAATCCAATCCTGAGACCCTTCCGATAGCATGAGATGTGATATCTTAATGCTTCTAGCAAACCTGAGACCTTCCCATGGCATGAGATGTGATATCAAACTCCTTCCCATTCCAATCCTGAGACCCGTCCTATACTATGAGATGTTATATCTCAATGCTTCTAATACCAAACCTGAGACTGTCCTATAACATGAGATGTGATATCCAAGTCCTTCCCATTCCAATCTTGAGACCCTGCCTATAACATGAGATGTGATATCCAACTCCTTCCCAATCCAATCCTGAGACCCTTCCGATAGCATGAGATATGATATCTCAATGCTTCAAATACCAAACCACAGACCCGTCCTATAACTTGAGATGTGATATCCAAATCCTTCCCCTTCCAAACCTGAGACCCTTCCTTTATCATGAGATGTGATATCCAACTCCTTCCCATTCCAATCCTGAGACCCGTCCTATAGCATGATATGTGATATCCAACTCCTTCCCATTCCAATCCTGAGACCCGTCCTATACAATGAGATATGATATCTCAATGCTTCTAATACCAAACCTGAGACTGTCCTATAACATGAGATGCGAAATCTCAATGCTTCTAATAACAAACCTGAGACCCTTCCTATAACATGAGATGTGATATCCAAATCCTTCCCATTCCAATCCTGAGACCCTTCCTATAACATGAGATGTGATATCCAACTCCTTCCCAATCCAATCCTGATACCCTTCCGATAACATGAGATATGATATCTCAATGCTTCTAATACCAAACCACAGACCCGTCCTATAAATTGAGATGTGATATCCAAATCCTTCCCCGTCCAATCCTGAGACCCGTCCTATACCATGAGATATGATATCTCAATGCTTTTAATACCAAACCTGAGACTGTCCTATAACATGAGATGTGATATCTCCATGCTTCTAATAACATGAGATGTTATATCCAACTCCTTCCCGATCCAATCCTGAGACCCTTCCGATAGCATGAGATGCGATATCTCAATGATTCTAATACCAAACCTGAGACCCTCCCTATAGCGTGAGATGTGATATCAAAGTCCTTCCCATTGCAATCCTGATACCCTTCCTATAACATGAGATGCGATATCCAACTCCTTCCCAATCCAATCCTGAGACCCTTTCGATAGCATGAGATGTGATATCTTAATGCTTCTAGCAAACCTGAGACCTTCCCAAGGCATGAGATGTGATATCCAACTCCTTCCCATTCCAATCCTGAGACACGTCCTATACTATGAGATGTTATATCTCAATGCTTCTAATATCAAACATGAGACTGTCCTATAACATGAGATGTGATATTTCAATGCTTCTAATAACAAACCTGAGACCCTTCCTATAACATGAGATGTGATATCCAAGTCCTTCCCATTCCAATCTTGAGACCCTTCCTATAACATGAGATGTGATATCCAACTCCTTCCCAATCCAATCCTGAGACCCTTCCGATAGCATTAGATATAATATCTCAATGCTTCTAATACCAAACCACTGACCCGTCCTATAACTTGAGATGTGATATCCAAATCCTTCCCCTTCCAAACCTGAGACCCTTCCTTTATCATGAGATGTGATATCCAACTCCTTCCCATTCCAATCCTGAGACCCTTCCTATAGCATGAGATGTGATATCTCAATGCTTCTACCAAACCTGAGACCCTTCCTATAGCATGAGATGTGATATCCAACTCTCCCCATCCAATCCTGAGACCCTTCCTATAACATGAGATGTGATATCCAACTCCTTCCCAATCCAATCCTGAGACCCTTCCTATACCATGAGATGTGATATCTCAATGCTTCTAATACCAAACCTGAGACTGCCCTATAACATGAGATGTGATATCTCAATGCTTCTAATAAACCTGAGACCCTTCCTATAACATGAGATGTGATATCCAAATCCTTCCCATTCCAATCCTGAGACCCTTCCTATAGCATGAGATGTGATATCCAACTCCTTCCCATTCCAAACCTGAGATCCGTCCTATACCATGAGATATGATATCTCAATGCTTCTAATACCAAACCTGAGACCCTTCCTATAACATGAGATGTGATATCCAAGTCCTTCCCATTCCAATCTTGAGGCCATTCCTATAACATGAGATGTGATATCCAACTCCTTCACAATCCAATCCTGAGACCCTTCCGATAGCATGAGATATGATATCTCAATGGTTCTAATACCCAAACCACAGACCCGTCCTATAACTTGAGATGTGATATCCAAATCCTTCCCCTTCCAAACCTGAGACCCTTCCTTTATCATGAGATGTGATATCCAACCCCTTCCCTTTGCAATCCTGAGACCCTTCCTATAGCATGAGATGTGATATCCCAATGCTTCTACCAAACCTGAGACCCTTCCTATATATCATGAGATGTGATATCCAACTCTTCCCATCCAATCCTGAGACCCTTCCTATAACATGAGATGTGATATCCAACTCCTTCCCAATCCAATCCTGAGACCCTTCCGATAGCATGAGATATGATATCTCAATGCTTCTAATATCAAACCTGAGACCCTCCCTATAGCATGAGATGTGATATCCAACTCCTTCCCATTCCAATCCTGAGACCCTTCCGATAGCATGAGATGTGATATCCAACTCCTTCCAATTCCAACCTGTGACCCTTCCTATAGCATGAGATGGGATATCCAACTCCTTCCCAATCCAATCCTGAGACCCTTCCGATAGCATGAGATATGATATCTTAATGCTTCTACCATACCTGAGACCTTCCTATGGCATGAGATGTGATATCAAACTACTTCCCATTCCAATCCTGAGACCCGTCCTATACCATGAGATATGATATCTCAATGCTTCTAATAACAAACCTGAGACCCTTCCTATAACATGAGATGTGATATCCAAATCCTTCCCATTCCAATCCTGAGACCCTTCCTATAGCATGAGATGTGACATCCAACTCCTTC
Organism: Ambystoma mexicanum; assembly: GCF_040938575.1. NCBI lineage: Eukaryota > Metazoa > Chordata > Amphibia > Caudata > Ambystomatidae > Ambystoma > Ambystoma mexicanum. The sequence goes on from NC_090936.1 coordinate 333,058,876, forward strand.
CCATTCCAATCCTGAGACCCGTCCTATACCATGAGATATGATATCTCAATGCTTCTAATACCAAACCTGAGACTCTCCTATAACATGAGATGCGATATCTCAATGCTTCTAATAACAAACCTGAGGCCCTTCCTATAACATGAGATGTGATATCCAAATCCTTCCCATTCCAATCCTGAGACCCTTCCTATAACATGAGATGTGATATCCAAATCCTTCCCATTCCAATCCTGAGACCCTTCCGATAGCATGAGATATGATATCTCAATGCTTCTAATACCAAACCTGAGACTGTCCTATAACATGAGATGCGATATCTCAATGCTTCTAAGAACAAACCTGAGACCCTTCCTATAACATGAGATGTGATATCCAAATCCTTCCCATTCCAATCCTGAGACCCTTCCTATAACATGAGATGTGATATCCGACTCCTTCCCAATCCATTCCTGAGACCCTTCCGATAGCATGAGATATGATATCTCAATGCTTCTAATGCCAAACCACAGACCCGTCCTATAAATTGAGATGTGATATCCAAATCCTTCCCCTTCCAAACCTGAGACCCTTCCTTTAGCATGAGATGTGATATCCAACTCCTTCCCATTCCAATCCTGAGACCCGTCCTATACCATGAGATATGATATCTCAATGCTTCTAATACCAAACCTGAGACTGTCCTATAACATGAGATGTGATATCTCAATGCTTCTAATAATAAACCTGAGAGCCTTCCTATAACATATGTGATATCCAACTCCTTCCCAATACAATCCTGAGACCCTTCCGATAGCATGAGATGTGATATCTCAATGCTTCTAATATCAAACCTGAGACCCTCCCTTTAGCATGAAATGTGATATCCAACTCCTTCCCATTCCAATCCTGAGACCCGTCCTATACTATGAGATGTTATATCTCAATGCTTCTAATACCAAACCTGAGACTGTCCTATAACATGAGATGTGATATCTCAATGCTTCTAATACCAAACCTGAGACCCTTCCTATAACATGAGATGTGATATCCAACTCCTTCCCAATCCAATCCTGAGACCCTTCCGATAGCATGAGATATGATATCTCAATGCTTCTAATAACAAACCTGAGACCCTTCCTATAACATGAGATGTGATATCCAAATCCTTCCCATTCCTATCCTGTGACCCTTCTGATAGCATGAGATGTGATATCTCAATGCTTCTAATACCAAACCTGAGACCCTCCCTATAGCGAGATGTGATATCAAAGTCCTTCCCATTCCAATCCTGATACCCTTCCGATAGCATGAGCTGTGATATCTCAATGCTTCTAATACCAAACCTGAGACCCTCCCTATAGCGAGATGTGATATCAAAGTCCTTCCCATTCCAATCCTGATACCCTTCCGATAGCATGAGATGTTATATCTCAATGTTTCTAATACCAAACCTGAGACTGTCCTATAACATGAGATGTGATTTCTCAATGCTTCTAATAACAAACCTGAGACCCTTCCTATAACGTGAGATGTGATGTCCAAGTCCTTCCCATTCCAATCCTGAGACCCTTCCGATAGCATGAGATGTGATATCTCAATGCTTGTAATATCAAACCTGAGACCCTCCCTATAGCATGAGATGTGATATCCAACTCCTTCCCATTCCAATCCTGAGACCCGTCCTATACTATGAGATGTTATATCCAATGCTTCTAATACCAAACCTGAGACTGTCCTATAACATGAGATGTGATATCTCAATGCATCTAATAACAAACCTGAGACCCTTCCTATAACATGAGATGTGATATCCAAGTCCTTCCCATTCCAATCTTGAGACCCTTCCTATACCATGAGATGTGATATCCAACTCCTTCGCAATCCAATCCTGAGACCCTTCCGATAGCATGAGATATGATATCTCAATGCTTCTAATACCAAACCACAGACCCGTCCTATAACTTGAGATGTGATATCCAAATCCTTCCCCTTCCAAACCTGAGACCCTTCCTTTAGCATGAGATATGATATCCAACTCCTTCCCATTCCAATCCTGAGACCCGTCCTATACCATGAGATGGTATGTCTCAATGCTTCTAATACCAAACCTGAGACTGTCCTATAACATGAGATGTGATATCTCAATGCTTCTAATAACAAACCTGAGACCCTTCCTATAACATGAGATGTGATATCTCAATGCTTCTAATACCAAACCTGAGACCCTCCCTATAGCGTGAGATGTGATATCAAAGTCCTTCTCATTCCAATCCTGATACCCTTCCTATAACATGAGATCTGATATCCAACTCTTCCCATCCAATCCTGAGAACCTTCCTATAACATGAGATGTTATATCCAACTCCTTCCCGATCCAATCCTGAGACCCTTCCGATAGCATGAGATGTGATATCTCAATGCTTCTAATACCAAACCTGAGACCCTCCCTTATAGCGTGAGATGTGATATCAAAGTCCTTCCCATTCCAATCCTGATACCCTTCCTATAACATGAGCTGTGATATCCAACTCCTTCCAATTCCAACCTGTGACCCTTCCTATAGCATGAGATGCGATATCCAACTCCTTCCCAATCCAATCCTGAGACCCTTCCGATAGCATGAGATGTGATATCTTAATGCTTCTAGCAAACCTGAGACCTTCCCATGGCATGAGATGTGATATCAAACTCCTTCCCATTCCAATCCTGAGACCCGTCCTATACTATGAGATGTTATATCTCAATGCTTCTAATACCAAACCTGAGACTGTCCTATAACATGAGATGTGATATCCAAGTCCTTCCCATTCCAATCTTGAGACCCTGCCTATAACATGAGATGTGATATCCAACTCCTTCCCAATCCAATCCTGAGACCCTTCCGATAGCATGAGATATGATATCTCAATGCTTCAAATACCAAACCACAGACCCGTCCTATAACTTGAGATGTGATATCCAAATCCTTCCCCTTCCAAACCTGAGACCCTTCCTTTATCATGAGATGTGATATCCAACTCCTTCCCATTCCAATCCTGAGACCCGTCCTATAGCATGATATGTGATATCCAACTCCTTCCCATTCCAATCCTGAGACCCGTCCTATACAATGAGATATGATATCTCAATGCTTCTAATACCAAACCTGAGACTGTCCTATAACATGAGATGCGAAATCTCAATGCTTCTAATAACAAACCTGAGACCCTTCCTATAACATGAGATGTGATATCCAAATCCTTCCCATTCCAATCCTGAGACCCTTCCTATAACATGAGATGTGATATCCAACTCCTTCCCAATCCAATCCTGATACCCTTCCGATAACATGAGATATGATATCTCAATGCTTCTAATACCAAACCACAGACCCGTCCTATAAATTGAGATGTGATATCCAAATCCTTCCCCGTCCAATCCTGAGACCCGTCCTATACCATGAGATATGATATCTCAATGCTTTTAATACCAAACCTGAGACTGTCCTATAACATGAGATGTGATATCTCCATGCTTCTAATAACATGAGATGTTATATCCAACTCCTTCCCGATCCAATCCTGAGACCCTTCCGATAGCATGAGATGCGATATCTCAATGCTTCTAATACCAAACCTGAGACCCTCCCTATAGAGTGAGATGTGATATCAAAGTCCTTCCCATTGCAATCCTGATACCCTTCCTATAACATGAGATGCGATATCCAACTCCTTCCCAATCCAATCCTGAGATCCTTTCGATAGCATGAGATGTGATATCTTAATGCTTCTAGCAAACCTGAGACCTTCCCAAGGCATGAGATGTGATATCCAACTCCTTCCCATTCCAATCCTGAGACCCGTCCTATACTATGAGATGTTATATCTCAATGCTTCTAATATCAAACATGAGACTGTCCTATAACATGAGATGTGATATTTCAATGCTTCTAATAACAAACCTGAGACCCTTCCTATAACATGAGATGTGATATCCAAGTCCTTCCCATTCCAATCTTGAGACCCTTCCTATAACATGAGATGTGATATCCAACTCCTTCCCAATCCAATCCTGAGACCCTTCCGATAGCATGAGATATAATATCTCAATGCTTCTAATACCAAACCACAGACCCGTCCTATAACTTGAGATGTGATATCCAAATCCTTCCCCTTCCAAACCTGAGACCCTTCCTTTATCATGAGATGTGATATCCAACTCCTTCCCATTCCAATCCTGAGACCCTTCCTATAGCATGAGATGTGATATCTCAATGCTTCTACCAAACCTGAGACCCTTCCTATAGCATGAGATGTGATATCCAACTCTTCCCATCCAATCCTGAGACCCTTCCTATAACATGAGATGTGATATCCAACTCCTTCCCAATCCAATCCTGAGACCCTTCCTATACCATGAGATGTGATATCTCAATGCTTCTAATACCAAACCTGAGACTGCCCTATAACATGAGATGTGATATCTCAATGCTTCTAATAAACCTGAGACCCTTCCTATAACATGAGATGTGATATCCAAATCCTCCCCATTCCAATCCTGAGACCCTTCCTATAGCATGAGATGTGATATCCAACTCCTTCCCATTCCAAACCTGAGATCCGTCCTATACCATGAGATATGATATCTCAATGCTTCTAATACCAAACCTGAGACCCTTCCTATAACATGAGATGTGATATCCAAGTCCTTCCCATTCCAATCTTGAGGCCATTCCTATAACATGAGATGTGATATCCAACTCCTTCACAATCCAATCCTGAGACCCTTCCGATAGCATGAGATATGATATCTCAATGGTTCTAATACCAAACCACAGACCCGTCCTATAACTTGAGATGTGATATCCAAATCCTTCCCCTTCCAAACCTGAGACCCTTCCTTTATCATGAGATGTGATATCCAACCCCTTCCCTTTGCAATCCTGAGACCCTTCCTATAGCATGAGATGTGATATCCCAATGCTTCTACCAAACCTGAGACCCTTCCTATATATCATGAGATGTGATATCCAACTCTTCCCATCCAATCCTGAGACCCTTCCTATAACATGAGATGTGATATCCAACTCCTTCCCAATCCAATCCTGAGACCCTTCCGATAGCATGAGATATGATATCTCAATGCTTCTAATATCAAACCTGAGACCCTCCCTATAGCATGAGATGTGATATCCAACTCCTTCCCATTCCAATCCTGAGACCCTTCCGATAGCATGAGATGTGATATCCAACTCCTTCCAATTCCAACCTGTGACCCTTCCTATAGCATGAGATGGGATATCCAACTCCTTCCCAATCCAATCCTGAGACCCTTCCGATAGCATGAGATATGATATCTTAATGCTTCTACCATACCTGAGACCTTCCTATGGCATGAGATGTGATATCAAACTACTTCCCATTCCAATCCTGAGACCCTTCCTATAGCATGAGATGTGATATCCAACTCCTTCCCATTCCAATCCTGAGACCCGTCCTATGCCATGAGATGTGATATCTCAATGTTTCTAATACCAAACCTGAGACTGTCCTATAACATGAGACGTGATATCTCAATGCTTCTAATAACAAACCTGAGACCCTTCCTATAACATGAGATGTGATATCCAAATCCTTCCCATTCCAATCCTGAGACCCTTCCTATAGCATGAGATGTGACATCCAACTCCTTCCCATTCCAATCCTGAGACCCGTCCTATACCATGAGATATGATATCTCAATGCTTCTAATACCAAACCTGAGACTCTCCTATAACATGAGATGCGATATCTCAATGCTTCTAATAACAAACCTGAGGCCCTTCCTATAACATGAGATGTGATATCCAAATCCTTCCCATTCCAATCCTGAGACCCTTCCTATAACATGAGATGTGATATCCAAATCCTTCCCATTCCAATCCTGAGACCCTTCCGATAGCATGAGATATGATATCTCAATGCTTCTAATACCAAACCTGAGACTGTCCTATAACATGAGATGCGATATCTCAATGCTTCTAAGAACAAACCTGAGACCCTTTCTATAACATGAGATGTGATATCCAAATCCTTCCCATTCCAATCCTGAGACCCTTCCTATAACATGAGATGTGATATCCGACTCCTTCCCAATCCATTCCTGAGACCCTTCCGATAGCATGAGATATGATATCTCAATGCTTCTAATGCCAAACCACAGACCCGTCCTATAAATTGAGATGTGATATCCAAATCCTTCCCCTTCCAAACCTGAGACCCTTCCTTTAGCATGAGATGTGATATCCAACTCCTTCCCATTCCAATCCTGAGACCCGTCCTATACCATGAGATATGATATCTCAATGCTTCTAATACCAAACCTGAGACTGTCCTATAACATGAGATGTGATATCTCAATGCTTCTAATAATAAACCTGAGAGCCTTCCTATAACATATGTGATATCCAACTCCTTCCCAATACAATCCTGAGACCCTTCCGATAGCATGAGATATGATATCTCAATGCTTCTAATACCAAACCAAAGACCCGTCCTATAACTTGAGATGTGATATCCGACTCCTTCCCAATCCAATCCTGAGACCCTTCCGATAGCATGAGATGTGATATCTCAATGCTTCTAATATCAAACCTGAGACCCTCCCTTTAGCATGAAATGTGATATCCAACTCCTTCCCATTCCAATCCTGAGACCCGTCCTATACTATGAGATGTTATATCTCAATGCTTCTAATACCAAACCTGAGACTGTCCTATAACATGAGATGTGATATCCAAATCCTTCCCATTCCTATCCTGTGACCCTTCTGATAGCATGAGATGTGATATCTCAATGCTTCTAATACCAAACCTGAGACCCTCCCTATAGCGAGATGTGATATCAAAGTCCTTCCCATTCCAATCCTGATACCCTTCCGATAGCATGAGCTGTGATATCTCAATGCTTCTAATACCAAACCTGAGACCCTCCCTATAGCGAGATGTGATATCAAAGTCCTTCCCATTCCAATCCTGATACCCTTCCGATAGCATGAGATGTTATATCTCAATGCTTCTAATACCAAACCTGAGACTGTCCTATAACATGAGATGTGATTTCTCAATGCTTCTAATAACAAACCTGAGACCCTTCCTATAACGTGAGATGTGATGTCCAAGTCCTTCCCATTCCAATCCTGAGACCCTTCCGATAGCATGAGATGTGATATCTCAATGCTTGTAATATCAAACCTGAGACCCTCCCTATAGCATGAGATGTGATATCCAACTCCTTCCCATTCCAATCCTGAGACCCGTCCTATACTATGAGATGTTATATCCAATGCTTCTAATACCAAACCTGAGACTGTCCTATAACATGAGATGTGATATCTCAATGCTTCTAATAACAAACCTGAGACCCTTCCTATAACATGAGATGTGATATCCAAGTCCTTCCCATTCCAATCTTGAGACCCTTCCTATACCATGAGATGTGATATCCAACTCCTTCGCCATCCAATCCTGAGACCCTTCTGATAGCATGAGATATGATATCTCAATGCTTCTAATACCAAACCACAGACCTGTCCTATAACTTGAGATGTGATATCCAAATCCTTCCCCTTCCAAACCTGAGACCCTTCCTTTAGCATGAGATATGATATCCAACTCCTTCCCATTCCAATCCTGAGACCCGTCCTATACCATGAGATGGTATATCTCAATGCTTCTAATACCAAACCTGAGACTGTCCTATAACATGAGATGTGATATCTCAATGCTTCTAAGAACAAACCTGAGACCCTTCCTATAACATGAGATGTGATATCTCAATGCTTCTAATACCAAACCTGAGACCCTCCCTATAGCGTGAGATGTGATATCAAAGTCCTTCTCATTCCAATCCTGATACCCTTCCTATAACATGAGATCTTATATCCAACTCTTCCCATCCAATCCTGAGAACCTTCCTATAACATGAGATGTTATATCCAACTCCTTCCCGATCCAATCCTGAGACCCTTCCGATAGCATGAGATGTGATATCTCAATGCTTCTAATACCAAACCTGAGACCCTCCCTTATAGCGTGAGATGTGATATCAAAGTCCTTCCCATTCCAATCCTGATACCCTTCCTATAACATGAGCTGTGATATCCAACTCCTTCCAATTCCAACCTGTGACCCTTCCTATAGCATGAGATGCGATATCCAACTCCTTCCCAATCCAATCCTGAGACCCTTCCGATAGCATGAGATGTGATATCTTAATGCTTCTAGCAAACCTGAGACCTTCCCATGGCATGAGATGTGATATCAAACTCCTTCCCATTCCAATCCTGAGACCCGTCCTATACTATGAGATGTTATATCTCAATGCTTCTAATACCAAACCTGAGACTGTCCTATAACATGAGATGTGATATCCAAGTCCTTCCCATTCCAATCTTGAGACCCTGCCTATAACATGAGATGTGATATCCAACTCCTTCCCAATCCAATCCTGAGACCCTTCCGATAGCATGAGATATGATATCTCAATGCTTCAAATACCAAACCACAGACCCGTCCTATAACTTGAGATGTGATATCCAAATCCTTCCCCTTCCAAACCTGAGACCCTTCCTTTATCATGAGATGTGATATCCAACTCCTTCCCATTCCAATCCTGAGACCCGTCCTATAGCATGATATGTGATATCCAACTCCTTCCCATTCCAATCCTGAGACCCGTCCTATACAATGAGATATGATATCTCAATGCTTCTAATACCAAACCTGAGACTGTCCTATAACATGAGATGCGATATCTCAATGCTTCTAATAACAAACCTGAGACCCTTCCTATAACATGAGATGTGATATCCAAATCCTTCCCATTCCAATCCTGAGACCCTTCCTATAACATGAGATGTGATATCCAACTCCTTCCCAATCCAATCCTGATACCCTTCCGATAGCATGAGATATGATATCTCAATGCTTCTAATACCAAACCACAGACCCGTCCTATAAATTGAGATGTGATATCCAAATCCTTCCCCGTCCAATCCTGAGACCCGTCCTATACCATGAGATATGATATCTCAATGCTTCTAATACCAAACCTGAGACTGTCCTATAACATGAGATGTGATATCTCAATGCTTCTAATAACAAACCTGAGAGCCTTCCTATAACATGAGATGTGATATCCAACTCCTTCCCAATCCAATCCTGAGACCATTCCGATAGCATGTGATGTGATATCTCAATGCTTCTAATATCAAACCTGAGACCCTCCCTATAGCATGAGATGTGATATCCAACTCCTTCCCATTCCAATCCTGAGACCCGTCCTATACTATGAGATGTTATATCCAATGCTTCTAATACCAAACCTGAGACTGTCCTATAACATGAGATGTGATATCTCAATGCTTCTAATAACAAACCTGAGACCCTTCCTATAACATGAGATGTGATATCCAAGTCCTTCCCATTCCAATCTTGAGACCCTTCCTATAACATGAGATGTGATATCCAACTCCTTCGCAATCCAATCCTGAGACCCTTCCGATAGCATGAGATATGATATCTCAATGCTTCTAATGCCAAACCACAGACCCGTCCTATAACTTGAGATGTGATATCTAAATCCTTCCCCTTCCAAACCTGAGACCCTTCCTTTAGCATGAGATGTGATATCCAACTCCTTCCCATTCCAATCCTGAGACCCTTCCTATAGCATGAGATGTGATATCCCAATGCTTCTACCAAACCTGAGACCCTTCCTATAGCAAGAGATATGATATCCAACTCTTCCCATCCAATCCTGAGACCCGTCCTATACCATGAGATGTTATATCTCAATGCTTCTAATACCAAACCTGAGACTGTCCTATAACATGAGATGTGATATCTCAATGCTTCTAATAACAAACCTGAGACCCTTCCTATAACATGAGATTTGATATCCAACTCCTTCCCAATCCAATCCTGAGACCCTTCCGATAGCATGAGATGTGATATCTTAATGCTTCTAGCAAACCTGACACCTTCCCATGGCACGAGATGTGATATCAAACTCCTTCCCATTCCAATCCTGAGACCCGTCCTATACTATGAGATGTTATATCTCAATGCTTCTAATCCCAAACATGAGACTGTCCTATAACATGAGATGTGATATTTCAATGCTTCTAATAACAAACCTGAGACCCTTCCTATAACATGAGATGTGATATCCAAGTCCTTCCCATTCCAATCTTGAGACCCTTCCTATAACATGAGATGTGATATCCAACTCCTTCCCAATCCAATCCTGAGACCCTTCCGATAGCATGAGATATGATATCTCAATGCTTCTAATACCAAACCACAGACCCGTCCTATAACTTGAGATGTGATATCCAAATCCTTCCCCTTCCAAACCTGAGACCCTTCCTTTATCATGAGATGTGATATCCAACTCCTTCCCATTCCAATCCTGAGACCCTTCCTATAGCATGAGATGTGATATCCCAATGCTTCTACCAAACCTGAAACCCTTCCAATAGCATGAGATGTGATATCCAACTCTTCCCATCCAATCCTGAGACCCTTCCTATAACATGAGATGTGATATCCAACTCCTTCCCAATCCAATCCTGAGACCCTTCGGATAGCATGAGATGTGATATCCAACTCCTTCCAATTCCAACCTGTGACCCTTCCTATAGCATGAGATGGGAGATCCAACTCCTTCCCAATTCAATCCTGAGACCCGTCCTATACCATGAGATGTGATATCTCAATGCTTCTAATACCAAACCTGAGACTGCCCTATAACATGAGATGTGATATCTCAATGCTTCTAATAAACCTGAGACCCTTCCTATAACATGAGATGTGATATCCAAATCCTTCCCATTCCAATCCTGCGACCCTTCCTATAGCATGAGATGTGATATCCAACTCCTTCCCATTCCAATCCTGAGATCCGTCCTATACCATAAGATATGATATCTCAATGCTTCTAATACCAAACCTGAGACTGTCCTATAACATGAGATGTGATATCTCAATGCTTCAAATAACAAACCTGAGACCCTTCCTATAACATGAGATGTGATATCCAAGTCCTTCCCATTCCAATCTTGAGGCCATTCCTATAACACGAGATGTGATATCCAACTCCTTCACAATCCAATCCTGAGACCCTTCCGATAGCATGAGATATGATATCTCAATGCTTCTAATACCAAACCACAGACCCGTCCTATAACTTGAGATGTGATATCCAAATCCTTCCCCTTCCAAACCTGAGACCCTTCCTTTATCATGAGATGTGATATCCAACCCCTTCCCATTGTAATCCTGAGACCCTTCCTATAGCATTAGATGTGATATCCCAATGCTTCTACCAAACCTGAGACCCTTCCTATAGCATGAGATGTGATATCCAACTCTTCCCATCCAATCCTGAGACCCTTCCTATAACTTGAGATGTGATATCCAACTCCTTCCCAATCCAATCCTGAGACCCTTCCGATAGCATGAGATATGATATCTCAATGCTTCTAATATCAAACCTGAGACCCTCCCTATAGCATGAGATGTGATATCCAACTCCTTCCCATTCCAATCCTGAGACCCTTCCGATAGCATGAGATGTGATATCCAACTCCTTCCAATTCCAACCTGTGACCCTTCCTATAGCATGAGATGGGATATCCAACTCCTTCCCAATCCAATCCTGAGACCCTTCCGATAGCATGAGATATGATATCTTAATGCTTCTACCATACCTGAGACCTTCCTATGGCATGAGATGTGATATCAAACTACTTCCCATTCCAATCCTGAGACCCTTCCTATAGCATGAGATTTGATATCCAACTCCTTCCCATTCCAATCCTGAGACCCGTCCTATACCATGAGATGTGATATCTCAATGTTTCTAATACCAAACCTGAGACTGTCCTATAACATGAGATGTGATATCTCAATGCTTCTAATAACAAACCTGAGACCCTTCCTATAACATGAGATGTGATATCCAAATCCTTCCCATTCCAATCCTGAGACCCTTCCTATAGCATGAGATGTGATATCCAACTCCTTCCCATTCCAATCCTGAGACCATTCCTATACCATGAGATATGATATCTCAATGCTTCTAATACCAAACCTGAGACTCTCCTATAACATGAGATGCGATATCTCAATGCTTCTAATAACAAACCTGAGGCCCTTCCTATAACATGAGATGTGATATCCAAATCCTTCCCATTCCAATCCTGAGACCCTTCCTATAACATGAGATGTGATATCCAAATCCTTCCCATTCCAATCCTGAGACCCTTCCGATAGCATGAGATATGAGATCTCAATGCTTCTAATACCAAACCTGAGACTGTCCTATAACATGAGATGCGATATCTCAATGCTTCTAAAAACAAACCTGAGACCCTTCCTATAACATGAGATGTGATATCCAAATCCTTCCCATTCCAATCCTGAGACCCTTCCTATAACATGAGATGTGATATCCAACTCCTTCCCAATCCAATCCTGAGACCCTTCCGATAGCATGAGATATGATATCTCAATGCTTCTAATACCAAACCACAGACCCGTCCTATAAATTGAGATGTGATATCCAAATCCTTCCCCTTCCAAACCTGCAACCCTTCCTTTAGCATGAGATGTGATATCCAACTCCTTCCCATTTCAATCCTGAGACCCGTCCTATACCATGAGATATGATATCTCAATGCTTCTAATACCAAACCTGAGACTGTCCTATAACATGAGATGTGATTTCTCAATGCTTCTAATAACAAACCTGAGACCCTTCCTATAATATATGTGATATCCAACTCCTTCCCAATACAATCCTGAGACCCTTCCGATAGCATGAGATATGATATCTCAATGCTTCTAATACCAAACCACAGACCCGTCCTATAACTTGAGATGTGATATCCAACTCCTTCCCAATCCAATCCTGAGACCCTTCCGATAGCATGAGATGTGATATCTCAATGCTTCTAATATCAATCATGAGACCCTCCCTTTAGCATGAAATGTGATATCCAACTCCTTCCCATTCCAATCCTGAGACCCGTCCTATACTATGAGATGTTATATCTCAATGCTTCTAATACCAAACCTGAGACTGTCCTATAACATGAGATGTGATATCTCAATGCTTCTTATAACAAACCTGAGACTCTTCCTATACCATGAGATGTGATATCCAAGTCCTTCCCATTCCAAACCTGAGACCCTTCCTTTAGCATGAGATGTGATATCCAACTCCTTCCCATTCCAATCCTGAGACTCCTTCAAATTCCAACCTGTGAATCTTCCGATAGCATGAGATGTGATATCTCAATGCTTCTAATACCAAACCTGAGACCCTTCCTATAACATGAGATGTGATATCCAACTCCTTCCCAATCCAATCCTGAGACCCTTCCGATAGCATGAGATATGATATCTCAATGCTTCTAATAACAAACCTGAGACCCTTCCTATAACATGAGATGTGATATCCAAATCCTTCCCATTCCAATCCTGAGACCCTTCCTATAACATGAGATGTGATATCCAACTCCTTCCCAATCTAATCCTGAGACCCTTCCGATAGCATGAGATATGATATCTCAATGCTTCTAATACCAAACCACAGACCCGTCCTATAAATTGAGATGTGATATCCAAATCCTTCCCCTTCCAAACCTGAGACCCTTCCTTTAGCATGAGATGTGATATCTGTAAGGATATTTGGCGTGTTACAGTACAGAGTACAGTAATACTGCACAAGTAGCACATTTTTTTTTTTGCAGCACCACCACAAGGGTGCGATGCATTGCTATATGGGTTACCAGATTAACAAGGAAAGACAGGCTATTCAGTCAAAAACGATTTTAACATATAAGATGCAAATCTATTTTTACAGTTAAAAGCACACGTGCTCATTTAAAAATGCACACTATTTTTCACCTGAAATGCCTATATTGCTAGAGACACATTTGAAAATTAACAGCTAACCTATTAACAATTAACCTGACTAATAAAACCTTATTTAACATAACCCACTAATAAAATGTGTTCTCCACTGCAGAATTAGGCATACTCTGAAAACCATTTAAATGCGTGTGCAGATTTTTTTCTTCTCTTCTCTGCCTGATTCTCCGTGTTTTTGTGCACAGTAACTGCAGGAAGAAGGAAGTCAGATTTGCAACAATTGCAAATGTATAAGCGAAGCTATTGTTGAAGAGTAGGAGGATGAGAGATGATGGATTTCATTGGGACACGTCATACAGAGGGCTGAGAGGAAAGTTTTAGTGGGCAGTATCAGGGAAAAAGACAGGCAGACATCTTTCTGCACTATTGGGGAGAAGACCTGGCTGTGGGGCTCCTGACTGAATGCAGATTCCTGTGTCCTGCTGCAGTCGAGATTGGGGAGAGCTGAAAGAAGGACCTTTCCACTGGCTGAGGCATTCCTATCTGCAAAAGCTGAGAATTCCAGGCAATGACCCCGGTTTGAGAAGGCAAGCGTTCCTTTTTGCTGGAGTTAATCCAAGAGAGCCACATTCACAAAGAGAACAACTAAAAAGATAAGGTAATGAGAAGTGTGGGAGCTGAGTGTGTACGGTAATATGCAGTCAGTGTAGGATTCCTGTGCGTGTCTTAATCAAGTGCTAATGTTGCAATTTGAGTTCTGTTCTCCGCCACTATCTTTGCAGAGTGTCACAGACAATGCTTTGACTGTACCATTTTATTTCTGTAAAGAATGAGATCGTTTTTAAATACAACTTTTATAATACAGAAAAATATTTGAAAACAGACGGGTGATGTTTATTGTTTACCATTACAATGCTGATGATGTGGGGAGATTTTTAAACAGTGCAATGGTCATTTTAAGACAGATGTGTGCATGTCAAAATCAGTATGAATAATTGTGAGTGACTGTAGCATAGCTTGTTGGAGGTACATGAGCCAACGGGAAGAGAGACTCTCTGAACATAGCTCCCTACCGTACATAAGGTAGTGGAAATTACCACAAGACTACCACATATAGCTCTCTGTCGTAAATAAGTCAGTGAGTTCGCCCATGGTGGCACACCAACACTATCACTGGAAAATGTGGTATTCCTAGAATGCAGGTCTGAGGTCTCTCTAGTGATCACGCGAAAAATCTAAGCAAAGATAAGGGATTCTGGACATTGGGGCCACAAATAAAACAAGGGAATTATGCTCACCAAAATACCACCAACCACGTATACCAAATATGCAGGTCTGGGTGCTGAAATAATGCATGTCCATTGTATTATTGTTGCACATGGCCAAATCTGAATACAAAGAGTGATTATTGCTAAGTTATTTTTCGGCGGTAATAAAATACCGTCAGGCCCCAAATCTCCACAAAATACCCTACATATTTATGGTGCGCTGCAGGCCGGGAAAGTGATCATAGAGTACCTACTGGGCGTGGCAAGTGTGTCTCACACTGCCATTTGCACATTAAAGGGAACCCATTTTATAATAGCAGTGTGCCACTAAAAACGAATTTCAGAATGTCACAAAGGGAAACCACATTCTCAGATCTAGTGCAATATTTAGAGGCAAAGTTATTTGCACATGGGAATTGGTCTTCGAATAGCACGTTAGAATGGAGTAACCGCATTCAGGGTGAGGTGCAGAAAGAAAAACTAGACAATATTTTTGCAGAAGGCAGCATAATCCAGGTCTGCCTTACAAGATTATTGAATGCAGCCGATAAAAGTGCAGAGAAAGACTGTTTAATACGGCTATGCGGCAAAATATGGTTTATTTTAAACAAATCCCTGCGAATGCAAGAGAATGATACTCAGCTAATTAACAGGTTAAAGACTGAATTAGAGGGGGCAAGTAAAAATCAGGAAATGTTGAGAGCAGAATTGGATGTATGCCAAAAAGACATGCAATTAAAATGCAGAGACTTTGATACTCAGTTATCCAAAAGCAAGAAACAATTTGAAGATAGTGAGCAAGAATTGACACACTTAAAAGCCTTAGTGGATCACATTAGGCAGGATAAAGATGAGGTTGTTTCAGAAATGCAGATTTTACAAAAAGAACATTGTGAAAAAGAAGGTGATCTCCAGAGTGCAGAACAAGAAATGATTAAAATGATTCAAGAAAGAGACAAAAGAAATAAAGAGTTCAATGAATGCCAAATGCAAATGTGCGACATGCAGGAGGCGATTAATAAAATGAGCGATGAAAATAATTATTTGCAGAATGAAGCAACCAGACTCCTTAAAAAGTGTAAGGACTTAGAACAGCAAATGTGCATTCCCAGGTCCCAAGAGAGGCGGCAGGGTACCACATTCAATGGAGTGGAGGTGAATTCTAGCTCTGCCCAAAGAGCTAGTGCCCCAGTGACTGGGCCGGTGACTGAACTTGGTTGCAGCGCCCTTGGGGGATTTGATACTCCCATTGGGGGCAGTCACCAATCTCATACACCTGAAAACAGGATTGACTCACAAAATAGTGCAATTCCATGCATTGCAACAAGTAGCCCCATAAAAATAATGAAATCCATTAAAGCCCTGATCAAACCATTTAAAAAGGGAGGTGAATGCTGCATTGAGGATCACTTAGAAGCGGTGCATGACATTTTTAAAGCACTCCAGATACCTAGGGAACAGTACAGACAATATTTTCATTTAACTTTAGATGCCCCGACGGCCAGCATCATAAGGGGATTAAATGAACAGCAGAATATGACATGGCTGGAGTTTGAAAAAGAAATTAGGCGTCATTTTTCTCCTTTTCAGTCATTGCAGGAGGCAAAGAAAGTCGCGTACACAATTACTGCTGGACCTAATACATCCCCTCGCCAATTTTTACAAGACTTAAAAAGAGCATTCTCTCGCTTTGATGTATCTTTTGACTCAAATTCCAATGAGTTTAAAACCGCATACTTCTATGGGCTACAGAAAGACATCATATCCCAATTGGTCCGTGAATTTGACCGTGACAAGTCCCTTGAATGGATTGTACATCAAAGCACAAAGCTATATGAGGTACTCTATTGTCAGGGTAGAGAAAGTGATAAAATGAAAGATACCAGGCCTAAATCTAAAGAACCCTCAGCCACAGTAATGGAAATCAGGTCAGCCAAAATGTCCCTTGAGTCTGCTCAAAGCCAAGGTAAAAATAATGTGACACCTGAACAAAGGGGTAATCAACAAAGATCGCCATTTCCTGTACCAATGTTCCAAACACATGATCCTAGTAATAGAGAGAGCTACATCAGCCCTAGGTACTTAGGGGATAGACCCCGGGTAAGATACCGGTCTGATATGGCAGGTATGAACAATAACCAGAGACAAAATCAAGATCAAAGAAATGATGGTCCCTACCAGTCATTGGGGACACAGAGCAGATTTGATCCCAGCACCATGATATATGGTAATCAGGATAGGCCCCGATATGTGGATCGATTTACTGATAATGGAAATCAACATAGGGGCCAGTACCCACAATCTGAGAGACAGGACATGAGGCAAAACGTGAACTACAGTCCACGCCAGTACAATGATTCCCCACCAGGGGACTATAATCAAAGGATGGGTGCAACCCGCTCCCCTCCACAAATGAATCAAGAGTTCAGAAACCATCCCAACCGGTATCAATCACCTGAGAGGTATCAGAATAGATCCAATCAGGGGGAAAACAACCAATATCGACCTAGGCCACAGAAAGAGGATCCTAGAGAGATGGAAAGGTTCCAGTGCCTTGAGGCCCAAGTGAAAATGTTAGCTGAGCAAATAGGAAAGCTCTATACAGCGCAAAAACAACCTTCCAAAGAGGGGGCTGATGACCATAGCAATGACCGGGGGGCTTCCGAAAAGTGACTAAGTACTCATGGTAACTGCAGTGCCAAAATGACAGATTGCTCTGATATAATTTTGCATAACGACTCTGAGATGCCTAATGGATTAAAAATGAAAGTACCAGTAAATGAAATTGTGATAGAAAGTGCAAATACTTCTAAAAAAGAGGTACGGTTTAACTTAGAGCTAAATAAAACAGTAAAGATTTGCACAAATGAAAAAGAAACATTAGGAATTCCAAAACAACAAAGGAACAGATTTAAGAAAAATGACTCATGCATGGGGAATACCAGTGAACAGGGAGTAAGTGGGGATGCCATAGCTCCTTCCCTGGGCAAGCAAAACAATGACCAAACACAGACAGAAAAAGGAAATACTCACAAGGAGGGTACAAGTCAATCACCTGAAGAATTCTTTGAGCCACATATTTTTGAAGAGGCTGAAAGGGCTGGTATTACACTAAATGATCACAAATGCACAGAATTAAAAAAATGACAAATTGCTGAATGATGTTGTTACACATGTTCAGTTGGAGGATTGTAATGTGGTCTCTGATGCTATCCAGATGAATGGGCGAACAGTGGCCACACTCCAAAAAACCTCTGATCATGGAGAAATGCATAAAGTCTCTCGCGCAGAAATGGGTGACAAGGAGGGAAAAATGTCTTTTCATTTACCAATGTGCTTAGCCAAAAGTGAAAAAGACCTGAGAAAGGTGAGCCCTGAAATCAGTAAGAATTCACATTTCTTATGTGTATTAGAGGAAGTTGAGGACAGATATTATGCACCCATCACTGTAGAAGAAAAATGCCACACCTTCGCTATGATTGACACTGGCGCACAGGCCACAATTATGTCCAAGGAGCTGGTAAAGAGTATCAATGAAGGGAGGCCTCCACAGAGTCAGATCACAGTGAAGGCAAATCAAGGCCCAGTGCATAACTTTAATGGGGAGGAGGTGCCCATCATAGGTGTAACTGAGGTTGACATAAAAATAGGAAAGCACAGAATGAAACAAGAGGTATTGATCACATCTATTTGTGAAATTCCATTTCTGATGGGGACAGATTGCCTGAAAAGATTGTCTCCTCTCATAGATGGGGTGAATGGAGTGCTGTGGTCCTTAACCAAAAAACCATTGAGGCCTAAGAAACTAAAATCACAAAACAGCAATATAAAAGAATGTCACACCGTTGCCAAAACAAATGATGCTGTGGAGGTATATCTCCAGAATAGCTGCATACCTAGTGTCACTGTTATATTAATGTGTCAAGACAAAGATCAGAGCGACAATGAAAAAATACCTGTACAAATATACTTGGACCCAAGGAAAGATTGGCAGACTGCTATAGATGAGCACACATTACGTTTCTATTTAAAAGAGAATACATGCAAACAGAATACTGTTCCTAAAACAGATTCAGAAAAACACATTACCACTCTGGCAGAAATACACATGGAAGATGAGCAACCATGGGTTCACGTTGGTATAAATGATTATCTTAAAACAATAAAAGCCACTTTAGCGCTTGAACATGAAAGGAGTTTCATTAATGAGAAATTGTTGCAAAAAATTATGGAGAGGGAAGAAATCCCGAAATTTAGGATTAAAAACCAATATGTTTCTGGGTTGGACAGTCCAGACTTTGAAAACCGAATTGCAGGCAGATGCATGCTTAAAATTAGCATTGGGCAGAAAACAATTTACCATAATGTATGGATAGTGAATGGAGCACAAAATGAATTTTACATGGGCAATGACATCATGCACAGAATGTGTATGGTGTTAGATTTCCTTAATCAAAAAATATGGTCACGCCTAGGTGGGCCGGCACCTGAATTTGAAGACAAAAGAAGGGCTTATCATTGTGCACAACTGGTTCCTTATGCCATCGAATTACAAATAAGGAAAGATACTATTGTTCCTGCATTTACAAAACAGTTTGCAATAACACTGAAATGCAAAAATGGGCAGCAGATGAAAGGCTCTGATGCATTTGTATGCCTGAATGAATCCATAAAACAGCAAGGCCTGGATTATGAATACATTCCATTGGTAGACATTGGTGAGGGATCTGTAAAAATCATGGTAAATAATAAAGGTTGTCAGGATATTCATTTAGAGGAAAACTCCCCATTAGGAATGGCCATACAAAAATCACATTATACGGCAGATTTAAATAACATGGTGATTGGGAATATTCCTGAAAAATATGTAGATGCCAAGGGCGAGTTGCCAGAACACCTGGACTCTCAGCCCAAAGGAATATTTAAAATTCATTCTGTGTATCCTTATGATTCAAATGAGACAGTGTGCTGCCATCAAGAGGATTGCATAATATTTAATTTAAATGAAAATGAGACAGGAAATCAGCCCATCGAAGTGGAAGCTGATATGCCAAAATATTTAAAAGTGGCAGCTCTACAAAAAGACACAGCCACACAGTTAGAGGAAAGCGCTGAGATTCCTTTACCAGAAGAGTTTCCAGAATTTTCCAGAATGGTAGAAGAGCAGATCTCCTTAGCGGATGCATGTGACAGCGATGAGGATCGACACAATCTGAGGGAAATATTTATGGAGTTTAAGGATGTATTTGCAAAAGATGCTTATGATTGTGGTTTAACTGATTTACATGTGGCCACACTACCAGAAGGTTGTAGCAGAAATCCAGTGTTTGTACGCCAGTATAGACTACCGCTGGCATGTTTAGAATCATTGGCAGAGATTATTAAAAGTTTGGAATCACGGGGAATAATTAGGCCCATTCATAGCACATCCAATACGCCTATTTTAGGTGTGTTAAAGCCAAATGGTCAATGGCGGCTGTGTGCAGACTTAAGAGAGTTAAATAAAAGAGTACCAGTATCTAGATGGCCACTACCATTCATTGATCAGGGCCTAGCTCAGATACATGGTTCAAATGTATTTACCACGTTAGATCTCACCTCTGGATATTGGTGTGTGCCATTGGCAGAGGAGATACAACACTTATTTTCCTTTACATTTGACAGGACTCAATATGCCTGGCTTAGAGCTCCGTTCGGGTACATCAATAGTGGGAGTGAATTTGGCATATTTTTGAGAAAGGCCATGCCGGATGCAGCGGAAAGAGGAACAATAGTTTATGTGGATGATGTCCTGATAAAAAATGAAAACCTTAAAAGCCATTTTGATGAAATAAGACATGTGCTTGGCCAATTGCAGAAAGCAGGCGCCAAAGTATCTTTGCAAAAAGCACAATGGTGCAAGAAAAAAGTGAACTTTCTAGGGCATGAAGTGACTGAACATGGGCTAAAACCACAAAGGAAGAAAATAGAGGCCATACAAAGATTAAAAGATCCTAAAAATGTGAAAGGAGTAAAAAGTTTATTAGGGATGACAGGCTATAACAGAAAGTTCATTGAGAATTATGCAGAAATCACTCAACCATTGACTAAACTGCTTAAACTAAATACTCCCTGGAGATGGGAAAGAGAGCAGTCTGATGCAGTGGCTAGATTGAAGGAATGTCTTGTAAAGGCACCATGTTTAGCATACCCCATAAAGGACAGGGATTTCTTTATAGAAATAGGCTTTTCTGAACATTGTATGTCAGCAGTGTTATCACAAAAACACGATTTGAATCACAAAACCATTGCATATGCAAGTAAGGCATTTTCCCAAGTTGAAATGAAATTTAATGAATGTGAGAAGGCCCTATTAACCACTGTGTGGGCGCTACAACATTTTCGCCCCATTGTTCAGGGAGAAAAGGTGATTATTGAAACAAATCATCAACCTTTGCAATTTTTAGAGAGTAAAAGAATTAGATCAGGCAATCTAGCGCAATCCAGAATCACTTCATGGACGCTGGCATTACAAGGTTTTCCCGTAGAAGTAAGATATGGACAAAATAAAAAGAGCCCAATTGCTCAAGGGTTAGCTGACTTACATGACTGTGCAGCTGAACAAATACCAAATGAAATGGAAGTGGAAGCTAGTTTACAGGAATTTGAACAATCACCACACAAAGCTTTTGATGAAAAAACATGCAAGGATTTGCCAACTGTATATGTGGATGGTTGTGCTTTTCACATTGAAAATGACAGTAATAAACAATTAGTGGCAGGAATAGGAAATGTCTGGTTGAAATGTGAAGGCGTTCCTAGTATAGGGATGAGGATTGGAGATAGGAGCAGTCAGGTGGCGGAATTGGCAGCCATCTATAAAGCAATTGCTACTGCAGTTGATAAAAAGTTCAGTGAAATTGTCCTGGTGACTGATTCTGACTATGCACGGAATAGCTTTGTGGAGTATTTGCCTGGTTGGAAAGCAAGAGGCATGGTTACATACAACAAAAAACCACTTAAACATGGAAAAATGATACAAGCCATAGACAAATTGGTGTCAGAAAATAATTTAACAATATACTGGAGAAAAATTTGTGGGCATTTAAAAACACCAGGAGAGGATAAGGAGGGAAATGATAAGGCAGACCATCTGGCTAAGATTGGGACTGTGATGGGAGAATTGCTACCTATTGATTATTTAATGGGTGAAATACAAATTGATGCAGTCACACGTTCTAAAGCACCAAAGGAGGTAGATCAACCGTTGGTGCAGTGGAGTCATGACACGCCAGACCAAGATTTGATTGAGGCACAAAAGAATGATCAAATTTTGGGAATCTATTATAATCATTTGATAGATCCTGAACAAAATCCTTTAACAGAAAATGATTGTATGGGAAAAGAAGAGTTGAGGGTGTTATTAAAGAACAAAACACGAATTAGATTACAGGATGGACTCATGATTAGAGAGTCCATAACAGGGCAAATACAGTGGGTAGTACCCCTTTCATTCAGAGGACTAATGCTACACCATGCACACGATGCCATAACTGCAGGCCATAGAGGTTCACAAAAAACATTAGAAATACTAAAAGATTATGCTTACTGGCCTCATATGTCCCAAGATGTGGAATTATATACTAGAGGATGTCTAGTATGCGCCCAATTTAAACCTGCTTCACCAATGCATAGAGCACCATTGATGAAAAGAGGCCTAACTCTCCCATGGTCAGATTTGCAAATAGACTATGTAGGTCCTTTAAAAAGGTCGAGCAGGGGACACCGTTATATTTTGAGTGTGGTATGTTTGATGTCGCAGTGGATTGAGTGCATTCCTGCACCAGATTTTAGTGCGCAAACAGCAGCCACATTACTGGTGAACCATGTGTTCTCAAGGTTTGGGTTGCCACAAAGAATTGAGTCAGACAGAGGAAGTCATTTCACAAGTACTCTAATGAGTAAGGTATGGCAAATACTAGGTGTGAAAAGGAAGCTACATATCGCATATCGGGCGGCGTCTTCAGGTACAGTTGAAAGAAGCAATAGGTCTGTTGTGGATATTTTAAAGAAATTTGTGGCAGAAGCAGGTTCCAGCTGGGATTTACGTTTACCGTTGGTTCTGATGGCAATCAGGTCGACTCCTGCCAAAGCAACAGGTGTTAGCCCCCATGAGGTCTTGACAGGTAGGAAAATGGTGTTACCACAACACCTACTATACAGAACACATGAGCAAACTCTAGTGAGTGCATCCACGGTTCATGAATATATTGATGAACTGAGGAGGCATTTGCAACATGCATTTGCTTTTGTGCAGAGAAATCTGGAAAGGGCTGCTGACAGTGCTAAGTCATATTATGACAAAAAGACATCAGTAAAGGAATACAATGTAGGGGATCAGGTGTACAAGTTTCATTTTGGAAAAAGTAAACAGAAAAATTTTAAATTTCTAGCAGCCTGGCAGGGGCCATTTCGAATTATAGATAAGGTTTCTCCTGTAGTGTATAAAATTTTGAAAAATGAAGGTGAAACAGCAATAGAGCAGTTTGTCCATGTAAATCAAATCAAACCATGCCATCCCAGACATGAGATCAGGCGGCTTGAGCATGTAGAAACAGATAAAATCACTTGAACACAAAAAGAGAAAATAAATGGGTACAATCAGGAGGCAGTGACAAAGAAGTTAAAAAGTTGATTGTTATGATGGCACATAAACACTGTAGTATATGTAAAATATAATATAAAATAAATATAAATAAATAAATAAATAAATAAATGCACATATAATGGAAGCTCATGGTTGGTGTGCAGAGAGAAAGTGTATTAAATATTGAATGCTGTTTTATATGTGTTTGTTTTCTTTTAACTTGTGTTTAATTTCAGAAGAAAGAAAAAAAAACAAAATATTTTTACCAAGCATGTTTTATTTTTGGCAAAAGGATGAAGTTAGTATTGTGCTATGTACTTAATCTGTTTATTTTCTATTTTGATTTAGACAATTAACATTATTTGGTCGGAGGTTCCGGGATCAGAGGCCACGGGAGACGATGGAGTCCTGGAGTCCCCTGGATGAAGACCAAAAGATGCCTGCCTCCAGGTGGAGGTGAAGACAAAATAACCGGAATGCCAAAAGAGATGACTACTGTGGATTCAAGATTGCCAAGATGAAAGAGTACTCGAATGGACCGAATAACATCGCTGGTCGGGACATACCAAAAGAGACAAAACAAAAGTTCCGGCATATGAAGTTCCACGTATTTATTATTTTAATTATTTATTTTAACTTGTTATATTACTTATTTGTTTTAGTTAGTTGTTTTATTTCATTGTTTTTAATTGACTTGGAAAATTTAAACTTAAAGTAATGCCACTTCCACTGAGAAGGCAAATGTGGAACATTTTATGAACTGATAGACTTAGATGAATTGTTGATTGCAAATTTTCATTGATGCACATGAATATTCATTTTGTTGGATTGCTATATTGTAAAAAAAATAGAACAAGTTGTTTTTAGGAATTGGCTTGGATTATAGCCAAGTTCTAAAAACAAAAGGAGGGTATATGTAAGGATATTTGGCGTGTTACAGTACAGAGTACAGTAATACTGCACAAGTAGCACATTTTTTTTTTTGCAGCACCACCACAAGGGTGCGGTGCATTGCTATATGGGTTACCAGATTAACAAGGAAAGACAGGCTATTCAGTCAAAAACGATTTTAACATATAAGATGCAAATCTATTTTTACAGTTAAAAGCACACGTGCTCATTTAAAAATGCACACTATTTTTCACCTGAAATGCCTATATTGCTAGAGACACATTTGAAAATTAACAGCTAACCTATTAACAATTAACCTGACTAATAAAACCTTATTTAACATAACCCACTAATAAAATGTGTTCTCCACTGCAGAATTAGGCATACTCTGAAAACCATTTAAATGCGTGTGCAGATTTTTTTCTTCTCTTCTCTGCCTGATTCTCCGTGTTTTTGTGCACAGTAACTGCAGGAAGAAGGAAGTCAGATTTGCAACAATTGCAAATGTATAAGCGAAGCTATTGTTGAAGAGTAGGAGGATGAGAGATGATGGATTTCATTGGGACACGTCATACAGAGGGCTGAGAGGAAAGTTTTAGTGGGCAGTATCAGGGAAAAAGACAGGCAGACATCTTTCTGCACTATTGGGGAGAAGACCTGGCTGTGGGGCTCCTGACTGAATGCAGATTCCTGTGTCCTGCTGCAGTCGAGATTGGGGAGAGCTGAAAGAAGGACCTTTCCACTGGCTGAGGCATTCCTATCTGCAAAAGCTGAGAATTCCAGGCAATGACCCCGGTTTGAGAAGGCAAGCGTTCCTTTTTGCTGGAGTTAATCCAAGAGAGCCACATTCACAAAGAGAACAACTAAAAAGATAAGGTAATGAGAAGTGTGGGAGCTGAGTGTGTACGGTAATATGCAGTCAGTGTAGGATTCCTGTGCGTGTCTTAATCAAGTGCTAATGTTGCAATTTGAGTTCTGTTCTCCGCCACTATCTTTGCAGAGTGTCACAGACAATGCTTTGACTGTACCATTTTATTTCTGTAAAGAATGAGATCGTTTTTAAATACAACTTTTATAATACAGAAAAATATTTGAAAACAGACGGGTGATGTTTATTGTTTACCATTACAATGCTGATGATGTGGGGAGATTTTTAAACAGTGCAATGGTCATTTTAAGACAGATGTGTGCATGTCAAAATCAGTATGAATAATTGTGAGTGACTGTAGCATAGCTTGTTGGAGGTACATGAGCCAACGGGAAGAGAGACTCTCTGAACATAGCTCCCTACCGTACATAAGGTAGTGGAAATTACCACAAGACTACCACATATAGCTCTCTGTCGTAAATAAGTCAGTGAGTTCGCCCATGGTGGCACACCAACACTATCACTGGAAAATGTGGTATTCCTAGAATGCAGGTCTGAGGTCTCTCTAGTGATCACACGAAAAATCTAAGCAAAGATAAGGGATTCTGGACATTGGGGCCACAAATAAAACAAGGGAATTATGCTCACCAAAATACCACCAACCACGTATACCAAATATGCAGGTCTGGGTGCTGAAATAATGCATGTCCATTGTATTATTGTTGCACATGGCCAAATCTGAATACAAAGAGTGATTATTGCTAAGTTATTTTTCGGCAGTAATAAAATACCGTCAGGCCCCAAATCTCCACAAAATACCCTACATATCCAACTCCTTCCCATTCCAATCCTGAGACCCGTCCTATACCATGAGATATGATATCTCAATGCTTCTAATACCAAACCTGAGACTGTCCTATAACATGAGATGTGATATCTCAATGCTTCTAATAATAAACCTGAGAGCCTTCCTATAACATATGTGATATCCAACTCCTTCCCAATACAATCCTGAGACCCTTCCGATAGCATGAGATATGATATCTCAATGCTTCTAATACCAAACCACAGACCCGTCCTATAACTTGAGATGTGATATCCAACTCCTTCCCAATCTAATCCTGAGACCCTTCCGATAGCATGAGATGTGATATCTCAATGCTTCTAATATCAAACCTGAGACCCTCCCTTTAGCATGAAATGTGATATCCAACTCCTTCCCATTCCAATCCTGAGACCCGTCCTATACTATGAGATGTTATATCTCAATGCTTCTAATATATCACATCTCATGCTATAGGAAGGGTCTCAGGATTGGAATGGGAAGGAGTTGTATATGACATCTCATGCCACAGGAAGGGTCTCAGGTTTGGTATAAGCATTGAGATATCACATCTCTGCTATCGGAAGGGTCTCAGGATTGGAATGGGAAGGAGTTGGATATCCCATCTTATGTTATAGGAAGGGTCTCAGGTTTGGTATTAGAAGCATTGACATATCACATCTCATGCTATCAGAAGGGTCTCAGGATTGGAATGGGAAGGAGTCGGATATCACATCTCATGCTAAAGGGAGGGTCTCAGGTTTGGTATTAGAAGCATTGAGATATCACATCTCATGTTATAGGAAGAATCTCAGGTTTGGTATTAGAGGCATTGAGATATCACATCTCATGCTATCAGAAGGGTCTCAGGATTGGTATGGGAAGGAGTCGGATATCACATCTCATGCTAAAGGGAGGGTCTCAGGTTTGGTATTAGAAGCATTGAGATATCACATCTCATGTTATAGGAAGAATCTCAGGTTTGGTATTAGAGGCATTGAGATATCACATCTCATGCTATAGGAAGGGTCTCAGGATTGGAATGGGAAGGAGTTGGATATCACATCTCATCCAATAGGAAGGATCTCAGGATTGGAATGGGAAGGATTTGGATGTCACATCTCTTGCTATAGGAAGGGTCTCAGTTTTTTTATTAGAAACATTGAGATATCACATCTCATGCTATAGGAAGGGTTTCAGGATTGGAATGGGAAGGATTTGTATATCACATCTCATGCTAAAGGAAGGGTCTCAGGTTTTGAAGGGGAAGGATTTGGATATCATATCTCATGTTATAGGACGGGTCGCAGGTTTGGTATTAGAAGCTTTGAGATATCACATCTCATGCTATAGGAAGGTCTCAGGATTGGAATGGGAAGGAGTTGGATATCCCTTCTCATGCTATAGGAAGGTTCTCAGGTTGGAATGGGAAGGAGTTGGATATCACATCTCATGTTATAGGAAGGGTCTCAGGATTGGAATGGGAAGGATTTGGATATCACATCTCTTGCTATAGGAAGGGTCTCAGGTTTTTATTAGAAACATTGAGATATCACATCTCATGCTATAGGAAGGGTTTCAGGATTGGAATGGGAAGGATTTGGATATCACATCTCATGCTAAAGGAAGGGTCTCAGGTTTGGAAGTGGAAGGATTTGGATATCACATCTCATGTTATAGGAAGGATCTCAGGTTTGGTATTAGAAGCATTGAGATATCACATCTCATGCTATAGGAAGGGTCTCAGGATTGGAATGGGAAGGAGTTGGATATCACATCTCAAGCTATAGGAAGGGTCTCAGGATTGGAATGAGAAGGAGTTGGATATCACATCTCATGCTATAGGAAGGGTCTCAGGTCTGGAATCGGAAGGAGTTGTATATGACATTTCATGCCATAGGAAGGGTCTCAGGTTTGGTATAAGCATTGAGATATCACATCTCTGCTATTGGAAGGGTCTCAGGATTGGAATGGGAAGGAGTTGGATATCCCATCTCATTATAGGAAGGGTCTCAGGTTTGGTATTAGAAGCATTGAGATATCATATCTCATGGTATAGGACGGGTCTCAGGATTGGAATGGGAAGGACATGGATATCACATCTCTTGTTATAGGAAGGGTCTCAGGTTTGGTATTAGAAGCATTGAGATATCACATCTCATGCTATAGGAAGGGTCTCAGGATTGGAATGGGAAGGACTTGGATATCCCATCTCATGTTATAGGAAGGGTCCCAGGTTTGTTATTAGAAGCATTGAGATATCACATCTCATGCTATAGGAAGGGTCTCAGAATTGGAATGGGGAGGAGTTGGATATCACATCTCAAGCTATAGGAAGGGTCTCAGGATTGGAATGGGAAGGACTTGGATATCACATCTCATGCTATAGGAAGGCTCTCAGGTTTGGAAGGGGAAGGAGTTGGATATCACATTTCATGTTAGAGGTAGGATCTCAGGTTTGGTATAGAGGCATTGAGATATCACATCTCATGCTATCAGAAGGATCTCAGGATTGGAATGGGAAGGAGTTGGATATTACATCTCATGCTAAAGGGAGGGTCTCAGGTTTGGAAGGGGAAGGATTTGGATATTACATCTCGTGTTATAGGAATGATCTCAGGTTTGGTATTAGAAGCATTGAGATATCACATCTCATGCTATCGGAAGGATCTCAGGTTTGGTGTTAGAAGCATTGAGATATCAAATCTCATGCTATAGGAAGGGTCTCAGGATTGGAATGGGAAGGAGTTGGATATCACATCTCATGCTATAGGAAGGGTCTCAGGATTGGAATGGGAAGGAGTTGTATATGACATCTCATGCCACAGGAAGGTTCTCAGGTTTGGTATAAGCATTGAGATATCACATCTCTGCTATCGGAAGGGTCTCAGGATTGGAATGGGAAGGAGTTGGATATCCCATCTTATGTTATAGGAAGGGTCTCAGGTTTGGTATTAGAAGCATTGAGATATCACATCTCATGCTATCAGAAGGGTCTCAGGATTGGAATGGGAAGGAGTCGGATATCACATCTCATGCTAAAGGGAGGGTCTCAGGTTTGGTATTAGAAGCATTGAGACATCACATCTCATGTTATAGGAAGAATCTCAGGTTTGGTATTAGAGGCATTGAGATATCACATCTCGTGCTATCAGAAGGGTCTCAGGATTGGTATGGGAAGGAGTCGGATATCACATCTCATGCTAAAGGGAGGGTCTCAGGTTTGGTATTAGAAGCATTGAGATATCACATCTCATGTTATAGGAAGAATCTCAGGTTTGGTATTAGAGGCATTGAGATATCACATCTCATGCTATAGGAAGGGTCTCAGGATTGGAATGGGAAGGAGTTGGATGTCACATCTCATCCAATAGGAAGGATCTCAGGATTGGAATGGGAAGGATTTGGATGTCACATCTCTTGCTATAGGAAGGGTCTCGGTTTTTTTATTAGAAACATTGAGATATCACATCTCATGCTATAGGAAGGGTTTCAGGATTGGAATGGGAAGGATTTGTATATCACATCTCATGCTAAAGGAAGGGTCTCAGGTTTTGAAGGGGAAGGATTTGGATATCATATCTCATGTTATAGGACGGGTCGCAGGTTTGGTATTAGAAGCTTTGAGATATCACATCTCATGCTATAGGAAGGTCTCAGGATTGGAATGGGAAGGAGTTGGATATCCCTTCTCATGCTATAGGAAAGTTCTCAGGTTGGAATGGGAAGGAGTTGGATATCACATCTCATGTTATAGGAAGGGTCTCAGGATTGGAATGGGAAGGATTTGGATATCACATCTCTTGCTATAGGAAGGGTCTCAGGTTTTTTATTAGAAACATTGAGATATCACATCTCATGCTATAGGAAGGGTTTCAGGATTAGAATGGGAAGGATTTGGATATCACATCTCATGCTAAAGGAAGGGTCTCAGGTTTGGAAGGGGAAGGATTTGGATATCATATCTCATGCTAAAGGAAGGGACTCAGGTTTGATAGAAGCATTGAGATATCACATCTCATGCTATAGGAAGGGTCTCAGGATTGGAATGGGAAGGAGTTGGATATATCACATCTCATGCTAAAGGAAGGGACTCAGGTTTGATAGAAGCATTGAGATATCACATCTCATGCTATAGGAAGGGTCTCAGGATTGGAATGGGAAGGAGTTGGATATCACATCTCATGCCATAGGAAGGGTCTCAGGTTTGGTACAAGCATTGAGATATCACATCTCTGCTATCGGAAGGGTCTCAGGATAGGAATGGGAAGGAGTTGGATATCACATCTCAAGCTATCTCAGGATTGGAATGGGAAGGAGTTTGATATCACATCTCAAGCTATAGGAAGGTTCTCAGGTTTGGAAGGGGAAGGATTTGGATCTCACATCTCATGTTTTAGGAGGGTCTCAGGTTTGGTATTAGAAGCATTGAGATATCACATCTCATGGTATAGGAAGGGTCTCAGGATTGGAATGGGAAGGAGTCGGATATCACATCTCAAGCTATCACAGGATTGGAATGGGAAGGAGTTTGATATCACATCTAAAGCTATAGGAAGGGTCTCAGGTTTGGAAAGGGAAGGATTTGGATTTCACATCTCATGTTATAGGATGGTTCTCATGTTTGGTTTTTAGAAGCATTGAGATATCACATCTAATGCTATCGGAAGGGTCTCAGGTTTGGAAAGGGAAGGATTTGGATTTCACATATGTTATTGGATGGTTCTCAGGTTTGGTTTTAGAAGCATTAAGATATCACATCCCATGCTATAGGAAGGGTCTCAGGTTTTGGAATGGGAAGGAGTTGGATACACATCTCATGTTATAGGAAGGATCTCAGGTTTGGTATTAGAAAAATTGTGATATCACATATCATGCTATAGGAAGGGTCTCAGGATTGGAATGGGAAGGAGTTGGATATGACATCTCATGCCACAGGGAGGGTCTCAGGTTTGGTATAAGCATTGAGATATCACATCTCTGCTATCGGAAGGGTCTCAGGATTGGAATGGGAAGGAGTTGGATATCCCATCTTATGTTATAGGAAGGGTCTCAGGTTTGGTGTTAGAAGCATTGAGATATCACATCTCATGCTATCAGAAGGGTCTCAGGATTGGAATGGGAAGGAGTCGGATATCACATCTCATGCTAAAGGGAGGGTCTCAGGTTTGGTATTAGAAGCATTGAGATATCACATCTAATGTTATAGGAAGAATCTCTGGTTTGGTATTAGAGGCATTGAGATATCACATTTCATGCTATCAGAAGGGTCTCAGGATTGGAATGGGAAGGAGTCGGATATCACATCTCATGCTAAAGGGAGGGTCTCAGGTTTGGTATTAGAAGCATTGAGATATCACATCTCATGTTATAGGAAGAATCTCAGGTTTGGTATTAGAGGCATTGAGATATCACATCTCATGATATAGGAAGGGTCTCAGGATTGGAATGGGAAGGATTTAGATATCACATCTCTTGCTATAGGAAGAGTCTCAGGTTTTTTATTAGAAACATTGAGATATCACATCTCATGCTATAGGAAGGGTTTCAGGATTGGAATGGGAAGGATTTGGATATCACATCTCATGCTAAAGGAAGGGTCTCAGGTTTGGAAGGGGAAGGATTTGGATATCATATCTCATGTTATAGGACGGGTCCCAGGTTTGGTATTAGAAGCTTTGAAATATCACATCTCATGCTATAGGATGGGTCTCAGGATTGGAATGGGAAGGAGTTGGATATCACATCTCATGCTAAAGGAAGGGACTCAGGTTTGATAGAAGCATTGAGATATCACATCTCATGCTATAGGAAGGGTCTCAGGATTGGAATGGGAAGGAGTTGGATATCATATCTCATGTCATAGGAAGGGTCTCAGGTTTGGTCCAAGCATTGAGATATCACATCTCTGCTATCGGAAGGGTCTCAGGATAGGAATGGGAAGGACTTAGATATCACATCCCATGCTATAGGGAGGGTCTCAGGTTTGGAAAGGGAAGGATTTGGATTTCACATCTCATGTTATAGGATGGTTCTCATGTTTGGTTTTAGAAGCATTGAGATATCACATGTAATGCTATCGGAAGGGTCTCAGGTTTGGAAAGGGAAGGATTTGGATTTCACATATGTTATTGGATGGTTCTCAGGTTTGGTTTTAGAAGCATTAAGATATCACATCTCAGGCTATAGGAAGGGTCTCAGGTTTGGAATGGGAAGGAGTTGAATACACATCTCATGTTATAGGAAGGATCTCAGGTTTGATATTAGAAAAATTGTGATATCACATATCATGCTATAGGAAGGGTCTCAGGATTGGAATGGGAAGGAGTTGGATAGATATCACATCTCATGCTAAAGGAAAGATCTCAGGTTTGGAAGGGGAAGGATTTGGATCTCACATCTCATGTTTTAGGACGGGTGTCAGGTTTGGTATTAGAAGCATTGAGATATCACATCTCATGGTATAGGAAGGGTCTCAGGATTGGAATGGGAAGGAGTTGGATATCACATCTCAAGCTATCTCAGGATTGGAATGGGAAGGAGTTTGATATCACATATCATGCAATCGGAAGGGTCTCAGGTTTGGAATGGGAAGGAGTTGGATATCACATCTCATGTTATAGCAAGGATCTCAGGTTTATTATTAGAAGCATTGAGATATCACATCTCATGCTATAGGAAGGGTCTCAGGATTGGAATCGGAAGGAGTTGTATTTGACATCTCATGCCATAGGAACGGTCTCAGGTTGGGTATAAGCATTGAGATATCACATCTCTGCTATCGGAAGGGTCTCAGGATTGGAATGGGAAGGAGTTGGATATCCCATCTCATTATAGGAAGGGTCTCAGGTTTGGTATTAGAAGCATTGAGATATCACATCTCATGCTATAGGAAGGGTCTCAGGATTGGAATGGAAAGGACTTGAATATCACATCTCATGTTATAGCAAGGGTCTCAGGTTTGGTATTAGAAGCATTGAGATATCACATCTCATGATATAGGAAGGGTCTCAGGATTGGAATGGGAACGACTTGGATATCACATCTCATGATAAAGGAAGGGTCTAAGGTTTGGAAGGGGAAGGATTTGGATATCACATCTCATGTTATAGGACCGGTCTCAGGTTTGGTATTAGAAGCATTGAGATATCAAGTCCCATGGTATAGGACGGGTCTCAGAATTGGAATGGGAAGGAGTTGGATATCACATCTCAAGCTATAGGAAGGGTGTCAGGATTGGAATGGGAAGGAGTTTGATATCACATCTCATGCCATGGTATGGGTCTCAGGTTTTGTAGAAGCATTGGGATATCACATCTCATGCTATCGGAAGGGTATCAGGATTGGATTTGGAAGGAGTTGGATATCCCATCTCATGCTATAGGAAGCGTCTCAGGTTGGAATGGGAAGGAATTGGATATCACATCTCATGTTATAGGAAGGGTATCAGGATTGGAATGGGATGGACTTGGATATCACATCTCATGCTATAGGAAGGCTATCAGGTTTGGAAGGGGAAGGAGTTGCATATCAAATTTCATTTTAGAGGTAGGATCTCAGGTTTGGTATTAGAGGCATTGAGATATCACATCTCATGCTATAGGAAGGGTCTCACGATTGGAATGGGAAGGATTTGGATATCACATCTCATGCTATAGGAAGGGTCTCAGGTTTGGTATAAGCATTGAGATATCACATCTCATGCTATAGAAACGGTCTCAAGATTGCAATGGGAAGGAGTTGGATATCACATCTCATGTTATAGGAAGGATCTCAGATTTGGTATTAGAAGCATTGAGACATCACATCTCATGCTATAGGAAGGGTCTCAGGATTGGAATGGGAAGGAGTTGGATATCACATCTCATGTTATAGGAAGGGTCTCAGGATTGGAATGGGAAGCACTTCGATATCACATCTCATGTTATAGGAAGGCTCCCAGGTTTAGAAGGGGAAGGAGTTGGATATCACATTTCATGTTAGAGGTAGGATCTCAGGTTTGGTATTAGAGGCATTGAGATATAACATCTCATGCTATCAGAAGGGTCTCAGGATTGGAATGGGAAGGAGTTGGATATCACATCTCATGCTAAAGGGAGGGTCTCAAGTTTGGAAGGGGAAGGATTTGGATATCACATCTCATGCTATAGGAAGGGTCTCAGGATTGGAATGGGAAGGATTTGGATATCACATCTCATGCTATAGGAAGGGTCTCAGGTTTGGTATAAGCATTGAGATATCACATCTCATGCTATAGGAAGGGTCTCAGGATTGGAATGGGAAGGAGTTGGATATCACATTTCATGCTATAGGTAGGCTCTCAGTTTTGGAAAGGGAAGGTTTTGGATATCACATCTCATGCTATAGGAAGGGTCTCACGATTGGAATGGGAAGGATTTGGATATCACATCTCATGCTATAGGAAGGGTCTCAGGATTGGAATGGGAAGGAGTTGGATATCACATCTCATGCTATAGGAAGGGTCTCAGGAATGGAATGGGAAGGAGTTTTATATGACATCTCATGCCATAGGAAGGATCTCAGGTTTGGTATTAGAAGCATTGAGACATCACATCTCATGTTATAGGAAGGGTCTCAGGATTGGAATGGGAAGGAGTTGGATATCACATCTCATGCTATAGGAAGGGTCTCAGGTTTGGTATAAGCATTGAGATATCACATCTCATGCTATAGGAAGGGTCTCAGGATTGGAATGGGAAGGAGTTGTATATGACATCTCATGCCATAGGAAGGGTCTCAGGTTTGGTATCAGCATTGAGATATCACATCTCTGCTATCGGAAGGGTCTCAGGATTGGAATGGGAAGGAGTTGGATATCCCATTTTATGTTATAGGAAGGGTCTCAGGTTTGGTATTAGAAGCATTGAGATATCACATCTCATGCTATAGGAAGGGTCTCAGGATTGGAATGGGAAGGACTTGAATATCCCATCTCATGCTATAGGGAGGCTCTCACGTTTGGAAAGGGAAGGAGTTGGATATCACATTTCATGTTAGAGGTAGGATCTCAGGTTTGGTATTAGAGGCATTGAATATCACATCTCATGCTATCAGAAGGGTCTCAGGATTGGAATGGGAAGGAGTTGGATATCATATCTCATGATAAAGGGAGGGTCTCAGGTTTGGAAGGGGAAGGATTTTGATATCACATCTCATGTTATAGGAAGGATCTCAGGTTTGGTATTAGAGGGATTGAGATATCACATCTCATGCTATCGGAAGGGTATCAGGATTGGATTTGGAAGTAGTTGGATATCCCATCTCATGCTACAGGAAGGGTCTCAGGTTGGAATGGGAAGGAGTTGGATATCACATCTCATGTTATAGGAAGGGTCTCAGGATTGGAATGGGAAATACTTCGATATCACATCTCATGCTATAGGAAGGCTCTCAGGTTTGCAAGGGGAAGGAGTTGGATATCACATTTCATGTTAGAGGTAGGATCTCAGGTTTGGTATTAGAGGCATTGAGATATCACATCTCATGCTATCAGAAATGTCTCAGGATTGGAATGGGAAGGAGTTGGATATCACATCTCATGCTAAAGGGAGGGTCTCTGGTTTGGAAGGGGAAGGATTTGGATATCACATCTCATGTTATAGGAAGGATCTCAGGTTTGGTATTAGAAGCATTGAGATATCACATCTCATGCTATAGGAATGGTCTCAGGATTGGAATGGGAAGGAGTTGGATATTAGATTCTTGCTATAGAAAGGGTCTCAGGTTTGGAACGGGAAGGAGTTGGATATCACATCTCATGTTATAGGAAGGGTCTCAGGTTTGGTCTAAGCATTGAGATATCACATCTCTGCTATCGGAAGTTTCTCAGGATTGAAATGGGAAGGAGTTGGATATCCCATCTCATGTTATAGGACGGGTCTCAGGTTTGGTAATAGAATCATTGAGATATCACATCTCATGCTGTAGGAAGTGTCTAAGGATTGGAATGGGAAGGACTTGGATATCACATCTCATGCTATAGGTAGACTCTCAAGTTTGGAAAGGGAAGGAGTGGGATATCACATTTCATGTTCAAGGAAGGATCTCAGGTTTGGTATTAGAGGCATTGAGATATCACATCTCATGCTATAGGAAGGGTCTCAGGATTGGAATGGGAAGGATTTGGATATCACATCTCATGCTATAGGAAGGGTCTCAGGTTTGGTATAAGCATTGAGATATCACATCTCATGCTATAGGAAGGGTCTCAGGATTGGAATGGGAAGGAGTTGGATATCACATCTCATGCTATAGGTAGGCTCTCAGGTTTGGAAAGGGAAGGATTTGGATATCACATTTCATGTTAGAGGAAGGATCTCAGGTTTGGTATTAGAGGCATTGAGATATCACATCTCATGCTATAGGAAGGGTCTCACGATTGGAATGGGAAGGATTTGGATATCACATCTCATGCTATAGGAAGGGTCTCAGGTTTGGTATAAGCATTGAAATATCACATCCCATGCTATAGGAAGGGTCTCAGGATTGGAATGGAAGGAGTTGGATATCACATCTCATGTTATAGGAAGGGTCTCAGGATTGGAATGGGAAGGACTTCGATATCACATCTCATGTTATAGGAAGGCTCCCAGGTTTGGAAGGGGAAGGAGTTGGATATCACATCTCATGTTATAGGAAGGGTCTCAGGATTGGAATGGGAAGGAATTGGATATCACATCTCATGTTATAGGAAGGATCTCAGGTTTGGTATTAGAAGCATTGAGATATCACATCTCATGCTATAGGAAGGGTCTCAGGATTGGAATGTGAAGGATTTGGATATCACTGTTAAGACGGATTTCTGAACTCCTGTCCTGGTGGCGCAGAAGTTCAGAAGGCCAACCTAATTACTTGGAACAGGGTAACCTCTGGACAAGCCAGACCAATCAAGGTAGCGATCGCGGCGGTCAAGACTAGGTCTCAAGAGGGGTGAGGGTGACTGAAAGCCCGCAATGAGCACACAAAGCAAGAGCGCTTACAAACTACTCCAAACAGTTGTTATATCAAAAATAGATACACATTTATTTTAAGGCCTTTAAAACAATGACCGTAGGGAGAAAATCACAATATCACAATATTAAACCAACACATACCATATCAACACAATATATACACCAATACACAGTCGCAAGCGTTTAAAGCACGAAATATGTAGTCCACCTGAAAGGAAAGGAAAACAGGCAGTGCGATAACGCTTTAGACTCAGTTCGCCTTCAGAGGCACCTAACTAGATGGAAGTCCGAGCCCTACGAAGAGTGGAGCCTTGTGCTCAAAGTACCTGCCACGCCGGTGCCAACGGGCAAAAGGGGAAGCTCTTCGTAGGAAGTCAGGCAGTTTGGGTTAGTGCACAGCAGAAGGAGAGCAGGTTCCGCAACTCAAGCGCAGCCTCCACAGCGGGCAGAAGCAGAGCGCGAGTACGGCCAAAAGGGTGCTGTTTTTACACAGCAGGGAAAAGCAATGGGATACTGCAGGAGGGCGACCAGATCCTAGCTAAACTACTCACCGGTCCCCGAAGCAAGCAGACCCAGCCTTCTCCACGTTAGTTTCAGCAGCTGGCAGGTTCAGAAGAGCAGGGAACGCCTCGTAGTCGTGTAGAGCAAAAAGACGTCCCAATCGACGAAACCAGCACAGTTTGTTGCCGCAGCAGGACAACGGAGCGGCCGTGTGTATTCGAGCCAAATGTACACTCCTCCCTTCAGACTTGGGAACGCCAAGTGTACGAAGCGTGGGAGAGTGACCAGGACTCGAAATACAACACAACCTGGCAGCAGTTACAGAGCAGGACTCCCTTGTAAGCTGGTCAGTCAACTGGATGGCCCAGAGACACTTCCGAAGGCTTACTTGGCAGGAGATGATGAAGTCGCCGGGAATAGCTGTTCCTGCTATTCCAAAGGTCGAAGCACCAGTACAGGTCTTCTGGTTCGATCAAAGGAGGAAAGGGTTTCACAGGACGACAGCAGTGCAAAGGAGGATTCCTTCAGCGGGTCACCAGCGATTCCTCGGTCCAGCCTCTTGGTTGCAGGATACTTGGCTCCTGTATTCCTTCGTTCATGAGAACTCAGGAGATCGACATGGTAGTGGTGTTTCCAGCCCCCTCTTATCCACGGTTCCCTTCGCGCCAAAACGGAGGGGAGCCAATGGGAGATCCGCTCATCAACACACATGCCATACGTGGACCAATCACGGACCACGGTGGTCCCAGGCATTCACACCACCCTAGACTCTCTGGCACCCAG
Source organism: Ambystoma mexicanum (assembly GCF_040938575.1). Taxonomy (NCBI): domain Eukaryota; kingdom Metazoa; phylum Chordata; class Amphibia; order Caudata; family Ambystomatidae; genus Ambystoma; species Ambystoma mexicanum. The sequence goes on from NC_090936.1 coordinate 333,097,485, forward strand.
GATGTGTATTGGGACCAGACATCCCAGCCCACACCCTGGAGGCACACAAAAGACATGTAGAAGCTCGCGAAAGCAACCACGTTTCACGGGAAAGTACATGCCCAAATAAGGAAGGCCCCGGGTCGCTCGACCTGGGGAAGGTGAAGGGAGCAAGACGGTCAGTGGACAGGACAAAGGAGCCTCGTGGTCTGGCCATTTTGGGAGCTGTAAGGATATTTGGCGTGTTACAGTACACAGTACAGCAATACTGCACAAGTAGCACAAAATTTTTTTGCAGCACCACCACTTTGCAGCACCACCACCACAAGGGTGCGGTGCATTGCTATATGGGTTAGCAGATTAACAAGGAAAGACAGGCTATTCAGTCAAAAAACGATTTTAACATATAAGATGCAAAGCTATTTTTACAGTTAAAAGCACACGTATTCATTTAAAAATGCACACTATTTTTCACCTGAAATGCCTATATTGCTAGAGACACATTTGAAAATTAACAGCTAACCTATTAACAATTAACCTGACTAATAAAACCTTATTTTAATATAACCCACTAATAAAATGTGTTCTCTACTGCAGAATTAGGCATACTCTGAAAACCAGTTAAATGAGTGTGCAGATTTTTTTTTCTTCTCTTCTCTGCCTGATTATCCGTGTTGTTGTGCACAGTAACGGCAGGAAGGAGGAAGTCAGATTTGCAACAATTGCAAATGTATAAGCGAAGCTATTGTTGAAGAGTAGGAGGATGAGAGATGATGGATTTCATTGGGACACGTCATAAAGAGGGCTGAGAGGAAAGTTTTAGTGGGCAGTAGCAGGGAAAAAGGGAGGCAGACATCTTTCTGCACTACTGGGGAGAAGACCTGGCTGTGGGGGGTGTTCTGCTGCAGTCGAGACTGGGGAAAGCTGAAAGAATTACCTTTCCACTGGCAGAGGCAGTCCTATCTGAAAAAGCTGAGAATTCCAGGCAATGACCCCGGCTTGAGAAGGCAAGCGTTCCTTTTTGCTGGAGTTAAGCCAAGAGAGCCACATTCACAGAGAGAAGCCTCTGAACAGATAAGGTAATTACCTAACTGGGGGAGCTGTGTGTGTGCACGAAAGCATGCAGTCAGTGTAGAAAAATGAAAGTCCCGTGCGTGTCTTAATCAAGTGATAATGTTGCAATTTAAGTTCTGTTCTCCGCCACTATAATTGCAGTGTGTCATAGAAAATGCTTTGATTGTTCCATTTTATTGCTGTAAAGAATGAGATCATGTCTAAATGCAACTTTTATAATACAGAAAATATTTGAAAACAGACGGGTGGTTTATTTTCTATTTACCATTACAATGCCAATGATGTGGGGAGATTTTTAAACAGTGCAATGGTCATTTTAAGACAGATGTGTGCATGTCAGAATCAGTATGAATAATTGTGAGTGACTGTAGTATAACTTGTTGGAGGTACATGAGCCAACGGGAAGAGAGACTCTCTGAACATAGCTCCCTACCGTATATAAGGTAGTGGAAATTACCACAAGACTACCACATATAGCTCTCTGTCGTAAATAAGTCAGTGAGTTTGCCCATGGTGGCGCACCAACACTATCACTGGAAATTGTGGTATCTCTAGAATGCAGGTCTGAGGTCTCTCTAGTGATCACACGAAAAATCTAAGCGAAGATAAGGGATTCTGGACATTGGGGCCACAAATAAAACAAGGGAATTATGCTCACCAAAATACCACCAACCACGTATACCAAATATGCAGGTCTGGGTGCTGAAATAATGCATGTCCATTGTATTATTGTTGCACATGGCCAAATCTGAATACAAAGAGTGATTATTGCTAAGTTATTTTTCGGCGGTAATAAAATACCGTCAGGCCCCAAATCTCCACAAAATACCCTACAGAGCCAGGCCACCATTTTGGGTTCAGTGCGAAAAACGTGCTCAGAACGCCAAAAGGAGCTCAAAATAAACAAAACGATAGCTGCCACCATTCCAGTCCCTGAATGACTTGCACCGATCAAAATACCATCCTAAAAGAGTATCTAGGGCCTGTAGAAGGCTAGAGACCCAAGAGAGCTGTAACTTAGCTTACAGTGCCCTCTTGTGTCATGTTGCACTAAAGCCGCAACACGATAAAAGAAACTACGGGAAACAGCGTTCCCCGGTACTGACTGTCTTAAGGGCATGTCAGTTTCCCCATAAGAAAAGGAGCGAAAGCCCAGAGGAGTGCGGCAGAAGGCTGCACTTCTCTGGCAAAGTCAAGAACAAGGTGAAAACAACAGCAAAAAGTTTAGGGGTTGCCAAATGGAAGGAAAATTCCCTACAATTACGAAATCTTTCCTAACACTCGCCCCTCCCAGACTATGGACAGGGGGAACTAATCCACCCCTGGATGAGTCTCTTGTTCAGGTCGGTTAAACATTCTGGTCAACCCATCAGCATTGCTATGTTGGACACCTGGCCTATGCTCAATAGTGAAGTCGAAGCCTTGTAGACTTATGGACCACCTAAGCAACTTTGGATTCTCCCCCTTCATGTTCATTAGCCACTTTAACGGCTTATGGCCAGTCTGCACAGTGAAGTGGGTCCCATAGAGGTAGGGCCTCAGCTTCCTTAGGGCCCACACAACAGAGAAACATTCTTTCTCTACCGTGGACCATCTGAGCTCTCTGTCCTTAAGCTGGCGACTAATAAAACCGATAGGGTGTTCCTTACCCTTCTCATCTACTTGTGATAGTACAGCTCCTATCCCAGTGTCAGAGGCATCCGTCTGCACGATAAAAGGTCTTCGATAATCAGGGGCCCTTAGGACAGGGGCCTGGCACAAGGAGTCTTTTAAGCCATTGAAGGCCTTCTCACACTCGTCGGTCCAAGTTACCTTCTTGGGTTTCTTCGGAGTTGTGAGGGCAGTCAGAGGAGCAGCTATGGTGCCATAGTCTGCCACAAAATTGCGGTAATACCCCGTGAGTCCTAAAAAGGCTCTCACTTGGGTTTGCGTAGTGGGGGTAGGCCAGTCTTGTACTGCTTGTACTTTACTGGGTAGAGGCTGTATCCTCCCTCCACCTACTTCATGTCCAAGGTAAACCACTGAGCCTTGTCCAATCTGGCATTTACTAGCCTTTATGGTCAAGTGGGCTTTCTGAAGAGCCTGGAGCACAATCCCGAGGTGTTTCACATGGTCTTCCCAGGTGGCACTGAAAACTGCTATATCGTCCAGATATGCAAGACAGAATTCGTCCAACCCATTCAACACATGATTCACAAGCCTCTGGAAAGTGGCAGGTGCATTCTTCAACCCGAACGGCATTACCCGGAATTGGTAAAGGCCGTCTGGAGTAGAAAATGCTGTCTTCTCCTTGGCATGTTCTGCTAAAGCTATTTGCCAATAGCCAGCAGTAAGGTCAAACGTGCTGAGGTACTTGGAGGCACCCAAAGTATCCACCAGCTCATCTGTTCGAGGCAAGGGGTGTGCATCTGTCTTGGTGACAGCATTCAGAGCCCTGTAATCCACGCAGAACCTCAATTCAGAAGTGCCTGCTTTTGGAACCAACACCACAGGACTGGACCAAGGACTACTAGAGGGTTCAATCACCCCAAGGTCTAACATCTTGTTGACCTCAGTCTTAATATAAGACCGTACTTTATCTGACATCCTGTATCCCCTACTTTTGGTAGGTACACTGTCTCCTGTGTCAATGTTATGTTTGCACCAAGGTGTCAAACCAGGGGACTGTGAAAACAGGGGGGAAAACTGCCTAAGCAAACTTTTCACCTCAGCCTGCTGATCAGAAGTCAGGTGAGGGGCCACTCGGACACCCTCAACGGAGCTATCTGAAGGACCGCTTTGGAACAGGTCGGGGAGTGGTTCTGACTCCTCTTCCTCAACATCTGAAGCCAGTAGCAGTGCTGCGATTTCGACTCTTGGGACGAAAGCCTTCAGCCTATTCACGTGAAACACTTTTGGAGCCTGTCCAGGCCTTCCAAGGTCCACTAAATAGTTCACCTCACCCAGGGGCTCCACCACTGTGTAAGGGCCTGACCATTTGTCCTGTAAAGCGCGAGGCCTTATTGGATTCATGATCAGGACTTGCTGACCAGGTGTAAAGTTGATGAGGGAAGCTTTCTGGTCGTACCAATGTTTCACCAGCGCTTGCCCTGCCTTCAATTTATCACTAGCCAAGCCCATCAGAAGTACCATCCGTTTTCTGAGCCCTAGCACATAATCAACTACATTGGTAGTAACAGGGGGAGTGGGCATCTCCCATCCCTCTTTGACGATGGCTAAGGGTCCCCGTACGGGATGACCGAACAGAAGTTCGAAGGGGCTGAAGCCAACACCCTCCTGTGGTACCTCTCGGTAGGCAAACAGTAGGCATGGTAAAAGAAGATCCCATTTTCTTCTCTGAGGCTCCTCCAGAGCCCCAATCATGCTCTTTAACGTTCTGTTGAAACGTTCCACCAGACCATTGGTCTGGGGGTGATATGCAGAAGAGAACTTGTAGATGACCCCACATTCTTTCCACATAGCTTGCATATACTTCGACATAAAGTTGCTGCCACGATCTGACACAACTTCTTTAGGGAAGCCAACCCTAGTAAATATGCCGAGTAAAGCTTTTGCAACTGACTTGGCAGTTACAGTCTTCAATGGGATGGCCTCAGGATACCTGGTTGCATGGTCAACCAGCACCAGGATAAACCTATTGCCCGAGGATGTTTGCGGGTCAAGGGGACCAACGATGTCGATCCCTACCCTTTCAAATGGTACCCCCACAACTGGGAGCGGTACCAACGGAGCTTTGGATTGTCGCGCCAACCTTACCAGACAACTGGCAGGAGGCACAACTCCTGCAGTGACTTTCTACTTGCACCCCCATCTTGGGCCAGTAGAAGTGCATGGATAACCTTTGCTTGGTCCTCTTCATACCAAGGTGACCAGCAAGGGGAACTTCATGCGCCAACTGCAGGAGGAAGGGCCTAACAGCAAGGGGAACCACCAACCTCCTATGGTCTCCTTCTGTAGACTCTGTGGGCTCACTATACAGGAGTCCACCTTCCCAATAAATCCTATGCTTCCCAGGAGGTTCACCCTCAAGCTGGGAGCAGGCCTGTCTCCTTAGGCCTTCCAGAGATGGGCACTCACATTGGCCTTTACTGAATTCGTCCCTATCAGGACCTCCTTCAACTAACAAGTCTTTTAGTTCAGGATGATCGTTGGGGTCGAATACTTCAGGCATCGCCACCTCCTCGTCAGGCCCGGGCGATTGACCAACTTCCTCCACCGCAGTGGTAGGTGAGCTCGGGGGAATATTCTCTTTCCCTCGTCTTGACTTGTAGACTCCTTTCGCCTTGGGTTTCCCCTTCGGCTGGGGCGGCGTATTGGACTTGGCCAATGCTGCCCGTGCTTGAGACCGTGTGTAGGGTCTTTCGGCAGTGTCTCCTACGAGCCCTAAAGCTCTGAGATCATTACCCAATAAGACCTTTCCCGGGACGTTTCTCTGAATGCTCACTGGAATCCTGACTGCTGTACCATTTAAAGTAAGATTTACAGGGATCACGGGAAACATACGGAGGGGGCCGTCAGCCAACTTAGTGGGCATCAGAGTAGCTCTGGCAACTTCCTCTGAGTCTACCAAGGTAGAATCCACTACAGTGCGACTGCACCCACTATCCCTAAGAGCTGGAGTATCCACTCCATTGATCAGCACACTGTCTTTAAAGTAGTGCTTGGTATTATCCGGAATCCTAGCATAAGCCTCTGCGACTTTAGGCTCCCAGGAACCCAGGGACACTAAAACTACCTCAGCCTCTATCCCGCTGGGAAATGAGTCTGAGGAGAAGGATGCTCCTGTAATCTCTTCTTCCTCGTAGGAGGAGAAGGCCAGATTAGCGGAGTGGACCCCCAAAGGTCTAACCTTACACCGGGGATCCTCCTTCACATGGTCAGTTGCTCCACAAGAAAAACAAGCCCCAGTGGGTCTGTTTACGTAGGGAGGCTTATTATAACCAGAGTTCTGTTTTGGAGGCGGACCTCCACTACTCTGTGAGTTCTCTTGTGTCTTACCCTTGTTTTTCTTTTTGTGGCCCTTATGGGAAGAAGATTTAGCAGATTCCCCACCCTCCATATCTTTGGACTTTTTCCCTTCCTCCTGCTTACCAGGATGAGTTTTGTCCTTATGGGACACTCGATGTGACACCCATAAGTCTGCTGCAATGGCCAGCTTCTTAGGATCTATCTCCTTCGAATCGGCCAAATGCTGCTTAAGCTCCGGGGAAGAAGAAGGGTCTCAGGTTTGGTATTAGAAGCATAGAGATATCACATCTCATGCTATAGGAAGGGTCTCAGGATTGGAATGGGAAGGACTTGGATGTCACATCTCATGCTATAGGGAGGGTCTCAAGTTTGATATTAGAAGCATTGAGATACCAAATCTCATGATATCGGAAGGGTCTCAGGATTGGAATGGGAAGGAGTGGATACCACATCTCATGATAAAGGAAGGGTCTAAGGTTTGGAAGGGGAAGGATTTGGATATCACATCTCATGTTATAGGACGGGTCTCAGGTTTGGTATTAGAAGCATTGAGATATCAAGTCTCATGGTATAAGAAGGGTCTCAGAATTGGAATGGGAAGGAGTTGGATATCACACCTCAAGCTATAGGAAGGGTCTCAGGATTGGAATGGGAAGGAGTTGTATATGACATCTCAGGCCATAGGAAGGGTCTCAGGTTTGGTATAAGCATTGAGATATCACATCTCTGCTATCGGAAGGGTCTCAGGATTGGAATGGGAAGGAATTGGATATCACATCTCATGTTATAGGAAGGATCTCAGGTTTGGTATTAGAAGCATTGAGATATCCCTTCTCATGCTATAGGAAGGGTCTCAGGATTGGAATGTGAAGGATTTGGATATCACATCTCATGCTAAAGGAAGGGTCTCAGGTTTGGTAGAAGCATTGAGATATCACGTCTCTGCTATCGGAAGGGTCTCAGGATTGGATTGGGAAGGAGTTGGATATCCCTTCTCATGCTATAGGAAGGGTCTCAGGTTTGGTATAAGCATTGATATATCACATCTCTGCTATCGGAAGGGTCTCAGGATTGGATTGGGTAGGAGTTGGATATCCCTTCTCATGCTATAGGAAGTATCTCAGGTTGGAATGGGAAGGAGTTGGATATCACATCACATGTTATAGGAAGGGTCTCAGGATTGGAATGGGAAGGATTTGGATATCACATCTCTTGCTATAGGAAGGGTCTCAGGATTGGAATGGGTAGGAGTTGGATATTACTTTCTTGCTATAGGAAGGGTCTCATGTTTGGAATGGGAAGGAGTTGGATATCACATATGCTATAGTTAGTGTCTCAGGTTTGGAACGGGAAGGAGTTGGATATCACATCTCATGTTATAGGAAGGGTCTCAGGTTTGGTATAAGCATTGAGATATCATATCTCTGCTATCGGAAGCGGCTCAGGATTGGAATGGGAAGGAGTTGGATATCCCATCTCATGTTATAGGAAGAGTCTCTGGTTTGGTATTAGAATCATGGAGATATCACATCGCATGCTGTAGGAAGGGTCTAAGGATTGGAATGGGATGGACTTGGATATCACATCTCATGCTATAGGTAGGCTCTCAGGTTTGGTATAAGCATTGAGATATCACATCTCATGCTATAGGACGGGTCTCAGGATTGGAATGGGAAGGATTTGGATATCACATCTCATGCTATAGGAAGGGTCTCAGATTTGGTATAAGCATTGAGATATCACATCTCATGCTAAAGGAAGGGTCTCAGGATTGGAATGGGAAGGAGTTGTATATGACATCTCAGGCCATAGGAAGGGTCTCAGGTTTGGTATAAGCATTGAGATATCACATCTCTGCTATCGGAAGGGTCTCAGGATTGCAATGGGAAGGAGTTGGATATCCCATCTCATCTTATAGGAAGGGTCTCAGGTTTGGTATTAGAAGCATAGAGATATCACATCTCATGCCATAGGAAGGGTCTCAGGATTGGAATGGGAAGGACTTGGATGTCACATCTCATGCTATAGGAAGGGTCTCAAGTTTGATATTAGAAGCATTGAGATACCAAATCTCATGATATCGGAAGGGTCTCAGGATTGGAATGGGAAGGAGTTGGATACCACATCTCATGATAAAGGAAGGGTCTAAGGTTTGGAAGGGGAAGGATTTGGATATCACATCTCATGTTATAGGACGGGTCTCAGGTTTGGTATTAGAAGCATTGAGATATCAAGTCTCATGGTATAAGAAGGGTCTCAGAATTGGAATGGGAAGGAGTTGGATATCACACCTCAAGCTATAGGAAGGGTCTCAGGATTGGAATGGGAAGGAGTTTGATATCACATCTCATGCCATAGTATGGGTCTCAGGTTTGGTAGAAGCATTGGGATATCACATCTCATGCTATCGGAAGGGTATCAGTATTGGATTTGGAAGAAGTTGGATATCCCATCTCATGCTATAGGAAGGGTCTCAGGTTGGAATGGGAAGGAGTTGGATATCACATTTCATGTTATAGGAAGGGTCTCAGGATTGGAATGGGAAGGACTTGGATATCATATCTCATGCTATAGGACGGGTCTCAGGTTTGTTATTAGAATCATTGAGATATCATATTGCATGCTGTAGGAAGGGTCTAAGGATTGGAATGGGAAGGACTTGGATATCACATCTCATGCTATAGATAGGCTCTTAGGTTTGGAAAGGGAAGGAGTTGGATATCACATTTCATGTTAGAGGAAGGATCTCAGGTTTGGTATTAGAAGCATTGAGATATCACATCTCATGCTATAGGAAGGGTCTCAGGATTGGAATGGGAAGTAGTTGGATATCACATCTCATGCTATAGGAAGGGTCTCAGGTTTGGTATAAGCATTGAGATATCACATCTCATGCTATAGGACGGGTCTCAGGATTGGAATGGAAGGAGTTGGATATCACATCTCATGTTATAGGAAGGATCTCAGGTTTGGTATTAGAAGCATTGAGACATCACATCTCATGCTATAGGAAGGGTCTCAGGGTTGGAATGGGAAGGAGTTGGATATCACATCTCATCCAATAGGAAGGGTCTCAGGATTGGAATGTGAAGGATTTGGATATCACATCTCATGCTAAAGGAAGGGTCTCAGGTTTGGTAGAAGCATTGAGATATCACGTCTCTGCTATCGGAAGGGTCTCAGGATTGGATTGGGAAGGAGTTGGATATCCCTTCTCATGCTATAGGAAGGGTCTCAGGTTTGGTATAAGCAATGAGATATCACATCTCTGCTATCGGAAGGGTGTCAGGATTGGATTGGGAAGGAGTTGGATATCCCTTCTCATGCTATAGGAAGTGTCTCAGGTTGGAATGGGAAGGAGTTGGATATCACATCACATGTTATAGGAAGGGTCTCAGGATTGGAATCGGAAGGATTTGGATATCACATCTCTTGCTATAGGAAGGGTCTCAGGATTGGAATGGGTAGGAGTTGGATATTACTTTCTTGCTATAGGAAGGGTCTCATGTTTGGAATGGGAAGGAGTTGGATATCACATATGCTATAGTTAGTGTCTCAGGTTTGGAACGGGAAGGAGTTGGATATCACATTTCATGTTAGAGGAAGGATCTCAGGTTTGGTATTAGAAGCATTGAGATATCACATCTCATGCTATAGGAAGGGTCTCAGGATTGGAATGGGAAGGAGCTGGATATCACATCTCATGCTAAAGGAAGGGTCTCAGGTTTGGAACGGGAAGGATTTGTATATCACATCTCAGGTTTGGTATAAGCATTGAGATATCACATCTCTGCTTTCGGAAGTGTCTCAGGATTGGAATGGGAAGGAGTTGGATATCCCATCTCATGTTATAGGACGGGTCTCAGGTTTGTTATTAGAATCATTGAGATATCATATTGCATGCTGTATGAAGGGTCTAAGGGTTGGAATGGGAAGGACTTGGATATCACATCTCATGCTATAGATAGGCTCTTAGGTTTGGAAAGGGAAGGAGTTGGATATCACATTTCATGTTAGAGGAAGGATCTCAGGTTTGGTATTAGAAGCATTGAGATATCACATCTCATGCTATAGGAAGGGTCTCAGGATTGGAATGGGAAGTAGTTGGATATCACATCTCATGCTATAGGAAGGGTCTCAGGTTTGGTATAAGCATTGAGATATCACATCTCATGCTATAGGACGGGTCTCAGGATTGGAATGGAAGGAGTTGGATATCACATGTCATGTTATAGGAAGGATCTCAGGTTTGGTATTAGAAGCATTGAGACATCACATCTCATGCTATAGGAAGGGTCTCAGGGTTGGAATGGGAAGGAGTTGGATATCACATCTCATCCAATAGGAAGGGTCTCAGGTTTGGAATGGGAAGGAATTGGATATCACATCTCATGTTATAGGAAGGATCTCAGGTTTGGTATTAGAAGCATTGAGATATCACATCTCATGCTATAGGAAGGGTCTCAGGATTGGAATGTGAAGGATTTGGATATCACATCTCATGCTAAAGGAAGGGTCTCAGGTTTGGTAGAAGCATTGAGATATCACGTCTCTGCTATCGGAAGGGTCTCAGGATTGGATTGGGAAGGAGTTGGATATCCCTTCTCATGCTATAGGAAGGGTCTCAGGATTTGAATGGCAAGGAGTTGGATATCACATCTCATGCCATAGGAAGGGTCTCAGGTTTGGTATACGCATTGAGATATCACATCTCTGCTATCGGAAGGGTCTCAGGATTGGATTGGGAAGGAGTTGGATATCCCTTCTCATGGTATAGGAAGTGTCTCAGGTTGGAATGGGAAGGAGTTGGATATCACATCTCATGTTATAGGAAGGGTCTCAGGATTGGAATGGGAAGGATTTGGATATCACATCTCTTGCTATAGGAAGTGTCTCAGGATTGGAATGGGTAGGAGTTGGATATTACTTTCTTGCTATAGGAAGGGTCTCATGTTTGGAATGGGAAGGAGTTGGATATCACATATGCTATAGTTAGTGTCTCAGGTTTGGAACGGGAAGGAGTTGGATATCACATCTCATGTTATAGGAAGGGTCTCAGGTTTGGTATTAGAATCATTGAGATATCACATCGCATGCTGTAGGAAGGGTCTAAGGATTGGAATGGGATGGACTTGGATATCACATCTCATGCTATAGGTAGGCTCTCAGGTTTGGTATAAGCATTGAGATATCACATCTCATGCTATAGGAAGGGTCTCAGGATTAGAATGGGAAGGATTTGGATATCACATCTCATGCTATAGGAAGGGTCTCAGATTTGGTATAAGCATTGAGATATCACATCTCATGCTAAAGGAAGGGTCTCAGGATTGGAATGGGAAGGAGTTGTATATGACATCTCAGGCCATAGGAAGGGTCTCAGGTTTGGTATAAGCATTGAGATATCACATCTCTGCTATCGGAAGGGTCTCAGGATTGCAATGGGAAGGAGTTGGATATCCCATCTCATCTTATAGGAAGGGTCTCAGGTTTGGTATTAGAAGCATAGAGATATCACATCTCATGCTATAGGAAGGGTCTCAGGATTGGAATGGGAAGGACTTGGATGTCACATCTCATGCTATAGGGAGGGTCTCAAGTTTGATATTAGAAGCATTGAGATACCAAATCTCATGATATCGGAAGGGTCTCAGGATTGGAATGGGAAGGAGTTGGATACCACATCTCATGATAAAGGAAGGGTCTAAGGTTTGGAAGGGGAAGGATTTGGATATCACATCTCATGTTATAGGACGGGTCTCAGGTTTGGTATTAGAAGCATTGAGATATCAAGTCTCATGGTATAAGAAGGGTCTCAGAATTGGAATGGGAAGGAGTTGGATATCACACCTCAAGCTATAGGAAGGGTCTCAGGATTGGAATGGGAAGGAGTTTGATATCACATCTCATGCTATAGGACGGGTCTCAGGTTTGTTATTAGAATCATTGAGATATCATATTGCATGCTGTAGGAAGGGTCTAAGGATTGGAATGGGAAGGACTTGGATATCACATCTCATGCTATAGATAGGCTCTTAGGTTTGGAAAGGGAAGGAGTTGGATATCACATTTCATGTTAGAGGAAGGATCTCAGGTTTGGTATTAGAAGCATTGAGATATCACATCCCATGCTATAGGAAGGGTCTCAGGTTTGGTATAAGCATTGAGATATCACATCTCATGCTATAGGACGGGTCTCAGGATTGGAATGGAAGGAGTTGGATATCACATCTCATGTTATAGGAAGGATCTCAGGTTTGGTATTAGAAGCATTGAGACATCACATCTCATGCTATAGGAAGGGTCTCAGGGTTGGAATGGGAAGGAGTTGGATATCACATCTCATCCAATAGGAAGGGTCTCAGGTTTGGAATGGGAAGGAATTGGATATCACATCTCATGTTATAGGAAGGATCTCAGGTTTGGTATTAGAAGCATTGAGATATCATATCTCATGCTATAGGAAGGGTCTCAGGATTAGAATGTGAAGGATTTGGATATCACATCTCATGCTAAAGGAAGGGTCTCAGGTTTGGTAGAAGCATTGAGATATCACGTCTCTGCTATCGGAAGGGTCTCAGGATTGGATTGGGAAGGAGTTGGATATCCCTTCTCATGCTATAGGAAGGGTCTCAGGATTTGAATGGGAAGGAGTTGGGTATCACATCTCATGTTATAGGAAGGGTCTCAGGATTGGAATGGGAAGGATTTGGATATCACATCTCTTGCTATAGGAAGGGTCTCAGGATTGGAATGGGTAGGAGTTGAATATTACTTTCTTGCTATAGGACGGGTCTCATGTTTGGAATGGGAAGCAGTTGGATATCACATATGCTATAGTTAGTGTCTCAGGTTTGGAACGGGAAGGAGTTGGATATCACATCTCATGTTATAGGAAGGGTCTCAGGTTTGGTATAAGCATTGAGATATCACATCTCTGCTATCGGAAGCGGCTCAGGATTGGAATGGGAAGGAGTTGGATATCCCATCTCATGTTATAGGAAGAGTCTCTGGTTTGGTATTAGAATCATTGAGATATCACATCGCATGCTGTAGGAAGGGTCTAAGGATTGGAATGGGATGGACTTGGATATCACATCTCATGCTATAGGAAGGGTCTCAGATTTGGTATAAGCATTGAGATATCACATCTCATGCTAAAGAAAGGTTCTCAGGATTGGAATGGGAAGGAGTTGTATATGACATCTCAGGCCATAGGAAGGGTCTCAGGTTTGGTATAAGCATTGAGATATCACATCTCTGCTATCGGAAGGGTCTCAGGATTGGAATGGGAAGGAGTTGGATATCCCATCTGATGTTATAGGAATGGTCTCAGGTTTGGTATTAGAAGCATAGAGATATCACATCTCATGCTATAGGAAGGGTCTCAGGATTGGAATGGGAAGGACTTGGATGTCACATCTCATGCTATAGGGAGGGTCTCAAGTTTGATATTAGAAGCATTGAGATAACAAATCTCATGATATCGGAAGGGTCTCAGGATTGGAATGGGAAGGAGTTGGATATCACATCTCATGATAAAGGAAGGGTCTAAGGTTTGGAAGGGGAAGGATTTGGATATCACATCTCATGTTATAGGACGGGTCTCAGGTTTGGTATTAGAAGCATTGAGATATCAAGTCTCATGGTATAAGAAGGGTCTCAGAATTGGAATGGGAAGGAGTTGGATATCACACCTCAAGCTATAGGAAGGGTCTCAGGATTGGAATGGGAAGGAGTTTGATATCACATCTCATGCCATAGTATGGGTCTCAGGTTTGGTAGAAGCATTGGGATATCACATCTCATGCTATCGGAAGGGTATCAGTATTGGATTTGGAAGAAGTAGGATATCCCATCTCATGCTATAGGAAGGGTCTCAGGTTGGAATGGGAAGGAGTTGGATATCACATTTCATGTTATAGGAAGGGTCTCAGGATTGGAATGGGAAGGACTTGGATATCATATCTCATGCTATAGGACGGGTCTCAGGTTTGTTATTAGAATCATTGAGATATCATATTGCATGCTGTAGGAAGGGTCTAAGGATTGGAATGGGAAGGACTTGGATATCACATCTCATGCTATAGATAGGCTCTTAGGTTTGGAAAGGGAAGGAGTTGGATATCACATTTCATGTTAGAGGAAGGATCTCAGGTTTTTTATTAGAAGCATTGAGATATCACATCTCATGCTATAGGAAGGGTCTCAGGTTTGGTATAAGCATTGAGATATCACAACTCATGCTATAGGACGGGTCTCAGGATTGGAATGGAAGGAGTTGGATATCACATCTCATGTTATAGGAAGGATCTCAGGTTTGGTATTAGAAGCATTGAGACATCACATCTCATGCTATAGGAAGGGTCTCAGGGTTGGAATGGGAAGGAGTTGGATATCACATCTCATCCAATAGGAAGGGTCTCAGGTTTGGAATGGGAAGGAATTGGATATCACATCTCATGCTATAGGAAGGATCTCAGGTTTGGTATTCGAAGCATTGAGATATCACATCTCATGCTATAGGAAGGGTCTCAGGATTGGAATGTGAAGGATTTGGATATCACATCTCATGCTAAAGGAAGGGTCTCAGGTTTGGTAGAAGCATTGAGATATCACGTCTCTGCTATCGGAAGGGTCTCAGGATTGGATTGGGAAGGAGTTGGATATCCCTTTTTATGCTATAGGAAGGGTCTCAGGATTTGAATGGCAAGGAGTTTGGATATTCCCATCTCATGTTATAGGAAGGGTCTCAGGTTTGGTATTAGAAGCATTGAGATATCACATCTCATGCTATAGGAAGGGTCTCAGGATTGGAATGGGAAGGACTTGGATATCACATCTCATGCTATAGGGAGGGTCTCAAGTTTGATATTAGAAGCTTTGAGATATCACATCTCATGATATCGGAAGGGTCTCAGGATTGGAATGGGAAGGAGTTGGATATCACATCTCATGATAAAGGAAGGGTCTAAGGTTTGGAAGGGGAAGGATTTGGATATCACATCTCATGTTATATTACGGGTCTCAGGTTTGGTATTAGAAGCATTGAGATATCAAGTCTCAGAGTATAGGAAGGGTCTCAGAATTGGAATGGGAAGGAGTTGGATATCACATCTCAAGCTATAGGAAGGGTCTCAGGATTGGAATGGGAAGGACTTGGATATCACATCTCATGCTATAGGAAGGCTCTCAGGTTTGGAAGGGGAAAGAGTTGGATATCACATTTCATGTTAGAGGTAGGATCTCAGGTTTGGTATTAGAGGCATTGAGATATCACATCTCATGCTATCAGAAGGGTCTCAGGAATGGAATGGGAAGGAGTTGGATATCACATCTCATGCTAAAGGGAGGGTCTCAGGTTTGGATGGGGAAGGATTTGGATATCACATCTCATGTTATAGGAAGGATCTCAGGTTTGGTATTAGAAGCATTGAGATATCACATCTCATGCTATCGGAAGGATCTCAGGTTTGGTATTAGAAGCATTGAGATATCACATCTCATGCTATCAGAAGGGTCTCAGGATTGGAATGGGAAGGAGTTGGATATCACATCTCATGTTATATTACGGGTCTCAGGTTTGGTATTAGAAGCATTGAGATATCAAGTCTCAGAGTATAGGAAGGGTCTCAGAATTGGAATGGGAAGGAGTTGGATATCACATCTCAAGCTATAGGAAGGGACTCAGGATTGGAATGGGAAGGACTTGGATATCACATCTCATGCTATAGGAAGGCTCTCAGGTTTGGAAGGGGAAAGAGTTGGATATCACATTTCATGTTAGAGGTAGGATCTCAGGTTTGGTATTAGAGGCATTGAGATATCACATCTCATGCTATCAGAAGGGTCTCAGGAATGGAATGGGAAGGAGTTGGATATCCCATCTCATGTTATAGGAAGAGTCTCTGGTTTGGTATTAGAATCATTGAGATATCACATCGCATGCTGTAGGAAGGGTCTAAGGATTGGAATGGGATGGACTTGGATATCACATCTCATGCTATAGGTAGGCTCTCAGGTTTGGTATAAGCATTGAGATATCACATCTCATGCTATAGGACGGGTCTCAGGATTGGAATGGGAAGGATTTGGATATCACATCTCATGCTATAGGAAGGGTCTCAGATTTGGTATAAGCATTGAGATATCACATCTCATGCTAAAGGAAGGGTCTCAGGATTGGAATGGGAAGGAGTTGTATATGACATCTCAGGCCATAGGAAGGGTCTCAGGTTTGGTATAAGCATTGAGATATCACATCTCTGCTATCGGAAGGGTCTCAGGATTGCAATGGGAAGGAGTTGGATATCCCATCTCATCTTATAGGAAGGGTCTCAGGTTTGGTGTTAGAAGCATAGAGATATCACATCTCATGCTATAGGAAGGGTCTCAGGATTGGAATGGGAAGGACTTGGATGTCACATCTCATGCTATAGGAAGGGTCTCAAGTTTGATATTAGAAGCATTGAGATACCAAATCTCATGATATCGGAAGGGTCTCAGGATTGGAATGGGAAGGAGTTGGATACCACATCTCATGATAAAGGAAGGGTCTAAGGTTTGGAAGGGGAAGGATTTGGATATCACATCTCATGTTATAGGACGGGTCTCAGGTTTGGTATTAGAAGCATTGAGATATCAAGTCTCATGGTATAAGAAGGGTCTCAGAATTGGAATGGGAAGGAGTTGGATATCACACCTCAAGCTATAGGAAGGGTCTCAGGATTGGAATGGGAAGGAGTTTGATATCACATCTCATGCCATAGTATGGGTCTCAGGTTTGGTAGAAGCATTGGGATATCACATCTCATGCTATCGGAAGGGTATCAGTATTGGATTTGGAAGAAGTTGGATATCCCATCTCATGCTATAGGAAGGGTCTCAGGTTGGAATGGGAAGGAGTTGGATATCACATTTCATGTAATAGGAAGGGTCTCAGGATTGGAATGGGAAGGACTTGGATATCATATCTCATGCTATAGGACGGGTCTCAGGTTTGTTATTAGAATCATTGAGATATCATATTGCATGCTGTAGGAAGGGTCTAAGGATTGGAATGGGAAGGACTTGGATATCACATCTCATGCTATAGATAGGCTCTTAGGTTTGGAAAGGGAAGGAGTTGGATATCACATTTCATGTTAGAGGAAGGATCTCAGGTTTGGTATTAGAAGCATTGAGATATCACATCTCATGCTATAGGAAGGGTCTCAGGATTGGAATGGGAAGTAGTTGGATATCACATCTCATGCTATAGGAAGGGTCTCAGGTTTGGTATAAGCATTGAGATATCACATCTCATGCTATAGGACGGGTCTCAGGATTGGAATGGAAGGAGTTGGATATCACATCTCATGTTATAGGAAGGATCTCAGGTTTGGTATTAGAAGCATTGAGACATCACATCTCATGCTATAGGAAGGGTCTCAGGGTTGGAATGGGAAGGAGTTGGATATCACATCTCATCCAATAGGAAGGGTCTCAGGATTGGAATGTGAAGGATTTGGATATCACATCTCATGCTAAAGGAAGGGTCTCAGGTTTGGTAGAAGCATTGAGATATCACGTCTCTGCTATCGGAAGGGTCTCAGGATTGGATTGGGAAGGAGTTGGATATCCCTTCTCATGCTATAGGAAGGGTCTCAGGTTTGGTATAAGCAATGAGATATCACATCTCTGCTATCGGAAGGGTCTCAGGATTGGATTGGGAAGGAGTTGGATATCCCTTCTCATGCTATAGGAAGTGTCTCAGGTTGGAATGGGAAGGAGTTGGATATCACATCACATGTTATAGGAAGGGTCTCAGGATTGGAATGGGAAGGATTTGGATATCACATCTCTTGCTATAGGAAGGGTCTCAGGATTGGAATGGGTAGGAGTTGGATATTACTTTCTTGCTATAGGAAGGGTCTCATGTTTGGAATGGGAAGGAGTTGGATATCACATATGCTATAGTTAGTGTCTCAGGTTTGGAACGGGAAGGAGTTGGATATCACATTTCATGTTAGAGGAAGGATCTCAGGTTTGGTATTAGAAGCATTGAGATATCACATCTCATGCTATAGGAAGGGTCTCAGGATTGGAATGGGAAGGAGCTGGATATCACATCTCATGCTAAAGGAAGGGTCTCAGGTTTGGAACGGGAAGGATTTGTATATCACATCTCAGGTTTGGTATAAGCATTGAGATATCACATCTCTGCTATCGGAAGTGTCTCAGGATTGGAATGGGAAGGAGTTGGATATCCCATCTCATGTTATAGGACGGGTCTCAGGTTTGTTATTAGAATCATTGAGATATCATATTGCATGCTGTATGAAGGGTCTAAGGGTTGGAATGGGAAGGACTTGGATATCACATCTCATGCTATAGATAGGCTCTTAGGTTTGGAAAGGGAAGGAGTTGGATATCACATTTCATGTTAGAGGAAGGATCTCAGGTTTGGTATTAGAAGCATTGAGATATCACATCTCATGCTATAGGAAGGGTCTCAGGATTGGAATGGGAAGTAGTTGGATATCACATCTCATGCTATAGGAAGGGTCTCAGGTTTGGTATAAGCATTGAGATATCACATCTCATGCTATAGGACGGGTCTCAGGATTGGAATGGAAGGAGTTGGATATCACATGTCATGTTATAGGAAGGATCTCAGGTTTGGTATTAGAAGCATTGAGACATCACATCTCATGCTATAGGAAGGGTCTCAGGGTTGGAATGGGAAGGAGTTGGATATCACATCTCATCCAATAGGAAGGGTCTCAGGTTTGGAATGGGAAGGAATTAGATATCACATCTCATGTTATAGGAAGGATCTCAGGTTTGGTATTAGAAGCATTGAGATATCACATCTCATGCTATAGGAAGGGTCTCAGGATTGGAATGTGAAGGATTTGGATATCACATCTCATGCTAAAGGAAGGGTCTCAGGTTTGGTAGAAGCATTGAGATATCACGTCTCTGCTATCGGAAGGGTCTCAGGATTGGATTGGGAAGGAGTTGGATATCCCTTCTCATGCTATAGGAAGGGTCTCAGGATTTGAATGGCAAGAGTTGGATATCACATCTCATGCCATAGGAAGGGTCTCAGGTTTGGTATACGCATTGAGATATCACATCTCTGCTATCGGAAGGGTCTCAGGATTGGATTGGGAAGGAGTTGGATATCCCTTCTCATGCTATAGGAAGTGTCTCAGGTTGGAATGGGAAGGAGTTGGATATCACATCTCATGTTATAGGAAGGGTCTCAGGATTGGAATGGGAAGGATTTGGATATCACATCTCTTGCTATAGGAAGTGTCTCAGGATTGGAATGGGTAGGAGTTGGATATTACTTTCTTGCTATAGGAAGGGTCTCATGTTTGGAATGGGAAGGAGTTGGATATCACATATGCTATAGTTAGTGTCTCAGGTTTGGAACGGGAAGGAGTTGGATATCACATCTCATGTTATAGGAAGGGTCTCAGGTTTGGTATTAGAATCATTGAGATATCACATCGCATGCTGTAGGAAGGGTCTAAGGATTGGAATGGGATGGACTTGGATATCACATCTCATGCTATAGGTAGGCTCTCAGGTTTGGTATAAGCATTGAGATATCACATCTCATGCTATAGGAAGGGTCTCAGGATTAGAATGGGAAGGATTTGGATATCACATCTCATGCTATAGGAAGGGTCTCAGATTTGGTATAAGCATTGAGATATCACATCTCATGCTAAAGGAAGGGTCTCAGGATTGGAATGGGAAGGAGTTGTATATGACATCTCAGGCCATAGGAAGGGTCTCAGGTTTGGTATAAGCATTGAGATATCACATCTCTGCTATCGGAAGGGTCTCAGGATTGCAATGGGAAGGAGTTGGATATCCCATCTCATCTTATAGGAAGGGTCTCAGGTTTGGTATTAGAAGCATAGAGATATCACATCTCATGCTATAGGAAGGGTCTCAGGATTGGAATGGGAAGGACTTGGATGTAACATCTCATGCTATAGGGAGGGTCTCAAGTTTGATATTAGAAGCATTGAGATACCAAATCTCATGATATCGGAAGGGTCTCAGGATTGGAATGGGAAGGAGTTGGATACCACATCTCATGATAAAGGAAGGGTCTAAGGTTTGGAAGGGGAAGGATTTGGATATCACATCTCATGTTATAGGACGGGTCTCAGGTTTGGTATTAGAAGCATTGAGATATCAAGTCTCATGGTATAAGAAGGGTCTCAGAATTGGAATGGGAAGGAGTTGGATATCACACCTCAAGCTATAGGAAGGGTCTCAGGATTGGAATGGGAAGGAGTTTGATATCACATCTCATGCTATAGGACGGGTCTCAGGTTTGTTATTAGAATCATTGAGATATCATATTGCATGCTGTAGGAAGGGTCTAAGGATTGGAATGGGAAGGACTTGGATATCACATCTCATGCTATAGATAGGCTCTTAGGTTTGGAAAGGGAAGGAGTTGGATATCACATTTCATGTTAGAGGAAGGATCTCAGGTTTGGTATTAGAAGCATTGAGATATCACATCTCATGCTATAGGAAGGGTCTCAGGATTGGAATGGGAAGTAGTTGGATATCACATCCCATGCTATAGGAAGGGTCTCAGGTTTGGTATAAGCATTGAGATATCACATCTCATGCTATAGGACGGGTCTCAGGATTGGAATGGAAGGAGTTGGATATCACATCTCATGTTATAGGAAGGATCTCAGGTTTGGTATTAGAAGCATTGAGACATCACATCTCATGCTATAGGAAGGGTCTCAGGGTTGGAATGGGAAGGAGTTGGATATCACATCTCATCCAATAGGAAGGGTCTCAGGTTTGGAATGGGAAGGAATTGGATATCACATCTCATGTTATAGGAAGGATCTCAGGTTTGGTATTAGAAGCATTGAGATATCATATCTCATGCTATAGGAAGGGTCTCAGGATTAGAATGTGAAGGATTTGGATATCACATCTCATGCTAAAGGAAGGGTCTCAGGTTTGGTAGAAGCATTGAGATATCACGTCTCTGCTATCGGAAGGGTCTCAGGATTGGATTGGGAAGGAGTTGGATATCCCTTCTCATGCTATAGGAAGGGTCTCAGGATTTGAATGGGAAGGAGTTGGGTATCACATCTCATGTTATAGGAAGGGTCTCAGGATTGGAATGGGAAGGATTTGGATATCACATCTCTTGCTATAGGAAGGGTCTCAGGATTGGAATGGGTAGGAGTTGAATATTACTTTCTTGCTATAGGATGGGTCTCATGTTTGGAATGGGAAGCAGTTGGATATCACATATGCTATAGTTAGTGTCTCAGGTTTGGAACGGGAAGGAGTTGGATATCACATCTCATGTTATAGGAAGGGTCTCAGGTTTGGTATAAGCATTGAGATATCACATCTCTGCTATCGGAAGCGGCTCAGGATTGGAATGGGAAGGAGTTGGATATCCCATCTCATGTTATAGGAAGAGTCTCTGGTTTGGTATTAGAATCATTGAGATATCACATCGCATGCTGTAGGAAGGGTCTAAGGATTGGAATGGGATGGACTTGGATATCACATCTCATGCTATAGGAAGGGTCTCAGATTTGGTATAAGCATTGAGATATCACATCTCATGCTAAAGAAAGGTTCTCAGGATTGGAATGGGAAGGAGTTGTATATGACATCTCAGGCCATAGGAAGGGTCTCAGGTTTGGTATAAGCATTGAGATATCACATCTCTGCTATCGGAAGGGTCTCAGGATTGGAATGGGAAGGAGTTGGATATCCCATCTGATGTTATAGTAATGGTCTCAGGTTTGGTATTAGAAGCATAGAGATATCACATCTCATGCTATAGGAAGGGTCTCAGGATTGGAATGGGAAGGACTTGGATGTCACATCTCATGCTATAGGGAGGGTCTCAAGTTTGATATTAGAAGCATTGAGATAACAAATCTCATGATATCGGAAGGGTCTCAGGATTGGAATGGGAAGGAGTTGGATATCACATCTCATGATAAAGGAAGGGTCTAAGGTTTGGAAGGGGAAGGATTTGGATATCACATCTCATGTTATAGGACGGGTCTCAGGTTTGGTATTAGAAGCATTGAGATATCAAGTCTCATGGTATAAGAAGGGTCTCAGAATTGGAATGGGAAGGAGTTGGATATCACACCTCAAGCTATAGGAAGGGTCTCAGGATTGGAATGGGAAGGAGTTTGATATCACATCTCATGCCATAGTATGGGTCTCAGGTTTGGTAGAAGCATTGGGATATCACATCTCATGCTATCGGAAGGGTATCAGTATTGGATTTGGAAGAAGTTGGATATCCCATCTCATGCTATAGGAAGGGTCTCAGGTTGGAATGGGAAGGAGTTGGATATCACATTTCATGTTATAGGAAGGGTCTCAGGATTGGAATGGGAAGGACTTGGATATCATATCTCATGCTATAGGACGGGTCTCAGGTTTGTTATTAGAATCATTGAGATATCATATTGCATGCTGTAGGAAGGGTCTAAGGATTGGAATGGGAAGGACTTGGATATCACATCTCATGCTATAGATAGGCTCTTAGGTTTGGAAAGGGAAGGAGTTGGATATCACATTTCATGTTAGAGGAAGGATCTCAGGTTTGGTATTAGAAGCATTGAGATATCACATCTCATGCTATAGGAAGGGTCTCAGGTTTGGTATAAGCATTGAGATATCACAACTCATGCTATAGGACGGGTCTCAGGATTGGAATGGAAGGAGTTGGATATCACATCTCATGTTATAGGAAGGATCTCAGGTTTGGTATTAGAAGCATTGAGACATCACATCTCATGCTATAGGAAGGGTCTCAGGGTTGGAATGGGAAGGAGTTGGATATCACATCTCATCCAATGGGAAGGGTCTCAGGTTTGGAATGGGAAGGAATTGGATATCACATCTCATGCTATAGGAAGGATCTCAGGTTTGGTATTCGAAGCATTGAGATATCACATCTCATGCTATAGGAAGGGTCTCAGGATTGGAATGTGAAGGATTTGGATATCACATCTCATGCTAAAGGAAGGGTCTCAGGTTTGGTAGAAGCATTGAGATATCACGTCTCTGCTATCGGAAGGGTCTCAGGATTGGATTGGGAAGGAGTTGGATATCCCTTCTTATGCTATAGGAAGGGTCTCAGGATTTGAATGGCAAGGAGTTTGGATATTCCCATCTCATGTTATAGGAAGGGTCTCAGGTTTGGTATTAGAAGCATTGAGATATCACATCTCATGCTATAGGAAGGGTCTCAGGATTGGAATGGGAAGGACTTGGATATCACATCTCATGCTATAGGGAGGGTCTCAAGTTTGATATTAGAAGCTTTGAGATATCACATCTCATGATATCGGAAGGGTCTCAGGATTGGAATGGGAAGGAGTTGGATATCACATCTCATGATAAAGGAAGGGTCTAAGGTTTGGAAGGGGAAGGATTTGGATATCACATCTCATGTTATATTACGGGTCTCAGGTTTGGTATTAGAAGCATTGAGATATCAAGTCTCAGAGTATAGGAAGGGTCTCAGAATTGGAATAGGAAGGAGTTGGATATCACATCTCAAGCTATAGGAAGGGTCTCAGGATTGGAATGGGAAGGACTTGGATATCACATCTCATGCTATAGGAAGGCTCTCAGGTTTGGAAGGGGAAAGAGTTGGATATCACATTTCATGTTAGAGGTAGGATCTCAGGTTTGGTATTAGAGGCATTGAGATATCACATCTCATGCTATCAGAAGGGTCTCAGGAATGGAATGGGAAGGAGTTGGATATCACATCTCATGCTAAAGGGAGGGTCTCAGGTTTGGATGGGGAAGGATTTGGATATCACATCTCATGTTATAGGAAGGATCTCAGGTTTGGTATTAGAAGCATTGAGATATCACATCTCATGCTATCGGAAGGATCTCAGGTTTGGTATTAGAAGCATTGAGATATCACATCTCATGCTATCAGAAGGGTCTCAGGATTGGAATGGGAAGGAGTTGGATATCACATCTCATGTTATATTACGGGTCTCAGGTTTGGTATTAGAAGCATTGAGATATCAAGTCTCAGAGTATAGGAAGGGTCTCAGAATTGGAATGGGAAGGAGTTGGATATCACATCTCAAGCTATAGGAAGGGACTCAGGATTGGAATGGGAAGGACTTGGATATCACATCTCATGCTATAGGAAGGCTCTCAGGTTTGGAAGGGGAAAGAGTTGGATATCACATTTCATGTTAGAGGTAGGATCTCAGGTTTGGTATTAGAGGCATTGAGATATCACATCTCATGCTATCAGAAGGGTCTCAGGAATGGAATGGGAAGGAGTTGGATATCACATCTCATGCTAAAGGGAGGGTCTCAGGTTTGGAAGGGGAAGGATTTGGATATCACATCTCATGTTATAGGAAGGATCTCAGGTTTGGTATTAGAAGCATTGAGATATCACATCTCATGCTATCGGAAGGATCTCAGGTTTGGTATTAGAAGCATTGAGATATCACATCTCATGCTATCAGAAGGGTCTCAGTATTGGAATGGGAAGGAGTTGGATATCACATCTCATGCTAAAGGGAAGGTCTCAGGTTTGGAAGGGGAAGGATTTGGATATCACATCTCATGTTATCGGAAGGATCTCACGTTTGGTATTAGAAGTATTGATATATCATTTCTCATGCTGTAGGAAGGGTCTCAGGATTGGAATGGGAAGGAGTTGGATATCACATCTCATGCTATAGGAAGGGTCTCAGGTTTGGTATAAGCAGTGAGATATCACATCTCATGCTATAGGAAGTGTCTCAGGATTGGAATGGGAAGGAGTTGGATATCACATCTCATGTTATAGGAAGGATCTCAGGTTTGGTATAAGCATTGAGATATCACATCTCTGCTATCGGAAGGGTCTCAGGATTGGAATGGGAAGGACTTGGATATCACATCTCATGCTATAGGGAGGGTCTCAAGTTTGATATTAGAAGCTTTGAGATATCACATCTCATGATATTGGAAGGGTCTCAGGATTGGAATGGGAAGGAGTTGGATATCACATCTCACGATAAAGGAAGGGTCTAAGGTTTGGAAGGGGAAGGATTTGGATATCACATCTCAGGTTATATTACGGGTCTCACGTTTGGTATTAGAAGCATTGAGATATCAAGTCTCATAGTATAGGAAGGGTCTCAGAATTGGAATGGGAAGGAGTTGGATATCACATCTCAAGCTATAGGAAGGGTCTCAGGATTGGAATGGGAAGGACTTGGATATCACATCTCATGCTATAGGAAGGCTCTCAGGTTTGGAAGGGGAAAGAGTTGGATATCACATTTCATGTTAGAGGTAGGATCTCAGGTTTGGTATTAGAGGCATTGAGATATCACATCTCATGCGATCAGAAGGGTCTCAGGAATGGAATGGGAAGGAGTTGGATATCACATCTCATGCTAAAGGGAGGGTCTCAGGTTTGGAAGGGAAAGAATTTGGATATCACATCTCATGTTATAGGAAGGATCTCAGGTTTGGTATTAGAAGCATTGAGATATCACATCTCATGCTATCGGAAGGATCTCAGGTTTGGTATTAGAAGAATTGAGATATCACATCTCATGCTATCAGAAGAGTCTCAGGATTGGAATAGGAAGGAGTTGGATATCACATCTCATGCTAAAGGGAGGGTCTCAGGTTTGGAAGGGGAAGGATTTGGATATCACATCTCATGTTATCGGAAGGATCTCACGTTTGGTATTAGAAGTATTGAGATATCATATCTCATGCTATAGGAAGGGTCTCAGGATTGGAATGGGAAGGAATTGGATATCACATCTCATGCTATAGGGAGGGTCTCAGGATTGGAATGGGAAGGACTTAGATATCACATATCATGCTATAGGGAGGGTCTCAGTTTTGATATTAGAAGCATTGAGATATCACATCTCATGCTATCGGAAGTGTCTCAGGATTGGAATGGGAAGGTGCTGGATATCACATCTCATGCTAAAGGAAGGGTCTCAGGTTTGGAACGGGAAGGATTTGGATATCACATCTCATGTTATAGGAAGGGTCTCAGGTTTGGTATAAGCATTGAGATATCACATCTCTGCTATCGGAAGTGTCTCAGGATTGGAATGGGAAGGAGTTGGATATCCCATCTCATGTTATAGGACGGGTCTCAGGTTTGTTATAAGCATTGAGATATCACATCTCTGCTATCGGAAGCGGCTCAGGATTGGAATGGGAAGGAGTTGGATATCCCATCTCATGTTATAGGAAGAGTCTCTGGTTTGGTATTAGAATCATTGAGATATCACATCGCATGCTGTAGGAAGGGTCTAAGGATTGGAATGGGATGGACTTGGATATCACATCTCATGCTATAGGTAGGCTCTCAGGTTTGGTATAAGCATTGAGATATCACATCTCATGCTATAGGAAGGGTCTCAGGATTGGAATGGGAAGGAATTGGATATCACATCTCATGCTATAGGAAGGGTCTCAGATTTGGTATAAGCATTGAGATATCACATCTCATGCTAAAGGAAGGGTCTCAGGATTGGAATGGGAAGGAGTTGTATATGACATCTCAGGCAACAGGAAGGTTCTCAGGTTTGGTATAAGCATTGAGATATCACATCTCTGCTATCGGAAGGGTCTCACGATTGGAATGGGAAGGAGTTGGATATCCCATCTCATGTTATAGGAAGGGTCTCAGGTTTGGTATTAGAAGCATAGAGATATCACATCTCATGCTATAGGAAGGGTCTCAGGATTTGAATGGCAAGGAGTTGGATATCACATCTCATGCCATAGGAAGGGTCTCAGGTTTGGTATAAGCATTGAGATATCACATCTCTGCTATCGGAAGGGTCTCAGGATTGGATTGGGAAGGAGTTGGATATCCCTTCTCATGCTATAGGAAGTGTCTCAGGTTGGAATGGGAAGGAGTTGGATATCACATCTCATGTTATAGGAAGGGTCTCAGGATTGGAATGGGAAGGATTTGGATATCACATCTCTTGCTATATGAAGGGTCTCAGGATTGGAATGGGTAGGAGTTGGATATTACTTTCTTGCTATAGGAAGGCTCTCAGGTTTGGAAGGGGAAAGAGTTGGATATCACATATGCTATAGTTAGTGTCTCAGGTTTGGAACGGGAAGGAGCTGGATATCACATCTCATGTTATAGGAAGGGTCTCAGGTTTGGTATAAGCATTGAGATATCACATCTCAGCTATCGGAAGCGGCTCAGGATTGGAATGGGAAGGAGTTGGATATCCCATCTCATGTTATAGGAAGGGTCTCAGGTTTGGTATTAGAAGCATAGAGATATCACATCTCATGCTATAGGAAGGGTCTCAGGATTGGAATGGGAAGGTGTTGGATATCACATCTCATGATAAAGGAAGGGTCTAAGGTTTGGAAGGGGAAGGATTTGGATATCACATCTCATGTTATAGGAAGGATCTCAGGTTTGGTATTAGAAGCATTGAGATATCACATCTCATGCTATCGGAAGGATCTCAGGTTTGGTATTAGAAGCATTGAGATATCACATCTCATGCTATCAGAAGGGTCTCAGGATTGGAATGGGAAGGAGTTGGATATCACATCTCATGTTATATTACGGGTCTCAGGTTTGGTATTAGAAGCATTGAGATATCAAGTCTCAGAGTATAGGAAGGGTCTCAGAATTGGAATGGGAAGGAGTTGGATATCACATCTCAAGCTAGAGGAAGGGACTCAGGATTGGAATGGGAAGGACTTGGATATCACATCTCATGCTATAGGAAGGCTCTCAGGTTTGGAAGGGGAAAGAGTTGGATATCACATTTCATGTTAGAGGTAGGATCTCAGGTTTGGTATTAGAGGCATTGAGATATCACATCTCATGCTATCAGAAGGGTCTCAGGAATGGAATGGGAAGGAGTTGGATATCACATCTCATGCTAAAGGGAGGGTCTCAGGTTTGGAAGGGGAAGGATTTGGATATCACATCTCATGTTATAGGAAGGATCTCAGGTTTGGTATTAGAAGCATTGAGATATCACATCTCATGCTATCGGAAGGATCTCAGGTTTGGTATTAGAAGCATTGAGATATCACATCTCATGCTATAGGAAGGGTCTCAGGATTGGAATGGGAAGGAGTTGGATATCACATCTCATGCTATAGGAAGGGTCTCAGGTTTGGTATAAGCAGTGAGATATCACATCTCATGCTATAGGAAGTGTCTCAGGATTGGAATGGGAAGGAGTTGGATATCACATCTCATGTTATAGGAAGGATCTCAGGTTTGGTATAAGCATTGAGATATCACATCTCTGCTATCGGAAGGGTCTCAGGATTGGAATGGGAAGGACTTGGATATCACATCTCATGCTATAGGGAGGGTCTCAAGTTTGATATTAGAAGCTTTGAGATATCACATCTCATGATATTGGAAGGGTCTCAGGATTGGAATGGGAAGGAGTTGGATATCACATCTCATGATAAAGGAAGGGTCTAAGGTTTGGAAGGGGAAGGATTTGGATATCACATCTCATGTTATATTACGGGTCTCACGTTTGGTATTAGAAGCATTGAGATATCAAGTCTCATAGTATAGGAAGGGTCTCAGAATTGAAATGGGAAGGAGTTGGATATCACATCTCAAGCTATAGGAAGGGTCTCAGGATTGGAATGGGAAGGACTTGGATATCACATCTCATGCTATAGGAAGGCTCTCAGGTTTGGAAGGGGAAAGAGTTGGATATCACATTTCATGTTAGAGGTAGGATCTCAGGTTTGGTATTAGAGGCATTGAGATATCACATCTCATGCGATCAGAAGGGTCTCAGGAATGGAATGGGAAGGAGTTGGATATCACATCTCATGCTAAAGGGAGGGTCTCAGGTTTGGAAGGGAAAGAATTTGGATATCACATCTCATGTTATAGGAAGGATCTCAGGTTTGGTATTAGAAGCATTGAGATATCACATCTCATGCTATCGGAAGGATCTCAGGTTTGGTATTAGAAGAATTGAGATATCACATCTCATGCTATCAGAAGAGTCTCAGGATTGGAATAGGAAGGAGTTGGATATCACATCTCATGCTAAAGGGAGGGTCTCAGGTTTGGAAGGGGAAGGATTTTGATATCACATCTCATGTTATCGGAAGGATCTCACGTTTGGTATTAGAAGTATTGAGATATCATATCTCATGCTATAGGAAGGGTCTCAGGATTGGAATGGGAAGGAGTTGGATATCACATCTCATGCTATAGGGAGGGTCTCAGGATTGGAATGGGAAGGACTTAGATATCACATATCATGCTATAGGGAGGGTCTCAGTTTTGATATTAGAAGCATTGAGATATCACATCTCATGCTATCGGAAGTGTCTCAGGATTGGAATGGGAAGGTGCTGGATATCACATCTCATGCTAAAGGAAGGGTCTCAGGTTTGGAACGGGAAGGATTTGGATATCACATCTCATGTTATAGGAAGGGTCTCAGGTTTGGTATAAGCATTGAGATATCACATCTCTGCTATCGGAAGTGTCTCAGGATTGGAATGGGAAGGAGTTGGATATCCCATCTCATGTTATAGGACGGGTCTCAGGTTTGTTATTAGAATCATTGAGATATCATATTGCATGCTGTAGGAAGGGTCTAAGGGTTGGAATGGGAAGGACTTGGATATCACATCTCATGCTATAGATAGGCTCTTAGGTTTGGAAAGGGAAAGAGTTGGATATCACATTTCATGTTAGAGGAAGGATATCAGGTTTGGTTTTAGAAGCATTGAGATATCACATCTCATGCTATAGGAAGGGTCTCAGGATTGGAATGGGAAGCAGTTGGATATCACATCTCATGCTATAGGAAGGGTCTCAGGTTTGGTATAAGCATTGAGATATCACATCTTATGCTATAGGACGGGTCTCAGGATTGGAATGGAAGGAGTTGGATATCACATCTCATGTTATAGGAAGGATCTCAGGTTTGGTATTAGAAGCATTGAGACATCACATCTCATGCTATAGAAAGGGTCTCAGGGTTGGAATGGGAAGGAGTTGGATATCACATCTCATCCAATATGAAGGGTCTCAGGTTTGGAATGGTAAGGAATTGGATATCACATCTCATGTTATAGGAAGGATCTCAGGTTTGGTATTAGAAGCATTGAGATATCACATCTCATGCTATAGGAAGGGTCTCAGGATTGGAATGTGAAGGATTTGGATATCACATCTCATGCTAAAGGAAGGGTCTCAGGTTTGGTAGAAGCATTGAGATATCACGTCTCTGCTATCGGAAGGGTCTCAGGATTGGATTGGGAAGGACTTGGATATCACATCTCATGCCATAGGAAGGGTCTCAGGTTTGGTATAAGCATTGAGATATCACATCTCTGCTATCGGAAGGGTCTCAGGATTGGATTGGGAAGGAGTTGGATATCCCTTCTCATGCTATAGGAAGTGTCTCAGGTTGGAATGGGAAGGAGTTGGATATCACATCTCATGTTATAGGAAGGGTCTCAGGATTTGAATGGGAAGGATTTGGATATCACATCTCTTGCTATAGGAAGGGTCTCAGGATTGGCATGGGTAGGAGTTGGATATTACTTTCTTGCTATAGGAAGGGTCTCATGTTTGGAATGGGAAGGAGTTGGATATCACATATGCTATAGTTAGTGTCTCAGGTTTGGAACGGGAAGGAGTTGGATATCACATCTCATGTTATAGGAAGGGTCTCAGGTTTGGTATAAGCATTGAGATATCACATCTCTGCTATCGGAAGCGGCTCAGGATTGGAATGGGAAGGAGTTGGATATCCCATCTCATGTTATAGGAAGAGTCTCTGGTTTGGTATTAGAATCATTGAGATATCACATCGCATGCTGTAGGAAGGGTCTAAGGATTGGAATGGGATGGACTTGGATATCACATCTCATGCTATAGGTAGGCTCTCAGGTTTGGTATAAGCATTGAGATATCACATCTCATGCTATAGGAAGGGTCTCAGGATTGGAATGGGAAGGAATTGGATATCACATCTCATGCTATAGGAAGGGTCTCAGATTTGGTATAAGCATTGAGATATCACATCTGATGCTATAGGAAGGGTCTCAGGATTTGAATGGCAAGGAGTTGGATATCCCATCTCATGTTATAGGAAGGGTCTCAGGTTTGGTATTAGAAGCATAGAGATATCACATCTCATGCTATAGGAAGGGTCTCAGGATTTGAATGGCAAGGAGTTGGATATCACATCTCATGCCATAGGAAGGGTCTCAGGTTTGGTATAAGCATTGAGATATCACATCTCTGCTATCGGAAGGGTCTCAGGATTGGATTGGGAAGGAGTTGGATATCCCTTCTCATGCTATAGAAAGTGTCTCAGGTTGGAATGGGAAGGAGTTGGATATCACATCTCATGTTATAGGAAGGGTCTCAGGATTGGAATGGGAAGGATTTGGATATCACATCTCTTGCTATATGAAGGGTCTCAGGATTGGAATGGGTAGGAGTTGGATATTACTTTCTTGCTATAGGAAGGCTCTCAGGTTTGGAAGGGGAAAGAGTTGGATATCACATATGCTATAGTTAGTGTCTCAGGTTTGGAACGGGAAGGAGTTGGATATCACATCTCATGTTATAGGAAGGGTCTCAGGTTTGGTATAAGCATTGAGATATCACATCTCAGCTATCGGAAGCGGCTCAGGATTGGAATGGGAAGGAGTTGGATATCCCATCTCATGTTATAGGAAGAGTCTCTGGTTTGGTATTAGAATCATTGAGATATCACATCGCATGCTGTAGGAAGGGTCTAAGGATTGGAATGGGATGGACTTGGATATCACATCTCATGCTATAGGTAGGCTCTCAGGTTTGGTATAAGCATTGAGATATCACATCTCATGCTATAGGAAGGGTCTCAGGATTGGAATGGGAAGGAATTGGATATCACATCTCATGCTATAGGAAGGGTCTCAGGTTTGGTATAAGCATTGAGATATCACATCTCATGCTAAAGGAAGGGTCTCAGGATTGGAATGGGAAGGAGTTGTATATGACATCTCAGGCCATAGGAAGGTTCTCAGGTTTGGTATAAGCATTGAGATATCACATCTCTGCTATCGGAAGGGTCTCAGGATTGGAATCGGAAGGAGTTGGATATCCCATCTCATGTTATAGGAAGGGTCTCAGGTTTGGTATTAGAAGCATAGAGATATCACATCTCATGCTATAGGAAGGGTCTCAGGATTGGAATGGGAAGGACTTGGATGTCACATCTCATGCTATAGGGAGGGTCTCAAGTTTGATATTAGAAGCATTGAGATAACAAATCTCATGATATCGGAAGGGTCTCAGGATTGGAATGGGAAGGTGTTGAATATCACATCTCATGATAAAGGAAGGGTCTAAGGTTTGGAAGGGGAAGGATTTGGATATCACATCTCATGTTATAGGACGGGTCTCAGGTTTGGTATTAGAAGCATTGAGATATCAAGTCTCATGGTATAAGAAGGGTCTCAGAATTGGAATGGGAAGGAGTTGGATATCACACCTCAAGCTATAGGAAGGGTCTCAGGATTGGAATGGGAAGGAGTTTGATATCACATCTCATGCCATAGTATGGGTCTCAGGTTTGGTAGAAGCATTGGGATATCACATCTCATGCTATCGGAAGGGTATCAGTATTGGATTTGGAAGAAGTTGGATATCCCATCTCATGCTATAGGAAGGGTCTCAGGTTGGAATGGGAAGGAGTTGGATATCACATTTCATGTTATAGGAAGGGTCTCAGGATTGGAATGGGAAGGACTTGGATATCATATCTCATGCTATAGGACGGGTCTCAGGTTTGTTATTAGAATCATTGAGATATCATATTGCATGCTGTAGGAAGGGTCTAAGGATTGGAATGGGAAGGACTTGGATATCACATCTCATGCTATAGATAGGCTCTTAGGTTTGGAAAGGGAAGGAGTTGGATATTCCATTTCATGTTAGAGGAAGGATCTCAGGTTTGGTATTAGAAGCATTGAGATATCACATCTCATGCTATAGGAAGGGTCTCAGGATTGGAATGGGAAGTAGTTGGATATCACATCTCATGCTATAGGAAGGGTCTCAGGTTTGGTATAAGCATTGAGATATCACATCTCATGCTATAGGACGGGTCTCAGGATTGGAATGGAAGGAGTTGGATATCACATCTCATGTTATAGGAAGGATCTCAGGTTTGGTATTAGAAGCATTGAGACATCACATCTCATGCTATAGGAAGGGTCTCAGGGTTGGAATGGGAAGGAGTTGGATATCACATCTCATCCAATAGGAAGGGTCTCAGGTTTGGAATGGGAAGGAATTGGATATCACATCTCATGCTATAGGAAGGATCTCAGGTTTGGTATTAGAAGCATTGAGATATCACATCTCATGCTATAGGAAGGGTCTCAGGATTGGAATGTGAAGGATTTGGATATCACATCTCATGCTAAAGGAAGGGTCTCAGGTTTGGTAGAAGCATTGAGATATCACGTCTCTGCTATCGGAAGGGTCTCAGGATTGGATTGGGAAGGAGTTGGATATCCCTTCTCATGCTATAGGAAGGGTCTCAGGATTTGAATGGCAAGGAGTTGGATATCACATCTCATGCCATAGGAAGGGTCTCAGGTTTGGTATAAGCATTGAGATATCACAT
Source organism: Ambystoma mexicanum (assembly GCF_040938575.1). NCBI lineage: Eukaryota > Metazoa > Chordata > Amphibia > Caudata > Ambystomatidae > Ambystoma > Ambystoma mexicanum. Next base: position 333,131,204 of record NC_090936.1, read on the forward strand.
CTCTGCTATCGGAAGGGTCTCAGGATTGGAATGGGAAGGAGTTGGATATTCCCATCTCATGTTATAGGAAGGGTCTCAGGTTTGGTTTTAGAAGCATTGAGATATCACATCTCATGCTATATGAAGGGTCTCAGGATTGGAATGGGAAGGACTTGGATATCACATCTCATGCTATAGGGAGGGTCTCAAGTTTGATATTAGAAGCTTTGAGATATCACATCTCATGATATCGAAAGGGTCTCAGGATTGGAATGGGAAGGAGTTGGATATCACATCTCATGATAAAGGAAGGGTCTAAGGTTTGGAAGGGGAAGGATTTGGATATCACATCTCATGTTATATTACGGGTCTCAGGTTTGGTATTAGAAGCATTGAGATATCAAGTCTCAGAGTATAGGAAGGGTCTCAGAATTGGAATGGGAAGGAGTTGGATATCACATCTCAAGCTATAGGAAGGGTCTCAGGATTGGAATGGGAAGGACTTGGATATCACATCTCATGCTATAGGAAGGCTCTCAGGTTTGGAAGGGGAAAGAGTTGGATATCACATTTCATGTTAGAGGTAGGATCTCAGGTTTGGTTTTAGAGGCATTGAGATATCACATCTCATGCTATCAGAAGGGTCTCAGGAATGGAATGGGAAGGAGTTGGATATCACATCTCATGCTAAAGGGAGGGTCTCAGGTTTGGAAGGGGAAGGATTTGGATATCACATCTCATGTTATAGGAAGGATCTCAGGTTTGGTATTAGAAGCATTGAGATATCACATCTCATGCTATCGGAAGGATCTCAGGTTTGGTATTAGAAGCATTGAGATATCACATCTCATGCTATCAGAAGGGTCTCAGGATTGGAATGGGAAGGAGTTGGATATCACATCTCATGTTATAGGAAGGGTCTCAGGTTTGGTATAAGCAGTGAGATATCACATCTCATGCTATAGGAAGTGTCTCAGGATTGGAATGGGAAGGAGTTGGATATCACATCTCATGTTATAGGAAGGGTCTCAGGTTTGGTATAAGCATTGAGATATCACATCTCAGCTATCGGAAGCGGCTCAGGATTGGAATGGGAAGGAGTTGGATATCCCATCTCATGTTATAGGAAGGGTCTCAGGTTTGGTATTAGAAGCATAGAGATATCACATCTCATGCTATAGGAAGGGTCTCAGGATTGGAATGGGAAGGTGTTGGATATCACATCTCATGATAAAGGAAGGGTCTAAGGTTTGGAAGGGGAAGGATTTGGATATCACATCTCATGTTATAGGAAGGATCTCAGGTTTGGTATTAGAAGCATTGAGATATCACATCTCATGCTATCGGAAGGATCTCAGGTTTGGTATTAGAAGCATTGAGATATCACATCTCATGCTATCAGAAGGGTCTCAGGATTGGAATGGGAAGGAGTTGGATATCACATCTCATGTTATATTACGGGTCTCAGGTTTGGTATTAGAAGCATTGAGATATCAAGTCTCAGAGTATAGGAAGGGTCTCAGAATTGGAATGGGAAGGAGTTGGATATCACATCTCAAGCTATAGGAAGGGACTCAGGATTGGAATGGGAAGGACTTGGATATCACATCTCATGCTATAGGAAGGCTCTCAGGTTTGGAAGGGGAAAGAGTTGGATATCACATTTCATGTTAGAGGTAGGATCTCAGGTTTGGTATTAGAGGCATTGAGATATCACATCTCATGCTATCAGAAGGGTCTCAGGAATGGAATGGGAAGGAGTTGGATATCACATCTCATGCTAAAGGGAGGGTCTCAGGTTTGGAAGGGGAAGGATTTGGATATCACATCTCATGTTATAGGAAGGATCTCAGGTTTGGTATTAGAAGCATTGAGATATCACATCTCATGCTATCGGAAGGATCTCAGGTTTGGTATTAGAAGCATTGAGATATCACATCTCATGCTATAGGAAGGGTCTCAGGATTGGAATGGGAAGGAGTTGGATATCACATCTCATGCTATAGGAAGGGTCTCAGGTTTGGTATAAGCAGTGAGATATCACATCTCATGCTATAGGAAGTGTCTCAGGATTGGAATGGGAAGGAGTTGGATATCACATCTCATGTTATAGGAAGGATCTCAGGTTTGGTATAAGCATTGAGATATCACATCTCTGCTATCGGAAGGGTCTCAGGATTGGAATGGGAAGGACTTGGATATCACATCTCATGCTATAGGGAGGGTCTCAAGTTTGATATTAGAAGCTTTGAGATATCACATCTCATGATATTGGAAGGGTCTCAGGATTGGAATGGGAAGGAGTTGGATATCACATCTCATGATAAAGGAAGGGTCTAAGGTTTGTAAGGGGAAGGATTTGGATATCACATCTCATGTTATATTACGGGTCTCACGTTTGGTATTAGAAGCATTGAGATATCAAGTCTCATAGTATAGGAAGGGTCTCAGAATTGGAATGGGAAGGAGTTGGATATCACATCTCAAGCTATAGGAAGGGTCTCAGGATTGGAATGGGAAGGACTTGGATATCACATCTCATGCTATAGGAAGGCTCTCAGGTTTGGAAGGGGAAAGAGTTGGATATCACATTTCATGTTAGAGGTAGGATCTCAGGTTTGGTATTAGAGGCATTGAGATATCACATCTCATGCGATCAGAAGGGTCTCAGGAATGGAATGGGAAGGAGTTGGATATCACATCTCATGCTAAAGGGAGGGTCTCAGGTTTGGAAGGGAAAGAATTTGGATATCACATCTCATGTTATAGGAAGGATCTCAGGTTTGGTATTAGAAGCATTGAGATATCACATCTCATGCTATCGGAAGGATCTCAGGTTTGGTATTAGAAGAATTGAGATATCACATCTCATGCTATCAGAAGAGTCTCAGGATTGGAATAGGAAGGAGTTGGATATCACATCTCATGCTAAAGGGAGGGTCTCAGGTTTGGAAGGGGAAGGATTTGGATATCACATCTCATGTTATCGGAAGGATCTCACGTTTGGTATTAGAAGTATTGAGATATCATATCTCATGCTATAGGAAGGGTCTCAGGATTGGAATGGGAAGGAGTTGGATATCACATCTCATGCTATAGGGAGGGTCTCAGGATTGGAATGGGAAGGACTTAGATATCACATATCATGCTATAGGGAGGGTCTCAGTTTTGATATTAGAAGCATTGAGATATCACATCTCATGCTATCGGAAGTGTCTCAGGATTGGAATGGGAAGGTGCTGGATATCACATCTCATGCTAAAGGAAGGGTCTCAGGTTTGGAACGGGAAGGATTTGGATATCACATCTCATGTTATAGGAAGGGTCTCAGGTTTGGTATAAGCATTGAGATATCACATCTCTGCTATCGGAAGTGTCTCAGGATTGGAATGGGAAGGAGTTGGATATCCCATCTCATGTTATAGGACGGGTCTCAGGTTTGTTATTAGAATCATTGAGATATCATATTGCATGCTTTAGGAAGGGTCTAAGGGTTGGAATGGGAAGGACTTGGATATCACATCTCATGCTATAGATAGGCTCTTAGGTTTGGAAAGGGAAAGAGTTGGATATCACATTTCATGTTAGAGGAAGGATATCAGGTTTGGTTTTAGAAGCATTGAGATATCACATCTCATGCTATAGGAAGGGTCTCAGGATTGGAATGGGAAGCAGTTGGATATCACATCTCATGCTATAGGAAGGGTCTCAGGTTTGGTATAAGCATTGAGATATCACATCTTATGCTATAGGACGGGTCTCAGGATTGGAATGGAAGGAGTTGGATATCACATCTCATGTTATAGGAAGGATCTCAGGTTTGGTATTAGAAGCATTGAGACATCACATCTCATGCTATAGAAAGGGTCTCAGGGTTGGAATGGGAAGGAGTTGGATATCACATCTCATCCAATATGAAGGGTCTCAGGTTTGGAATGGTAAGGAATTGGATATCACATCTCATGTTATAGGAAGGATCTCAGGTTTGGTATTAGAAGCATTGAGATATCACATCTCATGCTATAGGAAGGGTCTCAGGATTGGAATGTGAAGGATTTGGATATCACATCTCATGCTAAAGGAAGGGTCTCAGGTTTGGTAGAAGCATTGAGATATCACGTCTCTGCTATCGGAAGGGTCTCAGGATTGGATTGGGAAGGACTTGGATATCACATCTCATGCCATAGGAAGGGTCTCAGGTTTGGTATAAGCATTGAGATATCACATCTCTGCTATCGGAAGGGTCTCAGGATTGGATTGGGAAGGAGTTGGATATCCCTTCTCATGCTATAGGAAGTGTCTCAGGTTGGAATGGGAAGGAGTTGGATATCACATCTCATGTTATAGGAAGGGTCTCAGGATTTGAATGGGAAGGATTTGGATATCACATCTCTTGCTATAGGAAGGGTCTCAGGATTGGCATGGGTAGGAGTTGGATATTACTTTCTTGCTATAGGAAGGGTCTCATGTTTGGAATGGGAAGGAGTTGGATATCACATATGCTATAGTTAGTGTCTCAGGTTTGGAACGGGAAGGAGTTGGATATCACATCTCATGTTATAGGAAGGGTCTCAGGTTTGGTATAAGCATTGAGATATCACATCTCTGCTATCGGAAGCGGCTCAGGATTGGAATGGGAAGGAGTTGGATATCCCATCTCATGTTATAGGAAGAGTCTCTGGTTTGGTATTAGAATCATTGAGATATCACATCGCATGCTGTAGGAAGGGTCTAAGGATTGGAATGGGATGGACTTGGATATCACATCTCATGCTATAGGTAGGCTCTCAGGTTTGGTATAAGCATTGAGATATCACATCTCATGCTATAGGAAGGGTCTCAGGATTGGAATGGGAAGGAATTGGATATCACATCTCATGCTATAGGAAGGGTCTCAGATTTGGTATAAGCATTGAGATATCACATCTGATGCTATAGGAAGGGTCTCAGGATTTGAATGGCAAGGAGTTGGATATCCCATCTCATGTTATAGGAAGGGTCTCAGGTTTGGTATTAGAAGCATAGAGATATCACATCTCATGCTATAGGAAGGGTCTCAGGATTTGAATGGCAAGGAGTTGGATATCACATCTCATGCCATAGGAAGGGTCTCAGGTTTGGTATAAGCATTGAGATATCACATCTCTGCTATCGGAAGGGTCTCAGGATTGGATTGGGAAGGAGTTGGATATCCCTTCTCATGCTATAGAAAGTGTCTCAGGTTGGAATGGGAAGGAGTTGGATATCACATCTCATGTTATAGGAAGGGTCTCAGGATTGGAATGGGAAGGATTTGGATATCACATCTCTTGCTATATGAAGGGTCTCAGGATTGGAATGGGTAGGAGTTGGATATTACTTTCTTGCTATAGGAAGGCTCTCAGGTTTGGAAGGGGAAAGAGTTGGATATCACATATGCTATAGTTAGTGTCTCAGGTTTGGAACGGGAAGGAGTTGGATATCACATCTCATGTTATAGGAAGGGTCTCAGGTTTGGTATAAGCATTGAGATATCACATCTCAGCTATCGGAAGCGGCTCAGGATTGGAATGGGAAGGAGTTGGATATCCCATCTCATGTTATAGGAAGAGTCTCTGGTTTGGTATTAGAATCATTGAGATATCACATCGCATGCTGTAGGAATGGTCTAAGGATTGGAATGGGATGGACTTGGATATCACATCTCATGCTATAGGTAGGCTCTCAGGTTTGGTATAAGCATTGAGATATCACATCTCATGCTATAGGAAGGGTCTCAGGATTGGAATGGGAAGGAATTGGATATCACATCTCATGCTATAGGAAGGGTCTCAGGTTTGGTATAAGCATTGAGATATCACATCTCATGCTAAAGGAAGGGTCTCAGGATTGGAATGGGAAGGAGTTGTATATGACATCTCAGGCCATAGGAAGGTTCTCAGGTTTGGTATAAGCATTGAGATATCACATCTCTGCTATCGGAAGGGTCTCAGGATTGGAATCGGAAGGAGTTGGATATCCCATCTCATGTTATAGGAAGGGTCTCAGGTTTGGTATTAGAAGCATAGAGATATCACATCTCATGCTATAGGAAGGGTCTCAGGATTGGAATGGGAAGGACTTGGATGTCACATCTCATGCTATAGGGAGGGTCTCAAGTTTGATATTAGAAGCATTGAGATAACAAATCTCATGATATCGGAAGGGTCTCAGGATTGGAATGGGAAGGTGTTGGATATCACATCTCATGATAAAGGAAGGGTCTAAGGTTTGGAAGGGGAAGGATTTGGATATCACATCTCATGTTATAGGACGGGTCTCAGGTTTGGTATTAGAAGCATTGAGATATCAAGTCTCATGGTATAAGAAGGGTCTCAGAATTGGAATGGGAAGGAGTTGGATATCACACCTCAAGCTATAGGAAGGGTCTCAGGATTGGAATGGGAAGGAGTTTGATATCACATCTCATGCCATAGTATGGGTCTCAGGTTTGGTAGAAGCATTGGGATATCACATCTCATGCTATCGGAAGGGTATCAGTATTGGATTTGGAAGAAGTTGGATATCCCATCTCATGCTATAGGAAGGGTCTCAGGTTGGAATGGGAAGGAGTTGGATATCACATTTCATGTTATAGGAAGGGTCTCAGGATTGGAATGGGAAGGACTTGGATATCATATCTCATGCTATAGGACGGGTCTCAGGTTTGTTATTAGAATCATTGAGATATCATATTGCATGCTGTAGGAAGGGTCTAAGGATTGGAATGGGAAGGACTTGGATATCACATCTCATGCTATAGATAGGCTCTTAGGTTTGGAAAGGGAAGGAGTTGGATATTCCATTTCATGTTAGAGGAAGGATCTCAGGTTTGGTATTAGAAGCATTGAGATATCACATCTCATGCTATAGGAAGGGTCTCAGGATTGGAATGGGAAGTAGTTGGATATCACATCTCATGCTATAGGAAGGGTCTCAGGTTTGGTATAAGCATTGAGATATCACATCTCATGCTATAGGACGGGTCTCAGGATTGGAATGGAAGGAGTTGGATATCACATCTCATGTTATAGGAAGGATCTCAGGTTTGGTATTAGAAGCATTGAGACATCACATCTCATGCTATAGGAAGGGTCTCAGGGTTGGAATGGGAAGGAGTTGGATATCACATCTCATCCAATAGGAAGGGTCTCAGGTTTGGAATGGGAAGGAATTGGATATCACATCTCATGCTATAGGAAGGATCTCAGGTTTGGTATTAGAAGCATTGAGATATCACATCTCATGCTATAGGAAGGGTCTCAGGATTGGAATGTGAAGGATTTGGATATCACATCTCATGCTAAAGGAAGGGTCTCAGGTTTGGTAGAAGCATTGAGATATCACGTCTCTGCTATCGGAAGGGTCTCAGGATTGGATTGGGAAGGAGTTGGATATCCCTTCTCATGCTATAGGAAGGGTCTCAGGATTTGAATGGCAAGGAGTTGGATATCACATCTCATGCCATAGGAAGGGTCTCAGGTTTGGTATAAGCATTGAGATATCACATCTCTGCTATCGGAAGGGTCTCAGGATTGGAATGGGAAGGAGTTGGATATTCCCATCTCATGTTATAGGAAGGGTCTCAGGTTTGGTTTTAGAAGCATTGAGATATCACATCTCATGCTATATGAAGGGTCTCAGGATTGGAATGGGAAGGACTTGGATATCACATCTCATGCTATAGGGAGGGTCTCAAGTTTGATATTAGAAGCTTTGAGATATCACATCTCATGATATCGAAAGGGTCTCAGGATTGGAATGGGAAGGAGTTGGATATCACATCTCATGATAAAGGAAGGGTCTAAGGTTTGGAAGGGGAAGGATTTGGATATCACATCTCATGTTATATTACGGGTCTCAGGTTTGGTATTAGAAGCATTGAGATATCAAGTCTCAGAGTATAGGAAGGGTCTCAGAATTGGAATGGGAAGGAGTTGGATATCACATCTCAAGCTATAGGAAGGGTCTCAGGTTTGGAATGGGAAGGACTTGGATATCACATCTCATGCTATAGGAAGGCTCTCAGGTTTGGAAGGGGAAAGAGTTGGATATCACATTTCATGTTAGAGGTAGGATCTCAGGTTTGGTTTTAGAGGCATTGAGATATCACATCTCATGCTATCAGAAGGGTCTCAGGAATGGAATGGGAAGGAGTTGGATATCACATCTCATGCTAAAGGGAGGGTCTCAGGTTTGGAAGGGGAAGGATTTGGATATCACATCTCATGTTATAGGAAGGATCTCAGGTTTGGTATTAGAAGCATTGAGATATCACATCTCATGCTATCGGAAGGATCTCAGGTTTGGTATTAGAAGCATTGAGATATCACATCTCATGCTATCAGAAGGGTATCAGGATTGGAATGGGAAGGAGTTGGATATCACATCTCATGCTAAAGGGAGGGTCTCAGGTTTGGAAGGGGAAGGATTTGGATATCACATCTCATGTTATCGGAAGGATCTCACGTTTGGTATTAGAAGTATTGAGATATCATATCTCATGCTATAGGAAGGGTCTCAGGATTGGAATGGGAAAGAGTTGGATATCACATCTCATGCTATAGGGAGTGTCTCAGGATTGGAATGGGAAGGACTTAGATATCACATATCATGCTATAGGGAGGGTCTCAGTTTTGATATTAGAAGCATTGAGATATCACATCTCATGCTATCGGAAGTGTCTCAGGATTGGAATGGGAAGGAGCTGGATATCACATCTCATGCTAAAGGAAGGGTCTCAGGTTTGGAACGGGAAGGATTTGGATATCACATCTCATGTTATAGGAAGGGTCTCAGGTTTGGTATAAGCATTGAGATATCACATCTCTGCTATCGGAAGTGTCTCAGGAATGGAATGGGAAGGAGTTGGATATACCATCTCATGTTATAGGACGGGTCTCAGGTTTGTTATTAGAATCATTGAGATATCATATTGCATGCTGTAGGAAGGGTCTAAGGGTTGGAATGGGAAGGACTTGGATATCACATTTCATGCTATAGATAGGCTCTTAGGTTTGGAAAGGGAAGGAGTTGGATATCACATTTCATGTTAGAGGAAGGATCTCAGGTTTGGTATTAAAAGCATTGAGATATCACATCTCATGCTATAGGAAGGGTCTCAGGATTGGAATGGGAAGTAGTTGGATATCACATCTCATGCTATAGGAAGGGTCTCAGGTTTGGTATAAGCATTGAGATATCACATCTCATGCTATAGGACGGGTCTCAGGATTGGAATGGAAGGAGTTGGATATCACATCTCATGTTATAGGAAGGATCTCAGGTTTGGTATTAGAAGCATTGAGACATCACATCTCATGCTATAGGAAGGGTCTCAGGGTTGGAATGGGAAGGAGTTGGATATCACATCTCATCCAATAGGAAGGGTCTCAGGTTTGGAATGGGAAGGAATTGGATATCACATCTCATGTTATAGGAAGGATCTCAGGTTTGGTATTAGAAGCATTGAGATATCACATCTCATGCTATAGGAAGGGTCTCAGGATTGGAATGTGAAGGATTTGGATATCACATCTCATGCTAAAGGAAGGGTCTCAGGTTTGGTAGAAGCATTGAGATATCACGTCTCTGCTATCGGAAGGGTCTCAGGATTGGATTGGGAAGGAGTTGGATATCACATCTCATGCCATAGGAAGGGTCTCAGGTTTGGTATAAGCATTGAGATATCACATCTCTGCTATCGGAAGGGTCTCAGGATTGGATTGGGAAGGAGTTGGATATCCCTTCTCATGCTATAGGAAGTGTCTCAGGTTGGAATGGGAAGGAGTTGGATATCACATCTCATGTTATAGGAAGGGACTCAGGATTGGAATGGGAAGGATTTGGATATCACATCTCTTGCTATAGGAAGGGTCTCAGGATTGGAATGGGTAGGAGTTGGATATTACTTTCTTGCTATAGGAATGGTCTCATGTTTGGAATGGGAAGGAGTTGGATATCACATATGCTATAGTTAGTATCTCAGGTTTGGAACGGGAAGGAGTTGGATATCACATCTCATGTTATAGGAAGGGTCTCAGGTTTGGTATAAGCATTGAGATATCACATCTCTGCTATCGGAAGCGGCTCAGGATTGGAATGGGAAAGAGTTGGATATCCCATCTCATGTTATAGTAAGAGTCTCTGGTTTGGTATTAGAATCATTGAGATATCACATTGCATGCTGTAGGAAGGGTCTAAGGATTGGAATGGGATGGACTTGGATATCACATCTCATGCTATAGGTAGGCTCTCAGGTTTGGTATAAGCATTGAGATATCACATCTCATGCTATAGGAAGGGTCTCAGATTTGGTATAAGCATTGAGATATCACATCTCATGCTAAAGGAAGGGTCTCAGGATTGGAATGGGAAGGAGTTGTATATGACATCTCAGGCCACACGAAGGGTCTCAGGTTTAGTATAAGCATTGAGATATCACATCTCTGCTATCGGAAGGGTCTCAGGTTTGGAATGGGAAGGAGTTGGATATCCCATCTCATGTTATAGGAAGGGTCTCAGGTTTGGTATTAGAAGCATAGAGATATCACATCTCATGCTATAGGAAGGGTCTCAGGATTGGAATGGGAAGGACTTGGATGTCACATCTCATGCTATAGGGAGGGTCTCAAGTTTGATATTAGAAGCATTGAGATAACAAATCTCATGATATCGGAAGGGTCTCCGGATTGGAATGGGAAGGAGTTGGATACCACATCTCATGATAAAGGAAGGGTCTAAGGTTTGGAAGGGGAAGGATTTGGATATCACATCTCATGTTATAGGACGGGTCTCAGGTTTGGTATTAGAAGCATTGAGATATCAAGTCTCATGGTATAAGAAGGGTCTCAGAATTGGAATGGGAAGGAGTTGGATATCACACCTCAAGCTATAGGAAGGGTCTCAGAATTGGAATGGGAAGGAGTTTGATATCACATCTCATGCCATAGTATGGGTCTCAGGTTTGGTAGAAGCATTGGGATATCACATCTCATGCTATCGGAAGGGTATCAGTATTGGATTTGGAAGAAGTTGGATATCCCATCTCATGCTATAGGAAGGGTCTCAGGTTGGAATGGGAAGGAGTTGGATGCCACATTTCATGTTATAGGAAGGGTCTCAGGATTGGAATGGGAAGGACTTGGATATCATATCTCATGCTATAGGACGGGTCTCAGGTTTGTTATTAGAATCATTGAGATATCATATTGCATGCTGTAGGAAGGGTCTAAGGATTGGAATGGGAAGGACTTGGATATCACATCTCATGCTATAGATAGGCTCTTAGGTTTGGAAAGGGAAGGAGTTGGATATCACATTTCATGTTAGAGGAAGGATCTCAGGTTTGGTATTAGAAGCATTGAGATATCACATCTCATGCTATAGGAAGGGTCTCAGGATTGGAATGGGAAGTAGTTGGATATCACATCTCATGCTATAGGAAGGGTCTCAGGTTTGGTATAAGCATTGAGATATCACATCTCATGCTATAGGACGGGTCTCAGGATTGGAATGGAAGGAGTTGGATATCAAATCTCATGTTATAGGAAGGATCTCAGGTTTGGTATTAGAAGCATTGAGACATCACATCTCATGCTATAGGAAGGGTCTCAGGGTTGGAATGGGAAGGAGTTGGATATCACATCTCATCCAATAGGAAGGGTCTCAGGTTTGGAATGGGAAGGAATTGGATATCACATCTCATGTTATAGGAAGGATCTCAGGTTTGGTATTAGAAGCATTGAGATATCACATCTCATGCTATAGGAAGGGTCTCAGGATTGGAATGTGAAGGATTTGGATATCACATCTCATGCTAAAGGAAGGGTCTCAGGTTTGGTAGAAGCATTGAGATATCACGTCTCTTCTATCGGAAGGGTCTCAGGATTGGATTGGGAAGGAGTTGGATATCCCTTCTCATGCTATAGGAAGGGTCTCAAGATTTGAATGGCAAGGAGTTGGATATCACATCTCATGCCATAGGAAGGGTCTCAGGTTTGGTATAAGCATTGAGATATCACATCTCTGCTATCGGAAGGGTCTCAGGATTGAAATGGGAAGGAGTTGGATTTTCCCATCTCATGTTATAGGAAGGGTCTCAGGTTTGGTATTAGAAGCATTGAGATATCACATCTCATGCTATAGGAAGGGTCTCAGGATTGGAATGGGAAGGACTTGGATATCACATCTCATGCTATAGGGAGGGTCTCAAGTTTGATATTAGAAGCTTTGAGATATCACATCTCATGATATCGGAAGGGTCTCAGGATTGGAATGGGAAGGAGTTGGATATCACATCTCATGATAAATGAAGGGTCTAAGGTTTGGAAGGGGAAGGATTTGGATATCACATCTCATGTTATATTACGGGTCTCAGGTTTGGTATTAGAAGCATTGAGATATCAAGTCTCAGAGTATAGGAAGGGTCTCAGAATTGGAATGGGAAGGAGTTGGATATCACATCTCAAGCTATAGGAAGGGTCTCAGGAATGGAATGGAAAGGAGTTGGATATCACATCTCATGCTAAAGGGAGGGTCTCAGGTTTGGAAGGGGAAGGATTTGGATATCACATCTCATGTTATAGGAAGGATCTCAGGTTTGGTATTAGAAGCATTGAGATATCACATCTCATGCTATCGGAAGGATCTCAGGTTTGGTATTAGAAGCATTGAGATATCACATCTCATGCTATCAGAAGGGTCTCAGGATTGGAATGGGAAGGAGTTGGATATCACATCTCATGCTAAAGGGAGGGTCTCAGGTTTGGAAGGGGAAGGATTTGGATATCACATCTCATGTTATCGGAAGGAAATCACGTTTGGTATTAGAAGTATTGAGATATCATATCTCATGCTATAGGAAGGGTCTCAGGATTGGAATGGGAAAGAGTTGGATATCACTTCTCATGCTATAGGGAGTGTCTCAGGATTGGAATGGGAAGGACTTAGATATCACATATCATGCTATAGGGAGGGTCTCAGTTTTGATATTAGAAGCATTGAGATATCACATCTCATGCTATCGGAAGTGTCTCAGGATTGGAATGGGAAGGAGCTGGATATCACATCTCATGCTAAAGGAAGGGTCTCAGGTTTGGAACGGGAAGGATTTGGATATCACATCTCATGTTATAGGAAGGGTCACAGGTTTCGTATAAGCATTGAGATATCACATCTCTGCTATCGGAAGTGTCTCAGGATTGGAATGGGAAGGAGTTGGATATCCCATCTCATGTTATAGGACGGGTCTCAGGTTTGTTATTAGAATCATTGAGATATCATATTGCATGCTGTAGGAAGGGTCTAAGGGTTGGAATGGGAAGGACTTGGATATCACATCTCATGCTATAGATAGGCTCTTAGGTTTGGAAAGGGAAGGAGTTGGATATCACATTTCATGTTAGAGGAAGGATCTCAGGTTTGGTATTAGAAGCATTGAGATATCACATCTCATGCTATAGGAAGGGTCTCAGGATTGGAATGGGAAGTAGTTGGATATCACATCTCATGCTATAGGAAGAGTCTCAGGTTTGGTATAAGCATTGAGATATCACATCTCATGCTATAGGACGGGTCTCAGGATTGGAATGGAAGGAGTTGGAAATCACATCTCATGTTATAGGAAGGATCTCAGGTTTGGTATTAGAAGCATTGAGACATCACATCTCATGCTATAGGAAGGGTCTCAGGGTTGGAATGGGAAGGAGTTGGATATCACATCTCATCCAATATGAAGGGTCTCAGGTTTGGAATGGGAAGGAATTGGATATCACATCTCATGTTTTAGGAAGGATCTCAGGTTTGGTATTAGAAGCATTGAGATATCACATCTCATGCTATAGGAAGGGTCTCAGGATTGGAATGTGAAGGATTTGGATATCACATCTCATGCTAAAGGAAGGGTCTCAGGTTTGGTAGAAGCATTGAGATATCACGTCTCTGCTATCGGAAGGGTCTCAGGATTGGATTGGGAAGGAGTTGGATATCCCTTCTCATGCTATAGGAAGTGTCTCAGGATTTGAATGGCGAGGAGTTGGATATCACATCTCATGCCATAGGAAGGGTCTCAGGTTTGGTATAAGCATTGAGATATCACATCTCTGCTATCGGAAGGGTCTCAGGATTGGATTGGGAAGGAGTTGGATATCCCTTCTCATGCTATAGGAAGTGTCTCAGGTTAGAATGGGAAGGAGTTGGATATCACATCTCATGTTATAGGAAGGGTCTCAGGATTGGAATGGGAAGGATTTGGATATCACATCTCTTGCTATAGGAAGGGTCTCAGGATTGGAATGGGTAGGAGTTGGATATTACTTTCTTGCTATAGGAAGGGTCTCATGTTTGGAATGGGAAGGAGTTGGATATCACATATGCTATAGTTAGTGTCTCAGGTTTGGAACGGGAAGGAGTTGGATATCACATCTCATGTTATAGGAAGGGTCTCAGGTTTGGTATAAGCATTGAGATATCACATCTCATGCTATCAGAAGGGTCTCAGGAATTGAATGGGAAGGAGTTGGATATCACATCTCATGCTAAAGGGAAGGTCTCAGGTTTGGAAGGGGAAGGATTTGGATATCACATCTCAAGTTATAGGAAGGATCTCAGGTTTGGTATTAGAAGCATTGAGATATCACATCTCATGCTATCGGAAGGATCTCAGGTTTGGTATTAGAAGCATTGAGATATCACATCTCATGCTATCAGAAGGGTCTCAGTATTGGAATGGGAAGGAGTTGGATATCACATCTCATGCTAAAGGGAAGGTCTCAGGTTTGGAAGGGGAAGGATTTGGATATCACATCTCATGTTATCGGAAGGATCTCACGTTTGGTATTAGAAGTATTGATATATCATATCTCATGCTATAGGAAGGGTCTCAGGATTGGAATGGGAAGGAGTTGGATATCACATCTCATGCTATAGGAAGGGTCTCAGGTTTGGTATAAACAGTGAGATATCACATCTCATGCTATAGGAAGTGTCTCAGGATTGGAATGGGAAGGAGTTGGATATCACATCTCATGTTATAGGAAGGATCTCAGGTTTGGTATAAGCATTGAGATATCACATCTCTGCTATCGGAAGGGTCTCAGGATTGGAATGGGAAGGACTTGGATATCACATCTCATGCTATAGGGAGGGTCTCAAGTTTGATATTAGAAGCTTTGAGATATCACATCTCATGATATTGGAAGGGTCTCAGGATTGGAATGGGAAGGAGTTGGATATCACATCTCATGATAAAGGAAGGGTCTAAGGTTTGGAAGGGGAAGGATTTGGATATCACATCTCATGTTATATTACGGGTCTCACGTTTGGTATTAGAAGCATTGAGATATCAAGTCTCATAGTATAGGAAGGGTCTCAGAATTGGAATGGGAAGGAGTTGGATATCACATCTCAAGCTATAGGAAGGGTCTCAGGATTGGAATGGGAAGGACTTGGATATCACATCTCATGCTATAGGAAGGCTCTCAGGTTTGGAAGGGGAAAGAGTTGGATATCACATTTCATGTTAGAGGTAGGATCTCAGGTTTGGTATTAGAGGCATTGAGATATCACATCTCATGCGATCAGAAGGGTCTCAGGAATGGAATGGGAAGGAGTTGGATATCACATCTCATGCTAAAGGGAGGGTCTCAGGTTTGGAAGGGAAAGAATTTGGATATCACATCTCATGTTATAGGAAGGATCTCAGGTTTGGTATTAGAAGCATTGAGATATCACATCTCATGCTATCGGAAGGATCTCAGGTTTGGTATTAGAAGAATTGAGATATCACATCTCATGCTATCAGAAGAGTCTCAGGATTGGAATAGGAAGGAGTTGGATATCACATCTCATGCTAAAGGGAGGGTCTCAGGTTTGGAAGGGGAAGGATTTGGATATCACATCTCATGTTATCGGAAGGATCTCACGTTTGGTATTAGAAGTATTGAGATATCATATCTCATGCTATAGGAAGGGTCTCAGGATTGGAATGGGAAAGAGTTGGATATCACTTCTCATGCTATAGGGAGTGTCTCAGGATTGGAATGGGAAGGACTTAGATATCACATATCATGCTATAGGGAGGGTCTCAGTTTTGATATTAGAAGCATTGAGATATCACATCTCATGCTATCGGAAGTGTCTCAGGATTGGAATGGGAAGGAGCTGGATATCACATCTCATGCTAAAGGAAGGGTCTCAGGTTTGGAACGGGAAGGATTTGGATATCACATCTCATGTTATAGGAAGGGTCACAGGTTTCGTATAAGCATTGAGATATCACATCTCTGCTATCGGAAGTGTCTCAGGATTGGAATGGGAAGGAGTTGGATATCCCATCTCATGTTATAGGACGGGTCTCAGGTTTGTTATTAGAATCATTGAGATATCATATTGCATGCTGTAGGAAGGGTCTAAGGGTTGGAATGGGAAGGACTTGGATATCACATCTCATGCTATAGATAGGCTCTTAGGTTTGGAAAGGGAAGGAGTTGGATATCACATTTCATGTTAGAGGAAGGATCTCAGGTTTGGTATTAGAAGCATTGAGATATCACATCTCATGCTATAGGAAGGGTCTCAGGATTGGAATGGGAAGTAGTTGGATATCACATCTCATGCTATAGGAAGAGTCTCAGGTTTGGTATAAGCATTGAGATATCACATCTCATGCTATAGGACGGGTCTCAGGATTGGAATGGAAGGAGTTGGATATCACATCTCATGTTATAGGAAGGATCTCAGGTTTGGTATTAGAAGCATTGAGACATCACATCTCATGCTATAGGAAGGGTCTCAGGGTTGGAATGGGAAGGAGTTGGATATCACATCTCATCCAATATGAAGGGTCTCAGGTTTGGAATGGGAAGGAATTGGATATCACATCTCATGTTTTAGGAAGGATCTCAGGTTTGGTATTAGAAGCATTGAGATATCACATCTCATGCTATAGGAAGGGTCTCAGGATTGGAATGTGAAGGATTTGGATATCACATCTCATGCTAAAGGAAGGGTCTCAGGTTTGGTAGAAGCATTGAGATATCACGTCTCTGCTATCGGAAGGGTCTCAGGATTGGATTGGGAAGGAGTTGGATATCCCTTCTCATGCTATAGGAAGGGTCTCAGGATTTGAATGGCGAGGAGTTGGATATCACATCTCATGCCATAGGAAGGGTCTCAGGTTTGGTATAAGCATTGAGATATCACATCTCTGCTATCGGAAGGGTCTCAGGATTGGATTGGGAAGGAGTTGGATATCCCTTCTCATGCTATAGGAAGTGTCTCAGGTTAGAATGGGAAGGAGTTGGATATCACATCTCATGTTATAGGAAGGGTCTCAGGATTGGAATGGGAAGGATTTGGATATCACATCTCTTGCTATAGGAAGGGTCTCAGGATTGGAATGGGTAGGAGTTGGATATTACTTTCTTGCTATAGGAAGGGTCTCATGTTTGGAATGGGAAGGAGTTGGATATCACATATGCTATAGTTAGTGTCTCAGGTTTGGAACGGGAAGGAGTTGGATATCACATCTCATGTTATAGGAAGGGTCTCAGGTTTGGTATAAGCATTGAGATATCACATCTCATGCTATCAGAAGGGTCTCAGGAATTGAATGGGAAGGAGTTGGATATCACATCTCATGCTAAAGGGAAGGTCTCAGGTTTGGAAGGGGAAGGATTTGGATATCACATCTCATGTTATAGGAAGGATCTCAGGTTTGGTATTAGAAGCATTGAGATATCACATCTCATGCTATCGGAAGGATCTCAGGTTTGGTATTAGAAGCATTGAGATATCACATCTCATGCTATCAGAAGGGTCTCAGTATTGGAATGGGAAGGAGTTGGATATCACATCTCATGCTAAAGGGAAGGTCTCAGGTTTGGAAGGGGAAGGATTTGGATATCACATCTCATGTTATCGGAAGGATCTCACGTTTGGTATTAGAAGTATTGATATATCATATCTCATGCTATAGGAAGGGTCTCAGGATTGGAATGGGAAGGAGTTGGATATCACATCTCATGCTATAGGAAGGGTCTCAGGTTTGGTATAAACAGTGAGATATCACATCTCATGCTATAGGAAGTGTCTCAGGATTGGAATGGGAAGGAGTTGGATAATACATCTCATGTTATAGGAAGGATCTCAGGTTTGGTATAAGCATTGAGATATCACATCTCTGCTATCGGAAGGGTCTCAGGATTGGAATGGGAAGGACTTGGATATCACATCTCATGCTATAGGGAGGGTCTCAAGTTTGATATTAGAAGCTTTGAGATATCACATCTCATGATATTGGAAGGGTCTCAGGATTGGAATGGGAAGGAGTTGGATATCACATCTCATGATAAAGGAAGGGTCTAAGGTTTGGAAGGGGAAGGATTTGGATATCACATCTCATGTTATATTACGGGTCTCACGTTTGGTATTAGAAGCATTGAGATATCAAGTCTCATAGTATAGGAAGGGTCTCAGAATTGGAATGGGAAGGAGTTGGATATCACATCTCAAGCTATAGGAAGGGTCTCAGGATTGGAATGGGAAGGACTTGGATATCACATCTCATGCTATAGGAAGGCTCTCAGGTTTGGAAGGGGAAAGAGTTGGATATCACATTTCATGTTAGAGGTAGGATCTCAGGTTTGGTATTAGAGGCATTGAGATATCACATCTCATGCGATCAGAAGGGTCTCAGGAATGGAATGGGAAGGAGTTGGATATCACATCTCATGCTAAAGGGAGGGTCTCAGGTTTGGAAGGGAAAGAATTTGGATATCACATCTCATGTTATAGGAAGGATCTCAGGTTTGGTATTAGAAGCATTGAGATATCACATCTCATGCTATCGGAAGGATCTCAGGTTTGGTATTAGAAGAATTGAGATATCACATCTCATGCTATCAGAAGAGTCTCAGGATTGGAATAGGAAGGAGTTGGATATCACATCTCATGCTAAAGGGAGGGTCTCAGGTTTGGAAGGGGAAGGATTTGGATATCACATCTCATGTCATCGGAAGGATCTCACGTTTGGTATTAGAAGTATTGAGATATCATATCTCATGTTATAGGAAGGGTCTCAGGATTGGAATGGGAAGGAGTTGGATATCACATCTCATGCTATAGGGAGGGTCTCAGGATTGGAATGGGAAGGACTTAGATATCACATATCATGCTATAGGGAGGGTCTCAGTTTTGATATTAGAAGCATTGAGATATCACATCTCATGCTATCGGAAGTGTCTCAGGATTGGAATGGGAAGGTGCTGGATATCACATCTCATGCTAAAGGAAGGGTCTCAGGTTTGGAACGGGAAGGATTTGGATATCACATCTCATGTTATAGGAAGGGTCTCAGGTTTGGTATAAGCATTGAGATATCACATCTCTGCTATCGGAAGTGTCTCAGGATTGGAATGGGAAGGAGTTGGATATCCCATCTCATGTTATAGGACAGGTCTCAGGTTTGTTATTAGAATCATTGAGATATCATATTGCATGCTGTAGGAAGGGTCTAAGGGTTGGAATGGGAAGGACTTGGATATCACATCTCATGCTATAGATAGGCTCTTAGGTTTGGAAAGGGAAAGAGTTGGATATCACATTTCATGTTAGAGGAAGGATATCAGGTTTGGTTTTAGAAGCATTGAGATATCACATCTCATGCTATAGGACGGGTCTCAGGATTGGAATGGAAGGAGTTGGATATCACATCTCATGTTATAGGAAGGATCTCAGGTTTGGTATTAGAAGCATTGAGACGTCACATCTCATGCTATAGAAAGGGTCTCAGGGTTGGAATGGGAAGGAGTTGGATATCACATCTCATCCAATAGGAAGGGTCTCAGGTTTGGAATGGTAAGGAATTGGATATCACATCTCATGTTATAGGAAGGATCTCAGGTTTGGTATTAGAAGCATTGAGATATCACATCTCATGCTATAGGAAGGGTCTCAGGATTGGAATGTGAAGGATTTGGATATCACATCTCATGCTAAAGGAAGGGTCTCAGGTTTGGTAGAAGCATTGAGATATCACGTCTCTGCTATCGGAAGGGTCTCAGGATTGGATTGGGAAGGACTTGGATATCACATCTCATGCCATAGGAAGGGTCTCAGGTTTGGTATAAGCATTGAGATATCACATCTCTGCTATCGGAAGGGTCTCAGGATTGGATTGGGAAGGAGTTGGATATCCCTTCTCATGCTATAGGAAGTGTCTCAGGTTGGAATGGGAAGGAGTTGGATATCACATCTCATGTTATAGGAAGGGTCTCAGGATTGGAATGGGAAGGATTTGGATATCACATCTCTTGCTATATGAAGGGTCTCAGGATTGGAATGGGTAGGAGTTGGATATTACTTTCTTGCTATAGGAAGGCTCTCAGGTTTGGAAGGGGAAAGAGTTGGATATCACATATGCTATAGTTAGTGTCTCAGGTTTGGAACGGGAAGGAGTTGGATATCACATCTCATGTTATAGGAAGGGTCTCAGGTTTGGTATAAGCATTGAGATATCACATCTCAGCTATCGGAAGCGGCTCAGGATTGGAATGGGAAGGAGTTGGATATCCCATCTCATGTTATAGGAAGAGTCTCTGGTTTGGTATTAGAATCATTGAGATATCACATCGCATGCTGTAGGAAGGGTCTAAGGATTGGAATGGGATGGACTTGGATATCACATCTCATGCTATAGGTAGGCTCTCAGGTTTGGTATAAGCATTGAGATATCACATCTCATGCTATAGGAAGGGTCTCAGGATTGGAATGGGAAGGAATTGGATATCACATCTCATGCTATAGGAAGGGTCTCAGATTTGGTATAAGCATTGAGATATCACATCGCATGCTAAAGGAAGGGTCTCAGGATTGGAATGGGAAGGAGTTGTATATGACATCTCAGGCCATAGGAAGGTTCTCAGGTTTGGTATAAGCATTGAGATATCACATCTCTGCTATCGGAAGGGTCTCAGGATTGGAATCGGAAGGAGTTGGATATCCCATCTCATGTTATAGGAAGGGTCTCAGGTTTGGTATTAGAAGCATAGAGATATCACATCTCATGCTATAGGAAGGGTCTCAGGATTGGAATGGGAAGGACTTGGATGTCACATCTCATGCTATAGGGAGGGTCTCAAGTTTGATATTAGAAGCATTGAGATAACAAATCTCATGATATCGGAAGGGTCTCAGGATTGGAATGGGAAGGTGTTGGATATCACATCTCATGATAAAGGAAGGGTCTAAGGTTTGGAAGGGGAAGGATTTGGATATCACATCTCATGTTATAGGACGGGTCTCAGGTTTGGTATTAGAAGCATTGAGATATCAAGTCTCATGGTATAAGAAGGGTCTCAGAATTGGAATGGGAAGGAGTTGGATATCACACCTCAAGCTATAGGAAGGGTCTCAGGATTGGAATGGGAAGGAGTTTGATATCACATCTCATGCCATAGTATGGGTCTCAGGTTTGGTAGAAGCATTGGGATATCACATCTCATGCTATCGGAAGGGTATCAGTATTGGATTTGGAAGAAGTTGGATATCCCATCTCATGCTATAGGAAGGGTCTCAGGTTGGAATGGGAAGGAGTTGGATATCACATTTCATGTTATAGGAAGGGTCTCAGGATTGGAATGGGAAGGACTTGGATATCATATCTCATGCTATAGGACGGGTCTCAGGTTTGTTATTAGAATCATTGAGATATCATATTGCATGCTGTAGGAAGGGTCTAAGGATTGGAATGGGAAGGACTTGGATATCACATCTCATGCTATAGATAGGCTCTTAGGTTTGGAAAGGGAAGGAGTTGGATATCACATTTCATGTTAGAGGAAGGATCTCAGGTTTGGTATTAGAAGCATTGAGATATCACATATCATGCTATAGGAAGGGTCTCAGGATTGGAATGGGAAGTAGTTGGATATCACATCTCAAGCTATAGGAAGGGTCTCAGGTTTGGTATAAGCATTGAGATATCACATCTCATGCTATAGGACGGGTCTCAGGATTGGAATGGAAGGAGTTGGATATCAAATCTCATGTTATAGGAAGGATCTCAGGTTTGGTATTAGAAGCATTGAGACATCACATCTCATGCTATAGGAAGGGTCTCAGGGTTGGAATGGGAAGGAGTTGGATATCACATCTCATGTTATAGGACAGGTCTCAGGTTTGTTATTAGAATCATTGAGATATCATATTGCATGCTGTAGGAAGGGTCTAAGGGTTGGAATGGGAAGGACTTGGATATCACATCTCATGCTATAGATAGGCTCTTAGGTTTGGAAAGGGAAAGAGTTGGATATCACATTTCATGTTAGAGGAAGGATATCAGGTTTGGTTTTAGAAGCATTGAGATATCACATCTCATGCTATAGGAAGGGTCTCAGGATTGGAATGGGAAGCAGTTGGATATCACATCTCATGCTATAGGAAGGGTCTCAGGTTTGGTATAAGCATTGAGATATCACATCTCATGCTATAGGACGGGTCTCAGGATTGGAATGGAAGGAGTTGGATATCACATCTCATGTTATAGGAAGGATCTCAGGTTTGGTATTAGAAGCATTGAGACGTCACATCTCATGCTATAGAAAGGGTCTCAGGGTTGGAATGGGAAGGAGTTGGATATCACATCTCATCCAATAGGAAGGGTCTCAGGTTTGGAATGGTAAGGAATTGGATATCACATCTCATGTTATAGGAAGGATCTCAGGTTTGGTATTAGAAGCATTGAGATATCACATCTCATGCTATAGGAAGGGTCTCAGGATTGGAATGTGAAGGATTTGGATATCACATCTCATGCTAAAGGAAGGGTCTCAGGTTTGGTAGAAGCATTGAGATATCACGTCTCTGCTATCGGAAGGGTCTCAGGATTGGATTGGGAAGGACTTGGATATCACATCTCATGCCATAGGAAGGGTCTCAGGTTTGGTATAAGCATTGAGATATCACATCTCTGCTATCGGAAGGGTCTCAGGATTGGATTGGGAAGGAGTTGGATATCCCTTCTCATGCTATAGGAAGTGTCTCAGGTTGGAATGGGAAGGAGTTGGATATCACATCTCATGTTATAGGAAGGGTCTCAGGATTGGAATGGGAAGGATTTGGATATCACATCTCTTGCTATATGAAGGGTCTCAGGATTGGAATGGGTAGGAGTTGGATATTACTTTCTTGCTATAGGAAGGCTCTCAGGTTTGGAAGGGGAAAGAGTTGGATATCACATATGCTATAGTTAGTGTCTCAGGTTTGGAACGGGAAGGAGTTGGATATCACATCTCATGTTATAGGAAGGGTCTCAGGTTTGGTATAAGCATTGAGATATCACATCTCAGCTATCGGAAGCGGCTCAGGATTGGAATGGGAAGGAGTTGGATATCCCATCTCATGTTATATGAAGAGTCTCTGGTTTGGTATTAGAATCATTGAGATATCACATCGCATGCTGTAGGAAGGGTCTAAGGATTGGAATGGGATGGACTTGGATATCACATCTCATGCTATAGGTAGGCTCTCAGGTTTGGTATAAGCATTGAGATATCACATCTCATGCTATAGGAAGGGTCTCAGGATTGGAATGGGAAGGAATTGGATATCACATCTCATGCTATAGGAAGGGTCTCAGATTTGGTATAAGCATTGAGATATCACATCGCATGCTAAAGGAAGGGTCTCAGGATTGGAATGGGAAGGAGTTGTATATGACATCTCAGGCCATAGGAAGGTTCTCAGGTTTGGTATAAGCATTGAGATATCACATCTCTGCTATCGGAAGGGTCTCAGGATTGGAATCGGAAGGAGTTGGATATCCCATCTCATGTTATAGGAAGGGTCTCAGGTTTGGTATTAGAAGCATAGAGATATCACATCTCATGCTATAGGAAGGGTCTCAGGATTGGAATGGGAAGGACTTGGATGTCACATCTCATGCTATAGGGAGGGTCTCAAGTTTGATATTAGAAGCATTGAGATAACAAATCTCATGATATCGGAAGGGTCTCAGGATTGGAATGGGAAGGTGTTGGATATCACATCTCATGATAAAGGAAGGGTCTAAGGTTTGGAAGGGGAAGGATTTGGATATCACATCTCATGTTATAGGACGGGTCTCAGGTTTGGTATTAGAAGCATTGAGATATCAAGTCTCATGGTATAAGAAGGGTCTCAGAATTGGAATGGGAAGGAGTTGGATATCACACCTCAAGCTATAGGAAGGGTCTCAGGATTGGAATGGGAAGGAGTTTGATATCACATCTCATGCCATAGTATGGGTCTCAGGTTTGGTAGAAGCATTGGGATATCACATCTCATGCTATCGGAAGGGTATCAGTATTGGATTTGGAAGAAGTTGGATATCCCATCTCATGCTATAGGAAGGGTCTCAGGTTGGAATGGGAAGGAGTTGGATATCACATTTCATGTTATAGGAAGGGTCTCAGGATTGGAATGGGAAGGACTTGGATATCATATCTCATGCTATAGGACGGGTCTCAGGTTTGTTATTAGAATCATTGAGATATCATATTGCATGCTGTAGGAAGGGTCTAAGGATTGGAATGGGAAGGACTTGGATATCACATCTCATGCTATAGATAGGCTCTTAGGTTTGGAAAGGGAAGGAGTTGGATATCACATTTCATGTTAGAGGAAGGATCTCAGGTTTGGTATTAGAAGCATTGAGATATCACATATCATGCTATAGGAAGGGTCTCAGGATTGGAATGGGAAGTAGTTGGATATCACATCTCATGCTATAGGAAGGGTCTCAGGTTTGGTATAAGCATTGAGATATCACATCTCATGCTATAGGACGGGTCTCAGGATTGGAATGGAAGGAGTTGGATATCAAATCTCATGTTATAGGAAGGATCTCAGGTTTGGTATTAGAAGCATTGAGACATCACATCTCATGCTATAGGAAGGGTCTCAGGGTTGGAATGGGAAGGAGTTGGATATCACATCTCATGTTATAGGACAGGTCTCAGGTTTGTTATTAGAATCATTGAGATATCATATTGCATGCTGTAGGAAGGGTCTAAGGGTTGGAATGGGAAGGACTTGGATATCACATCTCATGCTATAGATAGGCTCTTAGGTTTGGAAAGGGAAAGAGTTGGATATCACATTTCATGTTAGAGGAAGGATATCAGGTTTGGTTTTAGAAGCATTGAGATATCACATCTCATGCTATAGGAAGGGTCTCAGGATTGGAATGGGAAGCAGTTGGATATCACATCTCATGCTATAGGAAGGGTCTCAGGTTTGGTATAAGCATTGAGATATCACATCTCATGCTATAGGACGGGTCTCAGGATTGGAATGGAAGGAGCTGGATATCACATCTCATGTTATAGGAAGGATCTCAGGTTTGGTATTAGAAGCATTGAGACGTCACATCTCATGCTATAGAAAGGGTCTCAGGGTTGGAATGGGAAGGAGTTGGATATCACATCTCATCCAATAGGAAGGGTCTCAGGTTTGGAATGGTAAGGAATTGGATATCACATCTCATGTTATAGGAAGGATCTCAGGTTTGGTATTAGAAGCATTGAGATATCACATCTCATGCTATAGGAAGGGTCTCAGGATTGGAATGTGAAGGATTTGGATATCACATCTCATGCTAAAGGAAGGGTCTCAGGTTTGGTAGAAGCATTGAGATATCACGTCTCTGCTATCGGAAGGGTCTCAGGATTGGATTGGGAAGGACTTGGATATCACATCTCATGCCATAGGAAGGGTCTCAGGTTTGGTATAAGCATTGAGATATCACATCTCTGCTATCGGAAGGGTCTCAGGATTGGATTGGGAAGGAGTTGGATATCCCTTCTCATGCTATAGGAAGTGTCTCAGGTTGGAATGGGAAGGAGTTGGATATCACATCTCATGTTATAGGAAGGGTCTCAGGATTGGAATGGGAAGGATTTGGATATCACATCTCTTGCTATATGAAGGGTCTCAGGATTGGAATGGGTAGGAGTTGGATATTACTTTCTTGCTATAGGAAGGCTCTCAGGTTTGGAAGGGGAAAGAGTTGGATATCACATATGCTATAGTTAGTGTCTCAGGTTTGGAACGGGAAGGAGTTGGATATCACATCTCATGTTATAGGAAGGGTCTCAGGTTTGGTATAAGCATTGAGATATCACATCTCAGCTATCGGAAGCGGCTCAGGATTGGAATGGGAAGGAGTTGGATATCCCATCTCATGTTATAGGAAGAGTCTCTGGTTTGGTATTAGAATCATTGAGATATCACATCGCATGCTGTAGGAAGGGTCTAAGGATTGGAATGGGATGGACTTGGATATCACATCTCATGCTATAGGTAGGCTCTCAGGTTTGGTATAAGCATTGAGATATCACATCTCATGCTATAGGAAGGGTCTCAGGATTGGAATGGGAAGGAATTGGATATCACATCTCATGCTATAGGAAGGGTCTCAGATTTGGTATAAGCATTGAGATATCACATCGCATGCTAAAGGAAGGGTCTCAGGATTGGAATGGGAAGGAGTTGTATATGACATCTCAGGCCATAGGAAGGTTCTCAGGTTTGGTATAAGCATTGAGATATCACATCTCTGCTATCGGAAGGGTCTCAGGATTGGAATCGGAAGGAGTTGGATATCCCATCTCATGTTATAGGAAGGGTCTCAGGTTTGGTATTAGAAGCATAGAGATATCACATCTCATGCTATAGGAAGGGTCTCAGGATTGGAATGGGAAGGACTTGGATGTCACATCTCATGCTATAGGGAGGGTCTCAAGTTTGATATTAGAAGCATTGAGATAACAAATCTCATGATATCGGAAGGGTCTCAGGATTGGAATGGGAAGGTGTTGGATATCACATCTCATGATAAAGGAAGGGTCTAAGGTTTGGAAGGGGAAGGATTTGGATATCACATCTCATGTTATAGGACGGGTCTCAGGTTTGGTATTAGAAGCATTGAGATATCAAGTCTCATGGTATAAGAAGGGTCTCAGAATTGGAATGGGAAGGAGTTGGATATCACACCTCAAGCTATAGGAAGGGTCTCAGGATTGGAATGGGAAGGAGTTTGATATCACATCTCATGCCATAGTATGGGTCTCAGGTTTGGTAGAAGCATTGGGATATCACATCTCATGCTATCGGAAGGGTATCAGTATTGGATTTGGAAGAAGTTGGATATCCCATCTCATGCTATAGGAAGGGTCTCAGGTTGGAATGGGAAGGAGTTGGATATCACATTTCATGTTATAGGAAGGGTCTCAGGATTGGAATGGGAAGGACTTGGATATCATATCTCATGCTATAGGACGGGTCTCAGGTTTGTTATTAGAATCATTGAGATATCATATTGCATGCTGTAGGAAGGGTCTAAGGATTGGAATGGGAAGGACTTGGATATCACATCTCATGCTATAGATAGGCTCTTAGGTTTGGAAAGGGAAGGAGTTGGATATCACATTTCATGTTAGAGGAAGGATCTCAGGTTTGGTATTAGAAGCATTGAGATATCACATCTCATGCTATAGGAAGGGTCTCAGGATTGGAATGGGAAGTAGTTGGATATCACATCTCATGCTATAGGAAGGGTCTCAGGTTTGGTATAAGCATTGAGATATCACATCTCATGCTATAGGACGGGTCTCAGGATTGGAATGGAAGGAGTTGGATATCAAATCTCATGTTATAGGAAGGATCTCAGGTTTGGTATTAGAAGCATTGAGACATCACATCTCATGCTATAGGAAGGGTCTCAGGGTTGGAATGGGAAGGAGTTGGATATCACATCTCATCCAATAGGAAGGGTCTCAGGTTTGGAATGGGAAGGAATTGGATATCACATCTCATGTTATAGGAAGGATCTCAGGTTTGGTATTAGAAGCATTGAGATATCACATCTCATGCTATAGGAAGGGTCTCAGGATTGGAATGTGAAGGATTTGGATATCACATCTCATGCTAAAGGAAGGGTCTCAGGTTTGGTAGAAGCATTGAGATATCACGTCTCTTCTATCGGAAGGGTCTCAGGATTGGATTGGGAAGGAGTTGGATATCCCTTCTCATGCTATAGGAAGGGTCTCAAGATTTGAATGGCAAGGAGTTGGATATCACATCTCATGCCATAGGAAGGGTCTCAGGTTTGGTATAAGCATTGAGATATCACATCTCTGCTATCGGAAGGGTCTCAGGATTGAAATGGGAAGGAGTTGGATATTCCCATCTAATGTTATAGGAAGGGTCTCAGGTTTGGTATTAGAAGCATTGAGATATCACATCTCATGCTATAGGAAGGGTCTCAGGATTGGAATGGGAAGGACTTGGATATCACATCTCATGCTATAGGGAGGGTCTCAAGTTTGATATTAGAAGCTTTGAGATATCACATCTCATGATATCGGAAGGGTCTCAGGATTGGAATGGGAAGGAGTTGGATATCACATCTCATGATAAATGAAGGGTCTAAGGTTTGGAAGGGGAAGGATTTGGATATCACATCTCATGTTATATTACGGGTCTCAGGTTTGGTATTAGAAGCATTGAGATATCAAGTCTCAGAGTATAGGAAGGGTCTCAGAATTGGAATGGGAAGGAGTTGGATATCACATCTCAAGCTATAGGAAGGGTCTCAGGATTGGAATGGGAAGGACTTGGATATCACATCTCATGCTATAGGAAGGCTCTCAGGTTTGGAAGGGGAAAGAGTTGGATATCACATTTCATGTTAGAGGTAGGATCTCAGGTTTGGTATTAGAGGCATTGAGATATCACATCTCATGCTATCAGAAGGGTCTCAGGAATGGAATGGAAAGGAGTTGGATATCACATCTCATGCTAAAGGGAGGGTCTCAGGTTTGGAAGGGGAAGGATTTGGATATCACATCTCATGTTATAGGAAGGATCTCAGGTTTGTTATTAGAATCATTGAGATATCATATTGCATGCTGTAGGAAGGGTCTAAGGGTTGGAATGGGAAGGACTTGGATATCACATCTCATGCTATAGATAGGCTCTTAGGTTTGGAAAGGGAAGGAGTTGGATATCACATTTCATGTTAGAGGAAGGATCTCAGGTTTGGTATTAGAAGCATTGAGATATCACATCTCATGCTATAGGAAGGGTCTCAGGATTGGAATGGGAAGTAGTTGGATATCACATCTCATGCTATAGGAAGAGTCTCAGGTTTGGTATAAGCATTGAGATATCACATCTCATGCTATAGGACGGGTCTCAGGATTGGAATGGAAGGAGTTGGATATCACATCTCATGTTATAGGAAGGATCTCAGGTTTGGTATTAGAAGCATTGAGACATCACATCTCATGCTATAGGAAGGGTCTCAGGGTTGGAATGGGAAGGAGTTGGATATCACATCTCATCCAATATGAAGGGTCTCAGGTTTGGAATGGGAAGGAATTGGATATCACATCTCATGTTTTAGGAAGGATCTCAGGTTTGGTATTAGAAGCATTGAGATATCACATCTCATGCTATAGGAAGGGTCTCAGGATTGGAATGTGAAGGATTTGGATATCACATCTCATGCTAAAGGAAGGGTCTCAGGTTTGGTAGAAGCATTGAGATATCACGTCTCTGCTATCGGAAGGGTCTCAGGATTGGATTGGGAAGGAGTTGGATATCCCTTCTCATGCTATAGGAAGGGTCTCAGGATTTGAATGGCGAGGAGTTGGATATCACATCTCATGCCATAGGAAGGGTCTCAGGTTTGGTATAAGCATTGAGATATCACATCTCTGCTATCGGAAGGGTCTCAGGATTGGATTGGGAAGGAGTTGGATATCCCTTCTCATGCTATAGGAAGTGTCTCAGGTTAGAATGGGAAGGAGTTGGATATCACATCTCATGTTATAGGAAGGGTCTCAGGATTGGAATGGGAAGGATTTGGATATCACATCTCTTGCTATAGGAAGGGTCTCAGGATTGGAATGGGTAGGAGTTGGATATTACTTTCTTGCTATAGGAAGGGTCTCATGTTTGGAATGGGAAGGAGTTGGATATCACATATGCTATAGTTAGTGTCTCAGGTTTGGAACGGGAAGGAGTTGGATATCACATCTCATGTTATAGGAAGGGTCTCAGGTTTGGTATAAGCATTGAGATATCACATCTCATGCTATCAGAAGGGTCTCAGGAATTGAATGGGAAGGAGTTGGATATCACATCTCATGCTAAAGGGAAGGTCTCAGGTTTGGAAGGGGAAGGATTTGGATATCACATCTCATGTTATAGGAAGGATCTCAGGTTTGGTATTAGAAGCATTGAGATATCACATCTCATGCTATCGGAAGGATCTCAGGTTTGGTATTAGAAGCATTGAGATATCACATCTCATGCTATCAGAAGGGTCTCAGTATTGGAATGGGAAGGAGTTGGATATCACATCTCATGCTAAAGGGAAGGTCTCAGGTTTGGAAGGGGAAGGATTTGGATATCACATCTCATGTTATCGGAAGGATCTCACGTTTGGTATTAGAAGTATTGATATATCATATCTCATGCTATAGGAAGGGTCTCAGGATTGGAATGGGAAGGAGTTGGATATCACATCTCATGCTATAGGAAGGGTCTCAGGTTTGGTATAAACAGTGAGATATCACATCTCATGCTATAGGAAGTGTCTCAGGATTGGAATGGGAAGGAGTTGGATAATACATCTCATGTTATAGGAAGGATCTCAGGTTTGGTATAAGCATTGAGATATCACATCTCTGCTATCGGAAGGGTCTCAGGATTGGAATGGGAAGGACTTGGATATCACATCTCATGCTATAGGGAGGGTCTCAAGTTTGATATTAGAAGCTTTGAGATATCACATCTCATGATATTGGAAGGGTCTCAGGATTGGAATGGGAAGGAGTTGGATATCACATCTCATGATAAAGGAAGGGTCTAAGGTTTGGAAGGGGAAGGATTTGGATATCACATCTCATGTTATATTACGGGTCTCACGTTTGGTATTAGAAGCATTGAGATATCAAGTCTCATAGTATAGGAAGGGTCTCAGAATTGGAATGGGAAGGAGTTGGATATCACATCTCAAGCTATAGGAAGGGTCTCAGGATTGGAATGGGAAGGACTTGGATATCACATCTCATGCTATAGGAAGGCTCTCAGGTTTGGAAGGGGAAAGAGTTGGATATCACATTTCATGTTAGAGGTAGGATCTCAGGTTTGGTATTAGAGGCATTGAGATATCACATCTCATGCGATCAGAAGGGTCTCAGGAATGGAATGGGAAGGAGTTGGATATCACATCTCATGCTAAAGGGAGGGTCTCAGGTTTGGAAGGGAAAGAATTTGGATATCACATCTCATGTTATAGGAAGGATCTCAGGTTTGGTATTAGAAGCATTGAGATATCACATCTCATGCTATCGGAAGGATCTCAGGTTTGGTATTAGAAGAATTGAGATATCACATCTCATGCTATCAGAAGAGTCTCAGGATTGGAATAGGAAGGAGTTGGATATCACATCTCATGCTAAAGGGAGGGTCTCAGGTTTGGAAGGGGAAGGATTTGGATATCACATCTCATGTCATCGGAAGGATCTCACGTTTGGTATTAGAAGTATTGAGATATCATATCTCATGTTATAGGAAGGGTCTCAGGATTGGAATGGGAAGGAGTTGGATATCACATCTCATGCTATAGGGAGGGTCTCAGGATTGGAATGGGAAGGACTTAGATATCACATATCATGCTATAGGGAGGGTCTCAGTTTTGATATTAGAAGCATTGAGATATCACATCTCATGCTATCGGAAGTGTCTCAGGATTGGAATGGGAAGGTGCTGGATATCACATCTCATGCTAAAGGAAGGGTCTCAGGTTTGGAACGGGAAGGATTTGGATATCACATCTCATGTTATAGGAAGGGTCTCAGGTTTGGTATAAGCATTGAGATATCACATCTCTGCTATCGGAAGTGTCTCAGGATTGGAATGGGAAGGAGTTGGATATCCCATCTCATGTTATAGGACAGGTCTCAGGTTTGTTATTAGAATCATTGAGATATCATATTGCATGCTGTAGGAAGGGTCTAAGGGTTGGAATGGGAAGGACTTGGATATCACATCTCATGCTATAGATAGGCTCTTAGGTTTGGAAAGGGAAAGAGTTGGATATCACATTTCATGTTAGAGGAAGGATATCAGGTTTGGTTTTAGAAGCATTGAGATATCACATCTCATGCTATAGGAAGGGTCTCAGGATTGGAATGGGAAGCAGTTGGATATCACATCTCATGCTATAGGAAGGGTCTCAGGTTTGGTATAAGCATTGAGATATCACATCTCATGCTATAGGACGGGTCTCAGGATTGGAATGGAAGGAGTTGGATATCACATCTCATGTTATAGGAAGGATCTCAGGTTTGGTATTAGAAGCATTGAGACGTCACATCTCATGCTATAGAAAGGGTCTCAGGGTTGGAATGGGAAGGAGTTGGATATCACATCTCATCCAATAGGAAGGGTCTCAGGTTTGGAATGGTAAGGAATTGGATATCACATCTCATGTTATAGGAAGGATCTCAGGTTTGGTATTAGAAGCATTGAGATATCACATCTCATGCTATAGGAAGGGTCTCAGGATTGGAATGTGAAGGATTTGGATATCACATCTCATGCTAAAGGAAGGGTCTCAGGTTTGGTAGAAGCATTGAGATATCACGTCTCTGCTATCGGAAGGGTCTCAGGATTGGATTGGGAAGGACTTGGATATCACATCTCATGCCATAGGAAGGGTCTCAGGTTTGGTATAAGCATTGAGATATCACATCTCTGCTATCGGAAGGGTCTCAGGATTGGATTGGGAAGGAGTTGGATATCCCTTCTCATGCTATAGGAAGTGTCTCAGGTTGGAATGGGAAGGAGTTGGATATCACATCTCATGTTATAGGAAGGGTCTCAGGATTGGAATGGGAAGGATTTGGATATCACATCTCTTGCTATATGAAGGGTCTCAGGATTGGAATGGGTAGGAGTTGGATATTACTTTCTTGCTATAGGAAGGCTCTCAGGTTTGGAAGGGGAAAGAGTTGGATATCACATATGCTATAGTTAGTGTCTCAGGTTTGGAACGGGAAGGAGTTGGATATCACATCTCATGTTATAGGAAGGGTCTCAGGTTTGGTATAAGCATTGAGATATCACATCTCAGCTATCGGAAGCGGCTCAGGATTGGAATGGGAAGGAGTTGGATATCCCATCTCATGTTATAGGAAGAGTCTCTGGTTTGGTATTAGAATCATTGAGATATCACATCGCATGCTGTAGGAAGGGTCTAAGGATTGGAATGGGATGGACTTGGATATCACATCTCATGCTATAGGTAGGCTCTCAGGTTTGGTATAAGCATTGAGATATCACATCTCATGCTATAGGAAGGGTCTCAGGATTGGAATGGGAAGGAATTGGATATCACATCTCATGCTATAGGAAGGGTCTCAGATTTGGTATAAGCATTGAGATATCACATCGCATGCTAAAGGAAGGGTCTCAGGATTGGAATGGGAAGGAGTTGTATATGACATCTCAGGCCATAGGAAGGTTCTCAGGTTTGGTATAAGCATTGAGATATCACATCTCTGCTATCGGAAGGGTCTCAGGATTGGAATCGGAAGGAGTTGGATATCCCATCTCATGTTATAGGAAGGGTCTCAGGTTTGGTATTAGAAGCATAGAGATATCACATCTCATGCTATAGGAAGGGTCTCAGGATTGGAATGGGAAGGACTTGGATGTCACATCTCATGCTATAGGGAGGGTCTCAAGTTTGATATTAGAAGCATTGAGATAACAAATCTCATGATATCGGAAGGGTCTCAGGATTGGAATGGGAAGGTGTTGGATATCACATCTCATGATAAAGGAAGGGTCTAAGGTTTGGAAGGGGAAGGATTTGGATATCACATCTCATGTTATAGGACGGGTCTCAGGTTTGGTATTAGAAGCATTGAGATATCAAGTCTCATGGTATAAGAAGGGTCTCAGAATTGGAATGGGAAGGAGTTGGATATCACACCTCAAGCTATAGGAAGGGTCTCAGGATTGGAATGGGAAGGAGTTTGATATCACATCTCATGCCATAGTATGGGTCTCAGGTTTGGTAGAAGCATTGGGATATCACATCTCATGCTATCGGAAGGGTATCAGTATTGGATTTGGAAGAAGTTGGATATCCCATCTCATGCTATAGGAAGGGTCTCAGGTTGGAATGGGAAGGAGTTGGATATCACATTTCATGTTATAGGAAGGGTCTCAGGATTGGAATGGGAAGGACTTGGATATCATATCTCATGCTATAGGACGGGTCTCAGGTTTGTTATTAGAATCATTGAGATATCATATTGCATGCTGTAGGAAGGGTCTAAGGATTGGAATGGGAAGGACTTGGATATCACATCTCATGCTATAGATAGGCTCTTAGGTTTGGAAAGGGAAGGAGTTGGATATCACATTTCATGTTAGAGGAAGGATCTCAGGTTTGGTATTAGAAGCATTGAGATATCACATATCATGCTATAGGAAGGGTCTCAGGATTGGAATGGGAAGTAGTTGGATATCACATCTCAAGCTATAGGAAGGGTCTCAGGTTTGGTATAAGCATTGAGATATCACATCTCATGCTATAGGACGGGTCTCAGGATTGGAATGGAAGGAGTTGGATATCAAATCTCATGTTATAGGAAGGATCTCAGGTTTGGTATTAGAAGCATTGAGACATCACATCTCATGCTATAGGAAGGGTCTCAGGGTTGGAATGGGAAGGAGTTGGATATCACATCTCATGTTATAGGACAGGTCTCAGGTTTGTTATTAGAATCATTGAGATATCATATTGCATGCTGTAGGAAGGGTCTAAGGGTTGGAATGGGAAGGACTTGGATATCACATCTCATGCTATAGATAGGCTCTTAGGTTTGGAAAGGGAAAGAGTTGGATATCACATTTCATGTTAGAGGAAGGATATCAGGTTTGGTTTTAGAAGCATTGAGATATCACATCTCATGCTATAGGAAGGGTCTCAGGATTGGAATGGGAAGCAGTTGGATATCACATCTCATGCTATAGGAAGGGTCTCAGGTTTGGTATAAGCATTGAGATATCACATCTCATGCTATAGGACGGGTCTCAGGATTGGAATGGAAGGAGTTGGATATCACATCTCATGTTATAGGAAGGATCTCAGGTTTGGTATTAGAAGCATTGAGACGTCACATCTCATGCTATAGAAAGGGTCTCAGGGTTGGAATGGGAAGGAGTTGGATATCACATCTCATCCAATAGGAAGGGTCTCAGGTTTGGAATGGTAAGGAATTGGATATCACATCTCATGTTATAGGAAGGATCTCAGGTTTGGTATTAGAAGCATTGAGATATCACATCTCATGCTATAGGAAGGGTCTCAGGATTGGAATGTGAAGGATTTGGATATCACATCTCATGCTAAAGGAAGGGTCTCAGGTTTGGTAGAAGCATTGAGATATCACGTCTCTGCTATCGGAAGGGTCTCAGGATTGGATTGGGAAGGACTTGGATATCACATCTCATGCCATAGGAAGGGTCTCAGGTTTGGTATAAGCATTGAGATATCACATCTCTGCTATCGGAAGGGTCTCAGGATTGGATTGGGAAGGAGTTGGATATCCCTTCTCATGCTATAGGAAGTGTCTCAGGTTGGAATGGGAAGGAGTTGGATATCACAT
Source organism: Ambystoma mexicanum (assembly GCF_040938575.1). NCBI lineage: Eukaryota > Metazoa > Chordata > Amphibia > Caudata > Ambystomatidae > Ambystoma > Ambystoma mexicanum. The sequence continues at coordinate 333,166,936 of NC_090936.1, forward strand.
CTCATGTTATAGGAAGGGTCTCAGGATTGGAATGGGAAGGATTTGGATATCACATCTCTTGCTATATGAAGGGTCTCAGGATTGGAATGGGTAGGAGTTGGATATTACTTTCTTGCTATAGGAAGGCTCTCAGGTTTGGAAGGGGAAAGAGTTGGATATCACATATGCTATAGTTAGTGTCTCAGGTTTGGAACGGGAAGGAGTTGGATATCACATCTCATGTTATAGGAAGGGTCTCAGGTTTGGTATAAGCATTGAGATATCACATCTCAGCTATCGGAAGCGGCTCAGGATTGGAATGGGAAGGAGTTGGATATCCCATCTCATGTTATATGAAGAGTCTCTGGTTTGGTATTAGAATCATTGAGATATCACATCGCATGCTGTAGGAAGGGTCTAAGGATTGGAATGGGATGGACTTGGATATCACATCTCATGCTATAGGTAGGCTCTCAGGTTTGGTATAAGCATTGAGATATCACATCTCATGCTATAGGAAGGGTCTCAGGATTGGAATGGGAAGGAATTGGATATCACATCTCATGCTATAGGAAGGGTCTCAGATTTGGTATAAGCATTGAGATATCACATCGCATGCTAAAGGAAGGGTCTCAGGATTGGAATGGGAAGGAGTTGTATATGACATCTCAGGCCATAGGAAGGTTCTCAGGTTTGGTATAAGCATTGAGATATCACATCTCTGCTATCGGAAGGGTCTCAGGATTGGAATCGGAAGGAGTTGGATATCCCATCTCATGTTATAGGAAGGGTCTCAGGTTTGGTATTAGAAGCATAGAGATATCACATCTCATGCTATAGGAAGGGTCTCAGGATTGGAATGGGAAGGACTTGGATGTCACATCTCATGCTATAGGGAGGGTCTCAAGTTTGATATTAGAAGCATTGAGATAACAAATCTCATGATATCGGAAGGGTCTCAGGATTGGAATGGGAAGGTGTTGGATATCACATCTCATGATAAAGGAAGGGTCTAAGGTTTGGAAGGGGAAGGATTTGGATATCACATCTCATGTTATAGGACGGGTCTCAGGTTTGGTATTAGAAGCATTGAGATATCAAGTCTCATGGTATAAGAAGGGTCTCAGAATTGGAATGGGAAGGAGTTGGATATCACACCTCAAGCTATAGGAAGGGTCTCAGGATTGGAATGGGAAGGAGTTTGATATCACATCTCATGCCATAGTATGGGTCTCAGGTTTGGTAGAAGCATTGGGATATCACATCTCATGCTATCGGAAGGGTATCAGTATTGGATTTGGAAGAAGTTGGATATCCCATCTCATGCTATAGGAAGGGTCTCAGGTTGGAATGGGAAGGAGTTGGATATCACATTTCATGTTATAGGAAGGGTCTCAGGATTGGAATGGGAAGGACTTGGATATCATATCTCATGCTATAGGACGGGTCTCAGGTTTGTTATTAGAATCATTGAGATATCATATTGCATGCTGTAGGAAGGGTCTAAGGATTGGAATGGGAAGGACTTGGATATCACATCTCATGCTATAGATAGGCTCTTAGGTTTGGAAAGGGAAGGAGTTGGATATCACATTTCATGTTAGAGGAAGGATCTCAGGTTTGGTATTAGAAGCATTGAGATATCACATATCATGCTATAGGAAGGGTCTCAGGATTGGAATGGGAAGTAGTTGGATATCACATCTCATGCTATAGGAAGGGTCTCAGGTTTGGTATAAGCATTGAGATATCACATCTCATGCTATAGGACGGGTCTCAGGATTGGAATGGAAGGAGTTGGATATCAAATCTCATGTTATAGGAAGGATCTCAGGTTTGGTATTAGAAGCATTGAGACATCACATCTCATGCTATAGGAAGGGTCTCAGGGTTGGAATGGGAAGGAGTTGGATATCACATCTCATGTTATAGGACAGGTCTCAGGTTTGTTATTAGAATCATTGAGATATCATATTGCATGCTGTAGGAAGGGTCTAAGGGTTGGAATGGGAAGGACTTGGATATCACATCTCATGCTATAGATAGGCTCTTAGGTTTGGAAAGGGAAAGAGTTGGATATCACATTTCATGTTAGAGGAAGGATATCAGGTTTGGTTTTAGAAGCATTGAGATATCACATCTCATGCTATAGGAAGGGTCTCAGGATTGGAATGGGAAGCAGTTGGATATCACATCTCATGCTATAGGAAGGGTCTCAGGTTTGGTATAAGCATTGAGATATCACATCTCATGCTATAGGACGGGTCTCAGGATTGGAATGGAAGGAGCTGGATATCACATCTCATGTTATAGGAAGGATCTCAGGTTTGGTATTAGAAGCATTGAGACGTCACATCTCATGCTATAGAAAGGGTCTCAGGGTTGGAATGGGAAGGAGTTGGATATCACATCTCATCCAATAGGAAGGGTCTCAGGTTTGGAATGGTAAGGAATTGGATATCACATCTCATGTTATAGGAAGGATCTCAGGTTTGGTATTAGAAGCATTGAGATATCACATCTCATGCTATAGGAAGGGTCTCAGGATTGGAATGTGAAGGATTTGGATATCACATCTCATGCTAAAGGAAGGGTCTCAGGTTTGGTAGAAGCATTGAGATATCACGTCTCTGCTATCGGAAGGGTCTCAGGATTGGATTGGGAAGGACTTGGATATCACATCTCATGCCATAGGAAGGGTCTCAGGTTTGGTATAAGCATTGAGATATCACATCTCTGCTATCGGAAGGGTCTCAGGATTGGATTGGGAAGGAGTTGGATATCCCTTCTCATGCTATAGGAAGTGTCTCAGGTTGGAATGGGAAGGAGTTGGATATCACATCTCATGTTATAGGAAGGGTCTCAGGATTGGAATGGGAAGGATTTGGATATCACATCTCTTGCTATATGAAGGGTCTCAGGATTGGAATGGGTAGGAGTTGGATATTACTTTCTTGCTATAGGAAGGCTCTCAGGTTTGGAAGGGGAAAGAGTTGGATATCACATATGCTATAGTTAGTGTCTCAGGTTTGGAACGGGAAGGAGTTGGATATCACATCTCATGTTATAGGAAGGGTCTCAGGTTTGGTATAAGCATTGAGATATCACATCTCAGCTATCGGAAGCGGCTCAGGATTGGAATGGGAAGGAGTTGGATATCCCATCTCATGTTATAGGAAGAGTCTCTGGTTTGGTATTAGAATCATTGAGATATCACATCGCATGCTGTAGGAAGGGTCTAAGGATTGGAATGGGATGGACTTGGATATCACATCTCATGCTATAGGTAGGCTCTCAGGTTTGGTATAAGCATTGAGATATCACATCTCATGCTATAGGAAGGGTCTCAGGATTGGAATGGGAAGGAATTGGATATCACATCTCATGCTATAGGAAGGGTCTCAGATTTGGTATAAGCATTGAGATATCACATCGCATGCTAAAGGAAGGGTCTCAGGATTGGAATGGGAAGGAGTTGTATATGACATCTCAGGCCATAGGAAGGTTCTCAGGTTTGGTATAAGCATTGAGATATCACATCTCTGCTATCGGAAGGGTCTCAGGATTGGAATCGGAAGGAGTTGGATATCCCATCTCATGTTATAGGAAGGGTCTCAGGTTTGGTATTAGAAGCATAGAGATATCACATCTCATGCTATAGGAAGGGTCTCAGGATTGGAATGGGAAGGACTTGGATGTCACATCTCATGCTATAGGGAGGGTCTCAAGTTTGATATTAGAAGCATTGAGATAACAAATCTCATGATATCGGAAGGGTCTCAGGATTGGAATGGGAAGGTGTTGGATATCACATCTCATGATAAAGGAAGGGTCTAAGGTTTGGAAGGGGAAGGATTTGGATATCACATCTCATGTTATAGGACGGGTCTCAGGTTTGGTATTAGAAGCATTGAGATATCAAGTCTCATGGTATAAGAAGGGTCTCAGAATTGGAATGGGAAGGAGTTGGATATCACACCTCAAGCTATAGGAAGGGTCTCAGGATTGGAATGGGAAGGAGTTTGATATCACATCTCATGCCATAGTATGGGTCTCAGGTTTGGTAGAAGCATTGGGATATCACATCTCATGCTATCGGAAGGGTATCAGTATTGGATTTGGAAGAAGTTGGATATCCCATCTCATGCTATAGGAAGGGTCTCAGGTTGGAATGGGAAGGAGTTGGATATCACATTTCATGTTATAGGAAGGGTCTCAGGATTGGAATGGGAAGGACTTGGATATCATATCTCATGCTATAGGACGGGTCTCAGGTTTGTTATTAGAATCATTGAGATATCATATTGCATGCTGTAGGAAGGGTCTAAGGATTGGAATGGGAAGGACTTGGATATCACATCTCATGCTATAGATAGGCTCTTAGGTTTGGAAAGGGAAGGAGTTGGATATCACATTTCATGTTAGAGGAAGGATCTCAGGTTTGGTATTAGAAGCATTGAGATATCACATCTCATGCTATAGGAAGGGTCTCAGGATTGGAATGGGAAGTAGTTGGATATCACATCTCATGCTATAGGAAGGGTCTCAGGTTTGGTATAAGCATTGAGATATCACATCTCATGCTATAGGACGGGTCTCAGGATTGGAATGGAAGGAGTTGGATATCAAATCTCATGTTATAGGAAGGATCTCAGGTTTGGTATTAGAAGCATTGAGACATCACATCTCATGCTATAGGAAGGGTCTCAGGGTTGGAATGGGAAGGAGTTGGATATCACATCTCATCCAATAGGAAGGGTCTCAGGTTTGGAATGGGAAGGAATTGGATATCACATCTCATGTTATAGGAAGGATCTCAGGTTTGGTATTAGAAGCATTGAGATATCACATCTCATGCTATAGGAAGGGTCTCAGGATTGGAATGTGAAGGATTTGGATATCACATCTCATGCTAAAGGAAGGGTCTCAGGTTTGGTAGAAGCATTGAGATATCACGTCTCTTCTATCGGAAGGGTCTCAGGATTGGATTGGGAAGGAGTTGGATATCCCTTCTCATGCTATAGGAAGGGTCTCAAGATTTGAATGGCAAGGAGTTGGATATCACATCTCATGCCATAGGAAGGGTCTCAGGTTTGGTATAAGCATTGAGATATCACATCTCTGCTATCGGAAGGGTCTCAGGATTGAAATGGGAAGGAGTTGGATATTCCCATCTAATGTTATAGGAAGGGTCTCAGGTTTGGTATTAGAAGCATTGAGATATCACATCTCATGCTATAGGAAGGGTCTCAGGATTGGAATGGGAAGGACTTGGATATCACATCTCATGCTATAGGGAGGGTCTCAAGTTTGATATTAGAAGCTTTGAGATATCACATCTCATGATATCGGAAGGGTCTCAGGATTGGAATGGGAAGGAGTTGGATATCACATCTCATGATAAATGAAGGGTCTAAGGTTTGGAAGGGGAAGGATTTGGATATCACATCTCATGTTATATTACGGGTCTCAGGTTTGGTATTAGAAGCATTGAGATATCAAGTCTCAGAGTATAGGAAGGGTCTCAGAATTGGAATGGGAAGGAGTTGGATATCACATCTCAAGCTATAGGAAGGGTCTCAGGATTGGAATGGGAAGGACTTGGATATCACATCTCATGCTATAGGAAGGCTCTCAGGTTTGGAAGGGGAAAGAGTTGGATATCACATTTCATGTTAGAGGTAGGATCTCAGGTTTGGTATTAGAGGCATTGAGATATCACATCTCATGCTATCAGAAGGGTCTCAGGAATGGAATGGAAAGGAGTTGGATATCACATCTCATGCTAAAGGGAGGGTCTCAGGTTTGGAAGGGGAAGGATTTGGATATCACATCTCATGTTATAGGAAGGATCTCAGGTTTGGTATTAGAAGCATTGAGATATCACATCTCATGCTATCGGAAGGATCTCAGGTTTGGTATTAGAAGCATTGAGATATCACATCTCATGCTATCAGAAGGGTCTCAGGATTGGAATGGGAAGGAGTTGGATATCACATCTCATGCTAAAGGGAGGGTCTCAGGTTTGGAAGGGGAAGGATTTGGATATCACATCTCATGTTATCGGAAGGAAATCACGTTTGGTATTAGAAGTATTGAGATATCATATCTCATGCTATAGGAAGGGTCTCAGGATTGGAATGGGAAAGAGTTGGATATCACTTCTCATGCTATAGGGAGTGTCTCAGGATTGGAATGGGAAGGACTTAGATATCACATATCATGCTATAGGGAGGGTCTCAGTTTTGATATTAGAAGCATTGAGATATCACATCTCATGCTATCGGAAGTGTCTCAGGATTGGAATGGGAAGGAGCTGGATATCACATCTCATGCTAAAGGAAGGGTCTCAGGTTTGGAACGGGAAGGATTTGGATATCACATCTCATGTTATAGGAAGGGTCTCAGGTTTGGTATAAGCATTGAGATATCACATCTCTGCTATCGGAAGTGTCTCAGGATTGGAATGGGAAGGAGTTGGATATCCCATCTCATGTTATAGGACGGGTCTCAGGTTTGGTATTAGAAGCATTGAGATATCACATCTCATGCTATAGGAAGGGTCTCAGGATTGGAATGGGAAGTAGTTGGATATCACATCTCATGCTATAGGAAGAGTCTCAGGTTTGGTATAAGCATTGAGATATCACATCTCATGCTATAGGACGGGTCTCAGGATTGGAATGGAAGGAGTTGGATATCACATCTCATGTTATAGGAAGGATCTCAGGTTTGGTATTAGAAGCATTGAGACATCACATCTCATGCTATAGGAAGGGTCTCAGGGTTGGAATGGGAAGGAGTTGGATATCACATCTCATCCAATATGAAGGGTCTCAGGTTTGGAATGGGAAGGAATTGGATATCACATCTCATGTTTTAGGAAGGATCTCAGGTTTGGTATTAGAAGCATTGAGATATCACATCTCATGCTATAGGAAGGGTCTCAGGATTGGAATGTGAAGGATTTGGATATCACATCTCATGCTAAAGGAAGGGTCTCAGGTTTGGTAGAAGCATTGAGATATCACGTCTCTGCTATCGGAAGGGTCTCAGGATTGGATTGGGAAGGAGTTGGATATCCCTTCTCATGCTATAGGAAGGGTCTCAGGATTTGAATGGCGAGGAGTTGGATATCACATCTCATGCCATAGGAAGGGTCTCAGGTTTGGTATAAGCATTGAGATATCACATCTCTGCTATCGGAAGGGTCTCAGGATTGGATTGGGAAGGAGTTGGATATCCCTTCTCATGCTATAGGAAGTGTCTCAGGTTGGAATGGGAAGGAGTTGGATATCACATCTCATGTTATAGGAAGGGTCTCAGGATTGGAATGGGAAGGATTTGGATATCACATCTCTTGCTATAGGAAGGGTCTCAGGATTGGAATGGGTAGGAGTTGGATATTACTTTCTTGCTATAGGAAGGGTCTCATGTTTGGAATGGGAAGGAGTTGGATATCACATATGCTATAGTTAGTGTCTCAGGTTTGGAACGGGAAGGAGTTGGATATCACATCTCATGTTATAGGAAGGGTCTCAGGTTTGGTATAAGCATTGAGATATCACATCTCATGCTATCAGAAGGGTCTCAGGAATTGAATGGGAAGGAGTTGGATATCACATCTCATGCTAAAGGGAAGGTCTCAGGTTTGGAAGGGGAAGGATTTGGATGTCACATCTCATGTTATAGGAAGGATCTCAGGTTTGGTATTAGAAGCATTGAGATATCACATCTCATGCTATCGGAAGGATCTCAGGTTTGGTATTAGAAGCATTGAGATATCACATCTCATGCTATCAGAAGGGTCTCAGTATTGGAATGGGAAGGAGTTGGATATCACATCTCATGCTAAAGGGAAGGTCTCAGGTTTGGAAGGGGAAGGATTTGGATATCACATCTCATGTTATCGGAAGGATCTCACGTTTGGTATTAGAAGTATTGATATATCATATCTCATGCTATAGGAAGGGTCTCAGGATTGGAATGGGAAGGAGTTGGATATCACATCTCATGCTATAGGAAGGGTCTCAGGTTTGGTATAAACAGTGAGATATCACATCTCATGCTATAGGAAGTGTCTCAGGATTGGAATGGGAAGGAGTTGGATATCACATCTCATGTTATAGGAAGGATCTCAGGTTTGGTATAAGCATTGAGATATCACATCTCTGCTATCGGAAGGGTCTCAGGATTGGAATGGGAAGGACTTGGATATCACATCTCATGCTATAGGGAGGGTCTCAAGTTTGATATTAGAAGCTTTGAGATATCACATCTCATGATATTGGAAGGGTCTCAGGATTGGAATGGGAAGGAGTTGGATATCACATCTCATGATAAAGGAAGGGTCTAAGGTTTGGAAGGGGAAGGATTTGGATATCACATCTCATGTTATATTACGGGTCTCACGTTTGGTATTAGAAGCATTGAGATATCAAGTCTCATAGTATAGGAAGGGTCTCAGAATTGGAATGGGAAGGAGTTGGATATCACATCTCAAGCTATAGGAAGGGTCTCAGGATTGGAATGGGAAGGACTTGGATATCACATCTCATGCTATAGGAAGGCTCTCAGGTTTGGAAGGGGAAAGAGTTGGATATCACATTTCATGTTAGAGGTAGGATCTCAGGTTTGGTATTAGAGGCATTGAGATATCACATCTCATGCGATCAGAAGGGTCTCAGGAATGGAATGGGAAGGAGTTGGATATCACATCTCATGCTAAAGGGAGGGTCTCAGGTTTGGAAGGGAAAGAATTTGGATATCACATCTCATGTTATAGGAAGGATCTCAGGTTTGGTATTAGAAGCATTGAGATATCACATCTCATGCTATCGGAAGGATCTCAGGTTTGGTATTAGAAGAATTGAGATATCACATCTCATGCTATCAGAAGAGTCTCAGGATTGGAATAGGAAGGAGTTGGATATCACATCTCATGCTAAAGGGAGGGTCTCAGGTTTGGAAGGGGAAGGATTTGGATATCACATCTCATGTTATCGGAAGGATCTCACGTTTGGTATTAGAAGTATTGAGATATCATATCTCATGCTATAGGAAGGGTCTCAGGATTGGAATGGGAAGGAGTTGGATATCACATCTCATGCTATAGGGAGGGTCTCAGGATTGGAATGGGAAGGACTTAGATATCACATATCATGCTATAGGGAGGGTCTCAGTTTTGATATTAGAAGCATTGAGATATCACATCTCATGCTATCGGAAGTGTCTCAGGATTGGAATGGGAAGGTGCTGGATATCACATCTCATGCTAAAGGAAGGGTCTCAGGTTTGGAACGGGAAGGATTTGGATATCACATCTCATGTTATAGGAAGGGTCTCAGGTTTGGTATAAGCATTGAGATATCACATCTCTGCTATCGGAAGTGTCTCAGGATTGGAATGGGAAGGAGTTGGATATCCCATCTCATGTTATAGGACGGGTCTCAGGTTTGTTATTAGAATCATTGAGATATCATATTGCATGCTGTAGGAAGGGTCTAAGGGTTGGAATGGGAAGGACTTGGATATCACATCTCATGCTATAGATAGGCTCTTAGGTTTGGAAAGGGAAAGAGTTGGATATCACATTTCATGTTAGAGGAAGGATATCAGGTTTGGTTTTAGAAGCATTGAGATATCACATCTCATGCTATAGGAAGGGTCTCAGGATTGGAATGGGAAGCAGTTGGATATCACATCTCATGCTATAGGAAGGGTCTCAGGTTTGGTATAAGCATTGAGATATCACATCTCATGCTATAGGACGGGTCTCAGGATTGGAATGGAAGGAGTTGGATATCACATCTCATGTTATAGGAAGGATCTCAGGTTTGGTATTAGAAGCATTGAGACGTCACATCTCATGCTATAGAAAGGGTCTCAGGGTTGGAATGGGAAGGAGTTGGATATCAGATCTCATCCAATAGGAAGGGTCTCAGGTTTGGAATGGTAAGGAATTGGATATCACATCTCATGTTATAGGAAGGATCTCAGGTTTGGTATTAGAAGCATTGAGATATCACATCTCATGCTATAGGAAGGGTCTCAGGATTGGAATGTGAAGGATTTGGATATCACATCTCATGCTAAAGGAAGGGTCTCAGGTTTGGTAGAAGCATTGAGATATCACGTCTCTGCTATCGGAAGGGTCTCAGGATTGGATTGGGAAGGACTTGGATATCACATCTCATGCCATAGGAAGGGTCTCAGGTTTAGTATAAGCATTGAGATATCACATCTCTGCTATCGGAAGTGTCTCAGGATTGGAATGGGAAGGAGTTGGATATCCCATCTCATGTTATAGGACGGGTCTCAGGTTTGTTATTAGAATCATTGAGATATCATATTGCATGCTGTAGGAAGGGTCTAAGGGTTGGAATGGGAAGGACTTGGATATCACATCTCATGCTATAGATAGGCTCTTAGGTTTGGAAAGGGAAAGAGTTGGATATCACATTTTATGTTAGAGGAAGGATATCAGGTTTGGTTTTAGAAGCATTGAGATATCACATCTCATGCTATAGGAAGGGTCTCAGGATTGGAATGGGAAGCAGTTGGATATCACATCTCATGCTATAGGAAGGGTCTCAGGTTTGGTATAAGCATTGAGATATCACATCTCATGCTATAGGACGGGTCTCAGGATTGGAATGGAAGGAGTTGGATATCACATCTCATGTTATAGGAAGGATCTCAGGTTTGGTATTAGAAGCATTGAGACGTCACATCTCATGCTATAGAAAGGGTCTCAGGGTTGGAATGGGAAGGAGTTGGATATCACATCTCATCCAATAGGAAGGGTCTCAGGTTTGGAATGGTAAGGAATTGGATATCACATCTCATGTTATAGGAAGGATCTCAGGTTTGGTATTAGAAGCATTGAGATATCACATCTCATGCTATAGGAAGGGTCTCAGGATTGGAATGTGAAGGATTTGGATATCACATCTCATGCTAAAGGAAGGGTCTCAGGTTTGGTAGAAGCATTGAGATATCACGTCTCTGCTATCGGAAGGGTCTCAGGATTGGATTGGGAAGGATTTGGATATCACATCTCATGCCATAGGAAGGGTCTCAGGTTTGGTATAAGCATTGAGATATCACATCTCTGCTATCGGAAGGGTCTCAGGATTGGATTGGGAAGGAGTTGGATATCCCTTCTCATGCTATAGGAAGTGTCTCAGGTTGGAATGGGAAGGAGTTGGATATCACATCTCATGTTATAGGAAGGGTCTCAGGATTTGAATGGGAAGGATTTGGATATCACATCTCTTGCTATAGGAAGGGTCTCAGGATTGGCATGGGTAGGAGTTGGATATTACTTTCTTGCTATAGGAAGGGTCTCATGTTTGGAATGGGAAGGAGTTGGATATCACATATGCTATAGTTAGTGTCTCAGGTTTGGAACGGGAAGGAGTTGGATATCACATCTCATGTTATAGGAAGGGTCTCAGGTTTGGTATAAGCATTGAGATATCACATCTCTGCTATCGGAAGCGGCTCAGGATTGGAATGGGAAGGAGTTGGATATCCCATCTCATGTTATAGGAAGAGTCTCTGGTTTGGTATTAGAATCATTGAGATATCACATCGCATGCTGTAGGAAGGGTCTAAGGATTGGAATGGGATGGACTTGGATATCACATCTCATGCTATAGGTAGGCTCTCAGGTTTGGTATAAGCATTGAGATATCACATCTCATGCTATAGGAAGGGTCTCAGGATTGGAATGGGAAGGAATTGGATATCACATCTCATGCTATAGGAAGGGTCTCAGATTTGGTATAAGCATTGAGATATCACATCTCATGCTAAAGGAAGGGTCTCAGGATTGGAATGGGAAGGAGTTGTATATGACATCTCAGGCAACAGGAAGGTTCTCAGGTTTGGTATAAGCATTGAGATATCACATCTCTGCTATCGGAAGGGTCTCAGGATTGGAATGGGAAGGAGTTGGATATCCCATCTCATGTTATAGGAAGGGTCTCAGGTTTGGTATTAGAAGCATAGAGATATCACATCTCATGCTATAGGAAGGGTCTCAGGATTTGAATGGCAAGGAGTTGGATATCACATCTCATGCCATAGGAAGGGTCTCAGGTTTGGTATAAGCATTGAGATATCACATCTCTGCTATCGGAAGGGTCTCAGGATTGGATTGGGAAGGAGTTGGATATCCCTTCTCATGCTATAGGAAGTGTCTCAGGTTGGAATGGGAAGGAGTTGGATATCACATCTCATGTTATAGGAAGGGTCTCAGGATTGGAATGGGAAGGATTTGGATATCACATCTCTTGCTATATGAAGGGTCTCAGGATTGGAATGGGTAGGAGTTGGATATTACTTTCTTGCTATAGGAAGGCTCTCAGGTTTGGAAGGGGAAAGAGTTGGATATCACATATGCTATAGTTAGTGTCTCAGGTTTGGAACGGGAAGGAGTTGGATATCACATCTCATGTTATAGGAAGGGTCTCAGGTTTGGTATAAGCATTGAGATATCACATCTCAGCTATCGGAAGCGGCTCAGGATTGGAATGGGAAGGAGTTGGATATCCCATCTCATGTTATAGGAAGAGTCTCTGGTTTGGTATTAGAATCATTGAGATATCACATCGCATGCTGTAGGAAGGGTCTAAGGATTGGAATGGGATGGACTTGGATATCACATCTCATGCTATAGGTAGGCTCTCAGGTTTGGTATAAGCATTGAGATATCACATCTCATGCTATAGGAAGGGTCTCAGGATTGGAATGGGAAGGAATTGGATATCACATCTCATGCTATAGGAAGGGTCTCAGATTTGGTATAAGCATTGAGATATCACATCTCATGCTAAAGGAAGGGTCTCAGGATTGGAATGGGAAGGAGTTGTATATGACATCTCAGGCCATAGGAAGGTTCTCAGGTTTGGTATAAGCATTGAGATATCACATCTCTGCTATCGGAAGGGTCTCAGGATTGGAATCGGAAGGAGTTGGATATCCCATCTCATGTTATAGGAAGGGTCTCAGGTTTGGTATTAGAAGCATAGAGATATCACATCTCATGCTATAGGAAGGGTCTCAGGATTGGAATGGGAAGGACTTGGATGTCACATCTCATGCTATAGGGAGGGTCTCAAGTTTGATATTAGAAGCATTGAGATAACAAATCTCATGATATCGGAAGGGTCTCAGGATTGGAATGGGAAGGTGTTGGATATCACATCTCATGATAAAGGAAGGGTCTAAGGTTTGGAAGGGGAAGGATTTGGATATCACATCTCATGTTATAGGACGGGTCTCAGGTTTGGTATTAGAAGCATTGAGATATCAAGTCTCATGGTATAAGAAGGGTCTCAGAATTGGAATGGGAAGGAGTTGGATATCACACCTCAAGCTATAGGAAGGGTCTCAGGATTGGAATGGGAAGGAGTTTGATATCACATCTCATGCCATAGTATGGGTCTCAGGTTTGGTAGAAGCATTGGGATATCACATCTCATGCTATCAGTAGGGTATCAGTATTGGATTTGGAAGAAGTTGGATATCCCATCTCATGCTATAGGAAGGGTCTCAGGTTGGAATGGGAAGGAGTTGGATATCACATTTCATGTTATAGGAAGGGTCTCAGGATTGGAATGGGAAGGACTTGGATATCATATCTCATGCTATAGGACGGGTCTCAGGTTTGTTATTAGAATCATTGAGATATCATATTGCATGCTGTAGGAAGGGTCTAAGGATTGGAATGGGAAGGACTTGGATATCACATCTCATGCTATAGATAGGCTCTTAGGTTTGGAAAGGGATGGAGTTGGATATTCCATTTCATGTTAGAGGAAGGATCTCAGGTTTGGTATTAGAAGCATTGAGATATCACATCTCATGCTATAGGAAGGGTCTCAGGATTGGAATGGGAAGTAGTTGGATATCACATCTCATGCTATAGGAAGGGTCTCAGGTTTGGTATAAGCATTGAGATATCACATCTCATGCTATAGGACGGGTCTCAGGATTGGAATGGAAGGAGTTGGATATCACATCTCATGTTATAGGAAGGATCTCAGGTTTGGTATTAGAAGCATTGAGACATCACATCTCATGCTATAGGAAGGGTCTCAGGGTTGGAATGGGAAGGAGTTGGATATCACATCTCATCCAATAGGAAGGGTCTCAGGTTTGGAATGGGAAGGAATTGGATATCACATCTCATGCTATAGGAAGGATCTCAGGTTTGGTATTAGAAGCATTGAGATATCACATCTCATGCTATAGGAAGGGTCTCAGGATTGGAATGTGAAGGATTTGGATATCACATCTCATGCTAAAGGAAGGGTCTCAGGTTTGGTAGAAGCATTGAGATATCACGTCTCTGCTATCGGAAGGGTCTCAGGATTGGATTGGGAAGGAGTTGGATATCCCTTCTCATGCTATAGGAAGGGTCTCAGGATTTGAATGGCAAGGAGTTGGATATCACATCTCATGCCATAGGAAGGGTCTCAGGTTTGGTATAAGCATTGAGATATCACATCTCTGCTATCGGAAGGGTCTCAGGATTGGAATGGGAAGGAGTTGGATATTCCCATCTCATGTTATAGGAAGGGTCTCAGGTTTGGTATTAGAAGCATTGAGATATCACATCTCATGCTATATGAAGGGTCTCAGGATTGGAATGGGAAGGACTTGGATATCACATCTCATGCTATAGGGAGGGTCTCAAGTTTGATATTAGAAGCTTTGAGATATCACATCTCATGATATCGAAAGGGTCTCAGGATTGGAATGGGAAGGAGTTGGATATCACATCTCATGATAAAGGAAGGGTCTAAGGTTTGGAAGGGGAAGGATTTGGATATCACATCTCATGTTATATTACGGGTCTCAGGTTTGGTATTAGAAGCATTGAGATATCAAGTCTCAGAGTATAGGAAGGGTCTCAGAATTGGAATGGGAAGGAGTTGGATATCACATCTCAAGCTATAGGAAGGGTCTCAGGATTGGAATGGGAAGGACTTGGATATCACATCTCATGCTACAGGAAGGCTCTCAGGTTTGGAAGGGGAAAGAGTTGGATATCACATTTCATGTTAGAGGTAGGATCTCAGGTTTGGTTTTAGAGGCATTGAGATATCACATCTCATGCTATCAGAAGGGTCTCAGGAATGGAATGGGAAGGAGTTGGATATCACATCTCATGCTAAAGGGAGGGTCTCAGGTTTGGAAGGGGAAGGATTTGGATATCACATCTCATGTTATAGGAAGGATCTCAGGTTTGGTATTAGAAGCATTGAGATATCACATCTCATG
Organism: Ambystoma mexicanum; assembly: GCF_040938575.1. NCBI lineage: Eukaryota > Metazoa > Chordata > Amphibia > Caudata > Ambystomatidae > Ambystoma > Ambystoma mexicanum. Next base: position 333,182,209 of record NC_090936.1, read on the forward strand.
CTATCGGAAGGATCTCAGGTTTGGTATTAGAAGCATTGAGATATCACATCTCATGCTATCAGAAGGGTATCAGGATTGGAATGGGAAGGAGTTGGATATCACATCTCATGCTAAAGGGAGGGTCTCAGGTTTGGAAGGGGAAGGATTTGGATATCACATCTCATGTTATCGGAAGGATCTCACGTTTGGTATTAGAAGTATTGAGATATCATATCTCATGCTATAGGAAGGGTCTCAGGATTGGAATGGGAAAGAGTTGGATATCACATCTCATGCTATAGGGAGTGTCTCAGGATTGGAATGGGAAGGACTTAGATATCACATATCATGCTATAGGGAGGGTCTCAGTTTTGATATTAGAAGCATTGAGATATCACATCTCATGCTATCGGAAGTGTCTCAGGATTGGAATGGGAAGGAGCTGGATATCACATCTCATGCTAAAGGAAGGGTCTCAGGTTTGGAACGGGAAGGATTTGGATATCACATCTCATGTTATAGGAAGGGTCTCAGGTTTGGTATAAGCATTGAGATATCACATCTCTGCTATCGGAAGTGTCTCAGGAATGGAATGGGAAGGAGTTGGATATACCATCTCATGTTATAGGACGGGTCTCAGGTTTGTTATTAGAATCATTGAGATATCATATTGCATGCTGTAGGAAGGGTCTAAGGGTTGGAATGGGAAGGACTTGGATATCACATTTCATGCTATAGATAGGCTCTTAGGTTTGGAAAGGGAAGGAGTTGGATATCACATTTCATGTTAGAGGAAGGATCTCAGGTTTGGTATTAAAAGCATTGAGATATCACATATCATGCTATAGGAAGGGTCTCAGGATTGGAATGGGAAGTAGTTGGATATCACATCTCATGCTATAGGAAGGGTCTCAGGTTTGGTATAAGCATTGAGATATCACATCTCATGCTATAGGACGGGTCTCAGGATTGGAATGGAAGGAGTTGGATATCACATCTCATGTTATAGGAAGGATCTCAGGTTTGGTATTAGAAGCATTGAGACATCACATCTCATGCTATAGGAAGGGTCTCAGGGTTGGAATGGGAAGGAGTTGGATATCACATCTCATCCAATAGGAAGGGTCTCAGGTTTGGAATGGGAAGGAATTGGATATCACATCTCATGTTATAGGAAGGATCTCAGGTTTGGTATTAGAAGCATTGAGATATCACATCTCATGCTATAGGAAGGGTCTCAGGATTGGAATGTGAAGGATTTGGATATCACATCTCATGCTAAAGGAAGGGTCTCAGGTTTGGTAGAAGCATTGAGATATCACGTCTCTGCTATCGGAAGGGTCTCAGGATTGGATTGGGAAGGAGTTGGATATCACATCTCATGCCATAGGAAGGGTCTCAGGTTTGGTATAAGCATTGAGATATCGCATCTCTGCTATCGGAAGGGTCTCAGGATTGGATTGGGAAGGAGTTGGATATCCCTTCTCATGCTATAGGAAGTGTCTCAGGTTGGAATGGGAAGGAGTTGGATATCACATCTCATGTTATAGGAAGGGACTCAGGATTGGAATGGGAAGGATTTGGATATCACATCTCTTGCTATAGGAAGGGTCTCAGGATTGGAATGGGTAGGAGTTGGATATTACTTTCTTGCTATAGGAAGGGTCTCATGTTTGGAATGGGAAGGAGTTGGATATCACATATGCTATAGTTAGTATCTCATGTTTGGAACTGGAAGGAGTTGGATATCACATCTCATGTTATAGGAAGGGTCTCAGGTTTGGTATAAGCATTGAGATATCACATCTCTGCTATCGGAAGCGGCTCAGGATTGGAATGGGAAAGAGTTGGATATCCCATCTCATGTTATAGTAAGAGTCTCTGGTTTGGTATTAGAATCATTGAGATATCACATTGCATGCTGTAGGAAGGGTCTAAGGATTGGAATGGGATGGACTTGGATATCACATCTCATGCTATAGGTAGGCTCTCAGGTTTGGTATAAGCATTGAGATATCACATCTCATGCTATAGGAAGGGTCTCAGATTTGGTATAAGCATTGAGATATCACATCTCATGCTAAAGGAAGGGTCTCAGGATTGGAATGGGAAGGAGTTGTATATGACATCTCAGGCCACAGGAAGGGTCTCAGGTTTAGTATAAGCATTGAGATATCACATCTCTGCTATCGGAAGGGTCTCAGGATTGGAATGGGAAGGAGTTGGATATCCCATCTCATGTTATAGGAAGGGTCTCAGGTTTGGTATTAGAAGCATTGAGATAACAAATCTCATGATATCGGAAGGGTCTCCGGATTGGAATGGGAAGGAGTTGGATACCACATCTCATGATAAAGGAAGGGTCTAAGGTTTGGAAGGGGAAGGATTTGGATATCACATCTCATGTTATAGGACGGGTCTCAGGTTTGGTATTAGAAGCATTGAGATATCAAGTCTCATGGTATAAGAAGGGTCTCAGAATTGGAATGGGAAGGAGTTGGATATCACACCTCAAGCTATAGGAAGGGTTTCAGAATTGGAATGGGAAGGAGTTTGATATCACATCTCATGCCATAGTATGGGTCTCAGGTTTGGTAGAAGCATTGGGATATCACATCTCATGCTATCGGAAGGGTATCAGTATTGGATTTGGAAGAAGTTGGATATCCCATCTCATGCTATAGGAAGGGTCTCAGGTTGGAATGGGAAGGAGTTGGATGCCACATTTCATGTTATAGGAAGGGTCTCAGGATTGGAATGGGAAGGACTTGGATATCATATCTCATGCTATAGGACGGGTCTCAGGTTTGTTATTAGAATCATTGAGATATCATATTGCATGCTGTAGGAAGGGTCTAAGGATTGGAATGGGAAGGACTTGGATATCACATCTCATGCTATAGATAGGCTCTTAGGTTTGGAAAGGGAAGGAGTTGGATATCACATTTCATGTTAGAGGAAGGATCTCAGGTTTGGTATTAGAAGCATTGAGATATCACATCTCATGCTATAGGAAGGGTCTCAGGATTGGAATGGGAAGTAGTTGGATATCACATCTCATGCTATAGGAAGGGTCTCAGGTTTGGTATAAGCATTGAGATATCACATCTCATGCTATAGGACGGGTCTCAGGATTGGAATGGAAGGAGTTGGATATCAAATCTCATGTTATAGGAAGGATCTCAGGTTTGGTATTAGAAGCATTGAGACATCACATCTCATGCTATAGGAAGGGTCTCAGGGTTGGAATGGGAAGGAGTTGGATACCACATCTCATCCAATAGGAAGGGTCTCAGGTTTGGAATGGGAAGGAATTGGATATCACATCTCATGTTATAGGAAGGATCTCAGGTTTGGTATTAGAAGCATTGAGATATCGCATCTCATGCTATAGGAAGGGTCTCAGGATTGGAATGTGAAGGATTTGGATATCACATCTCATGCTAAAGGAAGGGTCTCAGGTTTGGTAGAAGCATTGAGATATCACGTCTCTTCTATCGGAAGGGTCTCAGGATTGGATTGGGAAGGAGTTGGATATCCCTTCTCATGCTATAGGAAGGGTCTCAAGATTTGAATGGCAAGGAGTTGGATATCACATCTCATGCCATAGGAAGGGTCTCAGGTTTGGTATAAGCATTGAGATATCACATCTCTGCTATCGGAAGGGTCTCAGGATTGAAATGGGAAGGAGTTGGATATTCCCATCTCATGTTATAGGAAGGGTCTCAGGTTTGGTATTAGAAGCATTGAGATATCACATCTCATGCTATAGGAAGGGTCTCAGGATTGGAATGGGAAGGACTTGGATATCACATCTCATGCTATAGGGAGGGTCTCAAGTTTGATATTAGAAGCTTTGAGATATCACATCTCATGATATCGGAAGGGTCTCAGGATTGGAATGGGAAGGAGTTGGATATCACATCTCATGATAAATGAAGGGTCTAAGGTTTGGAAGGGGAAGGATTTGGATATCACATCTCATGTTATATTACGGGTCTCAGGTTTGGTATTAGAAGCATTGAGATATCAAGTCTCAGAGTATAGGAAGGGTCTCAGAATTGGAATGGGAAGGAGTTGGATATCACATCTCAAGCTATAGGAAGGGTTCTCAGGATTGGAATGGGAAGGACTTGGATATCACATCTCATGCTATAGGAAGGCTCTCAGGTTTGGAAGGGGAAAGAGTTGGATATCACATTTCATGTTAGAGGTAGGATCTCAGGTTTGGTATTAGAGGCATTGAGATATCACATCTCATGCTATCAGAAGGGTCTCAGGAATGGAATGGAAAGGAGTTGGATATCACATCTCATGCTAAAGGGAGGGTCTCAGGTTTGGAAGGGGAAGGATTTGGATATCACATCTCATGTTATAGGAAGGATCTCAGGTTTGGTATTAGAAGCATTGAGATATCACATCTCATGCTATCGGAAGGATCTCAGGTTTGGTATTAGAAGCATTGAGATATCACATCTCATGCTATCAGAAGGGTCTCAGGATTGGAATGGGAAGGAGTTGGATATCACATCTCATGCTAAAGGGAGGGTCTCAGGTTTGGAAGGGGAAGGATTTGGATATCACATCTCATGTTATCGGAAGGAAATCACGTTTGGTATTAGAAGTATTGAGATATCATATCTCATGCTATAGGAAGGGTCTCAGGATTGGAATGGGAAAGAGTTGGATATCACTTCTCATGCTATAGGGAGTGTCTCAGGATTGGAATGGGAAGGACTTAGATATCACATATCATGCTATAGGGAGGGTCTCAGTTTTGATATTAGAAGCATTTAGATATCACATCTCATGCTATCGGAAGTGTCTCAGGATTGGAATGGGAAGGAGCTGGATATCACATCTCATGCTAAAGGAAGGGTCTCAGGTTTGGAACGGGAAGGATTTGGATATCACATCTCATGTTATAGGAAGGGTCTCAGGTTTGGTATAAGCATTGAGATATCACATCTCTGCTATCGGAAGTGTCTCAGGATTGGAATGGGAAGGAGTTGGATATCCCATCTCATGTTATAGGACGGGTCTCAGGTTTGTTATTAGAATCATTGAGATATCATATTGCATGCTGTAGGAAGGGTCTAAGGGTTGGAATGGGAAGGACTTGGATATCACATCTCATGCTATAGATAGGCTCTTAGGTTTGGAAAGGGAAGGAGTTGGATATCACATTTCATGTTAGAGGAAGGATCTCAGGTTTGGTATTAGAAGCATTGAGATATCACATCTCATGCTATAGGAAGGGTCTCAGGATTGGAATGGGAAGTAGTTGGATATCACATCTCATGCTATAGGAAGAGTCTCAGGTTTGGTATAAGCATTGAGATATCACATCTCATGCTATAGGACGGGTCTCAGGATTGGAATGGAAGGAGTTGGATATCACATCTCATGTTATAGGAAGGATCTCAGGTTTGGTATTAGAAGCATTGAAACATCACATCTCATGCTATAGGAAGGGTCTCAGGGTTGGAATGGGAAGGAGTTGGATATCACATCTCATCCAATATGAAGGGTCTCAGGTTTGGAATGGGAAGGATTTGGATATCACATCTCATGCTAAAGGAAGGGTCTCAGGTTTGGTAGAAGCATTGAGATATCACGTCTCTGCTATCGGAAGGGTCTCAGGATTGGATTGGGAAGGAGTTGGATATCCCTTCTCATGCTATAGGAAGGGTCTCAGGATTTGAATGGCGAGGAGTTGGATATCACATCTCATGCCATAGGAAGGGTCTCAGGTTTGGTATAAGCATTGAGATATCACATCTCTGCTATCGGAAGGGTCTCAGGATTGGATTGGGAAGGAGTTGGATATCCCTTCTCATGCTATAGGAAGTGTCTCAGGTTGGAATGGGAAGGAGTTGGATATCACATCTCATGTTATAGGAAGGGTCTCAGGATTGGAATGGGAAGGATTTGGATATCACATCTCTTGCTATAGGAAGGGTCTCAGGATTGGAATGGGTAGGAGTTGGATATTACTTTCTTGCTATAGGAAGGGTCTCATGTTTGGAATGGGAAGGAGTTGGATATCACATATGCTATAGTTAGACCCTTCCGATAGCAGAGATGTGATATCTCAATGCTTATACCAAACCTGAGATCCTTCCTATGGCCTGAGATGTCATATACAACTCCTTCCCATTCCAATTCTGAGACCCTTTCTTTAGCATGAGATGTGATATCTCAATGCTTATACCAAATCTGAGACCCTTCCTATAGCATGAGATGTGATATCCAATTCCTTCCCATTCCAATCCTGAGACCCTTCCTATAGCATGAGATGTGATATCTCAATGCTTATACCAAACCTGAGAGCCTACCTATAGCATGAGATGTGATATCCAAGTCCATCCCATTCCAATCCTTAGACCCTTCCTACAGCATGCGATGTGATATCTCAATGATTCTAATACCAAACCAGAGACTCTTCCTATAACATGAGATGGGATATCCAACTCCTTCCCATTCCAATCCTGAGCCGCTTCCGATAGCAGTGATGTGATATCTCAATGCTTATACCAAACCTGAGACCCTTCCTATAACATGAGATGTGATATCCAACTCCTTCCCGTTCCAAACCTGAGACACTAACTATAGCATATTTGATATCCAACTGCTTCCCATTCCAAACATGAGACCCTTCCTATAGCAAGAAAGTAATATCCAACTCCTACCCATTCCAATCCGGAGACCCTTCCTATAGCAAGAGATGTGATATCCAAATCCTTCCCATTCCAATCCTGAGACCCTTCCTATAACATGAGATGTGATATCCAACTCCTTCCCATTCAAATCCTGAGACCCTTCCTATAGCATGAGAAGGGATATTCAACTCCTTCCCAATCCAATCCTGAGACCCTTCCGATAGCAGAGACGTGATATCTCAATGCTTCTACCAAACCTGAGACCCTTCCTTTAGCATGAGATGTGATATCCAAATCCTTCACATTCCAATCCTGAGACCCTTCCTATAGCATGAGATGTGATATCTCAATGCTTCTAATACCAAATCTGAGATCCTTCCTATAACATGAGATGTGATATCCAACTCCTTCCCATTCCAACCCTGAGACCCTTCCTATAGCATGAGATGTGATGTCTCAATGCTTCTAATACCAAACCTGAGATCCTTCCTATAACATGAGATGTGATATCCAACTCCTTCCATTCCAATCCTGAGACCCGTCCTATAGCATGAGATGTGATATCTCAATGCTTATACCAAACCTGAGACCCTTCCTATAGCATGAGATGTGATATCCAACTACTTCCCATTCCAATCCTGAGACCCTTCCTATAGCATGAGATGTGATATCTCAATGCTTCTAATACCAAACCTGAGATCCTTCCTCTAACATGAAATGTGATATCCAACTCCTTCCCTTTCCAAACCTAAGAGCCTATCTATAGCATTAGATGTGATATCCAAGTCCTTCCCATTCCAATCCTTAGACCCTTCCTACAGCATGCAATATGATATCTCAATGATTCTAATAACAAACCTGAGACCCGTCCTATAGCATGAGATATGATATCCAAGTCCTTCCCATTCCAATCCTGAGACCCTTCCTATAACATGAAGTGTGATATCCAACTCCTTCCCATTCCAACCTGAGACCCTTCCTACGGCATGAGATGTCATATACAACTCCTTCCCATTCCAATCCTGAGACCCTTCCTATAGCACGAGATGTGATATCTCAATGCTTATACCAAACCTGAGACCCTTCCTCTAGCATGAGATGTGATATCCAACTCCTTCCCATTCCAATCCTGAGACCCTTCCTATAGCATGAGATGTGATATCCAACTCCTTCCCATTCCAATCCTGAGACCCTTCCTATAGCCTGAGATCTGATATCTCAATGCCTCTAATACCAAACCTGAGATCCTTCCTCTAACATGAAATGTGATATCCAACTCCTTCCCTTTCCAAACCTGAGAGCCTATCTATAGCATGAGATGTGATATCCAATTCCTTCCCATTCCAATCCTGAGACACTTCCGATAGCAGAGATGTGATATCTCAATGCTCATACCAAACCTGAGACCCTTCCTATAACATGAGATGTGATATCCAACTCCTTCCCGTTCCAAACCTGAGACCCTTCCTTTAGCATGAGATGTGATATCCAGCTCCTTCCCATTCCAATCCTGAGACACTTCCGATAGCATGAGATGTGATATCTCAATGCTTCTAATATCAAAACTGAGACCCTCCCTATAGCATGATATGTGATATCTAAGTCCTTCCCGTTCCAATCCTGAGACCCTTCCTATAGCATGAGATGTGATATCTCAATGCTTCTACCAAACCTGAGACCCTTCCTTTAGCATGAGATGTGATAACCAACTCCTTCCCATTCCAATCCTGAGACCCTTCCTATAGCATGAGATGTGATATCTCAATACTTCTAATACCAAACCTGAGATCCTTCCGATAACATGAGATGTGATATCCAAATCCTTCCCCTTCCAAACCTGAGACCCTCCCTTTAGCATGAGATGTGATATCCAACTCCTTCCCATTCCAATCCTGAGAACCTTCTGATAGCATGAGATGTGATATCTCAATGCTTCTATACCAAACCTGAGATCCTTCCGATAGCATGAGATGTGATATCTCAATGCTTCTAATACCAAACCTGAGATCCTTCCTATAACATGAGATGTGATATCCAAATCCTTCCCCTTCCAAACCTGAGACCCTCCCTTTAGCATGAGATGTGATATCCAACTCCTTCCCATTCCAATCCTGAGACTCTTCTGATAGCATGAGATGTGATATCTCAATGCCTCTAATACCAAACCTGAGATCCTACCTCTAACATGAAATGTGATATCCAACTCTTTCCCCTTCCAAACCTGAGAGCCTTCCTATAGCATGAGATGTGATATCCAAGTCCTTCTAATTCCAATCCTGAGACCCTTCCTATAGCATGAGATGTGATATCTCAATGCTTATACCAAACCTGAGGCCCTTCCTATAGCATGAGATGTGATATCCAACTTCTTCCCATTCCAATCCTGAGACCCTTCCTATAACATGAGATGTGATGTCTCAATGCTTCTAATACCAAACCTGAGATATTTCATATAACATGAGATGTGATATCCAACTCCTTCCCATTCCAATCCTGAGACCCTTCCTATAGCATGAGATGTGATATCTCAATGCTTATACCAAACCTGAGACCCTTCCAATACCTTGAGATGTGATATCCAACTCCTTCCCATTCCAATCCTGAGACCCTTCCTATAGCTTGAGGTGTTATATCCAACTCCTTCCCATTCCAATTCTGAGACCCTTCTTATACCATGAGACTTGATATCTCAATGCTTCTAATACCAAACCTGAGACCCGTCCTATAACATGAGATGTGATATCCAAATCCTTCCCCTTCCAAACCTTAGACCCTTTCTTTATCATGAGATGTGATATCCAACTCCTTCCCATTCCAATCCTGAGACCCTTCCGATATCATGAGATTTGTTATCTCAATGCTTCTAATATCAAACTTGAGACCCTCCCTATAGCATGAGATGTGACATCCAAGTCCTTCCCATTCCAATCCTGAGACCCTTCATATAGCATGAGATGTGATATCTCTATTCTTCTAATACCAAACCTGAGACCATTCCTATAACATGAGATGGGATATCCAACTCCTTCCCATTCCAATCCTGAGACCCTTCCGATAGCAGAGATGTGATATCTCAATGCTTATACCAAACCTGAGACCCTTCCTATGGCCTGAGATGTCATATACAACTCCTTCCCATTCCAATCCTGAGACCCTTTCTTTAGCATGAGATGTGATATCTCAATGCTTATACCAAATCTGAGACCCTTCCTATAGCATGAGATGTGATATCCAATCCCTTCCCATTCCAATCCTGAGACCCTTCCTATAGCATGAGATGTGATATCTCAATGCTTATACCAAACCTGAGAGCCTACCTATAGCATGAGATGTGATATCCAAGTCCATCCCATTCCAATCCTTAGACCCTTCCTACAGCATGCGATGTGATATCTCAATGATTCTAATACCAAACCAGAGACTCTTCCTATAACATGAGATGGGATATCCAACTCCTTCCCATTCCAATCCTGAGCCGCTTCCGATAGCAGAGATGTGATATCTCAATGCTTATACCAAACCTGAGACCCTTCCTATAACATGAGATGTGATATCCAACTCCTTCCCGTTCCAAACCTGAGACACTAACTATAGCATATGTGATATCCAACTGCTTCCCATTCCAAACATGAGACCCTTCCTATAGCAAGAAAGTAATATCCAACTCCTACCCATTCCAATCCGGAGACCCTTCCTATAGCAAGAGATGTGATATCCAAATCCTTCCCATTCCAATCCTGAGACCCTTCCTATAACATGAGATGTGATATCCAACTCCTTCCCATTCAAATCCTGAGACCCTTCCTATAGCATGAGAAGGGATATTCAACTCCTTCCCAATCCAATCCTGAGACCCTTCCGATAGCAGAGACGTGATATCTCAATGCTTCTACCAAACCTGAGACCCTTCCTTTAGCATGAGATGTGATATCCAAATCCTTCACATTCCAATCCTGAGACCCTTCCTATAGCATGAGATGTGATATCCAAATCCTTCCCCTTCCAAACCTGAGACCCTCCCTTTAGCATGAGATGTGATATCCAACTCCTTCCCATTCCAATCCTGAGACTCTTCTGATAGCATGAGATGTGATATCTCAATGCCTCTAATACCAAACCTGAGATCCTACCTCTAACATGAAATTTGATATCCAACTCTTTCCCCTTCCAAACCTGAGAGCCTTCCTATAGCATGAGATGTGATAGCCAAGTCCTTCTAATTCCAATCCTGAGACCCTTCCTATAGCATGAGATGTGATATCTCAATGCTTACACCAAACCTGAGACCCTTCCTATAGCATGAGATGTGATATCCAACTTCTTCCCATTCCAATCCTGAGACCCTTCCTATAACATGAGATGTGATGTCTCAATGCTTCTAATACCAAACCTGAGATATTTCCTATAACATGAGATGTGATATCCAACTCCTTCCCATTCCAATCCTGAGACCCTTCCTATAGCATGAGATGTGATATCTCAATGCTTATACCAAACCTGAGACCCTTCCTATAGCTTGAGATGTGATATCCAACTCCTTCCCATTCCAATCCTGAGACCCTTCCTATAGCTTGAGATGTGATATCCAACTCCTTCCTCTTCCAAACCTGAGAGCCTTCCTATAGCATGAGATATGATATCCAAGTCCTTCCCATTCCAATCCTGAGACCCTTCCTATAACATGAAATGTGATATCCAACTCCTTCCCATTCCAACCTGAGACCCTTCCTATAGCATGAGATGGGATATCCAACTTCTTCCAAATCCAATACTGATACCCTTCCGATAGCATGAGATGTGATATCCCAATGCTTCTACCAAACCTGAGACCCATACTATGGCATGAGATGTGATATCAAACTCCTTCCCATTCCAATCCTGAGACCCTTCCTATAGCTTGAGGTGTGATATCCAATTCCTTCCCATTCCAATTCTGAGACCCTTCTTATACCATGAGACTTGATATCTCAATGCTTCTAATACCAAACCTGAGACCCGTCCTATAACATGAGATGTGATATCCAAATCCTTCCCCTTCCAAACCTTAGACCCTTTCTTTATCATGAGATGTGATATCCAACTCCTTCCCATTCCAATTCTGAGACCCTTCCGATATCATGAGATTTGTTATCTCAATGCTTCTAATATCAAACTTGAGACCCTCCCTATAGCATGAGATGTGACATCCAAGTCCTTCCCATTCCAATCCTGAGACCCTTCATATAGCATGAGATGTGATATCTCTATTCTTCTAATACCAAACCTGAGACCATTCCTATAACATGAGATGGGATATCCAACTCCTTCCCATTCCAATCCTGAGACCCTTCCGATAGCAGAGATGTGATATCTCAATGCTTATACCAAACCTGAGACCCTTCCTATGGCCTGAGATGTCATATACAACTCCTTCCCATTCCAATCCTGAGACCCTTTCTTTAGCATGAGATGTGATATCTCAATGCTTATACCAAATCTGAGACCCTTCCTATAGCATGAGATGTGATATCCAATTCCTTCCCATTCCAATCCTGAGACCCTTCCTATAGCATGAGATGTGATATCTCAATGCTTATACCAAACCTGAGAGCCTACCTATAGCATGAGATGTGATATCCAAGTCCATCCCATTCCAATCCTTAGACCCTTCCTACAGCATGCAATGTGATATCTCAATGATTCTAATACCAAACCAGAGACTCTTCCTATAACATGAGATGGGATATCCAACTCCTTCCCATTCCAATCCTGAGCCGCTTCCGATAGCAGAGATGTGATATCTCAATGCTTATACCAAACCTGAGACCCTTCCTATAACATGAGATGTGATATCCAACTCCTTCCCGTTCCAAACCTGAGACACTAACTATAGCATATGTGATATCCAACTGCTTCCCATTCCAAACATGAGACCCTTCCTATAGCAAGAAAGTAATATCCAACTCATACCCATTCCAATCCGGAGACCCTTCCTATAGCAAGAGATGTGATATCCAAATCCTTCCCATTCCAATCCTGAGACCCTTCCTATAACATGAGATGTGATATCCAACTCCTTCCCATTCAAATCCTGAGACCCTTCCTATAGCATGAGAAGGGATATTCAACTCCTTCCCAATCCAATCCTGAGACCCTTCCGATAGCAGAGACGTGATATCTCAATGCTTCTACCAAACCTGAGACCCTTCCTTTAGCATGAGATGTGATATCCAAATCCTTCACATTCCAATCCTGAGACCCTTCCTATAGCATGAGATGTGATATCTCAATGCTTCTAATACCAAACCTGAGATCCTTCCTATAACATGAGATGTGATATCCAATTCCTTCCCATTCCAAACCTGAGACCCTTCCTATTGGATGAGATGTGATATCCAACTCCTTCCCATTCCAACCCTGAGACCCTTCCTATAGCATGAGATGTGATGTCTCAATGCTTCTAATACCAAACCTGAGATCCTTCCTATAACATGAGATGTGATATCCAACTCCTTCCATTCCAATCCTGAGACCCGTCCTATAGCATGAGATGTGATATCTCAATGCTTATACCAAACGTGAGACCGTTCCTATAGAATGAGATGTGATATCCAACTACTTCCCATTCCAATCCTGAGACCCTTCCTATAGCATGAGATGTGATATCTCAATGCTTCTAATACCAAACCTGAGATCCTTCCTCTAACATGAAATGTGATATCCAACTCCTTCCCTTTCCAAACCTAAGAGCCTATCTATAGCATGAGATGTGATATCCAAGTCCTTCCCATTCCAATCCTTAGACCCTTCCTACAGCATGCAATATGATATCTCAATGATTCTAATAACAAACCTGAGACCCGTCCTATAGCATGAGATATGATATCCAAGTCCTTCCCATTCCAATCCTGAGACCCTTCCTATAACATGAAGTGTGATATCCAACTCCTTCCCATTCCAACCTGAGACCCTTCCTACGGCATGAGATGTCATATACAACTCCTTCCCATTCCAATCGTGAGACCCTTCCTATAGCACGAGATGTGATATCTCAATGCTTATACCAAACCTGAGACCCTTCCTCTAGCATGAGATGTGATATCCAACTCCTTCCCATTCCAATCCTGAGACCCTTCCTATAGCATGAGATGTGATATCCAACTCCTTCCCATTCCAACCTGAGACCCTTCCTACGGCATGAGATGTCATATACAACTCCTTCCCATTCCAATCCTGAGACCCTTCCTATAGCCTGAGATCTGATATCTCAATGCTTCTAATACCAAACCTGAGATCCTTCCTCTAACATGAAATGTGATATCCAACTCCTTCCCTTTCCAAACCTGAGACCCTATCTATAGCATGAGATGTGATATCCAATTCCTTCCCATTCCAATCCTGAGACACTTCTGATAGCAGAGATGTGATATCTCAATGCTTATACCAAACCTGAGAGCCTTCCTATAACATGAGATGTGATATCCAACTCCTTCCCGTTCCAAACCTGAGACCCTTCCTTTAGCATGAGATGTGATATCCAGCTCCTTCCCATTCCAATCCTGAGACACTTCCGATAGCATGAGATGTGATATCTCAATGCTTCTAATATCAAAACTGAGACCCTCCCTATAGCATGATATGTGATATCTAAGTCCTTCCCGTTCCAATCCTGAGACCCTTCCTATAGCATGAGATGTGATATCTCAATGCTTCTACCAAACCTGAGACCCTTCCTTTAGCATGAGATGTGATAACCAACTCCTTCCCATTCCAATCCTGAGACCCTTCCTATAGCATGAGATGTGATATCTCAATACTTCTAATACCAAACCTGAGATCCTTCCGATAACATGAGATGTGATATCCAAATCCTTCCCCTTCCAAACCTGAGAACCTTCTGATAGCATGAGATGTGATATCTCAATGCTTTTATACCAAACCTGAGATCCTTCCGATAGCATGAGATGTGATATCTCAATGCTTCTAATACCAAACCTGAGATCCTTCCTATAACATGAGATGTGATATCCAAATCCTTCCCCTTCCAAACCTGAGACCCTCCCTTTAGCATGAGATGTGATATCCAACTCCTTCCCATTCCAATCCTGAGACTCTTCTGATAGCATGAGATGTGATATCTCAATGCCTCTAATACCAAACCTGAGATCCTACCTCTAACATGAAATGTGATATCCAACTCTTTCCCCTTCCAAACCTGAGAGCCTTCCTATAGCATGAGATGTGATATCCAAGTCCTTCTCATTCCAATCCTGAGACCCTTCCTATAACATGAGATGTGATATCCAACTCCTTCCCATTCCAACCTGAGACCCTTCCTATAGCATGAGATGGGATATCCAACTCCTTCCAAATCCAATCCTGATACCCTTCCGATAGCATGAGATGTGATATCCCAATGCTTCTACCAAACCTGAGACCCATACTATGGCATGAGATGTGATATCAAACTCCTTCCCCTTCCAAACCTTAGACACTTCCTTTATCATGAGATGTGATATCCAACTTCTTCCCATTCCATCCCTGAGACCCTTCCGATATCATGAGATGTGATATCTCAATGCTTCTAATATCAAACTTGAGACCCTCCTTATAGCATGAGATGTGATATCCAAGTCCTTCCCATTCCAATCCTGAGACCCTTCCTATAGCATGAGATGTGATATCTCAATGCTTCTAATACCAAACCTGAGACCCTTCCTATAACATGAGATGGGAATATCCAACTCCTTCCCATTCCAATCCTGAGACCCTTCCAATAGTAGAGATGTGATATCTCAATGCTTATACCAAACCTGAGATCCTTCCTATAACATGAGATGTGATATCCAACTCCTTCCCATTCCAATCCTGAGACACTTCCTATATAGCATGAGATGTGATATCTCACTGCTTATACCAAACCTGAGACCCTTCCTATAGCATGAGATGTGATATCCAACTCCTTCCCATTCCAATCCTGAGACCCTTCCTATAGCATGAGATATGATATCTCAATGCTTCTAATATCAAACTTGAGACCCTCCCTATAGCATGAGATGTGATATCCAAGTCCTTCCCATTCCAATCCTGAGACCCTTCCGATAGCATGAGATGTGATGTCTCAATGCTTCTAATACCAAACCTGAGATCCTTCCTATAACATGAGATGTTATATCCAACTCCTTCCCATTCCAATCCTGAGACCCTTCCTATAGCATGACATGTGATATCTCAATGCTTATACCAAACCTGAGACCCTTCCTATAGCATGAGATGTGATATCCAACTCCTTCCCATTCCAATCCTGAGACCCTTCCTATAGCATGAGATGTGATATCTAAATGCTTCTAATACCAAACTTGAGACTCTTCCTATAACATGAGATGGGATTTTCAACTCCTTCCCATTCCAATCCTTAGACCCTTCCTACAGCATTCAATATGATATCTCAATGATTCTAATAACAAACCTGAGACCCGTCCTATAACATGAGATGGGCTATCCAACACCTTCCCATTCCAATCCTGAGACACTTCCGATAGCAGAGATGTGATATCTCAATGCTTATACCAAACCTGAGACCCTTCCTATAACATGAGATGTGATATCCAACTCCTTCCCGTTCCAAACCTGAGACCCTTCCTATAGCATATGTGATATCCAACACATTCCCATTCCAAACATGAGACCCTTCCTATAGCAGGAATGTAATATCCAACTCCTTCCCATTCCAATCCTGAGACCATTCCTATAGCATGAGATGTGATATCTCAATGCTTCTAATACCAAACCTGAGATCCTTCCTATGACATGAGATGTGATATCCAATTCCTCCCCATTCCAAACCTGAGAACCTTCCTACAGCATGCGATGTGATATCTCAATGCTTCTAATACCAAACCTGAGACCAGTCCTATAACATGAGATTGGATATCCAACTCCTTCCACTTCCAAACCTGAGACCCTTCCTATAGCATGAGATGTGATATCCAACTTCTTCCATTCCAATCCTGAGACCCTTCCTATAACATGAGATGTGATGTCTCAATGCTTCTAATACCAAACCTGAGATCTTTCCTATAACATGAGATGTGATATCCAACTCCTTCCCATTCCAATCCTGAGACCCTTCCTATAGCATGAGATGTGCTATCTCAATGCTTATACCAAACCTGAGACCCTTCCTAAAGCTTGAGATGTGATATCCAACTCCTTCCCATTCCAATCCTGAGACCCTTCCTATAACATGAAATGTGATATCCAACTCCTTCCCATTCCAACCTGAGACCCTTCCTATAGCATGAGATGTGATATCTCAAGGCCTCTAATACCAAACCTGAGACCCTTCCTCTAACATGAAATGTGATATCCAACTCCTTCTCCTTCCAAACCTGAGAGCCTTCCTATAGCATGAGATATGATATCCAAGTCCTTCCCATTCCAATCCTGAGACCCTTCCTATAACATGAAATGTGATATCCAACTCCTTCCCATTCCAACCTGAGACCCTTCCTATAGCATGAGATGGGATATCCAACTCCTTCCAAATCCAATACTGATACCCTTCCAATAGCATGAGATGTGATATCCCAATGCTTCTATCAAACCTGAGAACCATACTATGGCATGAGATGTGATATCAAACTCCTTCCCATTCCAATCCTGAGACTCTTCCTATAGCTTGAGATGTGATATCCAACTCCTTCCCATTCCAATTCTGAGACCCTTCCTATACCATGAGACTTGATATCTCAATGCTTCTAATACCAAACCTGAGACCCGTCCTATAACATGAGATGTGATATCCAAATCTTTCCCCTTCCAAACCTTAGACCCTTCCTTTATCATGAGATGTGATATCCAACTCCTTCCCATTCCAATCCTGAGACCCCTCCTATAGAATGAGATTTGTTATCTCAATGCTTCTAATATCAAAATTGAGACCCTCCCTATAGCATGAGATGGGATATCCAACTCCTTCCCATTCCAATCCTGAGACCCTTCCAATAGCAGAGATGTGATATCTCAATGCTTATACCAAATCTGAGACCCTTCCTATAGGATGAGATGTGATATCCAACTCCTTCCCATTCCAATCCTGAGACCCTTCCTATAGCATGAGATGTGATGTCTCAATGCTTCTAATACCAAACCTGAGATCCTTCCTATAACATGAGATGTGATATCCAACTCCTTCCCATTCCAATCCTGAGACCTTTCCTATAGCATGAGATGTGCTATCTCAAGGCCTCTAATACCAAACCTGAGATCCTTCCTCTAACATGAAATGTGATATCCAACTCCTTCCCCTTCCAAACCTGAGAGCCTTCCTATAGCATGAGATATGATATCCAAGTCCTTCCCATTCCAATCCTGAGACCCTTCCTATAACATGAAATGTGATATCCAACTCCTTCCCATTCCAACCTGAGACCCTTCCTATAGCATGAGATGGGATATCCTACTCCTTCCAAATCCAATACTGATACCCTTCCAATAGCATGAGATGTGATATCCCAATGCTTCTACCAAACCTGAGACCCATACTATGGCATGAGATGTGATATCAAACTCCTTCCCATTCCAATCCTGAGACTCTTCCTATAGCTTGAGATGTGATATCCAACTCCTTCACATTCCAATTCTGAGACCCTTTCTATGCCATGAGACTTGATATCTCAATGCTTCTAATACCAAACCTGAGACCCGTCCTATAACATGAGATGTGATATCCAAATCTTTCCCCTTCCAAACCTTAGACCCTTCCTTTATCATGAGATGTGATATCCAACTCCTTCCCATTCCAATCCTGAGACCCTTCCGATATCATGAGATGTGATATCTCACTGCTTCTAATACCAAACCTGAGACCCTGCCTATAACATGAGATGGGATATCCAACTCCTTCCCATTCCAATCCTGAGACCCTTCCGATAGCAGAGATGTGATATCTCAATGCTTATACCAATCCTGAGACCCTTCCTATGGCCTGAGATGTCATATACAACTCCTTCCCAATCCAATCCTGAGACCCTTCCTATAGCATGAGATGTGATATCTCAATGCGTATACCAAATGTGAGACCATTCCTATAGCATGAGATGTGATATCCAACTCCTTCCCATTCCAATCCTGAGACCCTTCCTATAGCATGAGATGTGATGTCTCAATGCTTCTAATACCAAACCTGAGATCCTTCCTATAACATGAGATGTGATATCCAACTCCTTCCCATTCCAATCCTGAGACCCTTCCTATAGCATGAGATGTGATGTCTCAATGCTTCTAATACCAAACCTGAGAACCTTCCTACAGCATGCAATGTGATATCTCAATGCTTCTAATACCAAACCTGAGACCAGTCCTATAACATGAGATTGGATATCCAACTCCTTCCCCTTCCAAACCTGAGACCCTTCCTATAGCATGAGATGTGATATCCAACTTCTTCCCATTCCAATCCTGAGACCCTTCCTATAACATGAGATGTGATGTCTCAATGCTTCTAATACCAAACCTGAGATCTTTCCTATAACATGAGATGTGATATCCAACTCCTTCCCATTCCAATCCTGAGACCCTTCCTATAGCATGAGATGTGCTATCTCAATGCTTATACCAAACCTGAGACCCTTCCTAAAGCTTGAGATGTGATATCCAACTCCTTCCCATTCCAATCCTGAGACCCTTCCTATAGCATGAGATGTGATATCTCAAGGCCTCTAACACCAAACCTGAGATCCTTCCTCTAACATGAAATGTGATATCCAACTCCTTCCCCTTCCAAACCTGAGAGCCTTCCAATAGCATGAGATATGATATCCAAGTCCTTCCCATTCCAATCCTGAGACCCTTCCTATAACATGAAATGTGATATCCAACTCCTTCCCATTCCAACCTGAGACCCTTCCTATAGCATGAGATGGGATATCCAACTCCTTCCAAATCCAATACTGATACCCTTCCAATAGCATGAGATGTGATATCCCAATGCTTCTACCAAACCTGAGACCCATACTATGGCATGAGATGTGATATCAAACTCATTCCCATTCCAATCCTGAGACTCTTCCTATAGCTTGAGATGTGATATCCAACTCCTTCCCATTCCAATTCCGAGACCCCTCCTATGCCATGAGACTTGATATCTCAATGCTTCTAATACCAAACCTGAGACCCGTCCTATAACATGAGATGTGATATCCAAATCTTTCCCCTTCCAAACCTTAGACCCTTCCTTTATCATGAGATGTGATATCCAACTCCTTCCCATTCCAATCC
Organism: Ambystoma mexicanum; assembly: GCF_040938575.1. NCBI lineage: Eukaryota > Metazoa > Chordata > Amphibia > Caudata > Ambystomatidae > Ambystoma > Ambystoma mexicanum. Next base: position 333,202,110 of record NC_090936.1, read on the forward strand.
TGAGACCCTTCCGATATCATGAGATTTGTTATCTCAATGCTTCTAATATCAAACTTGAGACCCTCCCTATAGCATGAGATGTGACATCCAAGTCCTCCCCATTCCAATCCTGAGACCCTTCCTATAGCATGAGATGTGATATCTCAATGCTTCTAATACCAAACCTGAGACCCTTCCTATAACATGAGATGTCATATACAACTCCTTCCCAATCCAATCCTGAGACCCTTCCTATAGCATGAGATGTGATATCTCAATGCTTATACCAAATCTGAGACCCTTCCTATAGCATGAGATGTGATATCCAACTCCTTCCCATTCCAATCCTGAGACCCTTCCTATAGCATGAGATGTGATGTCTCAATGCTTCTAATACCAAACCTGAGATCCTTCCAATAACATGAGATGTGATATCCAACTCCTTCCCATTCCAATCCTGAGACCCTTATGATAGCATGAGATGTGATATCTCAATGCCTCTAATACCAAACCTGAGATCCTTCCTATAACATGAGATGTGATTTCCAAATCCTTCCCCTTCCAAACCTGAGACCCTCCATTTAGCATGAGATGTGATATACAACTCCTTCCCATTCCAATCCTGAGACCCTTCCTATAACATGAGATGTGATGTCTCAATGCTTCTAATACCAAACCTGAGATCCTTCCAATAACATGAGATGTGATATCCAACTCCTTCCCATTCCAATCCTGAGACCCTTCCTATAGCATGAGATGTGATGTCTCAATGCTTCTAATACCAAACCTGAGATCCTTCCTATAACATGAGATGTGATATCCAACTCCTTCCCATTCCAATCCTGAGACCTTTCCTATAGCATGAGATGTGCTATCTCAAGGCCTCTAATACCAAACCTGAGATCCTACCTCTAACATGAAATGTGATATCCAACTCTTTCCCTTTCCAAACCTGAGAGCCTTCCTATAGCATGAGATGTGATATCCAAGTCCTTCTAATTCCAATCCTGAGACCCTTCCTATAACATGAGATGTGATATCCAACTCCTTCCCATTCCAACCTGAGACCCTTCCTATAGCATGAGATGGGATATCCAACTCCTTCCAATTCCAATCCTGATACCCTTCTGATAGCATGAGATGTGATATCCCAATGCTTCTACCAAACCTGAGACCCATACTATGGCATGAGATGTGATATCAAACTCCTTCACCTTCCAAACCTTAGACACTTCCTTTATCATGAGATGTGATATCCAACTCCTTCCCATTCCAATCCTGAGACCCTTCCTATAGCTTGAGGTGTGATATCCAACTCCTTCCCATTCCAATTCTGAGACCCTTCTTATACCATGAGACTTGATATCTCAATGCTTCTAATACCAAACCTGAGACCCGTCCTATAACATGAGATGTGATATCCAAATCATTCCCCTTCCAAACCTTAGACCCTTCCTTTATCATGAGATGTGGTATCCAACTCCTTCCCATTCCAATCCTGAGACCCTTCCGATATCATGAGATTTGGTATCTCAATGCTTCTAATATCAAACTTGAGACCCTCCCTATAGCATGAGATGTGACATCCAAGTCCTTCCCATTCCAATCCTGAGACCCTTCCTATAGCATGAGATGTGATATCTCTATGCTTCTAATACCAAACCTGAGACCCTTCCTATAAGATGAGATGGGATATCCAACTCCTTCCCATTCCAATCCTGAGACCCTTCTGATAGCAGAGATGTGATATCTCAATGCTTATACCAAACCTGAGACCCTTCCTATGGCCTGAGATGTCATATACAACTCCTTCCCATTCCAATCCTGAGACCCTTCCTTTAGCATGAGATGTGATATCTCAATGCTTATACCAAATCTGAGACCCTTCCTATAGCATGAGATGTGATATCCAAATCCTTCCCATTCCAATCCTGAGACCCTTCCTATAGCATGAGATGTGATATCTCAATGCTTATACCAAACCTGAGAACCTACCTATAGCATGAGATGTGATATCCAAGTCCATCCCATTCCAATCCTTAGACCCTTCCTACAGCATGCGATGTGATATCTCAATGATTCTAATACCAAACCAGAGACTCTTCCTATAACATGAGATGGGATATCCAACTCCTTCCCATTCCAATCCTGAGCCGCTTCCGATAGCAGAGATGTGATATCTCAATGCTTATACTAAACCTGAGACCCTTCCTATAACATGAGATGTGATATCCAACTCCTTCCCGTTCCCAACCTGAGACACTAACTATAGCATATGTGATATCCAACTCCTTCCCATTCCAAACATGAGACCCTTCCTATAGCAGGAATGTAATATCCAACTCCTTCCCATTCCAATCCTGAGACCATTCCTATAGCATGAGATGTGATATCTCAATGCTTCTAATACCAAACCTGAGATCCTTCCTATGACATGAGATGTGATATCCAATTCCTCCCCATTCCAAACCTGAGAACCTTCCTACAGCATGCGATGTGATATCTCAATGCTTCTAATACCAAACCTGAGACCAGTCCTATAACATGAGATTGGATATCCAACTCCTTCCACTTCCAAACCTGAGACCCTTCCTATAGCATGAGATGTGATATCCAACTTCTTCCATTCCAATCCTGAGACCCTTCCTATAACATGAGGTGTGATGTCTCAATGCTTCTAATACCAAACCTGAGATCTTTCCTATAACATGACATGTGATATCCAACTCCTTCCCATTCCAATCCTGAGACCCTTCCTATAGCATGAGATGTGCTATCTCAATGCTTATACCAAACCTGAGACCCTTCCTAAAGCTTGAGATGTGATATCCAACTCCTTCCCATTCCAATCCTGAGACCCTTCCTATAACATGAAATGTGATATCCAAATCCTTCCCATTCCAATCCTGAGACCCTTCCTATAACATGAGATGTGATATCCAACTCCTTCCCATTCCAACCTGAGACACTTCCTATAGCATGAGAAGGGATATCCAACGCCTTCCCAATCCAATCCTGAGACCCTTCTGATAGCAGAGATGTGATATCTCAATGCTTATACCAAACCTGAGACCCTTCCTATGGCATGAGATGTGATATCCAACTCCTTGCCATTCAAATCCTGAGACCCTTCCTATAGCATGAGAAGGGATATCCAACTCCTTCCCAATCCAATCCTGAGACCCTTCCGATAGCAGAGACGTGATATCTCAATGCTTCTACCAAACCTGAGACCCTTCCTTTAGCATGAGATGTGATATCCAAATCCTTCACATTCCAATCCTGAGACCCTTCCTATAGCATGAGATGTGATATCTCAATGCTTCTAATACCAAACCTGAGATCCTTCCTATAACATGAGATGTGATATCCAATTCCTTCCCATTCCAAACCTGAGACCCTTCCTATTGGATGAGATGTGATATCCAACTCCTTCCCATTCCAACCCTGAGACCCTTCCTATAGCATGAGATGTGATGTCTCAATGCTTCTAATACCAAACCTGAGATCCTTCCTATAACATGAGATGTGATATCCAACTCCTTCCATTCCAATCCTGAGACCCGTCCTATAGCATGAGATGTGATATCTCAATGCTTCTACCAAACCTGAGACCCTTCCTTTAGCATGAGATGTGATAACCAACTCCTTCCCATTCCAATCCTGAGACCCTTCCTATAGCATGAGATGTGATATCTCAATACTTCTAATACCAAACCTGAGATCCTTCCGATAACATGAGATGTGATATCCAAATCCTTCCCCTTCCAAACCTGAGACCCTCCCTTTAGCATGAGATGTGATATCCAACTCCTTCCCATTCCAATCCTGAGAACCTTCTGATAGCATGAGATGTGATATCTCAATGCTTCTATACCAAACCTGAGATCCTTCCGATAGCATGAGATGTGATATCTCAATGCTTCTAATACCAAACCTGAGATCCTTCCTATAACATGAGATGTGATATCCAAATCCTTCCCCTTCCAAACCTGAGACCCTCCCTTTAGCATGAGATGTGATATCCAACTCCTTCCCATTCCAATCCTGAGACTCTTCTGATAGCATTAGATGTGATATCTCAATGCCTCTAATACCAAACCTGAGATCCTACCTCTAACATGAAATGTGATATCCAACTCTTTCCCCTTCCAAACCTGAGAGCCTTCCTATAGCATGAGATGTGATATCCAAGTCCTTCTAATTCCAATCCTGAGACCCTTCCTATAACATGAGATGTGATATCCAACTCCTTCCCATTCCAACCTGAGACCCTTCCTATAGCATGAGATGGGATATCCAACTCCTTCCAAATCCAATCCTGATACCCTTCTGATAGCATGAGATGTGATATCCCAATGCTTCTACCAAACCTGAGACCCATACTATGGCATGAGATGTGATATCAAACTCCTTCCCCTTCCAAACCTTAGACACTTCCTTTATCATGAGATGTGATATCCAACTCCTTCCCATTCCAATCCTGAGACCCTTCCTATAGCATGAGATGTGATATCACAATGCTTATACCAAACCTGAGACCGTTCCTATAGCTTGAGATGTGATATCCAACTCCTTCCCATTCCAATCCTGAGACCCTTCCTATAGCATGAGATGTGATATCTCAAGGCCTCTAATACCAAACCTGAGATCCTTCCTCTAACATGAAATGTGATATCCAACTCCTTCCCCTTCCAAACCTGAGAGCCTTCCTATAGCATGGGATATGATATCCAAGTCCTTCCCATTCCAATCCTGAGACCCTTCCTATAACATGAAATGTGATATCCAACTCCTTCCCATTCCAACCTGAGACCCTTCCTATATCATGAGATGGGATATCTCAATGCTTCTAATACCAAACCTGAGACTCTTCCTATAACATGAGATGGGATATCCTACTCCTTCCCATTCCAATCCTAAGACCCTTTCTATAGCAGAGATGTGATATCTCAATGCTTATACCAAACCTGAGACCCTTCCTACGGCATGAGATGTCATATACAACTCCTTCCCATTCCAATCCTGAGACCCTTCCTATAGCACAAGATGTGATATCTCAATGCTTATACCAAACCTGAGACCCTTCCTCTAGCATGAGATGTGATATCCAACTCCTTCCCATTCCAATCCTGAGACCCTTCCTATAGCATGAGATGTGATATCCAACTCCTTACCATTCCAATCCTGAGACCCTTCCTATAGCCTGAGATCTGATATCTCAATGCCTCTAAAACCAAACCTGAGATCCTTCCTCTAACATGAAATGTGATATCCAACTCCTTCCCTTTCCAAACCTGAGTGCCTATCTATAGCATGAAATGTGATATCCAATTCCTTCCCATTCCAATCCTGAGACACTTCCGATAGCAGAGATGTGATATCTCAATGCTTATACCAAACCTGAGACCCTTCCTATAACATGAGATGTGATATCCAACTCCTTCCCGTTCCAAACCTGAGACCCTTCCTTTAGCATGAGATGTGATATCCAGCTCCTTCCCATTCCAATCCTGAGACACTTCCGATAGCATGAGATGTGATATCTCAATGCTTCTAATATCAAAACTGAGACCCTCCCTATATAGCATGATATGTGATATCTAAGTCCTTCCCGTTCCAATCCTGAGACCCTTCCTATAGCATGAGATGTGATATCTCAATGCTTCTACCAAACCTGAGACCCTTCCTTTAGCATGAGATGTGATAACCAACTCCTTCCCATTCCAATCCTGAGACTCTTCCTATAGCATGAGATGTGATATCTCAATACTTCTAATACCAAACCTGAGATCCTTCCGATAACATGAGATGTGATATCCAAATCCTTCCCCTTCCAAACCTGAGACTCTCCCTTTAGCATGAGATGTGATATCCAACTCCTTCCCATTCCAATCCTGAGAACCTTCTGATAGCATGAGATGTGATATCTCAATGCTTCTATACCAAACCTGAGATCCTTCCGATAGCATGAGATGTGATATCTCAATGCTTCTAATACCAAACCTGAGATCCTTCCTATAACATGAGATGTGATATCCAAATCCTTCCCCTTCCAAACCTGAGACCCTCCCTTTAGCATGAGATGTGATATCCAACTCCTTCCCATTCCAATCCTGAGACTCTTCTGATAGCATGAGATGTGATATCTCAATGCCTCTAATACCAAACCTGAGATCCTACCTCTAACATGAAATGTGATATCCAACTCTTTCCCCTTCCAAACCTGAGAGCCTTCCTATAGCATGAGATGTGATATCCAAGTCCTTCTAATTCCAATCCTGAGACCCTTCCTATAACATGAGATGTGATATCCAACTCCTTCCCATTCCAACCTGAGACCCTTCCTATAGCATGAGATGGGATATCCAACTCCTTCCAAATCCAATCCTGTTACCCTTCTGATAGCATGAGATGTGATATCCCAATGCTTCTACCAAACCTGAGACCCATACTATGGCATGAGATGTGATATCAAACTCCTTCCCCTTCCAAACCTTAGACACTTCCTTTATCATGAGATGTGATATCCAACTCCTTCCCATTCCATCCCTGAGACCCTTCCGATATCATGAGATGTGATATCTCAATGCTTCTAATATCAAACTTGAGACCCTCCTTATAGCATGAGATGTGATATCCAAGTCCTTCCCATTCCAATCCTGAGACCCTTCCTATAGCATGAGATGTGATATCTCAATGCTTCTAATACCAAACCTGAGACCCTTCCTATAACATGAGATGGGAATATCCAACTCCTTCCCATTCCAATCCTGAGACCCTTCCGATAGTAGAGATGTGATATCTCAATGCTTATACCAAACCTGAGATCCTTCCTATAACATGAGATGTGATATCCAACTCCTTCCCATTCCAATCCTGAGACACTTCCTATAGCATGAGATGTGATATCTCACTGCTTATACCAAACCTGAGACCCTTCCTATAGCATGAGATGTGATATCCAACTCCTTCCCATTCCAATCCTGAGACCCTTCCTATAGCATGAGATATGATATCTCAATGCTTCTAATATCAAACTTGAGACCCTCCCTATAGCATGAGATGTGATATCCAAGTCCTTCCCATTCCAATCCTGAGACCCTTCCGATAGCATGAGATGTGATGTCTCAATGCTTCTAATACCAAACCTGAGATCCTTCCTATAACATGAGATGTGATATCCAACTCCTTCCCATTCCAATCCTGAGACCCTTCCTATAGCATGAGATGTGATATCTCAATGCTTATACCAAACCTGCGACCCTTCCTATAGCATGAGATGTGATATCCAACTCCTTCCCATTCCAATCCTGAGACCCTTCCTATAGCATGAGATGTGATATCTCAATGCCTCTAATACCAAACCTGAGATCCTTCCTCTAACATGAAATGTGATATCCAACTCCTTCCCATTCCAATCCTGAGACACTTCCTATAGCATGAGATGTGATATCTAAATGCTTCTAATACCAAACTTGAGACTCTTCCTATAACATGAGATGGGATATCCAACTCCTTCCCATTCCAATCCTTAGACCCTTCCTACAGCATTCAATATGATATCTCAATGATTCTAATAACAAACCTGAGACCCGTCCTATAACATGAGATGGGATATCCAACACCTTCCCATTCCAATCCTGAGACACTTCCGATAGCAGAGATGTGATATCTCAATGCTTATACCAAACCTGAGACCCTTCCTATAACATGAGATGTGATATCCAACTCCTTCCCGTTCCAAACCTGAGACCCTTCCTATAGCATATGTGATATCCAACACATTCCCATTCCAAACATGAGACCCTTCCTATAGCAGGAATGTAATATCCAACTCCTTCCCATTCCAATCCTGAGACCATTCCTATAGCATGAGATGTGATATCTCAATGCTTCTAATACCAAACCTGAGATCCTTCCTATGACATGAGATGTGATATCCCATTCCTCCCCATTCCAAACCTGAGAACCTTCCTACAGCATGCAATGTGATATCTCAATGCTTCTAATACCAAACCTGAGACCAGTCCTATAACATGAGATTGGATATCCAACTCCTTCCACTTCCAAACCTGAGACCCTTCCTATAGCATGAGATGTGATATCCAACTTCTTCCCATTCCAATCCTGAGACCCTTCCTATAACATGAGATGTGATGGCTCAATGCTTCTAATACCAAACCTGAGATCTTTCCTATAACATGAGATGTGATATCCAACTCCTTCCCATTCCAATCCTGAGACCCTTCCTATAGCATGAGATGTGCTATCTCAATGCTTATACCAAACCTGAGACCCTTCCTAAAGCTTGAGATGTGATATCCAACTCCTTCCCATTCCAATCCTGAAACCCTTCCTATAACATGAAATGTGATATCCAACTCCTTCCCATTCCAACCTGAGACCCTTCCTATAGCATGAGATGTGATATCTCAAGGCCTCTAATACCAAACCTGAGATCCTTCCTCTAACGTGAAATGTGATATCCAACTCCTTCTCCTTCCAAACCTGAGAGCCTTCCTATAGCATGAGATATGATATCCAAGTCCTTCCCATTCCAATCCTGAGACCCTTCCTATAACATGAAATGTGATATCCAACTCCTTCCCATTCCAACCTGAGACCCTTCCTATAGCATGAGATGGGATATCCAACTCCTTCCAAATCCAATACTGATACCCTTCCAATAGCATGAGATGTGATATCCCAATGCTTCTATCAAACCTGAGAACCATACTATGGCATGAGATGTGATATCCAACTCCTTCCCATTCCAATTCTGAGACCCTTCCTATACCATGAGACTTGATATCTCAATGCTTCTAATACCAAACCTGAGACCCGTCCTATAACATGAGATGTGATATCCAAATCTTTCCCCTTCCAAACCTTAGACCCTTCCTTTATCATGAGATGTGATATCCAACTCCTTCCCATTCCAATCCTGAGACCCTTCCTATAGCATGAGATTTGTTATCTCAATGCTTCTAATATCAAAATTGAGACCCTCCCTATAGCATGAGATGGGATATCCAACTCCTTCCCATTCCAATCCTGAGACCCTTCCGATAGCAGAGATGTGATATCTCAATGGTTATACCAAATCTGAGACCCTTCCTATAGCATGAGATGTGATATCCAACTCCTTCCCATTCCAATCCTGAGACCCTTCCTATAGCATGAGATGTGATGTCTCAATGCTTCTAATACCAAACCTGAGATCCTTCCTATAACATGAGATGTGATATCCAACTCCTTCCCATTCCAATCCTGAGACCCTTCCTATAGCATGAGATGTGCTATCTCAATGCTTATACCAAACCTGAGACCCTTCCTAAAGCTTGAGATGTGATATCCAACTCCTTCCCATTCCAATCCTGAGACCCTTCCTATAGCATGAGATGTGATATCTCAAGGCCTCTGATACCAAACCTGAGATCCTTCCTCTAACATGAAATGTGATATCCAACTCCTTCCCCTTCCAAACCTGAGAGCCTTCCTATAACATGAAATGTGATATCCAACTCCTTCCCATTCCAACCTGAGACCCTTCCTATAGCATGAGATGGGATATCAAACTCCTTCCCCTTCCAAACCTGAGAGCCTTCCTATAACATGAAATGTGATATCCAACTCCTTCCCATTCCAATCCTGAGACCCTTCCTATAGCATGAGATGTGATATCTCAAGGCCTCTGATACCAAACCTGAGATCCTTCCTCTAACATGAAATGTGATATCCAACTCCTTCCCCTTCCAAACCTGAGAGCCTTTCTATAACATGAAATGTGATATCCAACTCCTTCCCATTCCAACCTGAGACCCTTCCTATAGCATGAGATGTGATATCCAACTCCTTCCCCTTCCAAACCTGAGAGCCTTCCTATAACATGAAATGTGATATCCAACTCCTTCCCATTCCAATCCTGAGACCCTTCCTATAGCATGAGATGTGATATCTCAAGGCCTCTGATACCAAACCTGAGATCCTTCCTCTAACATGAAATGTGATATCCAACTCCTTCCCATTCCAATCCTGAGACCCTTCCTATAACATGAAATGTGATATCCAACTCCTTCCCATTCCAACCTGAGACCCTTCCTATAGCATGAGATGGGATATCCAACTCCTTCCAAATCCAATACTGATACCCTTCCAATAGCATGAGATGTGATATCCCAATGCTTCTACCAAACCTGAGACCCATACTATGGCATGAGATGTGATATCCGACTCCTTCACATTCCAATTCTGAGACCCTTCCTTTATCATGAGATGTGATATCCAACTCCTTCCCATTCCAATCCTGAGACCCTTCCGATATCATGAGATGTGATATCTCAATGCTTCTAATACCAAACCTGAGACCCTGCCTATAACATGAGATGGGATATCCAACTCCTTCCCATTCCAATCCTGAGACTCTTCCTATAGCTTGAGATGTGATATCCAACTCCTTCACATTCCAATTCTGAGACCCTTCCTATGCCATGAGACTTGATATCTCAATGCTTCTAATACCAAACCTGAGACCCGTCCTATAACATGAGATGTGATATCCAAATCTTTCCCCTTCCACACCTTAGACCCTTCCTTTATCATGAGATGTGATATCCAACTCCTTCCCATTCCAATCCTGAGACCCTTCCGATATCATGAGATGTGATATCTCAATGATTCTAATACCAAACCTGAGACCCTGCCTATAACATGAGATGGGATATCCAACTCCTTCCCATTCCAATCCTGAGACCCTTCCGATAGCAGAGATGTGATATCTCAATGCTTATACCAATCCTGAGACCCTTCCTATGGCCTGAGATGTCATATACAACTCCTTCCCAATCCAATCCTGAGACCCTTCCTATAGCATGAGATGTGATATCTCAATGCTTATACCAAATGTGAGACCCTTCCTATAGCATGAGATGTGATATCCAACTCCTTCCCATTCCAATCCTGAGACCCTTCCTATAGCATGAGATGTGATGTCTCAATGCTTCTAATACCAAACCTGAGATCCTTCCTATAACATGAGATGTGATATCCAACTCCTTCCCATTCCAATCCTGAGACCCTTCCTATAGCATGAGATGAGATGTCTCAATGCTTCTAATACCAAACCTGAGAACCTTCCTACAGCATGCGATGTGATATCTCAATGCTTCTAATACCAAACCTGAGACCAGTCCTATAACATGAAATTGGATATCCAACTCCTTCCAAACCTGAGACCCTTCCTATAGCATGAGATGTGATATCCAACTTCTTCCCATTCCAATCCTGAGACCCTTCCTATAACATGAGATGTGATGTCTCAATGCTTCTAATACCAAACCTGAGATCTTTCCTATAACATGAGATGTGATATCCAACTCCTTCCCATTCCAATCCTGAGACCCTTCCTATAGCATGAGATGTGCTATCTCAATGCTTATACCAAACCTGAGACCCTTCCTAAAGCTTGAGATGTGATATCCAACTCCTTCCCCTTCCAAACCTGAGAGCCTTCCTATAGCATGAGATATGATATCCAAGTCCTTCCCATTCCAATCCTGAGACCCTTCCTATAACATGAAATGTGATATCCAACTCCTTCCCATTCCAACCTGAGACCCTTCCTATAGCATGAGATGGGATATCCCACTCCTTCCAAATCCAATACTGATACCCTTCCAATAGCATGAGATGTGATATCCCAATGCTTCTACCAAACCTGAGACCCATACTATGGCATGAGATGTGATATCAAACTCATTCCCATTCCAATCCTGAGACTCTTCCTATAGCTTGAGATGTGATATCCAGCTCCTTCCCATTCCAATTCTGAGACCCTTCCTATGCCATGAGACTTGATATCTCAATGCTTCTAATACCAAACCTGAGACCCGTCCTATAACATGAGATGTGTTATCCAAATCTTTCCCCTTCCAAACCTTAGACCCTTCCTTTATCATGAGATGTGATATCCAACTCCTTCCCATTCCAATCCTGAGACCCTTCCGATATCATGAGATTTGTTATCTCAATACTTCTAATATCAAACTTGAGACCCTCCCTATAGCATGAGATGTGACATCCAAGTCCTCCCCATTCCAATCCTGAGACCCTTCCTATAGCATGAGATGTGATATCTCAATGCTTCTAATACCAAACCTGAGACCCTTCCTATAACATGAGATGTCATATACAACTCCTTCCCAATCCAATCCTGAGACCCTTCCTATAGCATGAGATGTGATATCTCAATGCTTATACCAAATCTGAGACCCTTCCTATAGCATTAGATGTGATATCCAACTCCTTCCCATTCCAATCCTGAGACCCTTCCTATAGCATGAGATGTGATGTCTCAATGCTTCTAATACCAAACCTGAGATCCTTCCAATAACATGAGATGTGATATCCAACTCCTTCCGATTCCAATCCTGAGACCCTTATGATAGCATGAGATGTGATATCTCAATGCCTCTAATACCAAACCTGAGATACTTCCGATAGCATGAGATGTGATATCTCAATGCTTCTAATACCAAACCTGAGATCCTTCCTATAACATGAGATGTGATTTCCAAATCCTTCCCCTTCCAAACCTGAGACCCTCCATTTAGCATGAGATGTGATATACAACTCCTTCCCATTCCAATCCTGAGACCCTTCTGATAGCATGAGATGTGATATCTCAATGCCTCTAATACCAAACCTGAGATCCTATCTCTAACATGAAATGTGATATCCATCTCCTTCCCTTTCCAAACCTGAGGCCCTGCCTATAGCATGAGATGTGATATCCAAGTCCTTCCCATTCCAATCCTGAGACCCTTCCTATAGCATGTGATGTGATATCTCAATGCTTATACCAAACCTGAGACCCTTCCTATGGCATGAGATGTCATATACAACTCCTTCCCATTCCAATCCTGAGACCCTTCCTATAGCATGAGATGTGATATCTCAATGCTTATACCAAACCTGAGACCCTTCCTATAGCATGAGATGTGATATCCAACTTCTTCCCATTCCAATCCTGAGACCCTTCCTATAACATGAGATGTGATGTCTCAATGCTTCTAATACCAAACCTGAGATATTTCCTATAACATGAGATGTGATATCCAACTCCTTCCCATTCCAATCCTGAGACCCTTCCTATAGCATGAGATGTGATATCTCAATGCTTATACCAAACCTGAGACCCTTCCTATAGCTTGAGATGTGATATCCAACTCCTTCCCATTCCAATCCTGAGACCCTTCCTATAGCTTGAGATGTGATATCCAACTCCTTCCCCTTCCAAACCTGAGAGCCTTCCTATAGCATGATATATGATATCCAAGTCCTTCCCATTCCAATCCTGAGACCCTTCCTATAACATGAAATGTGATATCCAACTCCTTCCCATTCCAACCTGAGACCCTTCCTATAGCATGAGATGGGATATCCAACTTCTTCCAAATCCAATACTGATACCCTTCCGATAGCATGAGATGTGATATCCCAATGCTTCTACCAAACCTGAGACCCATACTATGGCATGAGATGTGATATCAAACTCCTTCCCATTCCAATCCTGAGACCCTTCCTATAGCTTGAGGTGTGATATCCAACTCCTTCCCATTCCAATTCTGAGACCCTTCTTATACCATGAGACTTGATATCTCAATGCTTCTAATACCAAACCTGAGACCCGTCCTATAACATGAGATGTGATATCCAAATCCTTCCCCTTCCAAACCTTAGACCCTTTCTTTATCATGAGATGTGATATCCAACTCCTTCCCATTCCAATCCTGAGACCCTTCCGATATCATGAGATTTGTTATCTCAATGCTTCTAATATCAAACTTGAGATCCTCTCTATAGCATGAGATGTGACATCCAAGTCCTTCCCATTCCAATCCTGAGACCCTTCATATAGCATGAGATGTGATATCTCCATTCTTCTAATACCAAACCTGAGACCATTCCTATAACATGAGATGGGATATCCAACTCCTTCCCATTCCAATCCTGAGACCCTTCCGATAGCAGAGATGTGATATCTCAATGCTTATACCAAACCTGAGACCCTTCCTATGGCCTGAGATGTCATATACAAATCCTTCCCATTCCAATCCTGAGACCCTTTCTTTAGCATGAGATGTGATATCTCAATGCTTATACCAAATCTGAGACCCTTCCTATAGCATGAGATGTGATATCCAATTCCTTCCCATTCCAATCCTGAGACCCTTCCTATAGCATGAGATGTGATATCTCAATGCTTATACCAAACCTGAGAGCCTACCTATAGCATGAGATGTGACATCCAAGTCCATCCCATTCCAATCCTAAGACCCTTCCTACAGCATGCGATGTGATATCTCAATGATTCTAATACCAAACCAGAGACTCTTCCTATAACATGAGATGGGATATCCAACTCCTTCCCATTCCAATCCTGAGCCACTTCCGATAGCAGAGATGTGATATCTCAATGCTTATACCAAACCTGAGACCCTTCCTATAACATGAGATGTGATATCCAACTCCTTCCCGTTCCAAACCTGAGACACTAACTATAGCATATGTGATATCCAACTGCTTCCCATTCCAAACATGAGACCCTTCCTATAGCAAGAAAGTAATATCCAACTCCTACCCATTCCAATCCTGAGACCCTTCCTATAGCAAGAGATGTGATATCCAAATCCTTCCCATTCCAATCCTGAGACCCTTCCTATAACATGAGATGTGATATCCAACTCCTTCCCATTCAAATCCTGAGACCCTTCCTATAGCATGAGAAGGGATATTCAACTCCTTCCCAATCCAATACTGAGACCCTTCCGATAGCAGAGACGTGATATCTCAATGCTTCTACCAAACCTGAGACCCTTTCTTTAGCATGAGATGTGATATCCAAATCCTTCACATTCCAATCCTGAGACCCTTCCTATAGCATGAGATGTGATATCTCAATGCTTCTAATACCAAACCTGAGATCCTTCCTATAACATGAGATGTGATATCCAATTCCTTCCCATTCCAAACCTGAGACCCTTCCTATTGGATGAGATGTGATATCCAACTCCTTCCCATTCCAACCCTGATACCCTTCCTATAGCATGAGATGTGATGTCTCAATGCTTCTAATACCAAACCTGAGATCCTTCCTATAACATGAGATGTGATATCCAACTCCTTCCATTCCAATCCTGAGACCCGTCCTATAGCATGAGATGTGATATCTCAATGCTTATACCAAACCTGAGACCCTTCCTATAGCATGAGATGTGATATCCAACTACTTCCCATTCCAATCCTGAGACCCTTCCTATAGCATGAGATGTGATATCTCAATGCTTCTAATACCAAACCTGAGATCCTTCCTCTAACATGAAATGTGATATCCAACTCCTTCCCTTTCCAAACCTAAGAGCCTATCTATAGCATGAGATGTGATATCCAAGTCCTTCCCATTCCAATCCTTAGACCCTTCCTACAGCATGCAATATGATATCTCAATGATTCTAATAACAAACCTGAGACCCGTCCTATAGCATGAGATATGATATCCAAGTCCTTCCCATTCCAATCCTGAGACCCTTCCTATAACATGAAATGTGATATCCAACTCCTTCCCATTCCAACCTGAGACCCTTCCTACGGCATGAGATGTCATATACAACTCCTTCCCATTCCAATCCTGAGACCCTTCCTATATCATGAGATGGGATATCTCAATGCTTCTAATACCAAACCTGAGACTCTTCCTATAAGATGAGATGGGATATCCTACTCCTTCCCATTCCAATCCTAAGACCCTTTCGATAGCAGAGATGTGATATCTCAATGCTTATACCAAACCTGAGACCCTTCATACGGCATGAGATGTCATATACAACTCCTTCCCATTCCAATCCTGAGACCCTTCCTATAGCACGAGATGTGATATCTCAATGCTTATACCAAACCTGAGACCCTTCCTCTAGCATGAGATGTGATATCCAACTCCTTCCCATTCCAATCCAGAGACCCTTCCTATAGCATGAGATGTGATATCCAACTCCTTCCCATTCCAATCCTGAGACCCTTCCTATAGCCTGAGATCTGATATCTCAATGCCTCTAAAACCAAACCTGAGATCCTTCCTCTAACAAGAAATGTGATATCCAACTCCTTCCCTTTCCAAACCTGAGAGCCTATCTATAGCATGAGATGTGATATCCAATTCCTTCCCATTCCAATCCTGAGACACTTCCGATAGCAGAGATGTGATATCTCAATGCTTATACCAAACCTGAGACCCTTCCTATAACATGAGATGTGATATCCAACTCCTTCCCGTTCCAAACCTGAGACCCTTCCTTTAGCATGAGATGTGATATCCAGCTCCTTCCCATTCCAATCCTGAGACACTTCCGATAGCATGAGATGTGATATCTCAATGCTTCTAATATCAAAACTGAGACCCTCCCTATAGCATGATATGTGATATCTAAGTCCTTCCCGTTCCAATCCTGAGACCCTTCCTATAGCATGAGATGTGATAATCTCAATGCTTCTACCAAACCTGAGACCCTTCCTTTAGCATGAGATGTGATAACCAACTCCTTCCCATTCCAATCCTAAGACCCTTTCGATAGCAGAGATGTGATATCTCAATGCTTATACCAAACCTGAGACCCTTCCTACGGCATGAGATGTCATATACAACTCCTTCCCATTCCAATCCTGAGACCCTTCCTATAGCACGAGATGTGATATCTCAATGCTTATACCAAACCTGAGACCCTTCCTCTAGCATGAGATGTGATATCCAACTCCTTCCCATTCCAATCCTGGGACCCTTCCTATAGCATGAGATGTGATATCCAACTCCTTACCATTCCAATCCTGAGACCCTTCCTATAGCCTGAGATCTGATATCTCAATGCCTCTAAAACCAAACCTGAGATCCTTCCTCTAACATGAAATGTGATATCCAACTCCTTCCCTTTCCAAACCTGAGAGCCTATCTATAGCATGAGATGTGATATCCAATTCCTTCCCATTCCAATCCTGAGACACTTCCGATAGCAGAGATGTGATATCTCAATGCTTATACCAAACCTGAGACCCTTCCTATAACATGAGATGTGATATCCAACTCCTTCCCGTTCCAAACCTGAGACCCTTCCTTTAGCATGAGATGTGATATCCAGCTCCTTCCCATTCCAATCCTGAGACACTTCCGATAGCATGAGATGTGATATCTCAATGCTTCTAATATCAAAACTGAGACCCTCCCTATAGCATGATATGTGATATCTAAGTCCTTCCCGTTCCAATCCTGAGACCCTTCCTATAGCATGAGATGTGATAATCTCAATGCTTCTACCAAACCTGAGACCCTTCCTTTAGCATGAGATGTGATAACCAACTCCTTCCCATTCCAATCCTGAGACCCTTCCTATAGCATGAGATGTGATATCTCAATACTTCTAATACCAAAACCTGAGATCCTTCCGATAACATGAGATGTGATATCCAAATCCTTCCCCTTCCAAACCTGAGACCCTCCCTTTAGCATGAGATGTGATATCCAACTCCTTCCCATTCCAATCCTGAGAACCTTCTGATAGCATGAGATGTGATATCTCAATGCTTCTATACCAAACCTGAGATCCTTCCGATAGCATGAGATGTGATATCTCAATGCTTCTAATACCAAACCTGAGATCCTTCCTATAACATGAGATGTGATATCCAAATCCTTCCCCTTCCAAACCTGAGACCCTATCTTTAGCATGAGATGTGATATCCAACTCCTTCCCATTCCAATCCTGAGACTCTTCTGATAGCATGAGATGTGATATCTCAATGCCTCTAATACCAAACCTGAGATCCTACCTCTAACATGAAATGTGATATCCAACTCTTTCCCCTTCCAAACCTGAGAGCCTTCCTATAGCATGAGATGTGATATCCAAGTCCTTCTAATTCCAATCCTGAGACCCTTCCTATAACATGAGATGTGATATCCAACTCCTTCCCATTCCAAACTGAGACCCTTCCTATAGCATGAGATGGGATATCCAACTCCTTCCAAATCCAATCCTGATACCCTTCTGATAGCATGAGATGTGATATCCCAATGCTTCTACCAAACCTGAGACCTATACTATGGCATGAGATGTGATATCAAACTCCTTCCCCTTCCAAACCTTAGACACTTCCTTTATCATGAGATGTGATATCCAACTCCTTCCCATTCCATCCCTGAGACCCTTCCGATATCATGAGATGTGATATCTCAATGCTTCTAATATCAAACTTGAGACCCTCCTTATAGCATGAGATGTGATATCCAAGTCCTTCCCATTCCAATCCTGAGACCCTTCCTATAGCATGAGATGTGATATCTCAATGCTTCTAATACCAAACCTGAGACCATTCCTATAACATGAGATGGGAATATCCAACTCCTTCCCATTCCAATCCTGAGACCCTTCCGATAGTAGAGATGTGATATCTCAATGCTTATACCAAACCTGAGATCCTTCCTATAACATGAGATGTGATATCCAACTCCTTCCCATTCCAATCCTGAGACACTTCCTATAGCATGAGATGTGATATCTCACTGCTTATACCAAACCTGAGACCCTTCCTATAGCATGAGATGTGATATCCAACTCCTTCCCATTCCAATCCTGAGACCCTTCCTATAGCATGAGATATGATATCTCAATGCTTTTAATATCAAACTTGAGACCCTCCCTATAGCATGAGATGTGATATCCAAGTCCTTCCCATTCCAATCCTGAGACCCTTCCGATAGCATGAGATGTGATGTCTCAATGCTTCTAATACCAAACCTGAGATCCTTCCTATAACATGAGATGTGATATCCAACTCCTTCCCATTCCAATCCTGAGACCCTTCCTATAGCATGAGATGTGATATCTCAATGCTTATACCAAACCTGAGACCCTTCCTATAGCATGAGATGTGATATCCAACTCCTTCCCATTCCAATCCTGAGACCCTTCCTATAGCATGAGATGTGATATCTCAATGCCTCTAATACCAAACCTGAGATCCTTCCTCTAACATGAAATGTGATATCCAACTCCTTCCCATTCCAATCCTGAGACACTTCCTATAGCATGAGATGTGATATCTAAATGCTTCTAATACCAAACTTGAGACTCTTCCTATAACATGAGATGGGATATCCAACTCCTTCCCATTCCAATCCTTAGACCCTTCCTACAGCATTCAATATGATATCTCAATGATTCTAATAACAAACCTGAGACCCGTCCTATAACATGAGATGGGATATCCAACACCTTCCCATTCCAATCCTGAGACACTTCCGATAGCAGAGATGTGATATCTCAATGCTTATACCAAACCTGAGACCCTTCCTATAACATGAGATGTGATATCCAACTCCTTCCCGTTCCAAACCTGAGACCCTTCCTATAGCATATGTGATATCCAACACATTCCCATTCCAAACATGAGACCCTTCCTATAGCAGGAATGTAATATCCAACTCCTTCCCATTCCAATCCTGAGACCATTCCTATAGCATGAGATGTGATATCTCAATGCTTCTAATACCAAACCTGAGATCCTTCCTATGACATGAGATGTGATATCCAATTCCTCCCCATTCCAAACCTGAGAACCTTCCTACAGCATGCAATGTGATATCTCAATGCTTCTAATACCAAACCTGAGACCAGTCCTATAACATGAGATTGGATATCCAACTCCTTCCACTTCCAAACCTGAGACCCTTCCTATAGCATGAGATGTGATATCCAACTTCTTCCCATTCCAATCCTGAGACCCTTCCTATAACATGAGATGTGATGTCTCAATGCTTCTAATACCAAACCTGAGATCTTTCCTATAACATGAGATGTGATATCCAACTCCTTCCCATTCCAATCCTGAGACCCTTCCTATAGCATGAGATGTGATATCTCAATGCTTATACCAAACCTGAGACCCTTCCTATAGCATGAGATGTGATATCCAACTTCTTCCCATTCCAATCCTGAGACCCTTCCTATAACATGAGATGTGATGTCTCAATGCTTCTAATACCAAACCTGAGATATTTCCTATAACATGAGATGTGATATCCAACTCCTTCCCATTCCAATCCTGAGACCCTTCCTATAGCATGAGATGTGATATCTCAATGCTTATACCAAACCTGAGACCCTTCCTATAGCTTGAGATGTGATATCCAACTCCTTCCCATTCCAATCCTGAGACCCTTCCTATAGCTTGAGATGTGATATCCAACTCCTTCCCCTTCCAAACCTGAGAGCCTTCCTATAGCATGAGATATGATATCCAAGTCCTTCCCATTCCAATCCTGAGACCCTTCCTATAACATGAAATGTGATATCCAACTCCTTCCCATTCCAACCTGAGACCCTTCCTATAGCATGAGATGGGATATCCAACTTCTTCCAAATCCAATACTGATACCCTTCCGATAGCATGAGATGTGATATCCCAATGCTTCTACCAAACCTGAGACCCATACTATGGCATGAGATGTGATATCAAACTCCTTCCCATTCCAATCCTGAGACCCTTCCTATAGCTTGAGGTGTGATATCCAACTCCTTCCCATTCCAATTCTGAGACCCTTCTTATACCATGAGACTTGATATCTCAATGCTTCTAATACCAAACCTGAGACCCGTCCTATAACATGAGATGTGATATCCAAATCCTTCCCCTTCCAAACCTTAGACCCTTTCTTTATCATGAGATGTGATATCCAACTCCTTCCCATTCCAATCCTGAGACCCTTCCGATATCATGAGATTTGTTATCTCAATGCTTCTAATATCAAACTTGAGACCCTCCCTATAGCATGAGATGTGACATCCAAGTCCTTCCCATTCCAATCCTGAGACCCTTCATATAGCATGAGATGTGATATCTCTATTCTTCTAATACCAAACCTGAGACCATTCCTATAACATGAGATGGGATATCCAACTCCTTCCCATTCCAATCCTGAGACCCTTCCGATAGCAGAGATGTGATATCTCAATGCTTATACCAAACCTGAGACCCTTCCTATGGCCTGAGATGTCATATACAAATCCTTCCCATTCCAATCCTGAGACCCTTTCTTTAGCATGAGATGTGATATCTCAATGCTTATACCAAATCTGAGACCCTTCCTATAGCATGAGATGTGATATCCAATTCCTTCCCATTCCAATCCTGAGACCCTTCCTATAGCATGAGATGTGATATCTCAATGCTTATACCAAACCTGAGAGCCTACCTATAGCATGAGATGTGATATCCAAGTCCATCCCATTCCAATCCTTAGACCCTTCCTACAGCATGCGATGTGATATCTCAATGATTCTAATACCAAACCAGAGACTCTTCCTATAACATGAGATGGGATATCCAACTCCTTCCCATTCCAATCCTGAGCCGCTTCCGATAGCAGAGATGTGATATCTCAATGCTTATACCAAACCTGAGACCCTTCCTATAACATGAGATGTGATATCCAACTCCTTCCCGTTCCAAACCTGAGACACTAACTATAGCATATGTGATATCCAACTGCTTCCCATTCCAAACATGAGACCCTTCCTATAGCAAGAAAGTAATATCCAACTCCTACCCATTCCAATCCTGAGACCCTTCCTATAGCAAGAGATGTGATATCCAAATCCTTCCCATTCCAATCCTGAGACCCTTCCTATAACATGAGATGTGATATCCAACTCCTTCCCATTCAAATCCTGAGACCCTTCCTATAGCATGAGAAGGGATATTCAACTCCTTCCCAATCCAATACTGAGACCCTTCCGATAGCAGAGACGTGATATCTCAATGCTTCTACCAAACCTGAGACCCTTCCTTTAGCATGAGATGTGATATCCAAATCCTTCACATTCCAATCCTGAGACCCTTCCTATAGCATGAGATGTGATATCTCAATGCTTCTAATACCAAACCTGAGATCCTTCCTATAACATGAGATGTGATATCCAATTCCTTCCCATTCCAAACCTGAGACCCTTCCTATTGAATGAGATGTGATATCCAACTCCTTCCCATTCCAACCCTGAGACCCTTCCTATAGCATGAGATGTGATGTCTCAATGCTTCTAATACCAAACCTGAGATCCTTCCTATAACATGAGATGTGATATCCAACTCCTTCCATTCCAATCCTGAGACCCGTCCTATAGCATGAGATGTGATATCTCAATGCTTATTCCAAACCTGAGACCCTTCCTATAGCATGAGATGTGATATCCAACTACTTCCCATTCCAATCCTGAGACCCTTCCTATAGCATGAGATGTGATATCTCAATGCTTCTAATACCAAACCTGAGATCCTTCCTCTAACATGAAATGTGATATCCAACTCCTTCCCTTTCCAAACCTAAGAGCCTATCTATAGCATGAGATGTGATATCCAAGTCCTTCCCATTCCAATCCTTAGACCCTTCCTACAGCATGCAATATGATATCTCAATGATTCTAATAACAAACCTGAGACCCGTCCTATAGCATGAGATATGATATCCAAGTCCTTCCCATTCCAATCCTGAGACCCTTCCTATAACATGAAATGTGATATCCAACTCCTTCCCATTCCAACCTGAGACCCTTCCTACGGCATGAGATGTCATATACAACTCCTTCCCATTCCAATCCTGAGACCCTTCCTATATCATGAGATGGGATATCTCAATGCTTCTAATACCAAACCTGAGACTCTTCCTATAAGATGAGATGGGATATCCTACTCCTTCCCATTCCAATCCTAAGACCCTTTCGATAGCAGAGATGTGTTATCTCAATGCTTATACCAAACCTGAGACCCTTCCTACGGCATGAGATGTCATATACAACTCCTTCCCATTCCAATCCTGAGACCCTTCCTATAGCACGAGATGTGATATCTCAATGCTTATACCAAACCTGAGACCCTTCCTCTAGCATGAGATGTGATATCCAACTCCTTCCCATTCCAATCCTGAGACCCTTCCTATAGCATGAGATGTGATATCCAACTCCTTACCATTCCAATCCTGAGACCCTTCCTATAGCCTGAGATCTGATATCTCAATGCCTCTAAAACCAAACCTGAGATCCTTCCTCTAACATGAAATGTGATATCCAACTCCTTCCCTTTCCAAACCTGAGAGCCTATCTATAGCATGAGATGTGATATCCAATTCCTTCCCATTCCAATCCTGAGACACTTCCGATAGCAGAGATGTGATATCTCAATGCTTATACCAAACCTGAGACCCTTCCTATAACATGAGATGTGATATCCAACTCCTTCCCGTTCCAAACCTGAGACCCTTCCTTTAGCATGAGATGTGATATCCAGCTCCTTCCCATTCCAATCCTGAGACACTTCCGATAGCATGAGATGTGATATCTCAATGCTTCTAATATCAAAACTGAGACCCTCCCTATAGCATGATATGTGATATCTAAGTCCTTCCCGTTCCAATCCTGAGACCCTTCCTATAGCATGAGATGTGATATCTCAATGCTTCTACCAAACCTGAGACCCTTCCTTTAGCATGAGATGTGATAACCAACTCCTTCCCATTCCAATCCTGAGACCCTTCCTATAGCATGAGATGTGATATCTCAATACTTCTAATACCAAACCTGAGATCCTTCTGATAACATGAGATGTGATATCCAAATCCTTCCCCTTCCAAACCTGAGACCCTCCCTTTAGCATGAGATGTGATATCCAACTCCTTCCCATTCCAATCCTGAGAACCTTCTGATAGCATGAGATGTGATATCTCAATGCTTCTATACCAAACCTGAGATCCTTCCGATAGCATGAGATGTGATATCTCAATGCTTCTAATACCAAACCTGAGATCCTTCCTATAACATGAGATGTGATATCCAAATCCTTCCCCTTCCAAACCTGAGACCCTCCCTTTAGCATGAGATGTGATATCCAACTCCTTCCCATTCCAATCCTGAGACTCTTCTGATAGCATGAGATGTGATATCTCAATGCCTCTAATACCCAACCTGAGATCCTACCTCTAACATGAAATGTGATATCCGACTCTTTCCCCTTCCAAACCTGAGAGCCTTCTTATAGCATGAGATGTGATATCCAAGTCCTTCTAATTCCAATCCTGAGACCCTTCCTATAACATGAGATGTGATATCCAACTCCTTCCCATTCCAACCTGAGACCCTTCCTATAGCATGAGATGGGATATCCAACTCCTTCCAAATCCAATCCTGATACCCTTCTGATAGCATGAGATGTGATATCCCAATGCTTCTACCAAACCTGAGACCTATACTATGGCATGAGATGTGATATCAAACTCCTTCCCCTTCCAAACCTTAGACACTTCCTTTATCATGAGATGTGATATCCAACTCCTTCCCATTCCATCCCTGAGACCCTTCCGATATCATGAGATGTGATATCTCAATGCTTCTAATATCAAACTTGAGACCCTCCTTATAGCATGAGATGTGATATCCAAGTCCTTCCCATTCCAATCCTGAGACCCTTCCTATAGCATGAGATGTGATATCTCAATGCTTCTAATACCAAACCTGAGACCCTTCCTATAACATGAGATGGGAATATCCAACTCCTTGCCATTCCAATCCTGAGACCCTTCCGATAGTAGAGATGTGATATCTCAATGCTTATACCAAACCTGAGATCCTTCCTATAACATG
Organism: Ambystoma mexicanum; assembly: GCF_040938575.1. Classification (NCBI taxonomy): domain Eukaryota; kingdom Metazoa; phylum Chordata; class Amphibia; order Caudata; family Ambystomatidae; genus Ambystoma; species Ambystoma mexicanum. Next base: position 333,226,826 of record NC_090936.1, read on the forward strand.
AGATGTGATATCCAACTCCTTCCCATTCCAATCCTGAGACACTTCCTATAGCATGAGATGTGATATCTCACTGCTTATACCAAACCTGAGACCCTTCCTATAGCATGAGATGTGATATCCAACTCCTTCCCATTCCAATCCTGAGACCCTTCCTATAGCATGAGATATGATATCTCAATGCTTCTAATATCAAACTTGAGACCCTCCCTATAGCATGAGATGTGATATCCAAGTCCTTCCCATTCCAATCCTGGGACCCTTCCGATAGCATGAGATGTGATGTCTCAATGCTTCTAATACCAAACCTGAGATCCTTCCTATAACATGAGATGTGATATCCAACTCCTTCCCATTCCAATCCTGAGACCCTTCCTATAGCATGAGATGTAATATCTCAATGCTTATACCAAACCTGAGACCCTTCCTATAGCATGAGATGTGATATCCAACTCCTTCCCATTCCAATCATGAGACCCTTCCTATAGCATGAGATGTGATATCTCAATGCCTCTAATACCAAACCTGAGATCCTTCCTCTAACATGAAATGTGATATCCAACTCCTTCCCATTCCAATCCTGAGACACTTCCTATACCATGAGATGTGATATCTAAATGCTTCTAATACCAAACTTGAGACTCTTCCTATAACATGAGATGGGATATCCAACTCCTTCCCATTCCAATCCTTAGACCCTTCCTACAGCATTCAATATGATATCTCAATGATTCTAATTACAAACCTGAGACCCGTCCTATAACATGAGATGGGATATCCAACACCTTCCCATTCCAATCCTGAGACACTTCCGATAGCAGAGATGTGATATCTCAATGCTTATACCAAACCTGAGACCCTTCCTATAACATGAGATGTGATATCCAACTCCTTCCCGTTCCAAACCTGAGACCCTTCCTATAGCATATGTGATATCCAACACATTCCCATTCCAAACATGAGACCCTTCCTATAGCAGGAATGTAATATCCAACTCCTTCCCATTCCAATCCTGAGACCATTCCTATAGCATGAGATGTGATATCTCAATGCTTCTAATACCAAACCTGAGATCCTTCCTATGACATGAGATGTGATATCCAATTCCTCCCCATTCCAAACCTGAGAACCTTCCTACAGCATGCAATGTGATATCTCAATGCTTCTAATACCAAACCTGAGACCAGTCCTATAACATGAGATTGGATATCCAACTCCTTCCACTTCCAAACCTGAGACCCTTCCTATAGCATGAGATGTGATATCCAACTTCTTCCCATTCCAATCCTGAGACCCTTCCTATAACATGAGATGTGATGTCTCAATGCTTCTAATACCAAACCTGAGATCTTTCCTATAACATGAGATGTGATATCCAACTCCTTCCCATTCCAATCCTGAGACCCTTCCTATAGCATGAGATGTGCTATCTCAATGCTTATACCAAACCTGAGACCCTTCCAAAAGCTTGAGATGTGATATCCAACTCCTTCCCATTCCAATCCTGAGACCCTTCCTATAACATGAAATGTGATATCCAACTCCTTCCCATTCCAACCTGAGACCCTTCCTATAGCATGAGATGGGATATCCAACTCTTTCCAAATCCAATACTGATACCCTTCCAATAGCATGAGATGTGATATCCCAATGCTTGCTTCTATCAAACCTGAGAACCATACTATGGCATGAGATGTGATATCAAACTCCTTCCCATTCCAATCCTGAGACTCTTCCTATAGCTTGAGATGTGATATCCAACTCCTTCCCATTCCAATTCTGAGACCCTTCCTATACCATGAGACTTGATATCTCAATGCTTCTAATACCAAACCTGAGACCCGTCCTATAACATGAGATGTGATATCCAAATCTTTCCCCTTCCAAACCTTAGACCCTTCCTTTATCATGAGATGTGATATCCAACTCCTTCCCATTCCAATCCTGAGACTCTTCCTATAGCATGAGATTTGTTATCTCAATGCTTCTAATATCAAAATTGAGACCCTCCCTATAGCATGAGATGGGATATCCAACTCCTTCCCATTCCAATCCTGAGACCCTTCCGATAGCAGAGATGTGATATCTCAATGCTTATACCAAATCTGAGACCCTTCCTATAGCATGAGATGTGATAATCAACTCCTTCCCATTCCAATCCTGAGACCCTTCCTATAGCATGAGATTTGTTATCTCAATGCTTCTAATATCAAAATTGAGACCCTCCCTATAGCATGAGATGGGATATCCAACTCCTTCCCATTCCAATCCTGAGACCCTTCCTATAGCATGAGATGTGATGTCTCAATGCTTCTAATACCAAACCTGAGATCCTTCCTATAACATGAGATGTGATATCCAACTCCTTCCCATTCCAATCCTGAGACCCTTCCTATAGCATGAGATGTGCTATCTCAATGCTTATACCAAACCTGGGGCCCTTCCTAAAGCTTGAGATGTGATATCCAACTCCTTCCCATTCCAATCCTGAGACCCTTCCTATAGCATGAGATGTGATATCTCAAGGCCTCTGATACCAAACCTGAGATCCTTCCTCTAACATGAAATGTGATATCCAACTCCTTCCCCTTCCAAACCTGAGAGCCTTCCTATAGCATGAGATATGATATCCAAGTCCTTCCCATTCCAATCCTGAGACCCTTCCTATAACATGAAATGTGATATCCAACTCCTTCCCATTCCAACCTGAGACCCTTCCTATAGCATGAGATGGGATATCCAACTCCTTCCAAATCCAATACTGATACCCTTCCAATAGCATGAGATGTGATATCCCAATGCTTCTACCAAACCTGAGACCCATACTATGGCATGAGATGTGATATCCGACTCCTTCACATTCCAATTCTGAGACCCTTCCTATGCCATGAGACTTGATATCTCAATGCTTCTAATACCAAACCTGAGACCCGTCCTATAACATGAGATGTGATATCCAAATCTTTCCCCTTCCAAAGCTTAGACCCTTCCTTTATCATGAGATGTGATATCCAACTCCTTCCCATTCCAATCCTGAGACCCTTCCGATATCATGAGATGTGATATCTCAATGCTTCTAATACCAAACCTGAGACCCTGCCTATAACATGAGATGGGATATCCAACTCCTTCCCATTCCAATCCTGAGACTCTTCCTATAGCTTGAGATGTGATATCCAACTCCTTCACATTCCAATTCTGAGACCCTTCCTATGCCATGAGACTTGATATCTCAATGCTTCTAATACCAAACCTGAGACCCGTCCTATAACATGAGATGTGATATAAAATCTTTCCCTTTCCACACCTTAGACCCTTCCTTTATCATGAGATGTGATATCCAACTCCTTCCCATTCCAATCCTGAGACCCTTCCGATATCATGAGATGTGATATCTCAATGCTTCTAATACCAAACCTGAGACCCTGCCTATAACATGAGATGGGATATCCAACTCCTTCCCATTCCAATCCTGAGACCCTTCCGATAGCAGAGATGTGATATCTCAATGCTTATACCAATCCTGAGACCCTTCCTATGGCCTGAGATGTCATATACAACTCCTTCCCAATCCAATCCTGAGACCCTTCATATAGCATGAGATGTGATATCTCAATGCTTATACCAAATGTGAGACCCTTCCTATAGCATGAGATGTGATATCCAACTCCTTCCCATTCCAATCCTGAGACCCTTCCTATAGCATGAGATGTGATGTCTCAATGCTTCTAATACCAAACCTGAGATCCTTCCTATAACATTAGATGTGATATCCAACTCCTTCCCATTCCAATCCTGAGACCCTTCCTATAGCATGAGATGTGATGTCTCAATGCTTCTAATACCAAACCTGAGAACCTTCCTACAGCATGCGATGTGATATCTCAATGCTTCTAATACCAAACCTGAGACCAGTCCTATAACATGAAATTGGATATCCAACTCCTTCCCCTTCCAAACCTGAGACCCTTCCTATAGCATGAGATGTGATATCCAACTTCTTCCCATTCCAATCCTGAGACCCTTCCTATAACATGAGATGTGATGTCTCAATGCTTCTAATACCAAACCTGAGATCTTTCCTATAACATGAGATGTGATATCCAACTCCTTCCCATTCCAATCCTGAGACCCTTCCTATAGCATGAGATGTGCTATCTCAATGCTTATACCAAACCTGAGACCCTTCCTAAAGCTTGAGATGTGATATCCAACTCCTTCCCCTTCCAAACCTGAGAGCCTTCCTATAGCATGAGATATGATATCCAAGTCCTTCCCATTCCAATCCTGAGACCCTTCCTATAACATGAAATGTGATATCCAACTCCTTCCCATTCCAACCTGAGACCCTTCCTATAGCATGAGATGGGATATCCAACTCCTTCCAAATCCAATACTAATACCCTTCCAATAGCATGAGATGTGATATCCCAATGTTTCTACCAAACCTGAGACCCATACTATGGCATGAGATGTGATATCAAACTCATTCCCATTCCAATCCTGAGACTCTTCCTATAGCTTGAGATGTGATATCCAACTCCTTCCCATTCCTATTCTGAGACCCTTCCTATGCCATGAGACTTGATATCTCAATGCTTCTAATACCAAACCTGAGACCCGTCCTATAACATGAGATGTGTTATCCAAATCTTTCCCCTTCCAAACCTTAGACCCTTCCTTTATCATGAGATGTGATATCCAACTCCTTCCCATTCCAATCCTGAGACCCTTCCGATATCATGAGATTTGTTATCTCAATGCTTCTAATATCAAACTTGAGACCCTCCCTATAGCATGAGATGTGACATCCAAGTCCTCCCCATTCCAATCCTGAGACCCTTCCTATAGCATGAGATGTGATATCTCAATGCTTCTAATACCAAACCTGAGACCCTTCCTATAACATGAGATGTCATATACAACTCCTTCCCAATCCAATCCTGAGACCCTTCCTATAGCATGAGATGTGATATCTCAATGCTTATACCAAATCTGAGACCCTTCCTATAGCTTGAGATGTGATATCCAACTCCTTCCCATTCCAATCCTGAGACCCTTCCTATAGCATGAGATGTGATGTCTCAATGCTTCTAATACCAAACCTGAGATCCTTCCAATAACATGAGATGTGATATCCAACTCCTTCCCATTCCAATCCTGAGACCCTTATGATAGCATGAGATGTGATATCTCAATGCCTCTAATACCAAACCTGAGATACTTCCGATAGCATGAGATGTGATATCTCAATGCTTCTAATACCAAACCTGAGATCCTTCCTATAACATGAGATGTGATTTCCAAATCCTTCCCCTTCCAAACCTGAGACCCTCCATTTAGCATGAGATGTGATATACAACTCCTTCCCATTCCAATCCTGAGACCCTTCTGATAGCATGAGATGTGATAGCTCAATGCCTCTAATACCAAACCTGAGATCCTATCTCTAACATGAAATGTGATATCCATCTCCTTCCCTTTCCAAACCTGAGGCCCTGCCTATAGCATGAGATCTGATATCCAAGTCCTTCCCATTCCAATCCTGAGACCCTTCCTATAGCATGAGATGTGATATCTCAATGCTTATACCAAACCTGAGACCCTTCCTATAGCATGAGATGTGATATCCAACTTCTTCCCATTCCAATCCTGAGACCCTTCCTATAACATGAGATGTGATGTCTCAATGCTTCTAATACCAAACCTGAGATATTTCCTATAACATGAGATGTGATATCCAACTCCTTCCCATTCCAATCCTGAGACCCTTCCTATAGCATGAGATGTGATATCTCAATGCTTACACCAAACCTGAGACCCTTCCTATAGCTTGAGATGTGATATCCAACTCCTTCCCCTTCCAAACCTGAGAGCCTTCCTATAGCATGAGATATGATATCCAAGTCCTTCCCATTCCAATCCTGAGACCCTTCCTATAACATGAAATGTGATATCCAACTCCTTCCCATTCCAACCTGAGACCCTTCCTATAGCATGAGATGGGATATCGAACTTCTTCCAAATCCAATACTGATACCCTTCCGATAGCATGAGATGTGATATCCCAATGCTTCTACCAAACCTGAGACCCATACTATGGCATGAGATGTGATATCAAACTCCTTCCCATTCCAATCCTGAGACCCTTCCTATAGCTTGAGGTGTGATATCCAACTCCTTCCCATTCCAATTCTGAGACCCTTCTTATACCATGAGACTTGATATCTCAATGCTTCTAATACCAAACCTGAGACCCGTCCTATAACATGAGATGTGATATCCAAATCCTTCCCCTTCCAAACCTTAGACCCTTTCTTTATCATGAGATGTGATATCCAACTCCTTCCCATTCCAATCCTGAGACCCTTCCGATATCATGAGATTTGTTATTTCAATGCTTCTAATATCAAACTTGAGACCCTCCCTATAGCATGAGATGTGACATCCAAGTCCTTCCCATTCCAATCCTGAGACCCTTCCTATAACATGAAATGTGATATCCAACTCCTTCCCATTCCAACCTGAGACCCTTCCTATAGCATGAGATGGGATATCGAACTTCTTCCAAATCCAATACTGATACCCTTCCGATAGCATGAGATGTGATATCCCAATGCTTCTACCAAACCTGAGACCCATACTATGGCATGAGATGTGATATCAAACTCCTTCCCATTCCAATCCTGAGACCCTTCCTATAGCTTGAGGTGTGATATCCAACTCCTTCCCATTCCAATTCTGAGACCCTTCTTATACCATGAGACTTGATATCTCAATGCTTCTAATACCAAACCTGAGACCCGTCCTATAACATGAGATGTGATATCCAAATCCTTCCCCTTCCAAACCTTAGACCCTTTCTTTATCATGAGATGTGATATCCAATTCCTTCCCATTCCAATCCTGAGACCCTTCCGATATCATGAGATTTGTTATTTCAATGCTTCTAATATCAAACTTGAGACCCTCCCTATAGCATGAGATGTGACATCCAACTCCTTCCCATTCCAACCTGAGACCCTTCCTATAGCATGAGATGGGATATCCAACTCCTTCCAAATCCAATACTGATACCCTTCCAATAGCATGAGATGTGATATCCCAATGTTTCTACCAAACCTGAGACCCATACTATGGCATGAGATGTGATATCAAACTCATTCCCATTCCAATCCTGAGACTCTTCCTATAGCTTGAGATGTGATATCCAACTCCTTCCCATTCCTATTCTGAGACCCTTCCTATGCCATGAGACTTGATATCTCAATGCTTCTAATACCAAACCTGAGACCCGTCCTATAACATGAGATGTGTTATCCAAATCTTTCCCCTTCCAAACCTTAGACCCTTCCTTTATCATGAGATGTGATATCCAACTCCTTCCCATTCCAATCCTGAGACCCTTCCGATATCATGAGATTTGTTATCTCAATGCTTCTAATATCAAACTTGAGACCCTCCCTATAGCATGAGATGTGACATCCAAGTCCTCCCCATTCCAATCCTGAGACCCTTCCTATAGCATGAGATGTGATATCTCAATGCTTCTAATACCAAACCTGAGACCCTTCCTATAACATGAGATGTCATATACAACTCCTTCCCAATCCAATCCTGAGACCCTTCCTATAGCATGAGATGTGATATCTCAATGCTTATACCAAATCTGAGACCCTTCCTATAGCTTGAGATGTGATATCCAACTCCTTCCCATTCCAATCCTGAGACCCTTCCTATAGCATGAGATGTGATGTCTCAATGCTTCTAATACCAAACCTGAGATCCTTCCAATAACATGAGATGTGATATCCAACTCCTTCCCATTCCAATCCTGAGACCCTTATGATAGCATGAGATGTGATATCTCAATGCCTCTAATACCAAACCTGAGATACTTCCGATAGCATGAGATGTGATATCTCAATGCTTCTAATACCAAACCTGAGATCCTTCCTATAACATGAGATGTGATTTCCAAATCCTTCCCCTTCCAAACCTGAGACCCTCCATTTAGCATGAGATGTGATATACAACTCCTTCCCATTCCAATCCTGAGACCCTTCTGATAGCATGAGATGTGATAGCTCAATGCCTCTAATACCAAACCTGAGATCCTATCTCTAACATGAAATGTGATATCCATCTCCTTCCCTTTCCAAACCTGAGGCCCTGCCTATAGCATGAGATGTGATATCCAAGTCCTTCCCATTCCAATCCTGAGACCCTTCCTATAGCATGAGATGTGATATCTCAATGCTTATACCAAACCTGAGACCCTTCCTATAGCATGAGATGTGATATCCAACTTCTTCCCATTCCAATCCTGAGACCCTTCCTATAACATGAGATGTGATGTCTCAATGCTTCTAATACCAAACCTGAGATATTTCCTATAACATGAGATGTGATATCCAACTCCTTCCCATTCCAATCCTGAGACCCTTCCTATAGCATGAGATGTGATATCTCAATGCTTACACCAAACCTGAGACCCTTCCTATAGCTTGAGATGTGATATCCAACTCCTTCCCATTCCAATCCTGAGACCCTTCCTATAGCTTGAGATGTGATATCCAACTCCTTCCCCTTCCAAACCTGAGAGCCTTCCTATAGCATGAGATATGATATCCAAGTCCTTCCCATTCCAATCCTGAGACCCTTCCTATAACATGAAATGTGATATCCAACTCCTTCCCATTCCAACCTGAGACCCTTCCTATAGCATGAGATGGGATATCGAACTTCTTCCAAATCCAATACTGATACCCTTCCGATAGCATGAGATGTGATATCCCAATGCTTCTACCAAACCTGAGACCCATACTATGGCATGAGATGTGATATCAAACTCCTTCCCATTCCAATCCTGAGACCCTTCCTATAGCTTGAGGTGTGATATCCAACTCCTTCCCATTCCAATTCTGAGACCCTTCTTATACCATGAGACTTGATATCTCAATGCTTCTAATACCAAACCTGAGACCCGTCCTATAACATGAGATGTGATATCCAAATCCTTCCCCTTCCAAAACTTAGACCCTTTCTTTATCATGAGATGTGATATCCAACTCCTTCCCATTCCAATCCTGAGACCCTTCCGATATCATGAGATTTGTTATTTCAATGCTTCTAATATCAAACTTGAGACCCTCCCTATAGCATGAGATGTGACATCCAAGTCCTTCCCATTCCAATCCTGAGACCCTTCATATAGCATGAGATGTGATATCTCTATTCTTCTAATACCAAACCTGAGACCATTCCTATAACATGAGATGGGATATCCAACTCCTTCCCATTCCAATCCTGAGACCCTTCCGATAGCAGAGATGTGATATCTCAATGCTTATACCAAACCTGAGACCCTTCCTATGGCCTGAGATGTCATATACAAATCCTTCCCATTCCAATCCTGAGACCCTTTCTTTAGCATGAGATGTGATATCTCAATGCTTATACCAAATCTGAGACCCTTCCTATAGCATGAGATGTGATATCCAATTCCTTCCCATTCCAATCCTGAGACCCTTCCTATAGCATGAGATGTGATATCTCAATGCTTATACCAAACCTGAGAGCCTACCTATAGCATGAGATGTGATATCCAAGTCCATCCCATTCCAATCCTTAGACCCTTCCTACAGCATACGATGTGATATCTCAATGATTCTAATACCAAACCAGAGACTCTTCCTATAACATGAGATGGGATATCCAACTCCTTCCCATTCCAATCCTGAGCCGCTTCCGATAGCAGAGATGTGATATCTCAATGCTTATACCAAACCTGAGACCCTTCCTATAACATGAGATGTGATATCCAACTCCTTCCCGTTCCAAACCTGAGACACTAACTATAGCATATGTGATATCCAACTGCTTCCCATTCCAAACATGAGACCCTTCCTATAGCAATATCCAACTCCTACCCATTCCAATCCTGAGACCCTTCCTATAGCAAGAGATGTGATATCCAAATCCTTCCCATTCCAATCCTGAGACCCTTCCTATAACATGAGATGTGATATCCAACTCCTTCCCATTCAAATCCTGAGACCCTTCCTATAGCATGAGAAGGGATATTCAACTCCTTCCCAATCCAATCCTGAGACCCTTCCGAGAGCAGAGACGTGATATCTCAATGCTTCTACCAAACCTGAGACCCTTCCTTTAGCATGAGATGTGATATCCAAATCCTTCACATTCCAATCCTGAGACCCTTCCTATAGCATGAGATGTGATATCTCAATGCTTCTAATACCAAACCTGAGATCCTTCCTATAACATGAGATGTGATATCCAATTCCTTCCCATTCCAAACCTGAGACCCTTCCTATTGGATGAGATGTGATATCCAACTCCTTCCCATTCCAACCCTGAGACCCTTCCTATAGCATGAGATGTGATGTCTCAATGCTTCTAATACCAAACCTGAGATCCTTCCTATAACATGAGATGTGATATCCAACTCCTTCCATTCCAATCCTGAGACCCGTCCTATAGCATGAGATGTGATATCTCAATGCTTATACCAAACCTGAGACCCTTCCTATAGCATGAGATGTGATATCCAACTACTTCCCATTCCAATCCTGAGACCCTTCCTATAGCATGAGATGTGATATCTCAATGCTTCTAATACCAAACCTGAGATACTTCCTCTAACATGAAATGTGATATCCAACTCCTTCCCTTTCCAAACCTAAGAGCCTATCTATAGCATGAGATGTGATATCCAAGTCCTTCCCATTCCAATCCTTAGACCCTTCCTACAGCATGCAATATGATATCTCAATGATTCTAATAACAAACCTGAGACCCGTCCTATAGCATGAGATATGATATCCAAGTCCTTCCCATTCCAATCCTGAGACCCTTCCTATAACATGAAATGTGATATCCAACTCCTTCCCATTCCAACCTGAGACACTTCCTACTGCATGAGATGCCATATACAACTCCTTCCCATTCCAATCCTGAGACCCTTCCTATAGCACGAGATGTGATATCGCAATGCTTATACCAAACCTGAGACCCTTCCTCTAGCATGAGATGTGATATCCAACTCCTTCCCATTCCAATCCTGAGACCCTTCCTATAGCATGAGATGTGATATCCAACTCCTTCCCATTCCAATCCTGAGACCCTTCCTATAGCCTGAGATCTGATATCTCAATGCCTCTAATACCAAACCTGAGATCCTTCCTCTAACATGAAATGTGATATCCAACTCCTTCCCTTTCCAAACCTGAGAGCCTATCTATAGCATGAGATGTGATATCCAATTCCTTCCCATTCCAATCCTGAGACACTTCCGATAGCAGAGATGTGATATCTCAATGCTTATACCAAACCTGAGACCCTTCCTATAACATGAGATGTGATATCCAACTCCTTCCCGTTCCAAACCTGAGACCCTTCCGATAGCAGAGATGTGATATCTCAATGCTTATACCAAACCTGAGACCCTTCCTATAACATGAGATGTGATATCCAACTCCTTCCCGTTCCAAACCTGAGACCCTTCCTTTAGCATGAGATGTGATATCCAGCTCCTTCCCGTTCCAAACCTGAGACCCTTCCTATAGCATGAGATGTGATATCTCAATGCTTCTACCAAACCTGAGACCCTTCCTTTAGCATGAGATGTGATAACCAACTCCTTCCCATTCCAATCCTGAGACCCTTCCTATAGCATGAGATGTGATATCTCAATACTTCTAATACCAAACCTGAGATCCTTCCGATAACATGAGATGTGATATCCAAATCCTTCCCCTTCCAAACCTGAGACCCTCCCTTTAGCATGAGATGTGATATCCAACTCCTTCCCATTCCAATCCTGAGAACCTTCTGATAGCATGAGATGTGATATCTCAATGCTTCTATACCAAACCTGAGATCCTTCCGATAGCATGAGATGTGATATCTCAATGCTTCTAATACCAAACCTGAGATCCTTCCTATAACATGAGATGTGAAATCCAAATCCTTCCCTTCCAAACCTGAGACCCTCCCTTTAGCATGAGATGTGATATCCAACTCCTTCCCATTCCAATCCTGAGACTCTTCTGATAGCATGAGATGTGATATCTCAATGCCTCTAATACCAAACCTGAGATCCTACCTCTAACATGAAATGTGATATCCAACTCTTTCCCCTTCCAAACCTGAGAGCCTTCCTATAGCATGAGATGTGATATCCAAGTCCTTCTAATTCCAATCCTGAGACCCTTCCTATAACATGAGATGTGATATCCAACTCCTTCCCATTCCAACCTGAGACCCTTCCTATAGCATGAGATGGGATATCCCAATGCTTCTACCAAACCTGAGACCCATACTATGGCATGAGATGTGATATCAAACTCCTTCCCCTTCCAAACCTTAGACACTTCCTTTATCATGAGATGTGATATCCAACTCCTTCCCATTCCATCCCTGAGACCCTTACAATATCATGAGATGTGATATCTCAATGCTTCTAATATCAAACTTGAGACCCTCCTTATAGCATGAGATGTGATATCCAAGTCCTTCCCATTCCAATCCTGAGACCCTTCCTATAGCATGAGATGTGATATCTCAATGCTTCTAATACCAAACCTGAGACCCTTCCTATAACATGAGATGGGAATATCCAACTCCTTCCCATTCCAATCCTGAGACCCTTCCGATAGTAGAGATGTGATATCTCAATGCTTATACCAAACCTATGATCCTTCCTATAACATGAGATGTGATATCCAACTCCTTCCCATTCCAATCCTGAGACACTTCCTATAGCATGAGATGTGATATCTCACTGCTTATACCAAACCTGAGACCCTTCCTATAGCATGAGATGTGACATCCAACTCCTTCCCATTCCAATCCTGAGACCCTTCCTATAGCATGAGATATGATATCTCAATGCTTCTAATATCAAACTTGAGACCCTCCCTATAGCATGAGATGTGATATCCAACTCCTTCCCATTCCAATCCTGAGACCCTTCCTATAGCATGAGATGTGATATCTCAATGCTTATACCAAACCTGAGACCCTTCCTATAGCATGAGATGTGATATCCAACTCCTTCCCATTCCAATCCTGAGACCCTTCCTATAGCATGAGATTTGATATCTCAATGCCTCTAATACCAAACCTGAGATCCTTCCTCTAACATGAAATGTGATATCCAACTCCTTCCCATTCCAATCCTGAGACCCTTCCGATAGCAGAGATGTGATATCTCAATGCTTATACCAAACCTGAGACCCTTCCTATGGCCTGAGATGTCATATACAAATCCTTCCCATTCCAATCCTGAGACCCTTTCTTTAGCATGAGATGTGATATCTCAATGCTTATACCAAATCTGAGACCCTTCCTATAGCATGAGATGTGATATCCAATTCCTTCCCATTCCAATCCTGAGACCCTTCCTATAGCATGAGATGTGATATCTCAATGCTTATACCAAACCTGAGAGCCTACCTATAGCATGAGATGTGATATCCAAGTCCATCCCATTCCAATCCTTAGACCCTTCCTACAGCATACGATGTGATATCTCAATGATTCTAATACCAAACCAGAGACTCTTCCTATAACATGAGATGGGATATCCAACTCCTTCCCATTCCAATCCTGAGCCGCTTCCGATAGCAGAGATGTGATATCTCAATGCTTATACCAAACCTGAGACCCTTCCTATAACATGAGATGTGATATCCAACTCCTTCCCGTTCCAAACCTGAGACACTAACTATAGCATATGTGATATCCAACTGCTTCCCATTCCAAACATGAGACCCTTCCTATAGCAATATCCAACTCCTACCCATTCCAATCCTGAGACCCTTCCTATAGCAAGAGATGTGATATCCAAATCCTTCCCATTCCAATCCTGAGACCCTTCCTATAACATGAGATGTGATATCCAACTCCTTCCCATTCAAATCCTGAGACCCTTCCTATAGCATGAGAAGGGATATTCAACTCCTTCCCAATCCAATCCTGAGACCCTTCCGAGAGCAGAGACGTGATATCTCAATGCTTCTACCAAACCTGAGACCCTTCCTTTAGCATGAGATGTGATATCCAAATCCTTCACATTCCAATCCTGAGACCCTTCCTATAGCATGAGATGTGATATCTCAATGCTTCTAATACCAAACCTGAGATCCTTCCTATAACATGAGATGTGATATCCAATTCCTTCCCATTCCAAACCTGAGACCCTTCCTATTGGATGAGATGTGATATCCAACTCCTTCCCATTCCAACCCTGAGACCCTTCCTATAGCATGAGATGTGATGTCTCAATGCTTCTAATACCAAACCTGAGATCCTTCCTATAACATGAGATGTGATATCCAACTCCTTCCATTCCAATCCTGAGACCCGTCCTATAGCATGAGATGTGATATCTCAATGCTTATACCAAACCTGAGACCCTTCCTATAGCATGAGATGTGATATCCAACTACTTCCCATTCCAATCCTGAGACCCTTCCTATAGCATGAGATGTGATATCTCAATGCTTCTAATACCAAACCTGAGATACTTCCTCTAACATGAAATGTGATATCCAACTCCTTCCCTTTCCAAACCTAAGAGCCTATCTATAGCATGAGATGTGATATCCAAGTCCTTCCCATTCCAATCCTTAGACCCTTCCTACAGCATGCAATATGATATCTCAATGATTCTAATAACAAACCTGAGACCCGTCCTATAGCATGAGATATGATATCCAAGTCCTTCCCATTCCAATCCTGAGACCCTTCCTATAACATGAAATGTGATATCCAACTCCTTCCCATTCCAACCTGAGACACTTCCTACTGCATGAGATGCCATATACAACTCCTTCCCATTCCAATCCTGAGACCCTTCCTATAGCACGAGATGTGATATCGCAATGCTTATACCAAACCTGAGACCCTTCCTCTAGCATGAGATGTGATATCCAACTCCTTCCCATTCCAATCCTGAGACCCTTCCTATAGCATGAGATGTGATATCCAACTCCTTCCCATTCCAATCCTGAGACCCTTCCTATAGCCTGAGATCTGATATCTCAATGCCTCTAATACCAAACCTGAGATCCTTCCTCTAACATGAAATGTGATATCCAACTCCTTCCCTTTCCAAACCTGAGAGCCTATCTATAGCATGAGATGTGATATCCAATTCCTTCCCATTCCAATCCTGAGACACTTCCGATAGCAGAGATGTGATATCTCAATGCTTATACCAAACCTGAGACCCTTCCTATAACATGAGATGTGATATCCAACTCCTTCCCGTTCCAAACCTGAGACCCTTCCGATAGCAGAGATGTGATATCTCAATGCTTATACCAAACCTGAGACCCTTCCTATAACATGAGATGTGATATCCAACTCCTTCCCGTTCCAAACCTGAGACCCTTCCTTTAGCATGAGATGTGATATCCAGCTCCTTCCCGTTCCAAACCTGAGACCCTTCCTATAGCATGAGATGTGATATCTCAATGCTTCTACCAAACCTGAGACCCTTCCTTTAGCATGAGATGTGATAACCAACTCCTTCCCATTCCAATCCTGAGACCCTTCCTATAGCATGAGATGTGATATCTCAATACTTCTAATACCAAACCTGAGATCCTTCCGATAACATGAGATGTGATATCCAAATCCTTCCCCTTCCAAACCTGAGACCCTCCCTTTAGCATGAGATGTGATATCCAACTCCTTCCCATTCCAATCCTGAGAACCTTCTGATAGCATGAGATGTGATATCTCAATGCTTCTATACCAAACCTGAGATCCTTCCGATAGCATGAGATGTGATATCTCAATGCTTCTAATACCAAACCTGAGATCCTTCCTATAACATGAGATGTGAAATCCAAATCCTTCCCTTCCAAACCTGAGACCCTCCCTTTAGCATGAGATGTGATATCCAACTCCTTCCCATTCCAATCCTGAGACTCTTCTGATAGCATGAGATGTGATATCTCAATGCCTCTAATACCAAACCTGAGATCCTACCTCTAACATGAAATGTGATATCCAACTCTTTCCCCTTCCAAACCTGAGAGCCTTCCTATAGCATGAGATGTGATATCCAAGTCCTTCTAATTCCAATCCTGAGACCCTTCCTATAACATGAGATGTGATATCCAACTCCTTCCCATTCCAACCTGAGACCCTTCCTATAGCATGAGATGGGATATCCCAATGCTTCTACCAAACCTGAGACCCATACTATGGCATGAGATGTGATATCAAACTCCTTCCCCTTCCAAACCTTAGACACTTCCTTTATCATGAGATGTGATATCCAACTCCTTCCCATTCCATCCCTGAGACCCTTACAATATCATGAGATGTGATATCTCAATGCTTCTAATATCAAACTTGAGACCCTCCTTATAGCATGAGATGTGATATCCAAGTCCTTCCCATTCCAATCCTGAGACCCTTCCTATAGCATGAGATGTGATATCTCAATGCTTCTAATACCAAACCTGAGACCCTTCCTATAACATGAGATGGGAATATCCAACTCCTTCCCATTCCAATCCTGAGACCCTTCCGATAGTAGAGATGTGATATCTCAATGCTTATACCAAACCTATGATCCTTCCTATAACATGAGATGTGATATCCAACTCCTTCCCATTCCAATCCTGAGACACTTCCTATAGCATGAGATGTGATATCTCACTGCTTATACCAAACCTGAGACCCTTCCTATAGCATGAGATGTGACATCCAACTCCTTCCCATTCCAATCCTGAGACCCTTCCTATAGCATGAGATATGATATCTCAATGCTTCTAATATCAAACTTGAGACCCTCCCTATAGCATGAGATGTGATATCCAACTCCTTCCCATTCCAATCCTGAGACCCTTCCTATAGCATGAGATGTGATATCTCAATGCTTATACCAAACCTGAGACCCTTCCTATAGCATGAGATGTGATATCCAACTCCTTCCCATTCCAATCCTGAGACCCTTCCTATAGCATGAGATTTGATATCTCAATGCCTCTAATACCAAACCTGAGATCCTTCCTCTAACATGAAATGTGATATCCAACTCCTTCCCATTCCAATCCTGAGACACTTCCTATAGCATGAGATGTGATATCTAAATGCTTCTAATACCAAACTTGAGACTCTTCCTATAACATGAGATGGGATATCCAACTCCTTCCCATTCCAATCCTTAGACCGTTCCTACAGCATTCAATATGATATCTCAATGATTCTAATAACAAACCTGAGACCCGTCCTATAACATGAGATGGGATATCCAACACCTTCCCATTCCAATCCTGAGACACTTCCGATAGCAGAGATGTGATATCTCAATGCTTATACCAAACCTGAGACCCTTCCTATAACATGAGATGTGATATCCAACTCCTTCCCGTTCCAAACCTGAGACCCTTCCTATAGCATATGTGATATCCAACACATTCCCATTCCAAACATGAGACCCTTCCTATAGCAGGAATGTAATATCCAACTCCTTCCCATTCCAATCCTGAGACCATTCCTATAGCATGAGATGTGATATCTCAATGCTTCTAATACCAAACCTGATATCCTTCCTATGACATGAGATGTGATATCCAATTCCTCCCCATTCCAAACCTGAGAACCTTCCTACAGCATGCAATGTGATATCTCAATGCTTCTAATACCAAACCTGAGACCAGTCCTATAACATGAGATTGGATATCCAACTCCTTCCACTTCCAAACCTGAGACCCTTCCTATAGCATGAGATGTGATATCCAACTTCTTCCAATTCCAATCCTGAGACCCTTCCTATAACATGAGATGTGATGTCTCAATGCTTCTAATACCAAACCTGAGATCTTTCCTATAACATGAGATGTGATATCCAACTCCTTCCCATTCCAATCCTGAGACCCTTCCTATAGCATGAGATGTGCTATCTCAATGCTTATACCAAACCTGAGACCCTTCCTAAAGCTTGAGATGTGATATCCAACTCCTTCCCATTCCAATCCTGAGACCCTTCCTATAACATGAAATGTGATATCCAACTCCTTCCCATTCCAACCTGAGACCCTTCCTATAGCATGAGATGTGATATCTCAAGGCCTCTAATACCAAACCTGAGATCCTTCCTCTAACATGAAATGTGATATCCAACTCCTTCTCCTTCCAAACCTGAGAGCCTTCCTATAGCATGAGATATGATATCCAAGTCCTTCCCATTCCAATCCTGAGACCCTTCCTATAACATGAAATGTGATATCCAACTCCTTCCCATTCCAACCTGAGACCCTTCCTATAGCATGAGATGGGATATCCATCACCTTCCAAATCCAATACTGATACCCTTCCAATAGCATGAGATGTGATATCCCAATGCTTCTATCAAACCTGAGAACCATACTATGGCATGAGATGGGATATCAAACTCCTTCCCATTCCAATCCTGAGACTCTTCCTATAGCTTGAGATGTGATATCCAACTCCTTCCCATTCCAATTCTGAGACCCTTCCTATACCATGAGACTTGATATCTCAATGCTTCTAATATCAAAATTGAGACCCTCCCTATAGCATGAGATGGGATATCCAACTCCTTCCCATTCCAATCCTGAGACCCTTCCGATAGCAGAGATGTGATATCTCAATGCTTATACCAAATCTGAGACCCTTCCTATAGCATGAGATGTGATATCCAACTCCTTCCCATTCCAATCCTGAGACCCTTCCTATAGCATGAGATGTGATGTCTCAATGCTTCTATTACCAAACCTGAGATCCTTCCTATAACATGAGATGTGATATCCAACTCCTTCCTATTCCAATCCTGAGACCCTTCCTATAGCATGAGATGTGATATCTCAAGGCCTCTAATACCAAACCTGAGATCCTTCCTCTAACATGAAATGTGATATCCAACTCCTTCTCCTTCCAAACCTGAGAGCCTTCCTATAGCATGAGATATGATATCCAAGTCCTTCCCATTCCAATCCTGAGACCCTTCCTATAACATGAAATGTGATATCCAACTCCTTCCCATTCCAACCTGAGACCCTTCCTATAGCATGAGATGGGATATCCTACTCCTTCCAAATCCAATACTGATACCCTTCCAATAGCATGAGATGTGATATCCCAATGCTTCTACCAAACCTGAGACCCATACTATGGCATGAGATGTGATATCAAACTCCTTCACATTCCAATTCTGAGACTCTTCCTATAGCTTGAGATGTGATATCCAACTCCTTCACATTCCAATTCTGAGACCCTTCCTATGCCATGAGACTTGATATCTCAATGCTTCGAATACCAAACCTGAGACCCGTCCTATAACATGAGATGTGATATCTAAATCTTTCCCCTTCCAAACCTTAGACCCTTCCTTTATCATGAGATGTGATATCCAACTCCTTCCCATTCCAATCCTGAGACCCTTCCGATATCATGAGATGTGATATCTCAATGCTTCTAATACCAAACCTGAGACCCTGCCTATAACATGAGATGGGATATCCAACTCCTTCCCATTCCAATCCTGAGACCCTTCCGATAGCAGAGATGTGATATCTCAATGCTTATACCAATCCTGAGACCCTTCCTATGGCCTGAGATGTCATATACAACTCCTTCCCAATCCAATCCTGAGACCCTTCCTATAGCATGAGATGTGATATCTCAATGCTTATACCAAATGTGAGACCCTTCCTATAGCATGAGATGTGATATCCAACTCCTTCCCATTCCAATCCTGAGACCCTTCCTATAGCATGAGATGTGATGTCTCAATGCTTCTAATACCAAACCTGAGATCCTTCCTATAACATGAGATGTGATATCCAACTCCTTCCCATTCCAATCCTGAGACCCTTCCTATAGCATGAGATGTGATGTCTCAATGCTTCTAATACCAAACCTGAGAACCTTCCTACAGCATGCGATGTGATATCTCAATGCTTCTAATACCAAACCTGAGACCAGTCCTATAACATGAGATTGGATATCCAGCTCCTTCCCCTTCCAAACCTGAGACCCTTCCTATAGCATGAGATGTGATATCCAACTTCTTCCCATTCCAATCCTGAGACCCTTCCTATAACATGAGATGTGATGTCTCAATGCTTCTAATACCAAACCTGAGATCTTTCCTATAACATGAGATGTGATATCCAACTCCTTCCCATTCCAATCCTGAGACCCTTCCTATAGCATGAGATGTGCTATCTCAATGCTTATACCAAACCTGAGACCCTTCCTAAAGCTTGGATGTGATATCCAACTCCTTCCCATTCCAATCCTGAGACCCTTCCTATATCATGAGATGTGATATCTCAAGGCCTCTAATACCAAACCTGAGATCCTTCCTCTAACATGAAATGTGATATCCAACTCCTTCCCCTTCCAAACCTGAGAGCCTTCCTATAGCATGAGATATGATATCCAAGTCCTTCCCATTCCAATCCTGAGACCCTTCCTATAACATGAAATGTGATATCCAACTCCTTCCCATTCCAACCTGAGACCCTTCCTATAGCATGAGATGTGATATCCAACTCCTTCCAAATCCAATACTGATACCCTTCCAATAGCATGAGATGTGATATCCCAATGCTTCTACCAAACCTGAGACCCATACTATGGCATGAGATGTGATATCAAACTCATTCCCATTCCAATCCTGAGACTCTTCCTATAGCTTGAGATGTGATATCCAACTCCTTCCCATTCCAATTCTGAGACCCTTCCTATGCCATGAGACTTGATATCTCAATGCTTCTAATACCAAACCTGAGACCCGTCCTATAACATGAGATGTGATATCCAAATCTTTCCCCTTCCAAACCTTAGACCCTTCCTTTATCATGAGATGTGATATCCAACTCCTTCCCATTCCAATCCTGAGACCCTTCCGATATCATGAGATTTGTTATCTCAATGCTTCTAATATCAAACTTGTGACCCTCCCTATAGCATGAGATGTGACATCCAAGTCCTCCCCGTTCCAATCCTGAGACCCTTCCTATAGCATGAGATGTGATATCTCAATGCTTCTAATACCAAACCTGAGACCCTTCCTATAACATGAGATGTCATATACAACTCCTTCCCAATCCAATCCTGAGACCCTTCCTATAGCATGAGGTGTGATATCTCAATGCTTATACCAAATCTGAGACCCTTCCTTTATCATGAGATGTGATATCCAACTCCTTCCCATTCCAATCCTGAGACCCTTCCGATATCATGAGATTTGTTATCTCAATGCTTCTAATATCAAACTTGTGACCCTCCCTATAGCATGAGATGTGACATCCAAGTCCTCCCCGTTCCAATCCTGAGACCCTTCCTATAGCATGAGATGTGATATCTCAATGCTTCTAATACCAAACCTGAGATCCTTCCTATAACATGAGATGTGATATCCAACTCCTTCCCATTCCAATCCTGAGACCCTTCCTATAGCATGAGATGTGATGTCTCAATGCTTCTAATACCAAACCTGAGAACCTTCCTACAGCATGCGATGTGATATCTCAATGCTTCTAATACCAAACCTGAGACCAGTCCTATAACATGAGATTGGATATCCAGCTCCTTCCCCTTCCAAACCTGAGACCCTTCCTATAGCATGAGATGTGATATCCAACTTCTTCCCATTCCAATCCTGAGACCCTTCCTATAACATGAGATGTGATGTCTCAATGCTTCTAATACCAAACCTGAGATCTTTCCTATAACATGAGATGTGATATCCAACTCCTTCCCATTCCAATCCTGAGACCCTTCCTATAGCATGAGATGTGCTATCTCAATGCTTATACCAAACCTGAGACCCTTCCTAAAGCTTGGATGTGATATCCAACTCCTTCCCATTCCAATCCTGAGACCCTTCCTATATCATGAGATGTGATATCTCAAGGCCTCTAATACCAAACCTGAGATCCTTCCTCTAACATGAAATGTGATATCCAACTCCTTCCCCTTCCAAACCTGAGAGCCTTCCTATAGCATGAGATATGATATCCAAGTCCTTCCCATTCCAATCCTGAGACCCTTCCTATAACATGAAATGTGATATCCAACTCCTTCCCATTCCAACCTGAGACCCTTCCTATAGCATGAGATGGGATATCCAACTCCTTCCAAATCCAATACTGATACCCTTCCAATAGCATGAGATATGATATCCCAATGCTTCTACCAAACCTGAGACCCATACTATGGCATGAGATGTGATATCAAACTCATTCCCATTCCAATCCTGAGACTCTTCCTATAGCTTGAGATGTGATATCCAACTCCTTCCCATTCCAATTCTGAGACCCTTCCTATGCCATGAGACTTGATATCTCAATGCTTCTAATACCAAACCTGAGACCCGTCCTATAACATGAGATGTGATATCCAAATCTTTCCCCTTCCAAACCTTAGACCCTTCCTTTATCATGAGATGTGATATCCAACTCCTTCCCATTCCAATCCTGAGACCCTTCCGATATCATGAGATTTGTTATCTCAATGCTTCTAATATCAAACTTGTGACCCTCCCTATAGCATGAGATGTGACATCCAAGTCCTCCCCGTTCCAATCCTGAGACCCTTCCTATAGCATGAGATGTGATATCTCAATGCTTCTAATACCAAACCTGAGACCCTTCCTATAACATGAGATGTCATATACAACTCCTTCCCAATCCAATCCTGAGACCCTTCCTATAGCATGAGGTGTGATATCTCAATGCTTATACCAAATCTGAGACCCTTCCTATAGCATGAGATGTGATATCCAACTCCTTCCCATTCCAATCCTGAGACCGTTCCTATAGCATGAGATGTGATGTCTCAATGCTTCTAATACCAAACCTGAGAACCTTCCAATAACATGAGATGCGATATCCAACTCCTTCCCATTCCAATCCTGAGACCCTTATGATAGCATGAGATGTGATATCTCAATGCTTCTAATACCAAACCTGAGATACTTCCGATAGCATGAGATGTGATATCTCAATGCTTCTAATACCAAACCTGAGATCCTTCCTATAACATGAGGTGTGATTTCCAAATCCTTCCCCTTCCAAACCTGAGACCCTCCATTTAGCATGAGATGTGATATACAACTCCTTCCCATTCCAATCCTGAGACCCTTCGGATAGCATGAGATGTGATATCTCAATGCCTCTAATACCAAACCTGAGATCCTATCTCTAACATGAAATGTGATATCCATCTCCTTCCCTTTCCAAACCTGAGGCCCTGCCTATAGCATGAGATGTGATATCCAAGTCCTTCCCATTCCAATCCTGAGACCCTTCCTATAGCATGTGATGTGATATCTCAATGCTTATACCAAACCTGAGACCCTTCCTATGGCATGAGATGTCATATACAACTCCTTCCCATTCCAATCCTGAGACCCTTCCTATAGCATGAGATGTGATATCTCAATGCTTATACCAAACCTGAGACCCTTCCTATAGCATGATATGTGATATCCAACTTCTTCCCATTCCAATCCTGAGACCCTTCCTATAACATGAGATGTGATGTCTCAATGCTTCTAATACCAAACCTGAGATATTTCCTATAACATGAGATGTGATATCCAACTCCTTCCCATTCCAATCCTGAGACCCTTCCTATAGCATGAGATGTGATATCTCAATGCTTATACCAAACCTGAGACCCTTCCTATAGCTTGAGATGTGATATCCAACTCCTTCCCATTCCAATCCTGAGACCCTTCCTATAGCTTGAGATGTGATATCCAACTCCTTCCCCTTCCAAACCTGAGAGCCTTCCTATAGCATGAGATATGATATCCAAGTCCTTCCCATTCCAATCCTGAGACCCTTCCTATAACATGAAATGTGATATCCAACTCCTTCCCATTCCAACCTGAGACCCTTCCTATAGCATGAGATGGGATATCCAACTTCTTCCAAATCCAATACTGATACCCTTCCGATAGCATGAGATGTGATATCCCAATGCTTCTACCAAACCTGAGACCCATACTATGGCATGAGATGTGATATCAAACTCCTTCCCATTCCAATCCTGAGACCCTTCCTATAGCTTGAGGTGTGATATCCAACTCCTTCCCATTCCAATCCTGAGACCCTTCCTATAGCATGAGATGTGATGTCTCAATGCTTCTAATACCAAACCTGAGATCCTTCCAATAACATGAGATGTGATATCCAACTCCTTCCCATTCCAATCCTGAGACCCTTATGATAGCATGAGATGTGATATCTCAATGCCTCTAATACCAAACCTGAGATACTTCCGATAGCATGAGATGTGATATCTCAATGCTTCTAATACCAAACCTGAGATCCTTCCTATAACATGAGATGTGATTTCCAAATCCTTCCCCTTCCAAACCTGAGACCCTCCATTTAGCATGAGATGTGATATACAACTCCTTCCCATTCCAATCCTGAGACCCTTCTGATAGCATGAGATGTGATATCTCAATGCCTCTAATACCAAACCTGAGAACCTATCTCTAACATGAAATGTGATACCCATCTCCTTCCCTTTCCAAACCTGAGGCCCTGCCTATAGCATGAGATGTGATATCCAAGTCCTTCCCATTCCAATCCTGAGACCCTTCCTATAGCATGTGATGTGATATCTCAATGCTTATACCAAACCTGAGACCCTTCCTATGGCATGAGATGTCATATACAACTCCTTCCCATTCCAATCCTGAGACCCTTCCTATAGCATGAGATGTGATATCTCAATGCTTATACCAAACCTGAGACCCTTCCTATAGCATGAGATGTGATATCCAACTTCTTCCCATTCCAATCCTGAGACCCTTCCTATAACATGAGATGTGATGTCTCAATGCTTCTAATACCAAACCTGAGATATTTCCTATAACATGAGATGTGATATCCAACTCCTTCCCATTCCAATCCTGAGACCCTTCCTATAGCATGAGATGTGATATCTCAATGCTTATACCAAACCTGAGACCCTTCCTATAGCTTGAGATGTGATATCCAACTCCTTCCCATTCCAATCCTGAGACCTTTCCTATAGCTTGAGATGTGATATCCAACTCCTTCCCCTTCCAAACCTGAGAGTCTTCCTATAGCATGAGATATGATATCCAAGTCCTTCCCATTCCAATCCTGAGACCCTTCCTATAACATGAAATGTGATATCCAACTCCTTCCCATTCCAACCTGAGACCCTTCCTATAGCATGAGATGGGATATCCAACTTCTTCCAAATCCAATACTGATACCCTTCCGATAGCATGAGATGTGATATCCCAATGCTTCTACCAAACCTGAGACCCATACTATGGCATGAGATGTGATATCAAACTCCTTCCCATTCCAATCCTGAGACCCTTCCTATAGCTTGAGGTGTGATATCCAACTCCTTCCCATTACAATTCTGAGACCCTTCTTATACCATGAGACTTGATATCTCAATGCTTCTAATACCAAACCTGAGACCCGTCCTATAACATGAGATGTGATATCCAAATCCTTCCCCTTCCAAACCTTAGACCCTTTCTTTATCATGAGATGTAATATCCAACTCCTTCCCATTCCAATCCTGAGACCCTTCCGATATCATGAGACTTTGTTATCTCAATGCTTCTAATATCAAACTTGAGACCCTCCCTATAGCATGAGATGTGACATCCAAGTCCTTCCCATTCCAATCCTGAGACCCTTCATATAGCATGAGATGTGATATCTCTATTCTTCTAATACCAAACCTGAGACCATTCCTATAACATGAGATGGGATATCCAACTCCTTCCCATTCCAATCCTGGGACCCTTCTGATAGCAGAGATGTGATATCTCAATGCTTATACCAAACCTGAGACCCTTCCTATGGCCTGAGATGTCATATACAACTCCTTCCCATTCCAATCCTGAGACCCTTTCTTTAGCATGAGATGTGATATCTCAATGCTTATACCAAATCTGAGACCCTTCCTATAGCATGAGATGTGATATCCAATTCCTTCCCATTCCAACCCTGAGACCCTTCCTATAGCATGAGATGTGATATCTCAATGCTTATACCAAACCTGAGAGCCTACCTATAGCATGAGATGTGATATCCAAGTCCATCCCATTCCAATCCTTAGACCCTTCCTACAGCATGCGATGTGATATCTCAATGATTCTAATACCAAACCAGAGACTCTTCCTATAACATGAGATGGGATATCCAACTCCTTCCCATTCCAATCCTGAGCCGCTTCCGATAGCAGAGATGTGATATCTCAATGCTTATACCAAACCTGAGACCCTTCCTATAACATGAGATGTGATATCCAACTCCTTCCCGTTCCAAACCTGAGACACTAACTATAGCATATGTGATATCCAACTGCTTCCCATTCCAAACATGAGACCCTTCCTATAGCAAGAAAGTAATATCCAACTCCTACCCATTCCAATCCTGAGAGCCTTCCTATAGCAAGAGATGTGATATCCAAATCCTTCCCATTCCAATCCTGAGACCCTTCCTATAACATGAGATGTGATATCCAACTCCTTCCCATTCAAATCCTGAGACCCTTCCTATAGCATGAGAAGGGATATTCAACTCCTTCCCAATCCAATCCTGAGACCCTTCCGATAGCAGAGACGTGATATCTCAATGCTTCTACCAAACCTGAGACCCTTCCTTTAGCATGAGATGTGATATCCAAATCCTTCACATTCCAATCCTGAGACCCTTCCTATAGTATGAGATGTGATATCTCAATGCTTCTAATACCAAACCTGAGACCCTTCCTATGGCCTGAGATGTCATATACAACTCCTTCCCATTCCAATCCTGAGACCCTTCCTATAGCATGAGATGTGATATCTCAATGCTTATACCAAATCTGAGACCCTTCCTAGCATGAGATGTGATATCCAACTCCTTCCCATTCCAATCCTGAGACCCTTCCTATAGCATGAGATGTGATGTCTCAATGCTTCTAATACCAAACCTGAGATCCTTCCTATAACATGAGATGTGATATCCAACTCCTTCCCATTCCAATCCTGAGACCCTTATGAAAGCATGAGATGTGATATCTCAATGCTTCTAATACCAAACCTGAGATCCTTCCTATAACATGAGATGTGATTTCCAAATCCTTCCTCTTCCAAACCTGAGACCCTCCCTTTAGCATGAGATGTGATATCCAACTCCTTCCCATTTCAATCCTGAGACCCTTCTGATAGCATGAGATGTGATATCTCAATGCCTCTAATACCAAACCTGAGATCCTACCTCTAACATGAAATGTGATATCCATCTCATTCCCTTTCCAAACCTGAAACCCTGCCTATAGCATGAGATGTGATATCCAAGTCCTTCCCATTCGAATCCTGAGACCCTTCCTATAGCATGTGATGTGATATCTCAATGCTTATACCAAACCTGAGACCCTTCCTATGGCATGAGATGTCATATACAACTCCTTCTCATTCCAATCCTGAGACCCTTCCTATAGCATGAGATGTGATATCTCAATGCTTATACCAAACCTGAGACCCTTCCTATAGCATGAGATGTGATATCCAACTCCTTCCCATTCCAATCCTGAGACCCTTCCTATAGCATGAGATGTCATATACAACTCCTTCCCATTCCAATCCTGAGACCCTTCCTATAACATGAGATGTGATGTCTCAATGCTTCTAATACCAAACCTGAGAGCTTTCCTATAACATGAGATGTGATATCCAACTCCTTCCCATTCCAATCCTGAGACCCTTCCTATAGCATGAGATGTGATATCACAATGCTTATACCAAACCTGACACAGTTCCTATAGCTTGAGATGTGATATCCAACTCCTTCCCATTCCAATCCTGAGACCCTTCCTATAGCATGAGATGTGATATCTCAAGGCCTCTAATACCAAACCTGAGATCCTTCCTCTAACATGAAATGTGATATCCAACTCCTTCCCCTTCCAAACCTGAGAGCCTTCCTATAGCATGGGTTATGATATCCAAGTCCTTCCCATTCCAATACTGAGACCCTTCCTATAACATGAAATGTGATATCCAACTCCTTCCCATTCCAACCTGAGACCCTTCCTATATCATGAGATGGGATATCTCAATGCTTCTAATACCAAACCTGAGACTCTTCCTATAACATGAGATGGGATATCCAACTCCTTCCCATTCCAATCCTAAGACCCTTTCGATAGCAGAGATGTGATATCTCAATGCTTATACCAAACCTGAGACCCTTCCTACGGCATGAGATGTCATATACAACTCCTTCCCATTCCAATCCTGAGACCCTTCCTATAGCACGAGATGTGATATCTCAATGCTTATACCAAACCTGAGACCCTTCCTCTAGCATGAGATGTGATATCCAACTCCTTCCCATTCCAATCCTGAGACCCTTCCTATAGCATGAGATGTGATATCCAACTCCTTCCCATTCCAATCCTGAGAACCTTCCTATAGCCTGAGATCTGATATCTCAATGCCTCTAATACCAAACCTGAGATCCTTCCTCTAACATGAAATGTGATATCCAACTCCTTCCCTTTCCAAACTTGAGAGCCTATCTATAGCATGAGATGTGATATCCAAGTCCTTCCCATTCCAATCCTGAGACACTTCCGATAGCAGAGATGTGATATCTCAATGCTTATACCAAACCTGAGACCCTTCCTATAACATGAGATGTGATATCCAACTCCTTCCCGTTCCAAACCTGAGACCCTTCCTTTAGCATGAGATGTGATATCCAGCTCCTTCCCATTCCAATCCTGAGACCCTTCTGATAGCATGAGATGTGATATCTCAATGCTTCTAATATCAAAACTGAGACCCTCCCTATAGCATGATATGTGATATCTAAGTCCTTCCCATTCCAATCCTTAGACCCTTCCTATAGCATGAGATGTGATATCTCAATGCTTCTACCAAACCTGAGACCCTTCCTTTAGCATGAGATGTGATAACCAACTCCTTCCCATTCCAATCCTGAGACCCTTCCTATAGCATGAGATGTGATATCTCAATACTTCTAATACCAAACCTAAGATCCTTCCGATAACATGAGATGTGATATCCAAATCCTTCCCCTTCCAAACCTGAGACCCTCCCTTTAGCATGAGATGTGATATCCAACTCCTTCCCATTCCAATCCTGAGAACCTTCTGATAGCATGAGATGTGATATCTCAATGCTTCTATACCAAACCTGAGATCCTTCCGATAGCATGAGATTTGATATCTCAATGCTTCTAATACCAAACCTGAGATCCTTCCTATAACATGAGATGTGATATCCAAATCCTCCCCCTTCCAAACCTGAGACCCTCCCTTTAGCATGAGATGTGATATCCAACTCCTTCCCATTCCAATCCTGAGACTCTTCTGATAGCATGAGGTGTGATATCTCAATGCCTCTAATACCAAACCTGAGATCCTACCTCTAACATGAAATGTGATATCCAACTCTTTCCCCTTCCAAACCTGAGAGCCTTCCTATAGCATGAGATGTGATATCCAAGTCCTTCTAATTCCAATCCTGAGACCCTTCCTATAACATGAGATGTGATATCCAACTCCTTCCCATTCCAACCTGAGACCCTTCCTATAGCATGAGATGGGATATCCAACTCCTTCCAAATCCAATCCTGATACCCTTCCGATAGCATGAGATGTGATATCCCAATGCTTCTACCAAACCTGAGACCCATACTATGGCATGAGATGTGATATCAAACTCCTTCCCCTTCCAAACCTTAGACACTTCCTTTATCATGAGATGTGATATCCAACTCCTTCCCATTCCATCCCTGAGACCCTTCCAATATCATGAGATGTGATATCTCAATGCTTCTAATATCAAACTTGAGACCCTCCTTATAGCATGAGATGTGATATCCAAGTCCTTCCCATTCCAATCCTGAGACCCTTCCTATAGCATGAGATGTGATATCTCAATGCTTCTAATACCAAACCTGAGACCCTTCCTATAACATGAGATGGGAATATCCATCTCCTTCCCATTCCAATCCTGAGACCCTTCCGATAGTAGAGATGTGATATCTCAATGCTTATACCAAACCTGAGATCCTTCCTATAACATGAGATGTGATATCCAACTCCTTCCCATTCCAATCCTGAGACACTTCCTATAGCATGAGATGTGATATCTCAATGCTTCTAATACCAAACCTGAGATCCTTCCTCTAACATGAAATGTGATATCCAACTCCTTCCCTTTCCAAACCTAAGAGCCTATCTATAGCATGAGATGTGATATCCAAGTCCTTCCCATTCCAATCCTTAGACCCTTCCTACAGCATGCAATATGATATCTCAATGATTCTAATACCAAACCAGAGACTCTTCCTATAACATGAGATGGGATATCCAACTCCTTCCCATTCCATCCCTGAGACCCTTCCGATATCATGAGATGTGATATCTCAATGCTTCTAATATCAAACTTGAGACCCTCCTTATAGCATGAGATATGATATCCAAGTCCTTCCCATTCCAATCCTGAGACCCTTCCTATAACATGAAATGTGATATCCAACTCCTTCCCATTCCAACCTGAGACCCTTCCTACGGCATGAGATGTCATATACAACTCCTTCCCATTCCAATCCTGAGACCCTTCCTATAGCACGAGATGTGATATCTCAATGCTTATACCAAACCTGAGACCCTTCCTCTAGCATGAGATGTGATATCCAACTACTTCCCATTCCAATCCTGAGACCCTTCCTATAGCATGAGATGTGATATCAAACTCCTTCCCATTCCAATCCTGAGACCCTTCCTATAGCCTGAGATCTGATATCTCAATGCCACTAATACCAAACCTGAGATCCTTCCTCTAACATGAAATGTGATATCCATCTCCTTCCCTTTCCAAACCTGAGAGCCTATCTATAGCATGAGATGTGATATCCAATTCCTTCCCATTCCAATCCTGAGACACTTCCGATAGCAGAGATGTGATATCTCAATGCTTATACCAAACCTGAGACCCTTCCTATAGCTTGAGATGTGATATCCAACTCCTTCCCATTCCAATCCTGAGACCTTTCCTATAGCTTGAGATGTGATATCCAACTCCTTCCCCTTCCAAACCTGAGAGCCTTCCTATAGCATGAGATATGATATCCAAGTCCTTCCCATTCCAATCCTGAGACCCTTCCTATAACATGAGATGTGATATCCAACTCCTTCCCATTCCAACCTGAGACCCTTCCTATAGCATGAGATGGGATATCCAACTCCTTCCAAATCCAATCCTGATACCCTTCCGATAGCATGAGATGTGATATCCCAATGCTTCTACCAAACCTGAGACCCATACTATGGCATGAGATGTGATATCAAACTCCTTCCCCTTCCAAACCTTAGACACTTCCTTTATCATGAGATGTGATATCCAACTCCTTCCCATTCCATCCCTGAGACCCTTCCAATATCATGAGATGTGATATCTCAATGCTTCTAATATCAAACTTGAGACCCTCCTTATAGCATGAGATGTGATATCCAAGTCCTTCCCATTCCAATCCTGAGACCCTTCCTATAGCATGAGATGTGATATCTCAATGCTTCTAATACCAAACCTGAGACCCTTCCTATAACATGAGATGGGAATATCCAACTCCTTCCCATTCCAATCCTGAGACCCTTCCGATAGTAGAGATGTGATATCTCAATGCTTATACCAAACCTGAGATCCTTCCTATAACATGAGATGTGATATCCAACTCCTTCCCATTCCAATCCTGAGACACTTCCTATAGCATGAGATGTGATATCTCAATGCTTCTAATACCAAACCTGAGATCCTTCCTCTAACATGAAATGTGATATCCAACTCCTTCCCTTTCCAAACCTAAGAGCCTATCTATAGCATGAGATGTGATATCCAAGTCCTTCCCATTCCAATCCTTAGACCCTTCCTACAGC
Source organism: Ambystoma mexicanum (assembly GCF_040938575.1). Lineage (NCBI taxonomy): Eukaryota > Metazoa > Chordata > Amphibia > Caudata > Ambystomatidae > Ambystoma > Ambystoma mexicanum. Next base: position 333,258,806 of record NC_090936.1, read on the forward strand.
ATGCAATATGATATCTCAATGATTCTAATACCAAACCAGAGACTCTTCCTATAACATGAGATGGGATATCCAACTCCTTCCCATTCCATCCCTGAGACCCTTCCGATATCATGATATGTGATATCTTAATGCTTCTAATATCAAACTTGAGACCCTCCTTATAGCATGAGATATGATATCCAAGTCCTTCCCATTCCAATCCTGAGACCCTTCCTATAACATGAAATGTGATATCCAACTCCTTCCCATTCCAACCTGAGACCCTTCCTACGGCATGAGATGTCATATACAACTCCTTCCCATTCCAATCCTGAGACCCTTCCTATAGCACGAGATGTGATATCTCAATGCTTATACCAAACCTGAGACCCTTCCTCTAGCATGAGATGTGATATCCAACTCCTTCCCATTCCAATCCTGAGACCCTTCCTATAGCCTGAGATCTGATATCTCAATGCCACTAATACCAAACCTGAGATCCTTCCTCTAACATGAAATGTGATATCCATCTCCTTCCCTTTCCAAACCTGAGAGCCTATCTATAGCATGAGATGTGATATCCAATTCCTTCCCATTCCAATCCTGAGACACTTCCGATAGCAGAGATGTGATATCTCAATGCTTATACCAAACCTGAGACCCTTCCTATAGCTTGAGATGTGATATCCAACTCCTTCCCATTCCAATCCTGAGACCTTTCCTATAGCTTGAGATGTGATATCCAACTCCTTCCCCTTCCAAACCTGAGAGCCTTCCTATAGCATGAGATATGATATCCAAGTCCTTCCCATTCCAATCCTGAGACCCTTCCCATAACATGAAATGTGATATCCAACTCCTTCCCATTCCAACCTGAGACCCTTCCTATAGCATGAGATGGGATATCCAACTTCTTCCAAATCCAATACTGATACCCTTCCGATAGCATGAGATGTGATATCCCAATGCTTCTACCAAACCTGAGACCCATACTATGGCATGAGATGTGATATCAAACTCCTTCCCATTCCAATCCTGAGACCCTTCCTATAGCTTGAGGTGTGATATCCAACTCCTTCCCATTCCAATTCTGAGACCCTTCTTATACCATGAGACTTGATATCTCAATGCTTCTAATACCAAACCTGAGACCCGTCCTATAACATGAGATGTGATATCCAAATCCTTCCCCTTCCAAACCTTAGACCCTTTCGTTATCATGAGATGTGATATCCAACTCCTTCCCATTCCAATCCTGAGACCCTTCCGATATCATGAGATTTGTTATCTCAATGCTTCTAATATCAAACTTGAGACCCTCCCTATAGCATGAGATGTGACATCCAAGTCCTTCCCATTCCAATCCTGAGACCCTTCATATAGCATGAGATGTGATATCTCTATTCTTCTAATACCAAACCTGAGACCATTCCTATAACATGAGTTGGGATATCCAACTCCTTCCCATTCCAATCCTGGGACCCTTCTGATAGCAGAGATGTGATATCTCAATGCTTATACCAAACCTGAGACCCTTCCTATGGCCTGAGATGTCATATACAACTCCTTCCCATTCCAATCCTGAGACCCTTTCTTTAGCATGAGATGTGATATCTCAATGCTTATACCAAATCTGAGACCCTTCCTATAGCATGAGATGTGATATCCAATTCCTTCCCATTCCAACCCTGAGACCCTTCCTATAGCATGAGATGTGATATCTCAATGCTTATACCAAACCTGAGAGCCTACCTATAGCATGAGATGTGATATCCAAGTCCATCCCATTCCAATCCTTAGACCCTTCCTACAGCATGCGATGTGATATCTCAATGATTCTAATACCAAACCAGAGACTCTTCCTATAACATGAGATGGGATATCCAACTCCTTCCCATTCCAATCCTGAGCCGCTTCCGATAGCAGAGATGTGATATCTCAATGCTTATACCAAACCTGAGACCCTTCCTATAACATGAGATGTGATATCCAACTCCTTCCCGTTCCAAACCTGAGACACTAACTATAGCATATGTGATATCCAACTGCTTCCCATTCCAAACATGAGACCCTTCCTATAGCAAGAAAGTAATATCCAACTCCTACCCATTCCAATCCTGAGAGCCTTCCTATAGCAAGAGATGTGATATCCAAATCCTTCCCATTCCAATCCTGAGACCCTTCCTATAACATGAGATGTGATATCCAACTCCTTCCCATTCAAATCCTGAGACCCTTCCTATAGCATGAGAAGGGATATTCAACTCCTTCCCAATCCAATCCTGAGACCCTTCCGATAGCAGAGACGTGATATCTCAATGCTTCTACCAAACCTGAGACCCTTCCTTTAGCATGAGATGTGATATCCAAATCCTTCACATTCCAATCCTGAGACCCTTCCTATAGTATGAGATGTGATATCTCAATGCTTCTAATACCAAACCTGAGACCCTTCCTATGGCCTGAGATGTCATATACAACTCCTTCCCATTCCAATCCTGAGACCCTTCCTATAGCATGAGATGTGATATCTCAATGCTTATACCAAATCTGAGACCCTTCCTAGCATGAGATGTGATATCCAACTCCTTCCCATTCCAATCCTGAGACCCTTCCTATAGCATGAGATGTGATGTCTCAATGCTTCTAATACCAAACCTGAGATCCTTCCTATAACATGAGATGTGATATCCAACTCCTTCCCATTCCAATCCTGAGACCCTTATGAAAGCATGAGATGTGATATCTCAATGCTTCTAATACCAAACCTGAGATCCTTCCTATAACATGAGATGTGATTTCCAAATCCTTCCTCTTCCAAACCTGAGACCCTCCCTTTAGCATGAGATGTGATATCCAACTCCTTCCCATTTCAATCCTGAGACCCTTCTGATAGCATGAGATGTGATATCTCAATGCCTCTAATACCAAACCTGAGATCCTACCTCTAACATGAAATGTGATATCCATCTCATTCCCTTTCCAAACCTGAAACCCTGCCTATAGCATGAGATGTGATATCCAAGTCCTTCCCATTCGAATCCTGAGACCCTTCCTATAGCATGTGATGTGATATCTCAATGCTTATACCAAACCTGAGACCCTTCCTATGGCATGAGATGTCATATACAACTCCTTCCCATTCCAATCCTGAGACCCTTCCTATAGCATGAGATGTGATATCTCAATGCTTATACCAAACCTGAGACCCTTCCTATAGCATGAGATGTGATATCCAACTTCTTCCCATTCCAATCCTGAGACCCTTCCTATAACATGAGATGTGATGTCTCAATGCTTCTAATACCAAACCTGAGAGCTTTCCTATAACATGAGATGTGATATCCAACTCCTTCCCATTCCAATCCTGAGACCCTTCCTATAGCATGAGATGTGATATCACAATGCTTATACCAAACCTGACACAGTTCCTATAGCTTGAGATGTGATATCCAACTCCTTCCCATTCCAATCCTGAGACCCTTCCTATAGCATGAGATGTGATATCTCAAGGCCTCTAATACCAAACCTGAGATCTTTCCTCTAACATGAAATGTGATATCCAACTCCTTCCCCTTCCAAACCTGAGAGCCTTCCTATAGCATGGGATATGATATCCAAGTCCTTCCCATTCCAATACTGAGACCCTTCCTATAACATGAAATGTGATATCCAACTCCTTCCCATTCCAACCTGAGACCCTTCCTATATCATGAGATGGGATATCTCAATGCTTCTAATACCAAACCTGAGACTCTTCCTATAACATGAGATGGGATATCCAACTCCTTCCCATTCCAATCCTAAGACCCTTTCGATAGCAGAGATGTGATATCTCAATGCTTATACCAAACCTGAGACCCTTCCTACGGCATGAGATGTCATATACAACTCCTTCCCATTCCAATCCTGAGACCCTTCCTATAGCACGAGATGTGATATCTCAATGCTTATACCAAACCTGAGACCCTTCCTCTAGCATGAGATGTGATATCCAACTCCTTCCCATTCCAATCCTGAGACCCTTCCTATAGCATGAGATGTGATATCCAACTCCTTCCCATTCCAATCCTGAGACCCTTCCTATAGCCTGAGATCTGATATCTCAATGCCTCTAATACCAAACCTGAGATCCTTCCTCTAACATGAAATGTGATATCCAACTCCTTCCCTTTCCAAACTTGAGAGCCTATCTATAGCATGAGATGTGATATCCAAGTCCTTCCCATTCCAATCCTGAGACACTTCCGATAGCAGAGATGTGATATCTCAATGCTTATACCAAACCTGAGACCCTTCCTATAACATGAGATGTGATATCCAACTCCTTCCCGTTCCAAACCTGAGACCCTTCCTTTTGCATGAGATGTGATATCCAGCTCCTTCCCATTCCAATCCTGAGACCCTTCTGATAGCATGAGATGTGATATCTCAATGCTTCTAATATCAAAACTGAGACCCTCCCTATAGCATGATATGTGATATCTAAGTCCTTCCCATTCCAATCCTTAGACCCTTCCTATAGCATGAGATGTGATATCTCAATGCTTCTACCAAACCTGAGACCCTTCCTTTAGCATGAGATGTGATAACCAACTCCTTCCCATTCCAATCCTGAGACCCTTCCTATAGCATGAGATGTGATATCTCAATACTTCTAATACCAAACCTAAGATCCTTCCGATAACATGAGATGTGATATCCAAATCCTTCCCCTTCCAAACCTGAGACCCTCCCTTTAGCATGAGATGTGATATCCAACTCCTTCTCATTCCAATCCTGAGAACCTTCTGATAGCATGAGATGTGATATCTCAATGCTTCTATACCAAACCTGAGATCCTTCCGATAGCATGAGATTTGATATCTCAATGCTTCTAATACCAAACCTGAGATCCTTCCTATAACATGAGATGTGATATCCAAATCCTTCCCCTTCCAAACCTGAGACCCTCCCTTTAGCATGAGATGTGATATCCAACTCCTTCCCATTCCAATCCTGAGACTCTTCTGATAGCATGAGATGTGATATCTCAATGCCTCTAATACCAAACCTGAGATCCTACCTCTAACATGAAATGTGATATCCAACTCTTTCCCCTTCCAAACCTGAGAGCCTTCCTATAGCATGAGATGTGATATCCAAGTCCTTCTAATTCCAATCCTGAGACCCTTCCTATAACATGAGATGTGATATCCAACTCCTTCCCATTACAACCTGAGACCCTTCCTATAGCATGAGATGGGATATCCAACTCCTTCCAAATCCAATCCTGATACCCTTCCGATAGCATGAGATGTGATATCCCAATGCTTCTACCAAACCTGAGACCCATACTATGGCATGAGATGTGATATCAAACTCCTTCCCCTTCCAAACCTTAGACACTTCCTTTATCATGAGATGTGATATCCAACTCCTTCCCATTCCATCCCTGAGACCCTTCCGATATCATGAGATGTGATATCTCAATGCTTCTAATATCAAACTTGAGACCCTCCTTATAGCATGAGATGTGATATCCAAGACCTTCCCATTCCAATCCTGAGACCCTTCCTATAGCATGAGATGTGATATCTCAATGCTTCTAATACCAAACCTGAGACCCTTCCTATAACATGAGATGGGAATATCCAACTCCTTCCCATTCCAATCCTGAGACCCTTCCGATAGTAGAGATGTGATATCTCAATGCTTATACCAAACCTGAGATCCTTCCTATAACATGAGATGTGATATCCAACTCCTTCCCATTCCAACCCTGAGACCCTTCCGATATCATGAGATGTGATATCTCAATGCTTCTAATATCAAACTTGAGACCCTCCTTATAGCATGAGATATGATATCCAAGTCCTTCCCATTCCAATCCTGAGACCCTTCCTATAACATGAAATGTGATATCCAACTCCTTCCCATTCCAACCTGAGACCCTTCCTACGGCATGAGATGTCATATACAACTCCTTCCCATTCCAATCCTGAGACCCTTCCTATAGCACGAGATGTGATATCTCAATGCTTATACCAAACCTGAGACCCTTCCTCTAGCATGAGATGTGATATCCAACTCCTTCCCATTCCAATCCTGAGACCCTTCCTATAGCATGAGATGTGATATCAAACTCCTTCCCATTCCAATCCTGAGACCCTTCCTATAGCCTGAGATCTGATATCTCAATGCCACTAATACAAAACCTGAGATCCTTCCTCTAACATGAAATGTGATATCCATCTCCTTCCCTTTCCAAACCTGAGAGCCTATCTATAGCATGAGATGTGATATCCAATTCCTTCCCATTCCAATCCTGAGACACTTCCGATAGCAGAGATGTGATATCTCAATGCTTATACCAAACCTGAGACCCTTCCTATAACATGAGATGTGATATCCAACTCCTTCCCGTTCCAAACCTGAGACCCTTCCGATAGCAGAGATGTGATATCTCAATGCTTATACCAAACCTGAGACCCTTCCTATAACATGAGATGTGATATCCAACTCCTTCCCGTTCCAAACCTGAGACCCTTCCTTTAGCATGAGATGTGATATCCAGCTCCTTCCCGTTCCAATCCTGAGACCCTTCCTATAGCATGAGATGTGATATCTCAATGCTTCTACCAAACCTGAGACCCTTCCTTTAGCATGAGATGTGATAACCAACTCCTTCCCATTCCAATCCTGAGACCCTTCCTATAGCATGAGATGTGATATCTCAATACTTCTAATACCAAACCTGAGATCCTTCCGATAACATGAGATGTGATATCCAAATCCTTCCCCTTCCAAACCTGAGACCCTCCCTTTAGCATGAGATGTGATATCCAACTCCTTCCCATTCCAATCCTGAGAACCTTCTGATAGCATGAGATGTGATATCTCAATGCTTCTATACCAAACCTGAGATCCTTCCGATAGCATGAGATGTGATATCTCAATGCTTCTAATACCAAACCTGAGATCCTTCCTATAACATGAGATGTGATATCCAAATCCTTCCCCTTCCAAACCTGAGACCCTCCCTTTAGCATGAGATGTGATATCCAACTCCTTCCCATTCCAATCCTGAGACTCTTCTGATAGCATGAGATGTGATATCTCAACGCCTCTAATACCAAACCTGAGATCCTACCTCTAACATGAAATGTGATATCCAACTCTTTCCCCTTCCAAACCTGAGAGCCTTCCTATAGCATGAGATGTGATATCCAAGTCCTTCTAATTCCAATCCTGAGACCCTTCCTATAACATGAGATGTGATATCCAACTCCTTCCCATTCCAACCTGAGACCCTTCCTATAGCATGAGATGGGATATCCAACTCCTTCCAAATCCAATCCTGATACCCTTCCGATAGCATGAGATGTGATATCCCAATGCTTCTACCAAACCTGAGACCCATACTATGGCACGAGATGTGATATCAAACTCCTTCCCCTTCCAAACCTTAGACACTTCCTTTATCATGAGATGTGATATCCAACTCCTTCCCATTCCATCCCTGAGACCCTTCCAATAGCATGAGATGTGATGTCTCAATGCTTCTAATACCAAACCTGAGATCCTTCCTATAACATGAGATGTGATATCCAACTCCTTCCCATTCCAATCCTGAGACCCTTCCTATAGCATGAGATGTGATATCTCAATGCTTATACCAAACCTGAGACCCTTCCTATAGCATGAGATGTGATATCCAACTCCTTCCCATTCCAATCCTGAGACCCTTCCTATAGCATGAGATGTGATATCTCAATGCCTCTAATACCAAACCTGAGATCCTTCCTCTAACATGAAATGTGATATCCAACTCCTTCCCATTCCAATCCTGAGACACTTCCTATAGCATGAGATGTGATATCTAAATGCTTCTAATACCAAACTTGAGACTCTTCCTATAACATGGGATGGGATATCCAACTCCTTCCCATTCCAATCCTTAGACCCTTCCTACAGCATTCAATATGATATCTCAATGATTCTAATAACAAACCTGAGACCCGTCCTATAACATGAGATGGGATATCCAACACCTTCCCATTCCAATCCTGAGACACTTCCGATAGCAGAGATGTGATATCTCAATGCTTATACCAAACCTGAGACCCTTCCTATAACATGAGATGTGATATCCAACTCCTTCCCGTTCCAAACCTGAGACCCTTCCTATAGCATATGTGATATCCAACACATTCCCATTCCAAACATGAGACCCTTCCTATAGCAGGAATGTAATATCCAACTCCTTCCCATTCCAATCCTGAGACCATTCCTATAGCATGAGATGTGATATCTCAATGCTTCTAATACCAAACCTGAGATCCTTCCTATGACATGAGATGTGATATCCAATTCCTCCCCATTCCAAACCTGAGAACCTTCCTACAGCATGCGATGTGATATCTCAATGCTTCTAATACCAAACCTGAGACCAGTCCTATAACATGAGATTGGATATCCAACTCCTTCCACTTCCAAACCTGAGACCCTTCCTATAGCATGAGATGTGATATCCAACTTCTTCCCATTCCAATCCTGAGACCCTTCCTATAACATGAGATGTGATGTCTCAATGCTTCTAATACCAAACCTGAGATCTTTCCTATAACATGAGATGTGATATCCAACTCCTTCCCATTCCAATCCTGAGACCCTTCTTATAGCATGAGATGTGCTATCTCAATGCTTATACCAAACCTGAGACCCTTCCTAAAGCTTGAGATGTGATATCCAACTCCTTCCCATTCCAATCCTGAGAGCCTTCCTATAGCATGAGATATGATATCCAAGTCCTTCCCATTCCAATCCTGAGACCCTTCCTATAACATGAAATGTGATATCCAACTCCTTCCCATTCCAACCTGAGACCCTTCCTATAGCATGAGATGGGATATCCAACTCCTTCCAAATTCAATACTGATACCCTTCCAATAGCATGAGATGTGATATCCCAATGCTTCTATCAAACCTGAGAACCATACTATGGCATGAGATGTGATATCAAACTCCTTCCCATTCCAATCCTGAGACTCTTCCTATAGCTTGAGATGTGATATCCAACTCCTTCCCATTCCAATTCTGAGACCCTTCCTATACCATGAGACTTGATATCTCAATGCTTCTAATACCAAACCTGAGACCCGTCCTATAACATGAGATGTGATATCCAAATCTTTCCCCGTCCAAACCTTAGACCCTTCCTTTATTATGAGATGTGATATCCCACTCCTTCCCATTCCAATCCTGAGACCCTTCCTATAGCATGAGATTTGTTATCTCAATGCTTCTAATATCAAAATCGAGACCCTCCCTATAGCATGAGATGGGATATCCAACTCATTCCCATTCCAATCCTGAGACCCTTCCGATAGCAGAGATGTGATATCTCAATGCTTATACCAAATCTGAGACCCTTCCTATAGCATGAGATGTGATATCCAACTCCTTCCCATTCCAATCCTGAGACCCTTCCTATAGCATGAGATGTGATGTCTCAATGCTTCTAATACCAAACCTGAGATCCTTCCTATAACATGAGATGTGATATCCAACTCCTTCCCATTCCAATCCTGAGACCCTTCCTATAGCATGAGATGTGCTATCTCAATGCTTATACCAAACCTGAGACCCTTCCTAAAGCTTGAGATGTGATATCCAACTCCTTCCCATTCCAATCCTGAGACCCTTCCTATAGCATGAGATGTGATATCTCAAGGCCTCTAATACCAAACCTGAGATCCTTCCTCTAACATGAAATGTGATATCCAACTCCTTCCCCTTCCAAACCTGAGAGCCTTCCTATAGCATGAGATATGATATCCAAGTCCTTCCCATTCCGATCCTGAGACCCTTCCTATAACATGAAATGTGATATCCAACTCCTTCCCATTCCAACCTGAGACCCTTCCTATAGCATGAGATGGGATATCCTACTCCTTCCAAATCCAATACTGATACCCTTCCAATAGCATGAGATGTGATATCCCAATGCTTCTACCAAACCTGAGACCCATACTATGGCATGAGATGTGATATCAAACTCCTTCCCATTCCAATCCTGAGACTCTTCCTATAGCTTGAGATGTGATATCCAACTCCTTCACATTCCAATTCTGAGACCCTTCCTATGCCATGAGACTTGATATCTCAATGCTTCTAATACCAAACCTGAGACCCGTCCTATAACATGAGATGTGATATCTAAATCTTTCCCCTTCCAAACCTTAGACCCTTCCTTTATCATGAGATGTGATATCCAACTCCTTCCCATTCCAATCCTGAGACCCTTCCGATATCATGAGATGTGATATCTCAATGCTTCTAATACCAAACCTGAGACCCTGCCTATAACATGAGATGGGATATCCAACTCCTTCCCATTCCAATCCTGAGACCCTTCCGATAGCAGAGATGTGATATATCAATGCTTATACCAATCCTGAGACCCTTCCTATGGCCTGAGATGTCATATACAACTCCTTCCCAATCCAATCCTGAGACCCTTCCTATAGCATAAGATGTGATATCTCAATGCTTATACCAAATGTGAGACCCTTCCTATAGCATGAGATGTGATATCCAACTCCTTCCCATTCCAATCCTGAGACCCTTCCTATAGCATGAGATGTGATGTCTCAATGCTTCTAATACCAAACCTGAGATCCTTCCTATAACATGAGATGTGATATCCAACTCCTTCCCATTCCAATCCTGAGACCCTTCCCATAGCATGAGATGTGATGTCTCAATGCTTCTAATACCAAACCTGAGAACCTTCCTACAGCATGTGATGTGATATCTCAATGCTTCTAATACCAAACCTGAGACCAGTCCTATAACATGAGATTGGATATCCAGCTCCTTCCCCTTCCAAACCTGAGACCCTTCCTATAGCATGAGATGTGATATCCAACTTCTTCCCATTCCAATCCTGAGACCCTTCCTATAACATGAGATGTGATGTCTCAATGCTTCTAATACCAAACCTGAGATCTTTCCTATAACATGAGATGTGATATCCAACTCCTTCCCATTCCAATCCTGAGACCCTTCCTATAGCATGAGATGTGCTATCTCAATGCTTATACCAAACCTGAGACCCTTCCTAAAGCTTGGATGTGATATCCAACTCCTTCCCATTCCAATCCTGAGACCCTTCCTATAGCATGAGATGTGATATCTCAAGGCCTCTAATACCAAACCTGAGATCCTTCCTCTAACATGAAATGTGATATCCAACTCCTTCCCCTTCCAAACCTGAGAGCCTTCCTATAGCATGAGATATGATATCCAAGTCCTTCCCATTCCAATCCTGAGACCCTTCCTATAACATGAAATGTGATATCCAACTCCTTCCCATTCCAACCTGAGACCCTTCCTATAGCATGAGATGGGATATCCAACTCCTTCCAAATCCAATACTGATACCCTTCCAATAGCATGAGATGTGATATCCCAATGCTTCTACCAAACCTGAGACCCATACTATGGCATGAGATGTGATATCAAACTCATTCCCATTCCAATCCTGAGACTCTTCCTATAGCTTGAGATGTGATATCCAACTCCTTCCCATTCCAATTCTGAGACCCTTCCTATGCCATGAGACTTGATATCTCAATGCTTCTAATACCAAACCTGAGACCCGTCCTACACCATGAGATGTGATATCCAAATCTTTCCCCTTCCAAACATTAGACCCTTCCTTTATCATGAGATGTGATATCCAACTCCTTCCCATTCCAATCCTGAGACCCTTCCGATATCATGAGATTTGTTATCTCAATGCTTCTAATATCAAACTTGAGACCCTCCCTATAGCATGAGATGTGACATCCAAGTCCTCCCCATTCCAATCCTGAGACCCTTCCTATAGCATGAGATGTGATATCTCAATGCTTCTAATACCAAACCTGAGACCCTTCCTATAACATGAGATGTCATATACAACTCCTTCCCAATCCAATCCTGAGACCCTTCCTATAGCATGAGATGTGATATCTCAATGCTTATACCAAATCTGAGACCCTTCCTATAGCATGAGATGTGATATCCAACTCCTTCCCATTCCAATCCTGAGACCCTTCCTATAGCATGAGATGTGATGTCTCAATGCTTCTAATACCAAACCTGAGATCCTTCCAATAACATGAGATGCGATATCCAACTCCTTCCCATTCCAATCCTGAGACCCTTATGATAGCATGAGATGTGATATCTCAATTCCTCTAATACCAAACCTGAGATACTTCCGATAGCATGAGATGTGATATCCCAATGCTTCTACCAAACCTGAGACCCATACTATGGCATGAGATGTGATATCAAACTCCTTCCCATTCCAATCCTGAGACCCTTCCTATAGCTTGAGGTGTGATATCCAACTCCTTCCCATTCCAATTCTGAGACCCTTTTTATACCATGAGACTTGATATCTCAATGCTTCTCATACCAAACCTGAGACCCGTCCTATAACATGAGATGTGATATCCAAATCCTTCCCCTTCCAAACCTTAGACCCTTCCTTTATCATGAGATGTGGTATCCAACTCCTTCCCATTCCAATCCTGAGACCCTTCCGATATCATGAGATTTGGTATCTCAATGCTTCTAATATCAAACTTGAGACCCTCCCTATAGCATGAGATGTGACATCCAAGTCTTTCCCATTCCAATCCTGAGACCCTTCCTATAGCATGAGATGTGATATCTCTATGCTTCTAATACCAAACCTGAGACCCTTCCTATAAGATGAGATGGGATATCCAACTCCTTCCCATTCCAATCCTGAGACCCTTCCGATAGCAGAGATGTGATATCTCAATGCTTATACCAAACCTGAGACCCTTCCTATGGCCTGAGATGTCATATACAACTCCTTCCCATTCCAATCCTGAGACCCTTCCTTTAGCATGAGATGTGATATCTCAATGCTTATACCAAATCTGAGACCCTTCCTATAGCATGAGATGTGATATCCAAATCCTTCCCATTCCAATCCTGAGACCCTTCCTATAGCATGAGATGTGATATCTCAATGCTTATACCAAACCTGAGAGCCTACCTATAGCATGAGATGTGATATCCAAGTCCATCCCATTCCAATCCTTAGACCCTTCCTACAGCATGCGATGTGATATCTCAATGATTCTAATACCAAACCAGAGACTCTTCCATAACATGAGATGGGATATCCAACTCCTTCCCATTCCAATCCTGAGCCGCTTCCGATAGCAGAGATGTGATATCTCAATGCTTATACCAAACCTGAGACCCTTCCTATAACATGAGATGTGATATCCAACTCCTTCCCGTTCCAAACCTGAGACACTAACTATAGCATATGTGATATCCAACTCCTTCCCATTCCAAACATGAGACCCTTCCTATAGCAAGAAAGTAATATCCAACTCCTACCCATTCCAATCCTGAGACCCTTCCTATAGCAAGAGATGTGATATCCAAATCCTTCCCATTCTAATCCTGAGACCCTTCCTATAACATGAGATGTGATATCCAACTCCTTCCCATTCCAACCTGAGACACTTCCTATAGCATGAGAAGGGATATCCAACTCCTTCCCAATCCAATCCTGAGACCCTTCCGATAGCAGAGATGTGATATCTCAATGCTTATACCAAACCTGAGACCCTTCCTATGGCATGAGATGTGATATCCAACTCCTTGCCATTCAAATCCTGAGACCCTTCCTATAGCATGAGAAGGGATATCCAACTCCTTCCCAATCCAATCCTGAGACCCTTCCGATAGCAGAGACGTGATATCTCAATGCTTCTACAAACCTGAGACCCTTCCTTTAGCATGAGATGTGATATCCAAATCCTTCACATTCCAATCCTGAGACCCTTCCTATAGCATGAGATGTGATATCTCAATGCTTCTAATACCAAACCTGATATCCTTCCTATAACATGAGATGTGATATCCAATTCCTTCCCATTCCAAACCTGAGACCCTTCCTATTGGATGAGATGTGATATCCAACTCCTTCCCATTCCAACCCTGAGACCCTTCCTATAGCATGAGATGTGATGTCTCAATGCTTCTAATACCAAACCTGAGATCCTTCCTATAACATGAGATGTGATATCCAACTCCTTCCATTCCAATCCTGAGACCCGTCCTATAGCATGAGATGAGATATCGCAATGCTTATACCAAACCTGAGACCCTTCCTATAGCATGAGATGTGATATCCAACTACTTCCCATTCCAATCCTGAGACCCTTCCTATTGCATGAGATGTGATATCTCAATGCTTCTAATACCAAACCTGAGATCCTTCCTCTAACATGAAATGTGATATCCAACTCCTTCCCTTTCCAAACCTAAGAGCCTATCTATAGCATGAGATGTGATATCCAAGTCCTTCCCATTCCAACCCTTAGACCCTTCCTACAGCATGCAATATGATATCTCAATGATTCTAATAACAAACCTGAGACCCGTCCTATAACCTGAGATGGGATATCCAACTCCTTCCCATTCCAATCCTGAGACACTTCCGATAGCAGAGATGTGATATCTCAATGCTTATACCAAACCTGAGACCCTTCCTATAACATGCGATGTGATATCCAAATCCTTCCCGTTCCAAACCTGAGACCCTTCCTTTAGCATGAGATGTGATATCCAGCTCCTTCCCATTCCAATCCTGAGACCCTTCCTATAGCATGAGATGTGATATCTCAATGCTTCTAATACCAAACCTGAGATCCTTCCTCTAACATGAAATGTGATAGCCAACTCCTTCCCTTTCCAATCCTGAGACCCTTCCTATAGCATGAGATGTGATATCCAACTCCTTCCCATTCCAATCCTGAGACCCTTCCTATAGCCTGAGATCTGATATCTCAATGCCTCTAATACCAAACCTGAGATCCTTCCTCTAACATGAAATGTGATATCCAACTCCTTCCCTTTCCAAACTTGAGAGCCTATCTATAGCATGAGATGTGATATCCAAGTCCTTCCCATTCCAATCCTGAGACACTTCCGATAGCAGAGATGTGATATCTCAATGCTTATACCAAACCTGAGACCCTTCCTATAACATGAGATGTGATATCCAACTCCTTCCCGTTCCAAACCTGAGACCCTTCCTTTAGCATGAGATGTGATATCCAGCTCCTTCCCATTCCAATCCTGAGACCCTTCTGATAGCATGAGATGTGATATCTCAATGCTTCTAATATCAAAACTGAGACCCTCCCTATAGCATGATATGTGATATCTAAGTCCTTCCCATTCCAATCCTTAGACCCTTCTTATAGCATGAGATGTGATATCTCAATGCTTCTACCAAACCTGAGACCCTTCCTTTAGCATGAGATGTGATAACCAACTCCTTCCCATTCCAATCCTGAGACCCTTCCTATAGCATGAGATGTGATATCTCAATACTTCTAATACCAAACCTGAGATCCTTCCGATAACATGAGATGTGATATCCAAATCCTTCCCCTTCCAAACCTGAGACCCTCCCTTTAGCATGAGATGTGATATCCAACTCCTTCCCATTCCAATCCTGAGAACCTTCTGATAGCATGAGATGTGATATCTCAATGCTTCTATACCAAACCTGAGATCCTTCCGATAGCATGAGATTTGATATCTCAATGCTTCTAATACCAAACCTGAGATCCTTCCTATAACATGAGATGTGATATCCAAATCCTTCCCCTTCCAAACCTGAGACCCTCCCTTTAGCATGAGATGTGATATCCAACTCCTTCCCATTCCAATCCTGAGACTCTTCTGATAGTATGAGATGTGATATCTCAATGCCTCTAATACCAAACCTGAGATCCTACCTCTAACATGAAATGTGATATCCAACTCTTTCCCCTTCCAAACCTGAGAGCCTTCCTATAGCATGAGATGTGATATCCAAGTCCTTCTAATTCCAATCCTGAGACCCTTCCTATAACATGAGATGTGATATCCAACTCCTTCCCAATCCAACCTGAGACCCTTCCTATAGCATGAGATGGGATATCCAACTCCTTCCAAATCCAATCCTGATACCCTTCCGATAGCATGAGATGTGATATCCCAATGCTTCTACCAAACCTGAGACCCATACTATGGCATGAGATGTGATATCAAACTCCTTCCCCTTCCAAACCTTAGACACTTCCTTTATCATGAGATGTGATATCCAACTCCTTCCCATTCCATCCCTGAGACCCTTCCGATATCATGAGATGTGATATCACAATGCTTCTAATATCAAACTTGAGACCCTCCTTATAGCATGAGATGTGATATCCAAGTCCTTCCCATTCCAATCCTGAGACCCTTCCTATAGCATGAGATGTGATATCTCAATGCTTCTAATACCAAACCTGAGATCCTTCCTCTAACATGAAATGTGATATCCAACTCCTTCCCCTTCCAAACCTGAGAGCCTTCCTATAGCATGGGATATGATATCCAAGTCCTTCCCATTCCAATACTGAGACCCTTCCTATAACATGAAATGTGATATCCAACTCCTTCCCATTCCAACCTGAGACCCTTCCTATATCATGAGATGGGATATCTCAATGCTTCGAATACCAAACCTGAGACTCTTCCTATAACATGAGATGGGATATCCAACTCCTTCCCATTCCAATCCTAAGACCCTTTCGATAGCAGAGAAGTGATATCTCAATGCTTATACCAAACCTGAGACCCTTCCTACGGCATGAGATGTCATATACAACTCCTTCCCATTCCAATCCTGAGACCCTTCCTATAGCACAAGATGTGATATCTCAATGCTTATACCAAACCTGAGACCCTTCCTCTAGCATGAGATGTGATATCCAACTCCTTCCCATTCCAATCCTGAGACCCTTCCTATAGCATGAGATGTGATATCCAACTCCTTCCCATTCCAATCCTGAGACCCTTCCTATAGCCTGAGATCTGATATCTCAATGCCTCTAATACCAAACCTGAGATCCTTCCTCTAACATGAAATGTGATATCCAACTCCTTCCCTTTCCAAACTTGAGAGCCTATCTATAGCATGAGATGTGATATCCAAGTCCTTCCCATTCCAATCCTGAGACACTTCCGATAGCAGAGATGTGATATCTCAATGCTTATACCAAACCTGAGACCCTTCCTATAACATGAGATGTGATATCCAACTCCTTCCCGTTCCAAACCTGAGACCCTTCCTTTAGCATGAGATGTGATATCCAGCTCCTTCCCATTCCAATCCTGAGACCCTTCTGATAGCATGAGATGTGATATCTCAATGCTTCTACAAACCTGAGACCCTTCCTTTAGCATGAGATGTGATATCCAAATCCTTCACATTCCAATCCTGAGACCCTTCCTATAGCATGAGATGTGATATCTCAATGCTTCTAATACCAAACCTGATATCCTTCCTATAACATGAGATGTGATATCCAATTCCTTCCCATTCCAAACCTGAGACCCTTCCTATTGGATGAGATGTGATATCCAACTCCTTCCCATTCCAACCCTGAGACCCTTCCTATAGCATGAGATGTGATGTCTCAATGCTTCTAATACCAAACCTGAGATCCTTCCTATAACATGAGATGTGATATCCAACTCCTTCCATTCCAATCCTGAGACCCGTCCTATAGCATGAGATGAGATATCGCAATGCTTATACCAAACCTGAGACCCTTCCTATAGCATGAGATGTGATATCCAACTACTTCCCATTCCAATCCTGAGACCCTTCCTATTGCATGAGATGTGATATCTCAATGCTTCTAATACCAAACCTGAGATCCTTCCTCTAACATGAAATGTGATATCCAACTCCTTCCCTTTCCAAACCTAAGAGCCTATCTATAGCATGAGATGTGATATCCAAGTCCTTCCCATTCCAACCCTTAGACCCTTCCTACAGCATGCAATATGATATCTCAATGATTCTAATAACAAACCTGAGACCCGTCCTATAACCTGAGATGGGATATCCAACTCCTTCCCATTCCAATCCTGAGACACTTCCGATAGCAGAGATGTGATATCTCAATGCTTATACCAAACCTGAGACCCTTCCTATAACATGCGATGTGATATCCAAATCCTTCCCGTTCCAAACCTGAGACCCTTCCTTTAGCATGAGATGTGATATCCAGCTCCTTCCCATTCCAATCCTGAGACCCTTCCTATAGCATGAGATGTGATATCTCAATGCTTCTAATACCAAACCTGAGATCCTTCCTCTAACATGAAATGTGATAGCCAACTCCTTCCCTTTCCAATCCTGAGACCCTTCCTATAGCATGAGATGTGATATCCAACTCCTTCCCATTCCAATCCTGAGACCCTTCCTATAGCCTGAGATCTGATATCTCAATGCCTCTAATACCAAACCTGAGATCCTTCCTCTAACATGAAATGTGATATCCAACTCCTTCCCTTTCCAAACTTGAGAGCCTATCTATAGCATGAGATGTGATATCCAAGTCCTTCCCATTCCAATCCTGAGACACTTCCGATAGCAGAGATGTGATATCTCAATGCTTATACCAAACCTGAGACCCTTCCTATAACATGAGATGTGATATCCAACTCCTTCCCGTTCCAAACCTGAGACCCTTCCTTTAGCATGAGATGTGATATCCAGCTCCTTCCCATTCCAATCCTGAGACCCTTCTGATAGCATGAGATGTGATATCTCAATGCTTCTAATATCAAAACTGAGACCCTCCCTATAGCATGATATGTGATATCTAAGTCCTTCCCATTCCAATCCTTAGACCCTTCTTATAGCATGAGATGTGATATCTCAATGCTTCTACCAAACCTGAGACCCTTCCTTTAGCATGAGATGTGATAACCAACTCCTTCCCATTCCAATCCTGAGACCCTTCCTATAGCATGAGATGTGATATCTCAATACTTCTAATACCAAACCTGAGATCCTTCCGATAACATGAGATGTGATATCCAAATCCTTCCCCTTCCAAACCTGAGACCCTCCCTTTAGCATGAGATGTGATATCCAACTCCTTCCCATTCCAATCCTGAGAACCTTCTGATAGCATGAGATGTGATATCTCAATGCTTCTATACCAAACCTGAGATCCTTCCGATAGCATGAGATTTGATATCTCAATGCTTCTAATACCAAACCTGAGATCCTTCCTATAACATGAGATGTGATATCCAAATCCTTCCCCTTCCAAACCTGAGACCCTCCCTTTAGCATGAGATGTGATATCCAACTCCTTCCCATTCCAATCCTGAGACTCTTCTGATAGTATGAGATGTGATATCTCAATGCCTCTAATACCAAACCTGAGATCCTACCTCTAACATGAAATGTGATATCCAACTCTTTCCCCTTCCAAACCTGAGAGCCTTCCTATAGCATGAGATGTGATATCCAAGTCCTTCTAATTCCAATCCTGAGACCCTTCCTATAACATGAGATGTGATATCCAACTCCTTCCCAATCCAACCTGAGACCCTTCCTATAGCATGAGATGGGATATCCAACTCCTTCCAAATCCAATCCTGATACCCTTCCGATAGCATGAGATGTGATATCCCAATGCTTCTACCAAACCTGAGACCCATACTATGGCATGAGATGTGATATCAAACTCCTTCCCCTTCCAAACCTTAGACACTTCCTTTATCATGAGATGTGATATCCAACTCCTTCCCATTCCATCCCTGAGACCCTTCCGATATCATGAGATGTGATATCACAATGCTTCTAATATCAAACTTGAGACCCTCCTTATAGCATGAGATGTGATATCCAAGTCCTTCCCATTCCAATCCTGAGACCCTTCCTATAGCATGAGATGTGATATCTCAATGCTTCTAATACCAAACCTGAGATCCTTCCTCTAACATGAAATGTGATATCCAACTCCTTCCCCTTCCAAACCTGAGAGCCTTCCTATAGCATGGGATATGATATCCAAGTCCTTCCCATTCCAATACTGAGACCCTTCCTATAACATGAAATGTGATATCCAACTCCTTCCCATTCCAACCTGAGACCCTTCCTATATCATGAGATGGGATATCTCAATGCTTCGAATACCAAACCTGAGACTCTTCCTATAACATGAGATGGGATATCCAACTCCTTCCCATTCCAATCCTAAGACCCTTTCGATAGCAGAGAAGTGATATCTCAATGCTTATACCAAACCTGAGACCCTTCCTACGGCATGAGATGTCATATACAACTCCTTCCCATTCCAATCCTGAGACCCTTCCTATAGCACAAGATGTGATATCTCAATGCTTATACCAAACCTGAGACCCTTCCTCTAGCATGAGATGTGATATCCAACTCCTTCCCATTCCAATCCTGAGACCCTTCCTATAGCATGAGATGTGATATCCAACTCCTTCCCATTCCAATCCTGAGACCCTTCCTATAGCCTGAGATCTGATATCTCAATGCCTCTAATACCAAACCTGAGATCCTTCCTCTAACATGAAATGTGATATCCAACTCCTTCCCTTTCCAAACTTGAGAGCCTATCTATAGCATGAGATGTGATATCCAAGTCCTTCCCATTCCAATCCTGAGACACTTCCGATAGCAGAGATGTGATATCTCAATGCTTATACCAAACCTGAGACCCTTCCTATAACATGAGATGTGATATCCAACTCCTTCCCGTTCCAAACCTGAGACCCTTCCTTTAGCATGAGATGTGATATCCAGCTCCTTCCCATTCCAATCCTGAGACCCTTCTGATAGCATGAGATGTGATATCTCAATGCTTCTAATATCAAAACTGAGACCCTCCCTATAGCATGATATGTGATATCTAAGTCCTTCCCATTCCAATCCTTAGACCCTTCCTATAGCATGAGATGTGATATCTCAATGCTTCTACCAAACCTGAGACCCTTCCTTTAGCATGAGATGTGATAACCAACTCCTTCCCATTCCAATCCTGAGACCCTTCCTATAGCATGAGATGTGATATCTCAATACTTCTAATACCAAACCTGAGATCCTTCCGATAACATGAGATGTGATATCCAAATCCTTCCCCTTCCAAACCTGAGACCCTCCCTTTAGCATGAGATGTGATATCCAACTCCTTCCCATTCCAATCCTGAGAACCTTCTGATAGCATGAGATGTGATATCTCAATGCTTCTATACCAAACCTGAGATCCTTCCGATAGCATGAGATTTGATATCTCAATGCTTCTAATACCAAACCTGAGATCCTTCCTATAACATGAGATGTGATATCCAAATCCTTCCCCTTCCAAACCTGAGACCCTCCCTTTAGCATGAGATGTGATATCCAACTCCTTCCCATTCCAATCCTGAGACTCTTCTGATAGTATGAGATGTGATATCTCAATGCCTCTAATACCAAACCTGAGATCCTACCTCTAACATGAAATGTGATATCCAACTCTTTCCCCTTCCAAACCTGAGAGCCTTCCTATAGCATGAGATGTGATATCCAAGTCCTTCTAATTCCAATCCTGAGACCCTTCCTATAACATGAGATGTGATATCCAACTCCTTCCCATTCCAACCTGAGACCCTTCCTATAGCATGAGATGGGATATCCAACTCCTTCCAAATCCAATCCTGATACCCTTCCGATAGCATGAGATGTGATATCCCAATGCTTCTACCAAACCTGAGACCCATACTATGGCATGAGATGTGATATCAAACTCCTTCCCCTTCCAAACCTTAGACACTTCCTTTATCATGAGATGTGATATCCAACTCCTTCCCATTCCATCCCTGAGACCCTTCCGATATCATGAGATGTGATATCACAATGCTTCTAATATCAAACTTGAGACCCTCCTTATAGCATGAGATGTGATATCCAAGTCCTTCCCATTCCAATCCTGAGACCCTTCCTATAGCATGAGATGTGATATCTCAATGCTTCTAATACCAAACCTTAGACCCTTCCTATAACATGAGATGGGAATATCCAACTCCTTCCCATTCCAATCCTGAGACCCTTCCGATAGTAGAGATGTGATATCTCAATGCTTATACCAAACCTGAGATCCTTCCTATAACATGAGATGTGATATCCAACTCCTTCCCATTCCAATCCTGAGACACTTCCTATAGCATGAGATGTGATATCTCACTGCTTAAACCAAACCTGAGACCCTTCCTATAGCATGAGATGTGATATCCAACTCCTTCCCATTCCAATCCTGAGACCCTCCTATAGCATGAGATATGATATCTCAATGCTTCTAATATCAAACTTGAGACCCTCCCTATAGCATGAGATGTGATATCCAAGTCCTTCCCATTCCAATCCTGAGACCCTTCCGATAGCATGAGATGTGATGTCTCAATGCTTCTAATACCAAACCTGAGATCCTTCCTATAACATGAGATGTGATATCCAACTCCTTCCCATTCCAATCCTGAGACCCTTCCTATAGCATGAGATGTGATATCTCAATGCTTATACCAAACCGGAGACCCTTCCTATAGCATGAGATGTGATATCCAACTCCTTCCCATTCCAATCCTGAGACCCTTCCTATAGCATGAGATGTGATATCTCAATGCCTCTAATACCAAACCTGAGATCCTTCCTCTAACATGAAATGTGATATCCAACTCCTTCCCATTCCAATCCTGAGACACTTCCTATAGCATGAGATGTGATAGCTAAATGCTTCTAATACCAAACTTGAGACCCGTCCTATAACATGAGATGGGATATCCAACACCTTCCCATTCCAATCCTGAGACACTTCCGATAGCAGAGATGTGATATCTCAATGCTTATACCAAACCTGAGACCCTTCCTATAGCATATGTGATATCCAACACATTCCCATTCCAAACATGAGACCCTTCCTATAGCAGGAATGTAATATCCAACTCCTTCCCATTCCAATCCTGAGACCATTCCTATAGCATGAGATGTGATATCTCAATGCTTCTAATACCAAACCTGAGATCCTTCCTATGACATGAGATGTGATATCCAATTCCTCCCCATTCCAAACCTGAGAACCTTCCTACAGCATGCGATGTGATATCTCAATGCTTCTAATACCAAACCTGAGACCAGTCCTATAACATGAGATTGGATATCCAACTCCTTCCCCTTCCAAACCTGAGACCCTTCCTATAGCATGAGATGTGATATCCAACTTCTTCCCATTCCAATCCTGAGACCCTTCCTATAACATGAGATGTGATGTCTCAATGCTTCTAATACCAAACCTGAGATCTTTCCTATAACATGAGATGTGATATCCAACTCCTTCCCATTCCAATCCTGAGATCCTTCCTATAGCATGAGATGTGCTATCTCAATGCTTATACCAAACCTGAGACCCTTCCTAAAGCTTGAGATGTGATATCCAACTCCTTCCCATTCCAATCCTGAGACCCTTCCTATAACATGAAATGTGATATCCAACTCCTTCCCATTCCAACCTGAGACCCTTCCTATAGCATGAGATGTGATATCTCAAGGCCTCTAGTACCAAACCTGAGATCCTTCCTCTAACATGAAATGTGATATCCAACTCCTTCTCCTTCCAAACCTGGGAGCCTTCCTATAGCATGAGATATGATATCCAAGTCCTTCCCATTCCAATCCTGAGACCCTTCCTATAACATGAAATGTGATATCCAACTCCTTCCCATTCCAACCTGAGACCCTTCCTATAGCATGAGATGGGATATCCAACTCCTTCCAAATCCAATACTAATACCCTTCCAATAGCATGAGATGTGATATCCCAATGCTTCTATCAAACCTGAGAACCATACTATGGCATGAGATGTGATATCAAACTCCTTCCCATTCCAATCCTGAGACTCTTCCTATAGCTTGAGATGTGATATCCAACTCCTTCCCATTCCAATTCTGAGACCCTTCCTATACCATGAGACTTGATATCTCAATGCTTCTAATACAAAACCTGAGACCCGTCCTATAACATGAGATGTGATATCCAAATCTTTCCCCTTCCAAACCTTAGACCCTTCCTTTATCATGAGATGTGATATCCAACTCCTTCCCATTCCAATCCTGAGACCCTTCCGATATCATGAGATTTGTTATCTCAATGCTTCTAATATCAAAATTGAGACCCTCCCTATAGCATGAGATGGGATATCCAACTCCTTCCCATTCCAATCCTGAGACCCTTCCGATAGCAGAGATGTGATATCTCAATGCTTATACCAAATCTGAGACCCTTCCTATAGCATGAGATGTGATATCCAACTCCTTCCCATTCCAATCCTGAGACCCTTCCTATAGCATGAGATGTGATGTCTCGATGCTTCTAATACCAAACCTGAGATCCTTCCTATAACATGAGATGTGATATCCAACTCCTTCCCATTCCAATCCTGAGACCCTTCCTATAGCATGAGATGTGCTATCTCAATGCTTATACCAAACCTGAGACCCTTCCTAAAGCTTGAGATGTGATATCCAACTCCTTCCCGTTCCAATCCTGAGACCCTTCCTATAGCATGAGATGTGATATCTCAAGGCCTCTAATACCAAACCTGAGATCCTTCCTCTAACATGAAATGTGATATCCAACTCCTTCCCCTTCCAAACCTGAGAGCCTTCCTATAGAATGAGATATGATATCCAAGTCCTTCCCATTCCAATCCTGAGACCCTTCCTATAACATGAAATGTGATATCCAACTCCTTCCCATTCCAACCTGAGACCCTTCCTATAGCATGAGATGGGATATCCAACTCCTTCCAAATCCAATACTGATACCCTTCCAATAGCATGAGATGTGATATCCCAATGCTTCTACCAATCCTGAGACCCATACTATGGCATGAGATGTGATATCAAACTCCTTCCCATTCCAATCCTGAGACTCTTCCTATAGCTTGAGATGTGATATCCAACTCCTTCACATTCCAATTCTGAGACCCTTCCTATGCCATGAGACTTGATATCTCAATGCTTCTAATACCAAACCTGAGACCCGTCCTATAACATGAGATGTGATATCCAAATCTTTCCCCTTCCAAACCTTAGACCCTTCCTTTATCATGAGATGTGATATCCAACTCCTTCCCATTCCAATCCTGAGACCCTTCTGATATCATGAGATTTGTTATCTCAATGCTTCTAATATCAAACTTGAGACCCTCCCTATAGCATGAGATGTGACATCCAAGTCCTCCCCATTCCAATCCTGAGACCCTTCCTATAGCATGAGATGTGATATCTCAATGCTTCTAATACCAAACCTGTGACCCTTCCTATAACATGAGATGGGATATCCAACTCCTTCCCATTCCAATCCTGAGACCCTTCCGAAAGCAGAGATGTGATATCTCAATGCTTATACCAATCCTGAGACCCTTCCTATGGCCTGAGATGTCATATACAACTCCTTCCCAATCCAATCCTGAGACCCTTCCTATAGCATGAGATGTGATATCTCAATGCTTATACCAAATGTGGGACCCTTCCTATAGCATGAGATGTGATATCCAACTCCTTCCCATTCCAATCCTGAGACCCTTCCTATAGCATGAGATGTGATGTCTCAATGCTTCTAATACCAAACCTGAGATCCTTCCTATAACATGAGATGTCATATCCAACTCCTTCCCATTCCAATCCTGAGACCCTTCCTATAGCATGAGATGTGATGTCTCAATGCTCCTAATACCAAACCTGAGAACCTTCCTACAGCATGCGATGTGATATCTCAATGCTTCTAATACCAAACCTGAGACCAGTCCTATAACATGAGATTGGATATCCAACTCCTTCCCCTTCCAAACCTGAGACCCTTCCTATAGCATGAGATGTGATATCCAACTTCTTCCCATTCCAATCCTGAGACCCTTCCTATAACATGAGATGTGATGTCTCAATGCTTCTAATACCAAACCTGAGATCTTTCCTATAACATGAGATGTGATATCCAACTCCTTCCCATTACAATCCTGAGACCCTTCCTATAGCATGAGATGTGCTATCTCAATGCTTATACCAAACCTGAGACCCTTCCTAAAGCTTGAGATGTGATATCCAACTCCTTCCCATTCCAATCCTGAGACCCTTCCTATAGCATGAGATGTGATATCTCAAGGCCTCTAATACCAAACCTGAGATCCTTCCTCTAACATGAAATGTGATATCCAACTCCTTCCCCTTCCAAACCTGAGAGCCTTCCTATAGCATGAGATATGATATCCAAGTCCTTCCCATTCCAATCCTGAGACCCTTCCTATAACATGAAATGTGATATCCAACTCCTTCCCATTCCAACCTGAGACCCTTCCTATAGCATGAGATGGGATATCCAACTCCTTCCAAATCCAATACTGATACCCTTCCAATAGCATGAATTGTGATATCCCAATGCTTCTACCAAACCTGAGACCCATACTATGGCATGAGATGTGATATCAAACTCATTCCCATTCCAATCCTGAGACTCTTCCTATAGCTTGAGATGTGATATCCAACTCCTTCCCATTCCAATTCTGAGACCCTTCCTATGCCATGATACTTGATATCTCAATGCTTCTAATACCAAACCTGAGACCCGTCCTATAACATGAGATGTGATATCCAACTCCTTCCCATTCCAATCCTGAGACCCTTCCGATATCATGAGATTTGTTATCTCAATGCTTCTAATATCAAACTTGAGACCCTCCCTATAGCATGAGATGTGACATCCAAGTCCTCCCCATTCCAATTCTGAGACCCTTCCTATAGCATGAGATGTGATATCTCAATGCTTCTAATACCAAACCTGAGACCCTTCCTATAACATGAGATGTCATATACAACTCCTTCCCAATCCAATCTTGAGACCCTTCCTATAGCATGAGATGTGATATCTCAATGCTTATACCAAATCTGAGACCCTTCCTATAGCATGAGATGTGATATCCAACTCCTTCCCATTCCAATCCTGAGACCCTTCCTATAGCATGAGATGTGATGTCTCATTGCTTCTAATACCAAACCTGAGATCCTTCCAATAACATGAGATGTGATATCCAACTCCTTCCCATTCCAATCCTGAGACCCTTATGATAGCATGAGATCTGATATCTCAATGCCTCTAATACCAAACCTGAGATACTTCCGATAGCATGAGATGTGATATCTCAATGCTTCTAATACCAAACCTGAGATCCTTCCTATAACATGAGATGTGATTTCCAAATCCTTCCCCTTCCAAACCTGAGACCCTCCATTTAGCATGAGATGTGATATACAACTCCTTCCCATTCCAATCCTGAGACCCTTCTGATAGCATGAGATGTGATATCACAATGCCTCTAATACCAAACCTGAGATCCTATCTCTAACATGAAATGTGATATCCATCTCCTTCCCTTTCCAAACCTGAGGCCCTGCCTATAGCATGAGATGTGATATCCAAGTCCTTCCCATTCCAATCCTGAGACCCTTCCTATAGCATGTGATGTGATATCTCAATGCTTATACCAAACCTGAGACCCTTCCTATGGCATGAGATGTCATATACAACTCCTTCCCATTCCAATCCTGAGACCCTTCCTATAGCATGAGATGTGATATCTCAATGCTTATACCAAACCTGAGACCCTTCCTATAGCATGAGATGTGATATCCAACTTCTTCCCATTCCAACCCTGAGACCCTTCCTATAACATGAGATGTGATGTCTCAATGCTTCTAATACCAAACCTGAGATATTTCCTATAACATGAGATGTGATATCCAACTCCTTCCCATTCCAATCCTGAGACCCTTCCTATAGCATGAGATGTGATATCTCAAGGCCTCTAATACCAAACCTGAGATCCTTCCTCTAACATGAAATGTGATATCCAACTCCTTCCCCTTCCAAACCTGAGAGCCTTCCTATAGCATGAGATATGATATCCAAGTCCTTCCCATTCCAATCCTGAGACCCTTCCTATAACATGAAATGTGATATCCAACTCCTTCCCATTCCAACCTGAGACCCTTCCTATAGCATGAGATGGGATATCCAACTTCTTCAAAATCCAATACTGATACCCTTCCGATAGCATGAGATGTGATATCCCAATGCTTCTACCAAACCTGAGACCCATACTATGGCATGAGATGTGATATCAAACTCCTTCCCATTCCAATCCTGAGACCCTTCCTATAGCTTGAGGTGTGATATCCAACTCCTTCCCATTCCAATTCTGAGACCCTTCTTATACCATGAGACTTGATATCTCAATGCTTCTAATACCAAACCTGAGATCCTTCCTATAACATGAGATGTGATTTCCAAATCCTTCCCCTTCCAAACCTGAGACCCTCCATTTAGCATGAGATGTGATATACAACTCCTTCCCATTCCAATCCTGAGACCCTTCTGATAGCATGAGATGTGATATCACAATGCCTCTAATACCAAACCTGAGATCCTATCTCTAACATGAAATGTGATATCCATCTCCTTCCCTTTCCAAACCTGAGGCCCTGCCTATAGCATGAGATGTGATATCCAAGTCCTTCCCATTCCAATCCTGAGACCCTTCCTATAGCATGTGATGTGATATCTCAATGCTTATACCAAACCTGAGACCCTTCCTATAGCATGAGATGTGATATCCAACTTCTTCCCATTCCAATCCTGAGACCCTTCCTATAACATGAGATGTCATATACAACTCCTTCCCATTCCAATCCTGAGACCCTTCCTATAGCATGAGATGTGATATCTCAATGCTTATACCAAACCTGAGACCCTTCCTATAGCATGAGATGTGATATCCAACTTCTTCCCATTCCAATCCTGAGACCCTTCCTATAACATGAGATGTGATGTCTCAATGCTTCTAATACCAAGCCTGAGATATTTCCTATAACATGAGATGTGATATCCAACTCCTTCCCATTCCAATCCTGAGACCCTTCCTATAGCACGAGATGTGATATCTCAATGCTTATACCAAACCTGAGACCCTTCCTATAGCTTGAGATGTGATATCCAACTCCTTCCCATTCCAATCCTGAGACCCTTCCTATAGCATGAGATGTGATATCTCAAGGCCTCTAATACCAAACCTGAGATCCTTCCTCTAACATGAAATGTGATATCCAACTCCTTCCCCTTCCAAACCTGAGAGCCTTCCTATAGCATGAGATATGATATCCAAGTCCTTCCCATTCCAATCCTGAGACCCTTCCTATAACATGAAATGTGATATCCAACTCCTTCCCATTCCAACCTGAGACCCTTCCTATAGCATGAGATAGGATATCCAACTTCTTCCAAATCCAATACTGATACCCTTCCGATAGCATGAGATGTGATATCCCAATGCTTCTACCAAACCTGAGACCCATACTATGGCATGAGATGTGATATCAAACTCCTTCCCATTCCAATCCTGAGACCCTTCCTATAGCTTGAGGTGTGATATCCAACTCCTTCCCATTCCAATTCTGAGACCCTTCTTATACCATGAGACTTGATATCTCAATGCTTCTAATACCAAACCTGAGACCCGTCCTATAACATGAGATGTGATATCCAAATCCTTCCCCTTCCAAACCTTAGACCCTTCCTTTATCATGAGATGTGATATCCAACTCCTTCCCATTCCAATCCTGAGACCCTTCCGATATCATGAGATTTGTTATCTCAATGCTTCTAATATCAAACTTGAGACCCTCCCTATAGCATGAGATGTGACATCCAAGTCCTTCCCATTCCAATCCTGAGACCCTTCCTATAGCATGAGATGTGATATCTCTATGCTTCTAATACCAAACCTGAGACCATTCCTATAACATGAGATGGGATATCCAACTCCTTCTAATTCCAATCCTGAGACCCTTCCGATAGCAGAGACGTGATATCTCAATGCTTATACCAAACCTGAGACCCTTCCTATGGCCTGAGATGTCATATACAACTCCTTCCCATTCCAATCCTGAGACCCTTCCTTTAGCATGAGATGTGATATCTCAATGCTTATTCCAAACCTGAGACACTAACTATAGCATATGTGATATCCAACTGCTTCCCATTCCAAACATGAGACCCTTCCTATAGCAAGAAAGTAATATCCAACTCCTACCCATTCCAATCCTGAGACCCTTCCTATAGCAAGAGATGTGATATCCAAATCCTTCCCATTCCAATCCTGAGACCCTTCCTATAACATGAGATGTGATATCCAACTCCTTCCCATTCAAATCCTGAGACCTTTCCTATAGCATGAGAAGGGATATCCAACTCCTTCCCAATCCAATCATGAGACCCTTCCGATAGCAGAGACGTGATATCTCAATGCTTCTACCAAACCTGAGACCCTTCCTTTAGCATGAGATGTGATATCCAAATCCTTCACATTCCAATCCTGAGACCCTTCCTATAGCATGAGATGTGATATCTCAATGCGTCTAATACCAAACCTGAGATCCTTGCTATAACATGAGATGTGATATCCAATTACTTCCCATTCCAACCCTGAGACCCTTCCTATAGCATGAGATGTGATGTCTCAATGCTTCTAATACCAAACCTGAGATCCTTCCTATAACATGAGATGTGATATCCAACTCCTTCCATTCCAATCCTGAGACCCGTCCTATAGCATGAGATGTGATATCTCAATGCTTATACCAAACCTGAGACCCTTCCTATAGCATGAGATGTGATATCCAACTACTTCCCATTCCAATCCTGAGACCCTTCCTATAGCATGAGATGTGATATCTCAATGCTTCTAATACCAAACCTGAGATCCTTCCTCTAACATGAAATGTGATATCCAACTCCTTCCCTTTCCAAACCTAAGAGCCTATCTATAGCATGAGATGTGATATCCAAGTCCTTCCCATTCCAATCCTTAGACCCTTCCTACAGCATGCAATATGATATCTCAATGATTCTAATAACAAACCTGAGACCCGTCCTATAGCATGAGATATGATATCCAAGTCCTTCCCATTCCAATCCTGAGACCCTTCCTATAACATGAAATGTGATATCCAACTCCTTCCCATTCCAACCTGAGACCCTTCCTATAGCATGAGATGGGATATCCAACTTCTTCCAAATCCAATACTGATACCCTTCCGATAGCATGAGATGTGATACCCCAATGCTTCTACCAAACCTGAGACCCGTACTATGGCATGAGATGTGATATCAAACTCCTTCCCATTCCAATCCTGAGACCCTTCCTATAGCTTGAGGTGTGATATCCAACTCCTTCCCATTCCAATTCTGAGACCCTTCTTATACCATGAGACTTGATATCTCAATGCTTCTAATGCCAAACCTGAGACCCGTCCTATAACATGAGATGTGATATCCAAATCCTTCCCCTTCCAAACCTTAGACCCTTCCTTTATCATGAGATGTGGTATCCAACTCCTTCCCATTCCAATCCTGAGACCCTTCCGATATCATGAGATTTGTTATCTCAATAGTTCTAATATCAAACTTGAGACCCTCCCTATAGCATGAGATGTGACATCCAAGTCCTTCCCATTCCAATCCTGAGACCCTTCCTATAGCATGAGATGTGATATCTCTATGCTTCTAATACCAAACCTGAGACCCTTCCTATAACATGAGATGGGATATCCAACTCCTTCCCATTCCAATCCTGAGACCCTTCCGATAGCAGAGATGTGATATCTCAATGCTTATACCAAACCTGAGACCCTTCCTATGGCCTGAGATGTCATATACAACTCCTTCCCATTCCAATCCTGAGACCCTTCCTTTAGCATGAGATGTGATATCTCAATGCTTATACCAAATCTGAGACCCTTCCTATAGCATGAGATGTGATATCCAAATCCTTCCCATTCCAATCCTGAGACCCTTCCTATAGCATGAGATGTGATATCTCAATGCTTATACCAAACCTGAGAGCCTACCTATAGCATGAGATGTGATATCTGTTAGGAAAGATTTCGTAATTGTAAGTAATTTTCCTTCCATGTGGCAACCCCTAAACTTTTTGCTGTTGTTTTTCACCTTGTTCTTGACTTTGCCAGAGAAGTGCAGCCTTCTGCTGCTCCTTTTCTTATGGGGAAACTGACATGCCCTTAAGACAGTCAGTACCGGGGAACGCTGTTTCCCGTAGTTTCTTTTATCATGTTGCGGCTTTAGTGCAACATGACACAAGAGGGCACTGTAAGCTAAGTTACAGCTCTCTTGGGTCTCTAGCCTTCTACGGGCCCTAGATACTCTTTTAGGATGGTATTTTGATCGGTGCAAGTCATTCAGGCACTGGAATGGTGGCAGCGATCGTTTTGTTTATTTTGAGCTCCTTTTGGCGTTCTGAGCACGTTTTTCGCACTGACCCCAAAATGGTGGCCTGGCTCCCAAAATGGCCAGACCACGAGGCTCCTTTGTCCTGTCCACTGACCGTCTTGCTCCCTTCACCTTCCCCAGGTCGAGTGACCCGGGGCCTTCCTTATTTGGGCATGTACTTTCCCGCGAAACGTGGTTGCTTTCGCGGGCTTCTACATGTCTTTTGTGTGCCTCCAGGGTGTGGGCTGGGATGTCTGGTCCCAATACACATCCTGGGTGCCAGAGAGTCTAGGGTGGTGTGAATGCCTGGGACCACCGTGGTCCGTGATTGGTCCACGTATGGTATGTGTGTTGATGAGCGGATCTCCCATTGGCTCCCCTCCGTTTTGGCGCGAAGGGAACCGTGGATAAGAGGGAGCTGGAAACACCGCTACCATGTCGATCTCCTGAGTTCTCACGAACGAAGGAATACAGGAGCCAAGTATCCTGCAACTAAGAGGCTGGACCGAGGAATCGCTGGTGACCCGCTGAAGGAATCCTCCTTTGCACTGCTGTCGTCCTTTGAAACCCTTTCCTCCTTGGATCGAACCAGAAGGCCTGTACTGGTGCTTCGACCTTTGGAATAGCAGGAACAGCTATTCCCGGCGTCTTCATCATCTCCTGCCAAGTAAGCCTTCGGAAGTGTCTCTGGGCCATCCAGTTGACTGACCAGCTTACAAGGGAGTCCTGCTCTGTAACTGCCGCCAGGTTGTGTTGTATTCCGAGTCCTGGTCACTCTCCCACGCTTCGTACACTTGGCGTTCCCAAGTCTGAAGGGAGGAGTGTACATTTGGCTCGAATACACATGGCCGCTCCGTTGTCCTGCTGCGGCAACAAACTGTGCTGGTTTCGTCGATTGGGACGTCTTTTTGCTCTACACGACTACGAGGCGTTCCCTGCTCTTCTGAACCTGCCAGCTGCTGAAACTAACGTGGAGAAGCCTGGGTCTGCTTGCTTCGGGGACCGGTGAGTAGTTTAGCTAGGATCTGGTCGCCCTCCTGCAGTATCCCATTGCTTTTCCCTGCTGTGTAAAAACAGCACCCTTTTGGCCGTACTCGTGCTCTGCTTCTGCCCGCTGTGGAGGCTGCGCTTGAGTTGCGGAACCTGCTCTCCTTCTGCTGTGCACTAACCCGAACTGCCTGACTTCCTACGAAGAGCTTCCCCTTTTGCCCGTTGGCACCGGCGTGGCAGGTACTTTGAGCACAAGGCTCCACTCTTCGCAGGGCTCGGACTTCCATCTAGTTAGGTGCCTCTGAAGGCGAACTGAGTCTAAAGTGTTATCGCACTGCCTGTTTTCCTTTCCTTTCAGGTGGACTACATATTTCGTGCTTTAAACGCTTGCGACTGTGTATTTGTGTATATATTGTGTTGATATGGTATGTGTTGGTTTAATATTGTGATATTGTGATTTTCTCGCTACGGTCATTGTTTTAAAGGCCTTAAAATAAATGTGTATCTATTTTTGATATAACAACTGTTTGGAGTAGTTTGTAAGCGCTCTTGCTTTGTGTGCTCATTGCGGGCTTTCAGTCACCCTCACCCCTCTTGAGACCTAATCTTGACCGCCGCGATCGCTACCTTGATTGGTCTGGCTTGTCCAGAGGTTACCCTGTTCCAAGTAATTAGGTTGGCCTTCTGAACTTCTGCGCCACCAGGACAGAGTTCAGAAATCTGTCTCAACAAATTGGTGTACAGCGGTGGGATACGACTGAAGGTATCCAGTGTTGCGCTCGAACTAAGGCATTTCAGGTTATGCCAACCAGTACACGTAGTGAATTGTTGTAGTATAACTTTAAAAAGGCCATAGTCCTATCAAACAGTATGGAAACAAATACCTTGTTAACTTTAAATGCTTCCAAATCAGAAACGCTGAAAAAGATGTGTGCGGAGAGAGGTGTTTCCTCTCAAGGCACTAAATTGGAAATGATCCAAAGAATCGTGGCGTGGCAAGAAGCGCAGCTTGACGCTATAACTTCTGAGGACAGTGCAGAAGGTGGTGGGGCTGCTCTCACTGGTAGAACCGACGGTTCTGCCGCTGCACTGATCCATCGCGACCACGAGGACAGGGAGGATGTGATGTCTAATGTTTCCTCTGCCAGTGTTGATGGGGAGGCTATGCTTGAATTCAAGAAGCAAGAGCTGTGGTTTAGGCAGCAGGAGCTTGAATTCAGCATAGCCAAACTAAAAATCGAACAGGCAGAAAAACAGAAAGACAGGGATCACCAGTTGGAACTGGCCAAGCTTCAGGTTGCAAATGGGTCCAAGGGTCCTGGACATGGGTCTGGGGCCTCCTCTCATCCACGGTTTCCGAAAGATCTGCTCAGTGTGTATGAAGAAAGGAATGACATTATGGACTGGCTGAATGCGTTTGAGTATGCATGCGAAGTTCAAGAAGTTGACAATGCTGATAAGATTGCGTGGTTGCTCAGTAGACTGCCCCATTCTGGCTGTAGTGCCATCATGGAAATGTCGAAGGCTGAGCGAGCTGATTTCGCAATGTTAAAGCAAACTCTCATTTTAAAGTTTGGGAAGACTCCGGCCCAATATTTAAAGCGTTTTCGAGAGTATAAGAAAAAGGAAGGTGGTACTTGGGTATCTTATGTCGCTGAATCTTTGAAAAACTTAACTGGCTGGGTCGAAGGTTATAAGGTTTCTACCTTCGAAGGCATGATCAATCTGGTCATGCTGGAACACATTTTTGCTTCTTCTTCCCCGGAGCTTAAGCAGCATTTGGCCGATTCGAAGGAGATAGATCCTAAGAAGCTGGCCATTGCAGCAGACTTATGGGTGTCACATCGAGTGTCCCATAAGGACAAAACTCATCCTGGTAAGCAGGAGGAAGGGAAAAAGTCCAAAGATATGGAGGGTGGGGAATCTGCTAAATCTTCTTCCCATAAGGGCCACAAAAAGAAAAACAAGGGTAAGACACAAGAGAACTCACAGGGTAGTGGAGGTCAGCCTCCGAAACAGAACTCTGGTTACAATAAGCCTCCCTACGTAAACAGACCCACTGGGGCTTGTTTTTCTTGTGGAGCAACTGACCATGTGAAGGGGGATCCCCGGTGTAAGGTTAGACCTTTGGGGGTCCACTCCGCTAATCTGGCCTTCTCCTCCTACGAGGAAGAAGAGATTACAGGAGCATCCTTCTCCTCAGACTCGTTTCCCAGCGGGATAGAGGCTGAGGTAGTTTTAGTGTCCCTGGGTTCCTGGGAGCCTAAAGTCGCAGAGGCTTATGCTAGGATTCCGGATAATACCAAGCACTACTTTAAAGACAGTGTGCTGATCAATGGAGTGGATACTCCAGCTCTTAGGGATAGTGGGTGCAGTCGCACTGTAGTGGATTCTACCTTGGTAGACTCAGAGGAAGTTGCCAGAGCTTCTTTGATGCCCACTAAGTTGGGTGACGGCCCCCTCCGTATGTTTCCCGTGATCCCTGTAAATCTTACTTTAAATGGTACAGCAGTCAGGATTCCAGTGAGCATTCAGAGAAACGTCCCGGGAAAGGTCTTATTGGGTAATGATCTCAGAGCTTTAGGGCTCGTAGGAGACACTGCCGAAAGACCCTACACACGGTCTCAAGCACGGGCAGCATTGGCCAAGTCCAATACGCCGCCCCAGCCGAAGGGGAAACCCAAGGCGAAAGGAGTCTACAAGTCAAAACGAGGGAAAGAGAATATTCCCCCGAGCTCGCCTACCACTGCGGTGAAGGAAGTTGGTCAATCGCCCGGGCCTGACGAGGAGGTGGCGATGCCTGAAGTATTCGACCCCAACGATCATCCTGAACTAAAAGACTTGTTAGTTGAAGGAGGTCCTGATAGGGACGAATTCGGTAAAGGCCAACGTGAGTGCCCATCTCTGGAAGGCCTAAGGAGACAGGCCTGCTCCCAGCTTGAGGGTGAACCTCCTGGGAAGCATAGGATTTATTGGGAAGGTGGACTCCTGTATAGTGAGCCCACAGAGTCTACAGAAGGAGACCATAGGAGGTTGGTGGTTCCCCTTGCTGTTAGGCCCTTCCTCCTGCAGTTGGCGCATGAAGTTCCCCTTGCTGGTCACCTCGGTATGAGGAAGACCAAGCAAAGGTTATCCATGCACTTCTACTGGCCCAAGATGGGGGAGCAAGTAGAAAGTCACTGCAGGAGTTGTGCCGCCTGCCAGTTGTCTGGTAAGGTTGGCGCGACAATCCAAGCTCCGTTGGTACCGCTCCCAGTTGTGGGGGTACCATTTGAAAGGGTAGGGATCGACATCGTTGGTCCCCTTGACCCGCAAACATCCTCAGGCAATAGGTTTATCCTGGTGCTGGTCGACCATGCAACCCGGTATCCTGAGGCCGCCCCATTTACCACTGTAACTGCCAAGCCAGTTGCAGAATCTTTACTCGGCATGTTTACTGGGGTTGGCTTCCCTAAAGAAGTTGTGCCGGATGATGGCAGCAACTTTATGTCGAAGTATAGGCAGGCTATGTGGATAGAATGTAGGGTCACCTACAGGTTCTCCTCTGCATACCACCCCCAGACCAATGGTCTGGGGGGGCGTTTTAACAGGCCGTTAAAGAGCATGATTGGGGCTCTGGAGGAGCCTCGGAGAAGAAAATGGGATCTTCTTGTTTCATGCTTACTGTTTGCCTACCGAGAGGTACCACAGGAGGGTGTTGGCTTCAGCCCCTTCGAACTTCTGTTCGGTCATCCCGTACGGGGACCCTTAGCCATCGTCAAAGAGGGATGGGAGATGCCCACTCCCCCTGTTACTACCAACGTAGTTGATTATGTGCTAGGGCTCAGAAAACGGATGGTACTTCTGATGGGCTTGACTAGTGATAAATTGAAGGCAGGGCAAGCGCTGGTGAAACATTGGTACGACCAGAAAGCTTCCCTCATCAACTTTACACTTGGTCAGCAAGTCCTGATCATGAATCTCATAAGGCCTCGAGCTTTACAGGATAAATGGTCAGGTCCTTGCCCAGTGGTGGAGCCCCTGGGTGAGGTTAACTATTCAGTGGACCTTGGAAGGCCTGGACAGGCTCCAAAAGTATTTCACGTGAATAGGCTGAAGGCTTTCGTCCCAAGCGGCGAAATCGCAGCACTGCTATTTGCTTCAGACGTTGAGGAAGAAGAGTCTGAATCTCTCCCCGACCTGTTCAAAAGCAGTCCTTCAGATAGCTCTTTTGAGGGTGCCCGAGTGGCCCCTCACCAAAATGGACAAGGCTCAGTGGTTTACCTTGGACATGAAGTAGGTGGAGGGAGGAGACAGCCTCTACTCAGTAAAGTACAAGCAGTACAAGACTGGCCTACCCCCACTACGCAAACCCAAGTGAGAGCCTTTTTAGGACTCACGGGGTATTACCGCAATTTTGTGGCAGACTATGGCACCATAGCTGCTCCTCTGACTGCCCTCACAACTCCGAAGAAACCCAAGAAGGTAACTTGGACCGACGAGTGTGAGAAGGCCTTCATTGGCTTAAAAGACTCCTTGTGCCAGGCCCCTGTCCTTAGGGCCCCTGATTATCAAAGACCTTTTATCGTGCAGATGGATGCCTCTGACACTGGGATAGGAGCTGTACTATCTCAAGTAGATGAGAAGGGTAAGGAACACCCTATCGGTTTTATTAGTCGCCAGCTTAAGGACAGAGAGCTCAGGTGGTCCACGGTAGAGAAAGAATGTTTCTCTGTTGTGTGGGCCCTAAGGAAGCTGAGGCCCTACCTCTATGGGACCCACTTCACTGTGCAGACTGACCCTAAGCCGTTAAAGTGGCTAATGAACATGAAGGGGGAGAATCCAAAGTTGCTTAGGTGGTCCATAAGTCTACAAGGCTTCGACTTCACTATTGAGCATAGGCCAGGTGTCCAACATAGCAATGCTGATGGGTTATCCAGAATGTTTTACCGACCTGAACAAGAGACTCATCCAGGGGTGGATTAGTTCCCCCTGTCCATAGTCTGGGAGGGGCGAGTGTTAGGAAAGATTTCGTAATTGTAAGTAATTTTCCTTCCATGTGGCAACCCCTAAACTTTTTGCTGTTGTTTTTCACCTTGTTCTTGACTTTGCCAGAGAAGTGCAGCCTTCTGCCGCACTCCTCTGGGCTTTCGCTCCTTTTCTTATGGGGAAACTGACATGCCCTTAAGACAGTCAGTACCGGGGAACGCTGTTTCCCGTAGTTTCTTTTATCATGTTGCGGCTTTAGTGCAACATGACACAAGAGGGCACTGTAAGCTAAGTTACAGCTCTCTTGGGTCTCTAGCCTTCTACGGGCCCTAGATACTCTTTTAGGATGGTATTTTGATCGGTGCAAGTCATTCAGGGACTGGAATGGTGGCAGCGATCGTTTTGTTTATTTTGAGCTCCTTTTGGCGTTCTGAGCACGTTTTTCGCACTGAACCCAAAATGGTGGCCTGGCTCCCAAAATGGCCAGACCACGAGGCTCCTTTGTCCTGTCCACTGACCGTCTTGCTCCCTTCACCTTCCCCAGGTCGAGCGACCCGGGGCCTTCCTTATTTGGGCATGTACTTTCCCGCGAAACGTGGTTGCTTTCGCGGGCTTCTACATGTCTTTTGTGTGCCTCCAGGGTGTGGGCTGGGATGTCTGGTCCCAATACACATCCTGGGTGCCAGAGAGTCTAGGGTGGTGTGAATGCCTGGGACCACCGTGGTCCGTGATTGGTCCACGTATGGTATGTGTGTTGATGAGCGGATCTCCCATTGGATCCCCTCCGTTTTGGCGCGAAGGGAACCGTGGATAAGAGGGAGCTGGAAACACTGCTACCATGTCGATCTCCTGAGTTCTCACGAACGAAGGAATACAGGAGCCAAGTATCCTGCAACTAAGAGGCTGGACCGAGGAATCGCTGGTGACCCGCTGAAGGAATCCTCCTTTGCACTGCTGTCGTCCTTTGAAACCCTTTCCTCCTTGGATCGAACCAGAAGGCCTGTACTGGTGCTTCGACCTTTGGAATAGCAGGAACAGCTATTCCCGGCGACTTCATCATCTCCTGCCAAGTAAGCCTTCGGAAGTGTCTCTAGGCCATCCAGTTGACTGACCAGCTTACAAGGGAGTCCTGCTCTGTAACTGCCGCCAGGTTGTGTTGTATTCCGAGTCCTGGTCACTCTCCCACGCTTCGTACACTTGGCGTTCCCAAGTCTGAAGGGAGGAGTGTACATTTGGCTCGAATACACACGGCCGCTCCGTTGTCCTGCTGCGGCAACAAACTGTGCTGGTTTCGTCGATTGGGACGTCTTTTTGCTCTACACGACTACGAGGCGTTCCCTGCTCTTCTGAACCTGCCAGCTGCTGAAACTAACGTGGAGAAGCCTGGGTCTGCTTGCTTCGGGGACCGGTGAGTAGTTTAGCTAGGATCTGGTCGCCCTCCTGCAGTATCCCATTGCTTTTCCCTGCTGTGTAAAAACAGCACCCTTTTGGCCGTACTCGTGCTCTGCTTCTGCCCGCTGTGGAGGCTGCGCTTGAGTTGCGGAACCTGCTCTCCTTCTGCTGTGCACTAACCCGAACTGCCTGACTTCCTACGAAGAGCTTCCCCTTTTGCCCGTTGGCACCGGCGTGGCAGGTACTTTGAGCACAAGGCTCCACTCTTCGCAGGGCTCGGACTTCCATCTAGTTAGGTGCCTCTGAAGGCGAACTGAGTCTAAAGTGTTATCGCACTGCCTGTTTTCCTTTCCTTTCAGGTGGACTACATATTTCGTGCTTTAAACGCTTGCGACTGTGTATTTGTGTATATATTGTGTTGATATGGTATGTGTTGGTTTAATATTGTGATATTGTGATTTTCTCGCTACGGTCATTGTTTTAAAGGCCTTAAAATAAATGTGTATCTATTTTTGATATAACAACTGTTTGGAGTAGTTTGTAAGCGCTCTTGCTTTGTGTGCTCATTGCGGGCTTTCAGTCACCCTCACCCCTCTTGAGACCTAATCTTGACCGCCGCGATCGCTACCTTGATTGGTCTGGCTTGTCCAGAGGTTACCCTGTTCCAAGTAATTAGGTTGGCCTTCTGAACTTCTGCGCCACCAGGACAGAGTTCAGAAATCTGTCTCAACAAATTGGTGTACAGCGGTGGGATACGACTGAAGGTATCCAGTGTTGCGCTCGAACTAAGGCATTTCAGGTTATGCCAACCAGTACACGTAGTGAATTGTTGTAGTATAACTTTAAAAAGGCCATAGTCCTATCAAACAGTATGGAAACAAATACCTTGTTAACTTTAAATGCTTCCAAATCAGAAACGCTGAAAAAGATGTGTGCGGAGAGAGGTGTTTCCTCTCAAGGCACTAAATTGGAAATGATCCAAAGAATCGTGGCGTGGCAAGAAGCGCAGCTTGACGCTATAACTTCTGAGGACAGTGCAGAAGGTGGTGGGGCTGCTCTCACTGGTAGAACCGACGGTGCTGCCGCTGCACTGATCCATCGCGACCACGAGGACAGGGAGGATGTGATGTCTAATGTTTCCTCTGCCAGTGTTGATGGGGAGGCTATGCTTGAATTCAAGAAGCAAGAGCTGTGGTTTAGGCAGCAGGAGCTTGAATTCAGCATAGCCAAACTAAAAATCGAACAGGCAGAAAAACAGAAAGACAGGGATCACCAGTTGGAACTGGCCAAGCTTCAGGTTGCAAATGGGTTCAAGGGTCCTGGACATGGGTCTGGGGCCTCCTCTCATCCACGGTTTCCGAAAGATCTGCTCAGTGTGTATGAAGAAAGGAATGACATTATGGACTGGCTGAATGCGTTTGAGTATGCATGCGAAGTTCAAGAAGTTGACAATGCTGATAAGATTGCGTGGTTGCTCAGTAGACTGCCCCATTCTGGCTGTAGTGCCATCATGGAAATGTCGAAGGCTGAGCGAGCTGATTTCGCAATGTTAAAGCAAACTCTCATTTTAAAGTTTGGGAAGACTCCGGCCCAATATTTAAAGCGTTTTCGAGAGTATAAGAAAAAGGAAGGTGGTACTTGGGTATCTTATGTCGCTGAATCTTTGAAAAACTTAACTGGCTGGGTCGAAGGTTATAAGGTTTCTACCTTCGAAGGCATGATCAATCTGGTCATGCTGGAACACATTTTTGCTTCTTCTTCCCCGGAGCTTAAGCAGCATTTGGCCGATTCGAAGGAGATAGATCCTAAGAAGCTGGCCATTGCAGCAGACTTATGGGTGTCACATCGAGTGTCCCATAAGGACAAAACTCATCCTGGTAAGCAGGAGGAAGGGAAAAAGTCCAAAGATATGGAGGGTGGGGAATCTGCTAAATCTTCTTCCCATAAGGGCCACAAAAAGAAAAACAAGGGTAAGACACAAGAGAACTCACAGGGTAGTGGAGGTCAGCCTCCGAAACAGAACTCTGGTTACAATAAGCCTCCCTACGTAAACAGACCCACTGGGGCTTGTTTTTCTTGTGGAGCAACTGACCATGTGAAGGGGGATCCCCGGTGTAAGGTTAGACCTTTGGGGGTCCACTCCGCTAATCTGGCCTTCTCCTCCTACGAGGAAGAAGAGATTACAGGAGCATCCTTCTCCTCAGACTCGTTTCCCAGCGGGATAGAGGCTGAGGTAGTTTTAGTGTCCCTGGGTTCCTGGGAGCCTAAAGTCGCAGAGGCTTATGCTAGGATTCCGGATAATACCAAGCACTACTTTAAAGACAGTGTGCTGATC